>NC_092082.1:26852820-28052820 GCF_043229965.1 Drosophila suzukii | reverse complement strand
ACGGTAACGTCATCCGGAGTGTTACCTTAATCTTGAACAAATAACTTACAGTCATATTTCGTAAAATAAGCATCTGGTTTGAATATACTAACTTTATAATCCAAGTTACATTTAGAGTGGGCTGCATCTACAAAAAGCGCCCTGTAAAAGGCAATGGTCTCTGACCCTATCAGTTATCATTCAGTTATTAATCAATTATCAAATAATTTTTGGTCATCTAAAGTTATTGCAATCGGAAATGATTTATGCAAGTATTCATCACTAAATTTAGTTTCCTGTTTCTAAAACAAATTTTTTTAGTATAGAATCAAAAATTCACTTTATGTTATAAGCATATAATATTGGAACATGATAATTAATAGTAAATTATTTAATACATTCAAAATCCGCGTAGACAACAAAAAGAACATGAAGCTGATGGTGAACTTGAGACCTTTATACTGTATAACGTATTGTGTTTCAATGCAGTTATCTGAGTTCTGGAATAGTGTAGGCAAACATTATGGAACCATTGTGTCCTGTTTTAAGCTCCCTTTTGTCGGTCTTTTATAAATAAAATGAAAAATATACACACATTATTTACATTGAATCGAGATTGCACACCACATGCAGCAAATTAGCTGTTACTGATACATCACCAAGCCGCTGGGGGCGCTATAGAAGAAGAAGATAGGTGGCGCTACGTGGCGCTTTAGGCTAGGTGTGTTGGTCAAAAAAGTAGAGTTGCTTTAAGCATTCTCCATCCTTCTTGCACTCCCTTAAGCTGAGTAACGGTTATCTTACAGTCGTCGCCATTGACTGTAGCATTTTCTTTTTTAAGCCCGTTACTCGTAGAGTAAAAGGGTATACTAGATTCGTCGGAAAGTGTGTAACAGGCAGAAGGAAGCGTTTCCGACCCCATAAAGTATATATATTCTTGATCAAGATCACTAGCCGAGTCGATCTAGTCATGTCCGTCTGTCCTTATGTCCGTACGAATGCTGAGATCTCGGAAACTATAAGAGCTTCAATACTGGGATTGGGCATGCAGATTTCTGAGATTCCTGCGCAGCGCAAGTTTGTTTCAGCAGGGTGCCACGCCCACTCTAACGCCCACAAACCGCTCAAAACTGTGGGTCCTACAGTTTTGATGTTAGAATAAAAATTTTAACTGAAATGTATTGTTCTTATCAATTACTATCGATTGACCCAAAAAAAAGTTTGCCACGCCCGCTTTAACGCTCACAAGCCGCCCACAAACTTAAAAAAATCGTAAATATGAACGCGGATATCTCGGAAACTATCAAAGATAGAGAATTAGGATCTCAAATTTAGATTCTGTAGTCTTGTACGCAGCGCAAGTTTGTTACGAACATGCCACGCCCACAAACCGCCCAAACCTGTGGCGCCCACAATTTTAATGCTAAATAAAAAATTTAAACTGAAATGTATTAGTTTCGTCAATACCTATCGATTGATCCAAAAAAGGATTGACACGCCCACTCTAACGCCAACGAACCGACCAAACGTGGGGCACCCACAATTTTCATGCTAGATAAACATTTTTAACTTAATTGTATTGGTCTCGTCAATTCCTATCGATTGATAAAAAAAAAAGTTTGCGACGCCCATAACGCTTTAATCTGTCTACCGCCCACATAACTATAGATTAAGATCACGGGCGCATTTCAATCTCGCGTTGCTGCTTGCATATCTCCATTTAGCAGAGTAAGGGGTACCTCTGATAGTCGAGTTACTCGACTATAGCGTTCTTCCTTGTTTTTTGTTATTTTCTTTATCGGTCGCAAAAGTCAAACGTTTAACTAAGCTGCAGTACCTTTGGAACGAATTCACATTGCAAAAAATATCTGGAACAGAATACGTTTATTGAAAACCTTTAAGAACTTTAAAAAGATTTTTGCAAATATCTTTCAAAACAGAAAACTGGTATCCAATTTAAGCTTATCATAAAGCATAACGTAAGTAATGCTAGCCTTGAAAATAGGAATTCAAATTCACTTCAGCCGAAAAAATTCACATCAGCTCAGCTTAAAGTCTTTACTCGAACAGTAGTGAGTACAAAGCCGACTTGGCGTTTGTCGATAGTGTATTCACAACAGCGATAGTACTAACATTGCTAGTAATATCGATAGCGTTTTCTCATGCTAACATTTCAAATTCATGGAATATACAAAACATACTAAATTCAATAAATTTAACAGACTTAATTCAAGTAAGCTTCGCAAACATAATCAACGCCTTGGAAGGTTCTTTCAAAGTCAGTCATCTAGAGGTAATTGGCAGATTTTCTGAACGTTTCGCTTCAGAAATCCTGTCTTGGTTTTGATCGTGACGGCATCGTGCTTGCAGCCGTCTTCTCCTTGGTGTAGCTCAGCCATTCGGCCAAGCAACCATTGTGCTGGTGGTGAATTGTCCTCGGCTATAAGCGCCAAGGTGCCCAGTTGAACGTTGTTGGTAGATCTAGTCGACTTCGAACGCGCCTGCATTAGGGTCAAATATTCTGTCTTCCATCGCTTCCAGAACATGTTGTGAACTGCTTATATACGATTCCAATGGCTTGTCACGGACAACTTGATGAAACCTTCGTCGAAAGGTTTCAGTTGAGTATTCAGTGACCGTCCCCCCAAGAAATGATCAGATGCCAGTGCGTCCAGATCATTAGGATCTGATGACAAGGAATACATTGGCCTAGAATTTATTACTGCTTTCACCTGTGCTACAGCTGTCGAGAGGTCTTAAAAGTTGAGTGCGGTGCTATTTACAAATTTTTTAGCGTTATCATAAGTTAGATCCTACTGAGGCCACTTCGATCGAAGAAGCGGTTTAATGCAGATACGATCTCTATATGACATGCCTCCCTTAAGAAGCAAACAAAAATACAGAGATACACCTTGACGGGCCGTTTTCCTCAGTTCTGAGTTCATTTGTGTTAATCCCGCGAATTCCAATCCAGCGCGCTCAAACGGATGAATACTGCCTCGCACTCGGCTTTTTGAAAGCGCACCCATTAGATGTTGACACTGCGCTGCCGGAAGCAGACAACGTATCTTCTAACAGCCTTGCGAGCTACCTTTCTGCAATTGATAATCCAATACTTCTGCCGCAAAAAAGCGCATAAGGATTACGCTCCGGCATGTAAATTCATCTGATGTGTGTATTCAACTAGGGCTTAAACTGCCATGTAATCATGTGGTAACAAAATAGGATGTATTGTTTCCCGCGGCAAATCAGCCTTTAACAATCGCCCGCCTACACGATTAATTTGTAACCCTTCTTTTACAACGATAAAACGATTTAAGCCATGTACCTCTTTCTACTTCATAACCTACTGAATTTCTATTATAGCTTATCTTTTTGTATGCCATAAATTATGTAACGCCCGCAGTTAAGTTAGGTAAACCGGTCCTTTCTTGATTACTTGTTCGCCCCCACCGATAAATCAGTATGTAAAAACTCGCTGAAGCTTAAAAAAATCTTTAACAATTTTTGTATTTACTGAGTCTTTGTCCTTTCGCAACCTGATGTTAACGAGAATGCACCCTGTTTAAACTCAGGCATTACCTCGTGCTATTTAAACCATGGTATTTCCGGCCAGCTATCTATCGGCTGCTTGAGGAATGCTTTAGGTCTGCGGAGTACAGTCCTCTGGTAACAATACCAGCCGGCCTTAAGACGGAATGATGATGTTTGAAATACTTTACGTTATTCGTCTGTCTCAAATCTAGGACTTTTAAATGGACTAACTCCCTCTGGTAACAATACCAGCTGGATTTATTTTGGACTCTATTTCGCACCAATCCTGAATCTCTGAAAGCTCCTGTATAAGCGCTACTCTATTTGCGACAAATGTTGTCAGTGGCTTGCATGCGACGCTAGTCAGTTAAGCACAGTGGTGGAGTCTATATATAACACTTAATCCTTGCCACCTTTAAATAAATACTTGATTGCACCGTCGCCATTAACGATGTCATAAGCATAAGATGACTCCGACATAGGCGTGGCTTGAGGCGTCGGAGAACCCATAAAGCTATAGAGTGTTCAGATCAGCCTGAGACTACAGATCGAGGCATCGAGCACAGGTCGAATAACTTCAGCTCCTCTTGATATTTTTGCCATTGATTGGCATAGCTAGGTGGCAGCTCTTCGTCAAAATCAAGCTTTAGAAACCACAGCTCTTGTACAAAGATTTTTTCCAAAATTATAATCGGGCTTAAAAAACCCATCGGATCAAACACTTTAGATAATTCTGATAGCACTGTTTATTAAAACGCCACAGTATGCACTGAAAGTTTCAATGGGAGTCTATTACGAAAAATTGCCTATACATTTTGGCAGTGTCAGCTGTTAGCGCATACTTGTAAAATTAGAATCGGATTAATATCTCAAAAAGATTAGGTTGCAAGGTTGCTCCCACGGGCATAGTGCTATTAAGCGACACTCCATAACTGGACTTGCAGCTAGCATCATCCGCGAGGAGCAATTTGGTCGTTCGGCTTTCCGGCCTTAAGACGGAATGGTGATGTTTGAAATTCTTTACGTTATTCGTCTGTCTCGAATCTAGGACTTTTAAATGGACTAACTCCCTGTTTTCATCGATGAATTCTGTGTACTGCCTTGTTAGATCCGGACTGAGGCTTAGTTTTCTCTCTAAGTTTAAAAATTAATTCAACGCTATTGGATAAGAATCTCCCAACGGCGTTGTCGGACTTTTGAATGGAAGAGCCGCCACAAGATGTCTGGAAGTAGAACGACAAATATGATCTCACACTTCCAAATTTTTGAACTAGGTCGTGTAGGTCATTTGCTGCTTGAACTTTACCATCTGTTTCACTAACTAACAGGGAGTCGCTCGTAGAATCGGTAAGTTCACCGACGACTATCCGTCCTAAGAGTGATTTGTGTAGAGTGGCAATTGTGGTCCAAGCTTGATCTGGCCTGCTACAATCAGCTTAAAAAAGGATGACACACCCATCATATATAAATAATTTCTCCAGAATCGAATACGGGATCTGCCAGTTCTACGACCCTTGGTGTCTGTAACTTCACTAGCCTTTAGGCTATCTTCAAAAAGCAAATGGATCATGGTCAGACTCCAGTAAAGAGTAAAGGCCATTAGAAGTGCAAAACGAACGGCATGGCAGACCTTCTGCTCTGACATAGAAAAAACAACATGTGCCGCAAGGCTCAGGAAAATACTCTCTAAGACAGCCGCGCCTTTAGGCTATCTTCAAAAAGCAAATGGATCATGGTCAGACTCCAGTAAAGAGTCCTTGGACCTGCTCCTAGACGCTCACTTCCCGTGGAGCCAACAAGCAGGTCATCCTCCTGAAAGAGGAGCAGGAGAGGGAATCGAATTAGATCCACTCCTATCAGACCGCAACATGAAATGGTCCATTCATAGTTTCAAACCATACAAATCGCCGGGACCGGAAGGGATAAAACCGGTTCACATTCAACAAGCAGGACAAATAGCCATAAACTGGTTGAAAAAAATCTTCCAATCCATCCTGGCGGTAGGAGAACTACCAACAGCATGGCAAGAATCAAAGGTGGTTTTCATTCCCAAGGCAGAAAAGGCCAGTCACACCACAGCAAAGGATTTTAGGCCAACAAGCCTAACATCATTCCTGCTTAAGAGCTTTGAAAGAACGATAAGCCTACACATAAGGGCCACCGTAGACCCGACACAAATATCAGAAGCACAACACGCTTACACCAAAGGTAAGTCAACCGAATCGGCGCTACACTTGGTGGTAAGCTGCATCGAGAAATCACTCAACGTCAAGGAATACACACTGATCACCTTCCTGGATATAGAGGAAGCCTTCAATAACGTGCTTCCCACTACTATAACAGCATCTCTCACAGAACTGCTGATAAGCAGAATGGTCACAGCCACACTAGGGACCTCAACCCAGACTAGACTAGTGAACAGAGGCACCCCGCAAGGAGGTGTACTATCACCCCTCTTGTGGAATATCGCAGTAAATAAACTACTGCGGATTCTGGAGGAAGGAGGTTGTAGATCGTGGCATACGCAGACGACGTCGGCATCATCTTTAATGGAAAATATCCACAAACACTTTGCGATCTTATGACCGCTAAACTTAAAATACTATCGGAATGGACGATAGCGAACGGACTCGGGGTAAATTCCTCGAAAACAGAACTTGTTCTATTAACAAATAGGTACAAAATTTCACAACTTAAGCTACCCATTTTAAACAATTGTAATCTCTCTTTTAGCGATCACGCCAGGTACTTGGGGATACTACTAGATAAACGCCTCAAATGGGGCTGAATACAGAGGAGGTGGAACAGGGCCGACCGGGCACGACGGACGCAATCTGTTTCTATAAAGATGGCTCCAAATAAGAAGGACACGTTGGCGGAGGTGTATACTCCGAACAATTAGATATCAGGAAGTCATTCAGGCTCCCGGACCACTGTAGCGTCTTTCAGGCGGAGGTCCTCGCTATAAAAGAAGCACTAACCTGTTTAGGGAACTTTAGCCTCCAGAGAGGAGACCTAAACCTATATTGTGACAGCCAAGCGGCTATTAAGTCGATCTACTCGACAAATACCAACTCCCGTACAATAGCAGACTGTCGCAGATTTCTCCACGAGATGGCAAATCAGTTTACTATCAGCCTAATATGGGTTCCGGGTCACCGGGACATCGTAGGCAACTGCATAGCGGACGAATTAGCCAGGCAGGGCACCACCAAGCCTCTCCTCCCAGGAGAGGAAAATGTCGGTATGCCCATGGCTACTTGCAAGCTAAACATAAAAAACCACTTCAACACACTAGCCAACACCCATTGGCAAAACGCACCACAGTGTCGCATCTCTCACCAGACATGGCCTGTGATAAACAACAAAAAAACCTCGGAGTTACTCACACTCAGCCGCACAGAGTGTGGCATGTTGATTTGAGCTCTTACAGGCCACTGGCTTGTTGGCGCCGGCAGGCTAAAAGCCCCGCAAAATTATTTCCGCAGAAGCTGTAGGGATGAGGAAGAAGTGGAAACGGTAGAACACCTTTTCTGCTTCTGCCCAGCCCTATGCAGACTCAGACTGAAACCCTTAAGAAGCCCCTTCATCGACGATCTTACCGAAATATCGGAGATTAATCTCAATCGATTTAGCGTCGCTTGTGACCGGTTGTGTTTATCTTGTGCTCTGTGATTTTTGTCAATTTGTCATTAATATCTGTGTTACTGGTGCCTTGCTTTGTGTCTTAGTCCAACATAACCAGTCGTGCTTGTGTTTTAAATCGTCTGTTTATGTTTAATTGTCTATTTTATTGTAGCAATTTTAACAAAACCTAACTCTGTTTTTAACCTGTGCATTTTGTTATTGTAACTTCTGTACGCTGCGGTGCATTTGTTCCAATAGCTTTTGTTGTTGTTTCCCATAATCTGTAATCTCTCTCCCGTTTCTTGTCGTCGCAACTGTTGTCGTGTATATTTTGTTTGTGTTTCGCAAGCCACGCTCAGTCGACAGCCACTCTGTCGCGCTCTCTCGCTTTCGCAGTCTCTTCGCGCTCTTATACTTTTGTGTTTTTGTGTGTCTATATTTTTATTGTTTGATCCCAGTGTCAAATTAAGTGAGGTATTTATAATTCTTTTGATTCTTTGGTTTTATAAAAAACTTTTTTTCTTAAATTTAAATACTTAAAAATGGCTCTTTTTTGTTCCAAGAAAGATTGTCAGTTTGGATCGTCACCTAATGATGTTTTTATTTACTGTCGTCTCTGCAATACAGTCATTCATCCAAAATGTACTGGACTTGTTGGCAGAGTAAAAGATTTTATTGATCTGCGTGTTGGTTTCTCGTGGACTTGTCCCTCTTGCGTTGAAATAGACCGTGATTTGGATGGCTATGTTGCGCTGACCAATGATCGCTTTATGAAACTTTTTGATAAGCTTATGAGCGTAGTTGCTGATTTTAAAGAGTTTAAGGCGGACCTTGATAATAAAAAAATGTCAGTAGGGTCACCTAAACGCAAAAAGACCGCTCCTTCAAAATCTGCTCCCGTAAAGGCATCAGTTCCAAATCCCAACTTAGCTCCAAATATTTTTACCCGATCGGTAACGGCAGCTATGTCGGCATCTACTGGGCCTGGGGGACCTAAAGTTCCTCTGACAGCAGTACCCATAGGTACCAAAAGCTCTGGAGGAGTCCCTGTTTCTGCTAGTCAGCCTAAGGGGTCAAACCCTATGCAGCTTTCTGTGCCTACTGGTGAAGTTAGCTCTATAGGAGTCCCTAGTCTTGATAATCAGACGAACGATGTTCAGATTGCTAATGGTGGAAGAAAGAGCCTCTCGGTTGTTCCATATAGGAAGCAATTATTTGTGTCTCGTTTAACACCTGAAACCACATCTTCAGATGTTTTGGAATTTATACAACAGGAATTCCCATCTCAAAACATCACAGTGGAGGAGTTTAAATTTCCATATGTTCGTATGATACCTTCATTTAAAATATCTGCTCCTCCGGAAGTATTTAATGTATTAAATTCTAAAAGTTTTTGGCTTAATGATGAATTGGTCATTAAAGAATTTGTTCCAAACAGACGGAGAACTAATAATAGGCCTTCCACGACTGTACCTGCGCCAAAAAACTGAGCAGTTTATTTTTGGCCTATCAAAATGTTAGGGGACTCAATATGAAGCTACCTAAGCGTTATGCTGACTCCTCTACCTTTTCTGAAGACATTCTGGCCTTTACTGAGACTTGGCTGAAACCGGAGATATCAGACTCCGAAGTTCTGTCCAAAAATTTTAATACGTATAGAACTGATCGCTCTCCTCGTAGGGGGGTGGGGTGCTGGTTGCCGTTACCTCTGCTTTATCATCGGAGAGAATATACTTTCTTAATCCCAATGACATAGAATTCGTTGGTGTTAAAGTTTCTTTGAAATTTTTTCTATTTATGTAACTTGTTCTTATATTCCACCTGGATCCGACTTAACAATTTATGAGCAACATTTGTCTGCAATAAAAACTGTTTTATCCCATCTTTCCGATAGGGATCTTTTAATTGTTTTGGGTGATTTCAATCTCCCTGACATTTCTTGGTCCCTTTCCACTGACTCACTTGTCTCTACCCCTTTATCTGACCATGACTTCGTTGACGGTCTGTTAGAATTATCATTACAGCAAGTTAGCTTTATACGTAATTCACTAAACAGACAATTAGATCTAGTATTTGTTTTAGATCCGTCTGAAGTCACTGTATCTAGAATTGACCCACTAGTTGTGCCTGAAGACCAGTATCATCCCACATTAGAACTTACAATTTGTCTTCCCACCGTTGATACCCTCTCTCCTTCACTTTCTCCAAATAAATGTAGATGCTTTCGTAAATGTGACTTTGGTAAACTCAACAACTTGATGTCACAATATAACTGGACAAATTTATATAATTGCTTGGATATTGAAAGTGCTACGGAACTATTTTATAGTGTCCTAAACTCTTTTTTCTGTGAATGTGTTCCTGACAGTTTTCCTCCTAAGTTAGACAGGCCACCTTGGTTTACCAATCAGTTGCAAAGACTTAGAAACCTAAAAACAAACTTCTATAAAAAGTACAAAAAGTCGGGTAGGCCATCCGATTTTTCAAGATATGTGGTGGCTCATTGCAATTCCATGTATTTGAACCGATGTAAATTTGAATTTGCAAAGGATCCGAGGCAATTTTATAACTTTGTCAATGCTAAGCGAAAGTCTTCAGCATTGCCATCATCCGTACGATTAAACTCTATTGAGGCATCTACGGATCCCGAAATTGCAGATTTATTTGCTGAATTCTTCCACTTATAGTTCTACTTATAGTTCTGTTTCATGGTCTAATTCTAGCTACCCTAATCACTTAAACAGGGCTAATTGTATTTTTATACCCGTTACTCGTAGAGTAAAAGGGTATACTAGATTCGTCGGAAAGTATGTAACAGGCAGAAGGAAGCGTTTCCGACCCCATAAAGTATATATATTCTTGATCAGGATCACTAGCCGAGTCGATCTAGCCATGTCCGTCTGTCCGTCTGTCCGTCTGTCCGTCTGTCCGTCTGTCCGTCTGTCCGTATGAACGCTGAGATCTCGGAAACTATGAGAGTTACAATACTGGGATTAGGCACGCAGATTCCTGAGATTCCTGCGCAGCGCAAGTTTGTTTCAGTAGAGTGCCACGCCCACTCTAACGCCCACAAACCGCCCAAAACTGTGGCTCCTACAGTTTTGATGCTAGAATAAAAATTTTAACTGAAATGTAATGTTCTCATCAATACCTATCGATTGACCTAAAAAAAGTTTGCCACGCCCACTTTAACGCCCACAAACCGCGAAAACCTGTGACGCCCACAATTTTTATGCTAGATAAAAAATTTTAACTGAAATGTATTCGTCTCGTCATTACCTATCGATTGACTCAAAAAAAAGTTTGCCACGCCCACTTTAACGCCCACAAACCGCAAAAACCTGTGACGCCCACAATTTTCATGCTAGATAAAAAATTGTAACTGAAATGTATTGGTCTCGTCGATAACTATCGATTGATCCAAAAAAAAATTTGCCACGCCCACTCTAACGCCCATAACGCTTAAATCTGTATACCGCCGGTAGGTGGCGCATTTTAATCTCGCTTTGCTGCTTGCATATCTCCATTTAGCTGAGTAACGGGTATCTGATAGTCGAGGTACTCGACTATAGCGTTCTTCCTTGTTTCTCCTGTAATCACCGAGAGTTCTCTCTTAAGTGATTTGGAAACTATAACGCCAACCTATTCTCGGAAGCCAGATGGACTCCCTGGGTGTGTGCTTAAGTTTTGAGCCCAAACTTTTTATAAACCCATTCTTACACTTCTTTATATGTCTATCTCATCATCTGTTTTTCCTACTATCTGGAAAGATTCTTTTATTATTCCACTCCACAAAAAGGGTGCGAAGGTTAATGTTCAGAACTATAGAGGAATCTCCAAATTGTCTGCAATTCCTAAAACATTTGAACGCATTATTACATCTCAGTTGCAACATTTGTGCTCCTCTTTAATATCGCCGTGTCAACATGGTTTTGTTAAGCGTAGATCGACCACCACTAACCTGCTCGAATTGACATCTTTTGTACTAGATGGATTTAACAAAAAATTGCAGACGGACGTTATATATATATATTAGTAAAGCCTTTGACTCTGTTAACCACTCTCTTCTTTTATTCAAATTAGATCAGCTTGGGTTTCCGAATAATCTGTTAACTTGGATTTCAAGTTATTTGAATGGTAGATCTCAAAGGGTTTTATTCAAAAACGCTGTTTCCAAGATGATCAACGTGACATCTGGAGTGCCTCAGGGCAGTCATTTAGGCCCTTTGCTGTTTACTCTGTTTATAAATGATCTTCCTTCTATCGTAAATCACTCTCGTGTACTAATGTATGCTGATGATGTTAAGCTTTGTTTTTCATATAATAATATTGAATCTGGTTTCTGCTTGCAGTCAGACATAAATAGATTCCAGGAATGGTGTCAGTACAACCTTTTGAATTTAAACTATCTTAAATGCAACGTTATGACTTTTTATAGGGGTACGCCAACGTTCATGAGTTACTCTCTTCAGAACATGTCCTTGGACCGAATATACTCAGTAAACGATTTAGGTGTTCTCCTAGATCCTAAACTTAAATTTGACTCCCACTTAACCTCTACTGTAAATAAAGCTATGAGTGTTCTTGGGTTTATAAAGCGTTGGTCTAAAGAATTTGATGATCCATGCACTACCAAATTATTATTTACCTCACTTTTCCGACCTAATTTAGAATACTGTTCTTCCGTTTGGAGTCCTCAGTATCAAGTGCACATTGACCGTATAGAGTCCGTACAGAAACAATTTCTTCTTTTTGCCTTACGTGGTTTGAACTGGGATCAAAACGTCAGGTTGCCTTCTTATTCGAGTAGATTGCTATTAATTAATTTGCCTACTCTAGTAAGCCGTAGAATTATGCTTGGTACTATTTTTATGAATAATCTTATCAGAGGCGATATTGATTCTGTAGATTTGGTAAGCCGCCTAAGTTTCAATGTTCCTGTTAGACTTATGCGAAACTACCATCCTATCAACTTGCCACTTGTTTGTACTGCTCTTAGTGCATCAACGTTCAACAATATAATATAATAAGTGCCTTTATTAAATCTTCCGGGTGGAAGACATGCTGATCAGCCTAACACAGGCTGAAACTACTAGAAACGGGACCCTAAAGAAGGAAAAAACGAGATCATGCGGCATCACAATGGACCCATTGAGGTCTAAGTGTGTCGGACTATAGTCCGACAGCCGCCCTAACCTAAGCTAACCTAACCTAACCTTTTCCCAGGTTCCATGTTTCTTATAAAATGCAATCGCATTTCTGACTTTGCCACGCGAAAAATTTAAAGTCTTACAAATTTGTAGAATATTTGTGTTTTTTCATAATATCCTATATTAGCTTTCTTTCAGCCGGATTTGTATTCTTATTTTTAGCCATAGCGGTCAAATTGTTTTGAAAAACGTAATTAGTATTCAATATTTTAGTTTAGAAAATAACTAGCACAACTTTCCCGGAAAAAATACAAGTTTGACGATTTTAGCTCAAGGTGGCTTAAGTATATGGACAGAGCACAATACTCCTCTTTGACATTTAGTCAATTTTTTTGAACATTCCGAATACTTACTTGGTATTTTTTACTGTGATCAACTGCTTAAATAACAGTGTTGCAAAATGCAAAAAATTTCAGGCCGAAAAAATATGTTCAAAAAAGTTATTAAGAAAACTGTTTATGGTAGTGGCAGTGGCTTAAGCACCACTGTAGGTAACATTTGAATTTATTTTCTTTTAAATTATTTCATCTACTTTTAATCAGAACACTAGATAGCATTAGCATTATGCACCCATACACGAAACTTTTCAATAAAAACAAGGAAGAACGCTATAGTCGAGTACCTCGACTATCAGATACCCGTTACTCAGCTAAATAGAGATATGCAAGTAGCAAAGCGAGATTAAAATGCGCCACCTACCGGCGGTATACAGATTTTTTTTTGGGTCAATCGATAGGTATTGTTGAGAACATTACATTTCAGTTAAAATTTTCAGTTAAAATTCTAGCATCAAAACTGTAGGAGCCACAGTTTTGGGCGGTTTGTGGGCGTTAGAGTGGGCGTGGCACTCTACTGAAACAAACTTGCGCTGCGTAAGAAGCTCAGGAATCTGCACGCCAAATCTCAATAGCCTAGCTCCCATAGTTTCCGAGATCTCAGCGTTCATCCGGACGGACAGACGGACACGGCTAGATCGACTCGGCTAGTGATCCTGATCAAGAATATATATACTTTATGGGGTCGGAAACGCTTCCTTCTGCCTGTTACATACTTTCCGACGAATCTAGTATACCCTTTTACTCTACGAGTAACGGGTATAATTATAATGTGAATCGAAATATAATAATGTCTTGGTAGAAACCCATTAAGAGGGGAAGTGGGGAACTGGAAGAAGGGGTCAAGAACAATGACGTAACTTTCGACTGACGACAATGACAATAGGGGAACGTAAAGCTCGGCCCGCGACGATCCATTTGGCAACCGACGTGTGCAGGGGTGAGTACGTGGCCGAAACACAGCCCGAACGTGTTACGATGAAGCGACAACTAAGCTTGTGGGGTAGTGTGGACAGAAGATAGGCAAGCTTTACATATTCTTTCCACTTTTTAGGCACGTTAAACCCACCGCAAATGCGGCGAGCTTAGCCGGCAGCCTTGCTCAGGACGCAACTCCGTCGTGCTATAATGAACACATTGAAAATGACGCGGAAATTTCTGATGAAAAATTAAAATATTTTCATCTAGAATGCTGACAAAGGAAACAATACGTGGCAGAAAAAACGAAGACTTAATAAAAAATTGTCTACATTAAAAGAGCTCAAAATTATAGGACGCTTAGGAAATATCTTACATCAGGCAGAAACCAACGAGTTGGTGTAATAAGTGTATAATATGGGAATAATTAGAAGAATTAAGACATGGAAATTGACACTACGGATACATGGACTACTCAAAATTCACAAGAAAGGAGCACCACTAAGGCCTATTTGATCATCAAATGAATAACCATCCTAAGAGCTTTGCAAATATATAATTGAAATTTATAAAACCATTAACGCAAACATGATTCCTAATAAAATATTTGGGCGACCTTTTCGCAGTAATTATCAAAGAAGACGAAATCGAAAATACCATGACCACCGTAAATTTCTTTCACAAAAACATAAAATTCACGATGGACTTAAGTAACATAAATAACAAAGCAAGGAAACAAATTAAAATTAAAATTGTATGAGAATCCCATGGCATCAGAACAAATCATCAATAAAGAAAATGCTAAGGATTTTTGCAAGAGGACGTCATGAACGAAATTAAAGTAATGTTTATTAAAAACGTCTTCCAAAGCACATGATCAGATCTTTATTGGACACTGTATCGCTTGTGCAAGGTAAAATCATTTTCAGCGCCACCTAGGGATCAACCAGTTGTGGTACATACAGCTAAAATAAGATAGGTTTTCGGAGGGAAAGAGGCAGCGAATTGTCAGTCCTAGGAAAATGGTGGAGGCATAGTCAGGGAGAGCCAGATAGCTCCATCAGAAATCCGCGCGCCACAATTTTTCTAGCCATTTTCGGTATTCCCAGACTGCAGTTAATTGGCAACTATAAAATTTTAAACGAGGAAATTGAAAGGCTAAATTTTTAATAAAAACAAACAAACAAACATATTTTTGTGTTTCACTTAGGCTTGGCGCTTAATGCCATTTACAGAAGACCTATGACCGCAACTGAGTACTCTGGATGAAATCAGCTAGCAAAGCAGTGAAAGCGAATCGACGACGACAAGTTGAAGACGCCAAATTATCTGAAAAGGGGCCCTTGAGGCCTTTAGCATTGTGATTTAGTGCCAATAAGGCAGACGTTTTAAATTTTCCAAAAAGAGGGCCGATGCAACCTCACTTAACTCCAGCTATAGCTTGAATTAGCCTGGAATAACGAGCAATCCCGTTTCCTCTCTTTTCCCCTAACTCCCCAAGCTTTGAGTGTGGTTCAGTTGAGTAAAAGTCTAGGCGAGTAGTTTTCTTGGCACGCTGTACATCGTCGGTCGCACGATCTCCAAATTAATGTAAAAGACGCGGAGAAAAAAAGGAAACGGTGGAAAATTGTTTAAAAATCTGATTAAAAATGTCCGGCGGAACGCGACTCGCAGAATTATTAGGTAAAGAACTATTTTATTCTGTTAGTCTTGTTTTATGCCAAGACACGAGTGAAAAGTTAGAAGAAAAACAGAGGGTCGAGAAAGGTAATGTGAGAGGGCAAATATTAGCGAAACCCTGACCCTGACATTTGTTCTATGCAAATATTGGTGCAGGAAAAAATTATGCAAGTGTGAAGCGCGTGCGCAGAAATGCGTTAGAGTTGGCATTGTGGGATCAATAGTGATATTTTTCTTCTTTTTTTTTATAAATCCAACAGGATCCGGAAATCCTCCCGGAAGCGCTTTCGTCGATGAATTCTCCGATGGTCGATATTTCACGAAAGTAAGATTTTCTCCATATTTTATTTAAACCGAAAGCCTATTGTTTTATGACTCTTGCCCCCCTGTCCCAAATTCAAATCCCCAAGCGGGATAAACGAAAGTAAAATGAAAAAAAAGTAAATTTCTCGGCACCATTCGGTTAATCGGGGAATGGGCAGCGGGGAATTTTAAGGCCAATATCTCTCTCCGATTCTGGAACGGTGGAATCGGAATCAAGGTTAACACTTCTTTATCCTATTTGTATGAGTGAATTTATTGCGAATGCAAAAGCAATTAAGTAGGATGAAAACGCGGATTATGGGACAGTTAACAAATTAATTTATAAATCAAAAGAACCCAAATAAAACAAGGAAGAACGCTATAGTCGAGTACCTCGACTATCAGATACCCGTTACTCAGCTAATGGGACCAAAGGAAAATGGAGATATGCAAGAAGCAAGGCGAGATTGAAATGCGCCACCTACCGGCGGTAGACAGATTTAAGCGTTATGGGCCTTAGAGTAAGGGTGGAAAATTTTTTTTTATCAATCGATAGGTTTTGACGACACCAATACATTTCAGTTGAATCTTAATCTAGCATGAAAATTGTGGGCGTCACAGGTTTGGGCGGTTTGTGGGCGTTAAAGTGGGCGTGATAAACTTTTTTGGGTCAATCGGTAGGTTTTGATAAGAGCAATACAGTTCAGTTAAAATTTTTGTTCTACCATTAGAACTGTAGGAGCCACAGTTTTGGGCGGTTTGTGGGCGTTAGAGTGGGCGTGGCACCCTGCTGAAACAAACTTGCGCTGCGCAGGAATCTCAGGTATTGTAGCTTGTATAGTTTCCGAGATCTCAGCGTTCATACGGACAGACGGACATGGCTAGTTCGACTCGGCTAGTGATCCTGATATATATACTTTATGGGGTCGGAAACGCTTCCTTCTGCCTGTTACATACTTTCCGACGAATCTAGTATACCCTTTTACTCTACGAGTAACGGGTATAATAAATATCACAAGCTAATAATTCTTAGATGTGGAATATTTTCAAACACACATTTTTGTTTCCGCCCCAGAACGTTTACTTGGTAAAATGTCTAGGATTCTCTCATTTCCACATATGGGTTATAAACATGTCATGGATTCAAGAAAGTGCTACCCGAACATGCGCAACTGTCCATTACCTGACCGCAATAAAAGGGACACATGCACAAGCCTGAAGGCGCATGCTCATTGACAAGATCATGGTCCTCACGCCAACGACCTCACGGCTTACTGCTAGCTCTAATACGTCCCATAATAGGGGTTTAAATCACGACCGCGCAACAACTCGCAAGTAGCCGACATATCTCAGTCAAGGAAATATTTTCCATTCCCCGTACCTGTAATTTTAAATCGAAATAAAAATGAGAAGTTTATTTTGTATTCTTGTAGGTCCCTACACATCTAGTTTCAAATTTAAAATGATTTATAGAAATTATTTTATTGTTTTGGAGCTACTTTTAAAAAATTTAAAAATAATGTATGCATTGTTTAGAGCACAAACCCCGCCCTTAAGGTGTGTTTCACAATAGGGAAACCGGTTTCCTTTAAACCTGTTTAATGACGGACAGCCCATTTCCTCGATATTAATGAGCTGACGACTCCCAAAAAACTTCTGTAGAAATCGTTTATTTTCCACACCTTTACAAATAATTTGTTTTCCGCTTGTTATTGTCCTTAGATACTTTCGAGTTTGTGGAATACTGTTTTCTCCATCGATCCAAAAAATTTTCTGACGGGTTAACCAAATTGCAGTCTTTCGAGATTTTGTATTTAGCAAAGTAAAATCATATGGTGGTTTATTATGTTGTCCAAATAACTTGTGTAGGCCAACCTTTTTGTTTGAGTTCTCTTTATGGAATCACTCTTTACTCTGTTACAATTCTTCGTACAGCTAGTGAGAGTGTAGCTGCGCCGTCAGAGACGCCAGCAGAGCAGCGTTCAATGCTCATGTATAAACGTATGTATTAGTAACTGCTGGCGAAGAGTCGCCGCGGCAGAGGAGAGGTCTTATGTTTACATGGTGACAAATATGCAGACTCAGCATTGCCCAGACCCAGTGCAGTACTCAGCTAAAGGGACCAAAGGGAAATGGAGATATGCAAGCAGCAAGGCGACATTAAAATGCGCCACCTACCTACGGTAGACAGATTTAAGCGTTATGGGCGTTAGAGTGGGCGTGGCATATTTTTTTCGAATCAATCGATAGGTATTGACGAGACCAATACATGTCAGCTAAAATTTTTTATCTAGCATGAAAATTGTGGGCGTCACAGGTTTCGTCGGTTTGTGGGCGTAAGAGTGGGCGTGGCATGTTCGCGTAACAAACTTACGCTGCGCTCAAGGCTATGGAATCTAAATCAATTCTCTATCTTTGATAGTTTCCAAAATATCCACGTTCATACTTACGATCTTTTGAAGTTTGTGGCGGTTTGTGGGCGTTAAAGTGGGCGTGGCAAATTTTTATTTGGGTCAATCGAAAGGTATGGATGAGAACAATACATTTCAGTTTGTGGGCGCTAGAGTGGTCGTGGCACTCTGCTGAAACAAACTTGCGCTGCGTAAGAAGCTCAATAGTCTAGCTCTCATAGTTTCCGAGATCTAAGCGTTCATCCGAACAGACAGACAGACGGACAGACGGACATGGCTAGATCGACTCGGCTAGTGATCCTGATCAAGAATATATATACTTTATGGGGTCGGAAACGCTTCCTTCTGTCTGTTACATACTTTCCGACGAATCTAGTTTACCCTTTTACTCGTGTACGTATTTATACCCGTTACTCGTAGAGTAAAAGGGTATACTAGATTCGTCGGAAAGTATGTAACAGGCAGAAGGAAGCGTTTCCGACCCCATAAAGTATATATATTCTTGATCAGGATCACTAGCCGAGTCGATCTAGCCATGTCCGTCTGTCCGTCTGCCCGTCTGTCCGTCTGTCCGTCTGTCTGTCCGGATGAACGCTGAGATCTCGGAAACTATGAGAGCTAGGCTATTGAGATTTGGCGTACAGATTCCTAAGCTTCTTACGCAGCGCAAGTTTGTTTCAGTAGACTGCCACGCCCACTTAAACGCCCACAAACCGCGAAAACCTGTGACGCCCAGAATTTGCATGCTAGATAAAAAATTTTAACTGAAATGTATTGGTGTCGTCAATACCTATCGATTGATCCAAAAATAAATTTTCCACGCCCATTCTAACGCCCTTAACGCTTAAATCTGTCTACCGCCGGTAGGTGGCGCATTTTAATCTCGCTTTGCTGCTTGCATATCTCCACTTCCCTTTGAGTAACGGGTATCTGATAGTCGAGGTACTCGACTATAGCGTTCTTCCTTGTTTTTTATTAATATTTTTTTTTAATTTATTGTTTCGTTTCTTCTTTTTTCTTTATTATGTTTCTTATTTTACGTATGGCCATATTTGAATTATTTAAAGGAAAAATGAAAAGATTATGAAATAACATTTTTAGAATAAATTGAATTTGAAGTAAAAATTAACGTATAAACTGAGTATGAAGTAAACATTTGTAACCTATCTTTATGAACTACTTGTTTTTTATGTTTACTACTCAAGATTGTTATATTATCAATTGCTCCTATTTCCGTTACTGTATACAGACCAGTATATTTTAATTCTAATTTATGACCAGTTTCATTCTTTAATAAAACCTGGTCCCCTATTTTAAATCAAAATCTACGCTATTTTTATCGTATATCAATTTTTGTTTTGTTATTATCTAGCATAATCATCTAAGTTATAGAGCGGATCTATATTATCTACGATATTGAATTATATTGGAAAGTTTGCTGTTCTACCAAATACCAGCTCATATGGACAATAATCATGTGCTATAGAGGGTGTAGTGTTAAAACAGTAAGTGAAGTATGGGAGCCAAACATCCCAATCAAATTTGTTGATTGAGATATAAGACCTGATGAATTCATTGAGTGTTCTATGACTTCTTTCTACGGTTCCTAATGTCTGATGGTGGTGTGCGGTGGATGTTATATTTTCCATTTTTATATTTTTACATAAGTCCTCTATTACTGAATTTTTATATTCTGTTCCCATGTCCGTAATGAACGTCTTCATTGGACCGTACTTTAGAATCAAATTTTCTAAGTTTTAGACTTTCGTGGTACGTAGACATTATAGCTTATTTTCTTTATTATTTTTGATTACGGTCACCGGGTTGAGTAGCGCTACTCTCAATGATTTCAATTTCTTATTGGCCATATTCTTGAAATTATCAATTGAAACTTTTTCAAAGATATTTCCCCATGGTGCCACTTTGAGTTTGCAGATTTTGTTAATACCGGCCTGCTTTTCAAGCCTTTTGTAGAATTGACCTAAGTCAAGAGTTCCATTAGTATAAAAATCGCTAATATCGTATCTTGCCGTAATTTTCTTTCCGTGTTTAAATAAACACAAATTATTATTTACATGCAAGGTTACTATTGTACTTTACGTACTTGGTCGTTGTTAATGACGTTGGGCTTAGAGGCTTTTTCTGTAGATTGCTTAAACAATTTTATTTGTTCTTTTCCTGCGCAGGATTTTTGTCAACTTTGATTTCTGGTAATGACTTTCAGAATTTTATTATTCGATTGAATATTTTTAAAGTCCGTGATTGTAATTCGTGATAGCGCACCGCCTACATAATTGTCTTGGTCCTTTAGGTACTATACTGTAAAATTATATTCCTCTAGTTCAAGTCTCATTCTTGTTAGTTTGGATCTGGGGTTTACCATTGAAAATAAGTAGGTAAGTGCTCCGTGATCTGTTTTGACAGTGAAGTGTCTACCATAAATATATGGCCTGTAGTGTGTTATTGCCCAATGAATAGCTGACAGTTCTTGTTCTGTTGTGCTCTTGTTACTTTCGCCTTTTGTAAAAGATCTTGATGCGTATGCAACTGGTATTTGTAGTCCATTTTTGTTTTCAGTTAGGACTGCTCCACAAGCTTCTTTGCTAGCACCTGTAATTAGGCAAAATTCTTTGCTAAAATCTGTATATTGCAAATGAGTTGGGTTTATTAATGCTGATTTAAGATGTTTAAAGGCGTTTTGGCATTCAGTTGTCCATTCGAATTTTACATCTTTCTTACATAATCTTGCTATGTGACGGGAATAGTCAGCAAAATTTCTTATAAATCGTCTGTAATAATTGCAAAATGCAAAAAATCTTCTAGCGTGGGATGATAATGTGGGACTGGATAATTTTGAATGAAATACTTTTTGGGCAAGATTCCTTTATCTGTGCATTTATGTCCTAGAAATGAGACTTCATGCATAAAAAATAAAAATTTTTCGGGGTGTAACTTTGGGTTATGTTGCCTTCATTTTTCAAAAACATAAGTAAGTTTTTGAGCACATGTTTTTCGGAACAACCAATGACTATTAAGTCATCCACATAAAGGAATGCTTGTGAAGGTTCTAGTCCAAAGAAAGCTATAGTCATCATTCTCTGAAAAAAATTTGGCGCTTTTTTTTTAAACTGAGCGGTAATCACGTGAAGCGATATGAACCATTGCTTGTTGAAAAGGAAGTTATATCTCGTGAACTTTTTTCGAGCTCAATTTGATGAAAACCTGACAATAAATCAAGGTATGAAACGTATTTTGCTCTCTAATTCTAGTGAGTAGGAACTTATCATTATTTTCTTTTTAATTTTTTATTAATCTGACGATAGTCAATTACTAATCGCCATTTCTTCTTTTCATACAGAGGGTTCCACAATTTTTCGTTAATGATCTTTTGGACTTGTTTTTGAATTTCGTCTTTTTGACTATGAGGATTTCTATAATTTTTTATGTATATAGGTTTTTCATCCTTCAATCTTAGTTTTTGTTTATAGAAAATATTCGTAGTAATCGATTTAACTTCTAGTCCGAATACATCGCTATATTGGGTGCACAATGTTGTTAATTGTCTATTAATTTGTGTCGGGAAGTTTTTTGAAAGTTGGGCTAAATCCTTTTTTTCTCGGTCCTTGAAGTCCCCTTTAACTACATCGTAGTTGAAAAAGATTCACTTATATGGTTTATGTTGATTATCTGTTCTTTGTTTGTTGTATTTAGTAATCTTACAAATGCATTTTGAACTCTTTCTATGGTATCTGCTATATAAATGCTATGATGAATTTCCTGATTTGAAATTAATACACTGTCTTCTGCTGAATTTATTTCAATTTTTCGGACAACTTTGGATTTTGCTGGCAGAATTATGGATGATTTAAGTTTTTTGGTCTAATTATGAGCCAGTCTTCAGATGGCTTGAAATCTAATTGACAGTTGTAATTTTTAACAAAATCGATTCCCTCTATTCTATCACAAGAAATAGCGAATTGTATATTTAATATATGAAAATCGTGTGGGATTATATATTTAGAAGTTTGGTTTTCAGTAGGAGCTAGCGCTTTTGATTTGGTAAGTTCTTGACTTAATTCCTGTATTTTGATTGTATTATTATTTCGGACATATTTAAAAAAGTCGGAAATTTCCTTCAATATGGATATTTTTGCACCTGTGTCTATTAAAAAGAATAGTTCCTTTCCCATTGCTACATGTATAAAAGTGACGAATGTGCTTTGCTTGAGATTGATGGTATTAGTTTCAATATTTTCTACTGCTGTGTACCTAAAGGTTGTTGGGAGTATCCCAAAGCCTTTTGGGCTACCCTAACATTGTTGTTGGTGTTATTATTATTGTTATAACCTCTATTTTGGTTATTTCCTCTATAACTTCCTCTATTGTTTCCTCTATATTGGCCTCGTCCTCTATTATTGTTATAGTAACCACGGTTACTATTATTCTTGTTATAGGAACGGAAATTACCTCTGCCGCGGTAATTTCCACGGTTGCTTCTATTGTAAAACAGGACTGTGTTTGATTGGACTGTTGCATCTTGTTTACGTCAAAAGGGCGTTTAATTCCAGGAGGCAGTGTAGCTACAGTTTTATCCAGATGTCTACATCTCGCGCACTCGCACTGCCGTCCCCTCTCACTCTCTTCCCTAAGTCACCTAACTAGTTCTTACTTCCAGTGTACCAATAAACCTATGCACGTCGCGTAAAAAACCCCATATTACCACCGTCTTTTTTGCGTACCTTTCGTTCTTGGGACTTCATCTATTTCAGCGATCAAGCCGCCCGCGCCAACATTTTGGTCCAGTCGAAGCCGGATATTTATTGACTCTGCCTATCCGACAATGTGACCGTATATACTTACAATCTTGATCGGTTCCTAAATTCCAATTGGATTCTAGCCCGTTTCCTTACTTCTGAATTAAAATTAAATTATTATCGATTATATTATCGATTATCTTCGCTGGCCGACTGTCCGGGATCTTTTCACTGTAATACACATAGAATATCCGAGTCTAACGCGCGTTGAAAAATTATTCCACTTAAATTCAAAAAACAAGTGGCGAAGCTCATTCCATAGTTTCGAGATCCCCACTCACCAATGATGGCTTTCGCTCAGCCTGGAATAACCTAACTGAGCGTTTCGAAAATAAGCAATTGCAGGTGAACAGTCACCTGAAGACACTTTTCAATGTGCAATCCATAGCACAGGAGTCGGGAGCAGCCTTAAAAGAACTTCAACGCACTTTTCAAGGTTGTGTTAAATGTTCCGGTGTTAATATTGAGAATTGGGACCCTATCCTGGTTTATATGTGCTCGACAAAACTACCAAAGCTCACTCTCTCATTATGGGAGCAATCCATCCAAAATAAAGCCGAAATTCCTACGTGGCTTGAGCTTGATTCCCATTTGACGTAGCGCCAACGAACTCTTGGGGCCGTCGATAGCTTCCGATCTGCCAATTTCCTCCACGTCCAGTCCAAAGACACAAATCGAGTGGCAGATTTTCCAAAAAAAAATTTCTTCAACACAAGGTTAGTTCCGATACCCAAAGACTGCGATCTGTGCTCGAAGAAGAACCACCCCGTGTGTATCTGTCCACGCTAACTACAAATGGCGGTAGACGATCGCCTAGCCTATATTCAAAGGAAGCAGTTGTGCTCCAATTGCTTTGCAAGCAGCCATTAAATTCAAGATTGCACAAGAGCTCACAACTGTCTTTCTTGCCAAGATCGGCATCACACATTGCTGCATCGAAACAGCGGTCCTACTACTTCGCCGATTACTTTTCGACCAACGACTTTTTTCACAACTTCTCTGTATCGGTCGATAGTGATGGACTATTTCATTTAAGAACGCAGCGTGATAAGGACTGCCCATCTATGTCCAATCCACCAGCTCACATATATTCGTATTCAAATTCGGAAATTGAAAGAGGCTCTTCTATATTTCTGATTATCGTATATACCGTATTCTCAAAATCTAATTCCTTATGTAATGTTATTTTTATACACTTTTGGGGTTCATTTGTGTCAGTTTTATTTCTGTACTAAACATTTTTTTTTTTAATTTCTCGTATACGTACATAATCAATTTATGTTCATTTACTATGATAAGTTTATTTTACTTATATATTTTCGTTCTTTTTTTTGTACATATATATTTATATATATTTGTTTTTGAATATATTTTTATGACAATTTCTTGGGCGTTAGGTATATTCGATCGTATCTATACACTTATTGTGTTGATTCAATTTTATTAATTACATTAGCAGTGGAGTCCACTGTTTTAGTATCGATTAACCCCATTGTTGTTATATTATTTATATAAAAATTTTCTCTAAATTTGCTTAAAAATTAAATTTCATTTATGTTCCTACAAAGAAACTTAATTTCTGTGAATTTTAAATTTTTGGTTTTTCTTTTTCTTACATCATTCTACCTATTTTTTCATATAGCTTTACGGGCTATACTGCTATCGGGCAGAAAAGGTTCCGCTCAATTTTACAAATTTGAATTATAATTAAAATAAAAAAGTTTAATTTTAATTTGTTTTGATAATTTGTTTTTTTTTTTGTTCAATCCGCTTTTTTTTAGACCCTATATTGCATCAGCTGGGCGTCGCCTGGGCTAGCAAGCTGATACTCCTTCCAAGGCGTAGGTGGCTGCTTGCCCCCCACGCTTGTAGTCTCATCTGCAGATGTCCTGGACCTATGGGACCAGGCGGTACCGGTGCCGGTCATCGCACAGGGTTTTGCGCACGTACTCTTGCAAAATGGACTTTCCAGTGGTCCCGGGCTATCTTTCGGGCACACTTTGATTCTCTTGGGAATATACTTTGGAAGTGGAGGTGTTATTTTTGTATCTTTATTAATTGTCTTTATCACTGAGTGAGCTGGAGCTATTAGCTTTTTATTTACAAGACTTGGATTAAGAAAATCAAGTTCTTCTTGTAATTTTTGGGCTGTTGCCCAGGGGGGTGGCGTTTGGTTTTTAAAAAATAGCCACCATAACTCCATCTCTACTCACTCAGATTTATATGTCCAAGTTCCAGTTGCAATTCCTTCTATTCCATCACAATTATAGTTTCAATTCTTTACGTTTGAATCCATATTGCGGTCTTGATGAGCTTCTTCCGAGACGATTGTTTTAAAGT
This sequence comes from Drosophila suzukii, assembly GCF_043229965.1. Taxonomy (NCBI): domain Eukaryota; kingdom Metazoa; phylum Arthropoda; class Insecta; order Diptera; family Drosophilidae; genus Drosophila; species Drosophila suzukii. The sequence goes on along the minus strand of NC_092082.1, from coordinate 28,027,669 downwards.
GGTCGCGGTTGCGAGTTAAGTTGTCGACGGCGGAAGTTCCTGGTCCTATGTCCGTGGATGCATTCCGATCCACCAAGTCACGGTCACGGTCAAGGTAATATGTTGTCCAAATAATTTGTGTAGCCCAACCTTTTCGTTTGAGTTCTCTTTATTCTCAATCATTCTGAATTCTATTAAAATTCTTTGCACAGCTAGTGAGAGTGTAGCTGCGAGGCCTGTCAAATATGCAGACTCAGCATTGCCCAGTGCCAATGCACTCAACGGCGATCATATTACCGGTCAGTTGAAGAACTGTTTAGGACTTGGATTTGTGTATACATATTGTAGCCAAGTGCTACAATGTGTATGTAATAATATTAATGCGTAATACTAAGTAAAGTGTGCATTCGATATGTGAACATACTACAGTGGTTCCAAAAAAAAGAAATCATCCAAGTTTAGATCTTTTTTGAATACAATTCCAATTTCCTTTAGAATAAAATTATTATTATTGTCAAAGAAACCTTGAACATCAACAGAAACAGTATCTTTCAACATTTTTCTAATGTTAAATAAATCGTTGTACTAGTCCGTTTAAAGGGTTATATTGAACTAAACGGTCACGTATGAGGAGACAGTAAGCTTGGGTATCTTCATGACTTAGTGTCTTAAATTCTATTGAAATTTTCAATATTCGAAACGAGCACTATTGTTGACCCAATAATAAAACTCAAATTCGAGCACTTGAGGGACAAAATAACGATGTTGCGGCACGCTGCCGAAAACAGGCGTACTCACAAGAAACCGCTGGTTCTGGGGCTGTTAGGTTTAAATTCGAATGCGGCAATTTATTTAAACGAGCAATTAACGAAGGAAAACTATAACATTATTAAAAAAGCAATGACTATGAAAAAACAAAAGCTTTTATCAGCTGTTTTCTCTCGTCGTGGTTTTGTTCACGTTAGAGTGCATGGGAGAGAAGATGTTATGTGCCTGGAGATTATGCATAAGCTTTATCAGCTGCAGTTCGAGTTGTCTCCAGAACAGCTGTCTGCGTCTAGTTCGTTTCGCACATAAAATTATCCTAAAATGATGCTTAGATTTTTGTCTTTTTATCTTTCCTAGTATTTACTATTATATCTTTAAAAAATTAATTGAATTTGAATTGCGTGACCTATTTTTATGTATTAAGTATGGATAGTCCACTCATCTCCAGGACAAGCAACCAGGCAATAATCAGAATTCTAGCCAAACAAATCTAGGCTTAAAAATAATACACTTGAACGCGCAAAGTTTAGCTAAAAAGATTGAAGAATTCCGTTTTTTATTTATAAACTCAAATGCTGATGTTATCTGTGTATCCGAAATGTGGTTTGTCTCCGATGTTAGTAATATGTCAATTATGTGCTAAAGTTTTAATCTTTTCCGCTCCGATCGTAGTGGTCGAGGTGGAGGAGTTGCTTTTTATATAAACAAGAAACTTAACGCTAAAAAAGTATGTGTTTAACCAGAGGCGAGTACGATTGAATATATATATCTAAGTATCTTCAACAAAAGAGAAAACATATCAATTTTAATTGGCTGTATCTACAGACCACACAAAACAACAGAATACTCTGAGCTGATTGAGTTGTTATCCACCCTCTCATTGAAATACTCCGATGTAATTCTTCCTGGCGATTTGAACAGTAATATTTTAATTGAAAAGCATTTGTCAAACGATATGGAATCACTTGGTTTATTTCCTGTAAACTTAAAATATCCTACACATTTTTCCACTACATGCAACACCCTACTTGATGTATTCTTTGTTAGTGACTGTAAAAAAATCAGAATTATGACAAAATATCGTTGCCTGCTTTTTCCAAACATGATCTGATCTTTTTCACGTACAACATTAATATTGACTACAATGACTATTACATAGAATATAGGGACTTCATCAACATTGACTATGCTTTACTTAGTGCAGATTTAGACTCTTGCGACTGGAATTCCTTACATTGCACTGCTGAGGCTAGAAATTTTACAACGGAAGGTAAAAATCCTCTACGACAGAACGGTTCCTTTGAAGCGCAAAATGTGTAAACACAGGGCCAAATCGTGGTTTAATTATAACATAAAAAAACTAATACAAAAGCGCGACAAATCGTATGCGAAATGGAAAGGCTACAAGACAGAGAATTTTTACAACGAATTTAAATCAAATAGAAAATTGGTCAATGAAACCATTGCAGAGGCGAAACGAAATTACTACATACATAAATTCCAACAAAATTAAAAAAACAATAAAAATACATGGTCAATTTTAAGATCGGAAATATTAAACCAACTTTAAGCTGTGATACTGATCTTGATTATGATTTAGATAAGTTTTAGATATTTAGATAAGTTTTTGCAATCGACCGTACCTGAAATCACTGATAACACCTACCTGACATCCCTTGAATCTTGTGATAGAATTAACTGTGATATTATTTTTAGTTTTAATTGTGTCAGCCAGTGCGATGTCCTTAAATCAATTTTAAGCATTAAATCCAACGCAACGGGTTTAGATGACATAAATCCAAAATTTTTAAAACTAATCCTTCCCAAAATTCTTCCTGTTATAACACACATTTTAAACTGCTCCATCACCACCTCTACGTTTCCCAAATCCTGGAAAATAACAAAAATATTACCAATTCCCAAATCAGGTACAGAATATCGACCTATTGCCATCCTGCCTTTTTTGTCAAAAGTTCTTGAGCGGTTAATTGCTAACCAAATTGTAAGTTTTATGGATGCACACAATATTTTATCAGAGAAACAGTCCGGTTTTTGGAAGAACAGAAGTTGCACAACAGCTGTTTTAAAAATCACTGAAGATATTAGACTACAAATGGATAGATGCAATATTACTTTGTTGACGCTTTTAGATTTTAGTAAGGCTTTGGACACAGTAAACCAAGAAATTCTTTTAACTAAATTAAGTCGTCTGTTAGCCAAATTAATGAATGTGTTCGTGTCCGTAACAGTGAATTACACTTGGTTTGCAAATGGGCAGAGCGAAATAGATTATCCTTAAAAATCTTCAAGCCAAAATGCATAGTAATACATAACCAATGTTTTAACACAGATCATATGGAAAAACTTTCCTTAAATGGTCAACAATTAAACTATGTAGACAGAGCGAGCAACTTGGGGTTTGCAATAAATTCCACTCTATCCTGGAGTAATCACGTAAATTGTACGATTGGGAAAAATTTATGGAATACTTAGACAACTTAACTAGTACTGTTGCACAAAGTAATAACAACTTACGAGCTTAAATATCTCTTAAGTAAACTAAAATTCAGCGCTTCCAACAGAACAAAAAAAAAACATGCCTATGCTAAGAAACACTTTTTTTTCTGTGCTGTACGGTCTTGGAATAAACAACCACATCCATTAAAAACAATTGAGTCGGCCACGCAATTCAAAGCGAAATTACACACACATCTTCAAAGCAGTATATAATGTAAAACAAAACTTAGTCCTTAAGAATTTAATGTTCGTATGTCAAATGTCATAGTTTTAATGTCTTGTATTATAACTATATAGTTAAGAAATTTTTATTATGTTAATGAAGTAAATTGAACTGTGACTAGCGCACTAATTTACAAGTATTCTTGTACTTGTAGGGTTAGGAAGAGTTAAAACTAAAATAAATAAATAAATAAAATAAATAAATAAATAAAATAAATAAATAAGCCAAATAATACTACGCACTGAAAAACTACAAGAAAATTAATTTAAATATTCCATTTGGAATTCAAATTTCTACATATTTAGATTAAGTGTAAATAAGTAATACAAATACAAATAAGAAATCAATAAAAATCAATAAGTAATACATTTCATATAGGTGAGCATACTTACTAAAAATCAACATTCAAATTATCATATGGATATGACTTAGAATTCAAGTGAACTTTCAAGTTTGATAAATTATTTGTGATAAGTTTTCCATTTAGAATAAATCCAATGTGTTGGCTGCCATACCAATGCGATTAATGGGTTTACACCACTTTTAATAATATCGTACATCTTACAAACCAAATTTTCCAGGTTTTATTGAGTTGTTACGTAACAGTATTTTGATGGTTGCTATCTGTTTAGTCTTGGTTTTCGATGGTTACTATCTGTATAGTACCTGGTCAAGGTGGAGAAAACCGAGCGCGTCACCATGAACGTGGTAACCCTCTTGAACCAGGCATGCTTGGAACCCCTCACCGGCTACGTGTCAACCGACTCGGAGCTGTCAGAGAGCCTGAAGCACCTGTGCACTCAGGACATAAACCGACCAGGGCGCACTGCTCTCCAGGACATAGCGGAGGAAGCGGAGGGTACCCAGCCCGACCACGATCCCAAAGATGGTGCAGTTTCTGCAGATTAACCTGCACCACATCAAGGCAGCATCCGCTGCCCTCCTCACCCGCCTGGCAACAGGCAACATAGACGTAGTCCTCATTCAAGAGCCATGGATTGCTGGTAACAACATCTGTGGCTTATCAACCCCCCTATACAAGCTATTTTACACGAAGGATAAGGGTAAAACCAGAACCTGCATTCTTACAAAGACACACTTTAACACATTTCTTATTCCACAGTTTAGCGAAGGCGACCTCACCACGGTCAGACTGGAGCTAAACGAAAACACTCATCACACCATAGCATCATTCTATCTGGCTCACGACTACGAAAAGCCACAACCAAACATCACTACACAACATCTCATACATACTCACTCATCTAAGGAACTCATCCTGGGTGGGGACGCTAACTCACACCACACACAATGGGGAAGCACGAACACAAACAAAAGGGGTGAGTTACTCTACGACTATCTTCTTCAATCGAATATATTCATCTGCAACAAAGGTATTGACCCAACATTCATCACTAGAAATAGGAGGGAAGTCTTAGACGTTACACTAATATCTGATCTTCTATTTAACCAACTAAAAGCGTGGAAGGTGGGGATCGAGCACTCATTCTCAGACCACCGATACATAGAATTTACAATAACTCTAGACTGTCCTCCCGCCGAGAACATTACTAATTTAAGATTATCCAACTGGGGATACTACAAAAATCTCCTTAATAGAAACCTACACGCACCACCGACGCACGTACTCAACGGACAAGAGCTAGGAAACCTAGTTAATACTTTCACTGACATATGCGGTGAGGCCATAAAAAGGGCTTGCCCAAGCAGAACAATCAAAGCAAAGCACAAACCCCCATGGTCAACCTGGCGAACCTTAAAAGAGAGTGAAGAACTTACTTCAGTAGAGCTAAGTACAACAATAGCCAATCTTCCTAGAACTTATACCATACAAAGCTAAGCCTATACAAAAAGGAAATAATATATCAAAATAATAACATCAAAACGAAGAGCATGGGCTACTTTCTGTACTAGCATAGAATCTACTGCGGAGGCATCCAGGCTCAGAAGAATTTTAGCAAAATCTCCAGCAACCATTGGCTACCTAAAAACTAATGCTGACAGCTGGACGGAAAACATTCAGGAAACCCTTGAACTACTGTTAGACACCCACTTCCCTAAGAACAACCAAGAAGTGGAGGACGTCTACATAGAGGAGAGCCTTGACGACCAGAGCATAGACAACATCTCGAACCCTGACCGCATTAAGTGGGCCATTAACTCTTTTAAGCCCTTCAGATCCCCGGCCCGGACGGGTTCTTCCCGGCTGAGCTACAACGGACACTAGATATATCCCTAACCAGCCTTCTTCCACGGCTGCCTTGTACGCGTACCGTAAGGGCAGATCAACAGATACCGCCCTCCACTCTCTAGTATTTTGTAATAAGGAATACTCTCTGGCAGCGTTTCTAGACATAGAAGGCGCCTTCAACAACGTCACCCCAACGTCTATTACTGGTGCTCTGACTGAACTGGGCATTGAGCGGAACAATGTGGGACTCATCACACCATGCTTACCAGCAGAGTAGTGTACTCCACTATGGGATCAGCCCACTCGACCAGGATTGACAGCAGAGGAACCCCGCAAGGGGGTGTACTCTCACCTCTTCTATGGGTAATAGTGGTCAACAAACTACTATCAATTCTAAAAGAGGCGGGCACTAAAGTGGTAGCCTACGCGGATGACGTGGTTATCCTACTGCATACCCCCAAATTCCCGCAAACTCTTTGCAATCTAATGGAGACAGCCCTATCCACCCTCTCAAGGCGGACGGCTGTCTGTGGACTGGGAGTTAACCCAGAAAAGACCGAACTAGTTATTTTTACAAGGAAGTATAAGATACCAAATCTAACTCTCCCAAAACTATACCAAACGCGCCTTACCCTTTGCAATCAAGCCAAGTACTTAGGTGTCATCCTTGACAAAAAGCTCCACTGGACAGACAACATCCTAGATCGCACACGCAAAGCGCTTGTAAAAAAGCCATAGGGAGGAAGTGGGGTTTCTCCCCCATGATTGTTCACTGGCTACACTGCAATAGTCAGGCCCATTCTCCTCTACGGAAACATCGTACGGTGATCTTCCCTAGAAAAGAATTGTAACCCCAGGATCCTTCACAAGATCCAAAGAAGCGCAGAACTCTGCATCAGTGGGGCGCTCCGCACCACTGCCACTGAAGCACTAAACATAATTCTCGAACTCCAACCCCTTGACCTACTTGCCAAAAGCTGGGCATCTGCAACAGCGCTGAGGCTCCGCGAAGCAGCGGCATGGACAACAGGCTCTACGGGTCACTCCAGTATCCTAGCAAACCAGACATCCGTACCACATAGTGCAGACTGCGTTCCACCTATAGTCAACTTCGAAAGAAGATACAAGATCTTCATACCCACCCGTACAGACTGAGACAACCTCCCACACCAACTCGAAAACGCCGTCAACATATACCCAGACGGCTCCAAGCTTAACTCCCAAACAGGTGGGGGAGTCTTCTCTCCCGAACTAGACATAAAAGTCTCATTCCGCCTACCAGACCACTGTAGTGTTTTCCAAGCGGAAGTCATGGCAATGCAGGAAGCCATGGCCCACCTGGACACATCAGAACATCACGACATAGATATTTTCATCATCTCGGAGAGTCAAGCAGCCCTCAGGGCCCTCGACTCCTACACAACAAACTCGAAAACAATCTCTGTATGCCGCCAATCTCTTAACGAGTTGGCCACTCATCTGAGAATCAACCTCATCTAGGTGCCTGGACACCGTAATATTGAGGGAATTACATAGCAGACGAGCTAGCAAGACAAGGGACAACCGCCGACATCCTTCGCGATAAGGACACGGTAAGTATGCCCATGGCTACCTGCAAGCTCCATCTCAGGCAGAGACTGTACACACCAACCAACAACCGTTGGAACTCAATCTCAACATGCCACAATTCTAAACTCACATAGCCAAATTACAACTCAATATGTATTTTATGTATATATACATTTTATTTAATACGTTTTTATTTATTTTATTATTAAAAACATATTTTATTAAATTCATAATTAAATATATAAGTTAACACCGGCCAAACGCCCCCTTCCCTTCACCCCCTCTCGACCCCGATACTGGACACCGCATCTCTCTCATCACCCCTCTCGGCCACCCGCAAACTAGGGCCCATTGCCCTCACCCCTCTCGGCCACCCAGCAACACCAAAAGATTCGAGTGGCTACAATAATGCAGCCGCTAAGTTATGGTACCAGCAGCGATGCAGCAGCAGAGACAACGTCTGCGACGCTGCGACAGCAACGTCAGAACGACAGCGACGCAGCGACGGCGGCGTCAGAGCGACAGCACAGCGACAGAACGTCAGCGGGAGAAGTGCAACGGCAGCAGCGCGACAATGCAAGAGCGCTGACCGCCCGCTAGCTGCCTCAGCTATAGCCGCCGCTACCCCTACCCATCGCTGCGCCCTAACGGAAATGCAGCGTTAGCATATGGGACATAGCAACACATTGGGCAAAATACCCAAAACCGCTGCCATCGGCATCGGGTTTCCGGAGCCGCTCTGCCAACGTTATGCTGACGGGCGGTACCGTCCAAGCCAACCAGCGACTCGAGGAATGACTTTAGTTTCACTTGCATTTGTACCCCTGACCAGCCTAGACCTAACATTTTGAATAATAAAACCAATTGTAACGTTAAAGAACGTTTACTGTTTTATTTTAAAAGTAAATTCGTTAACTAAATTGAAAAGGCTTAAAAGGAAGAAGACGAAGAAGTCTACCCAAGAGAAGGAACCGCAATGAGACTGATCTTAACTAGGCAATATCGGGGAGAATCCTCCCCCTCTGGCCATGTCCGGCCATAACTGGCGCCCGAGCAGTGTTCACTTTCTCGCGAAAGTCGGACAAAAAGAACCCCCAAAATTCAAAAAAATGAAAAAGAAAAAATTAAGAATGTTAGCTTTAAAAGCTAAACAAAAATTTAAAGTAAAATGTCTTTTTTAATATTACAAAAAATGTGGTGTTGTGCGTGTGTTTAAAAAGTAACAAAACGAAAATATGAGAATTTGTGCGAAACACAGCTACCCGCCGCGGTGGGGGTGCTGCCGTCCAGAGCTGGCACTCCCCACGGGCGCAAATAAAAACTGTGATTAATTTAATGCAGTGGTCGGCACACACATACCATCACAAGTTTGCCTTGCATTAGTGTGAGTGTAACAAACACGAAGTTTGCGCGCGGCGTGCTGAAGCGAGACGTTTCTCTGCTTTGCACTGAGATCCTCTGCCGCAGCAACAAAAAAGCGAGCCGAAGTTGAGAAAAAAATGACCCGAAGACCCATGCCGAAGTCACACGAACATGTACGTTATACGTGAGCGAGCAGAGGATGGGCAGAACACTTCCCTATGCTCACTAGATAGGCCGCTGCCGACCACTGATTTAATGTGATGGTAAACCTGCCGCGGCGATTTGTCCACGCACCTTGTGGCGCGGCATATTCGCGGGCACAAAATACCTATATAACAAAAACGAGCAATAATCCGATGCGGCGATAAGTCCATATCAATGGGTAACTTATTCGCGAGCGCAAAAAAATTGCAAATCTAAAAAAATAAATACAGATAACCGCTGCGGCAATTAATTTGCGAGCCGAAAACTATTAAAAATGTCTTCGAGACCAATAAAGTAAAAAAAAATAAGTATACCAAAAGTTCTCGCGTGTGTGTGTGGCAATCTGCTGGAAACGCTAATGAATGTGGAATGCATTCAAGAAAGCTGCCCAGTGGATTGTGTGGCAACCGTACCTTAGTAGGCGAAACGCCAAAAAGGTCAAATACGGACCACCGCGCCGATAAACACAATACACAAAAAGGAAAAACAAAGAAATTATTTAAAAAAAAAAAAAAAAGGAAAAAAACGCGCAACCCACAAAACGACAAGTCCCATAAAAATTTTTTAATAAACAAAAAAAAAAAGAAACAAATTCTAATTAAAATTTAATTTTAGACTAATAACCCTGTAAGCAGCGAATACGGAATAAAATCAAAAACAAGACGAGGAGGAAAATAATAAGGGTGAGTGAAACGCCTTCGCATAAATTATTATTTCCAAAAGAGAACAAAAAATAAATTTTCATAAAACTGTTGCTTATTTCCCCCACGTCGACCCTTTGTGCCTAACCGAAGTAGACACTTCCGGGTCACACCGCGGGACAAGGGGGTAATGAGCACTTGTCGCTGGCACGGGGACGCTATAATGGCAGGACGATCGCGTCGCGGCAATGGTAACGATGGTTACTGTGATGCCGGACCACAGGCGACGCTGGAGCTGCGCTGAGGGTGAGCTAACGTGGTTAGCTGCTAGTTGAGATAGTGTATTACGAGCCCTATTCCCAGTTGTAGGAAGTAGAACCGCGGAGTTAAGAGGTGTGTTGATAACGAGGTTTTTAAGAGTACTCATTGAGTTTTTTATAGTGTCATGTAAGGCCCTTAGTTGGCGCGAGGAGCCGTCTATAGGCCTATGGTCAATAATTTTAGCTATGGCGGCGAATACTAATATTTTGCCGTTCTGGTACCTGGCCTTCAACCGCAACCAGGTGTCGTCATAGCCACCCTGTGTCAAGACGTTCCTCGCTTCACCACGAAGCGAACTCTGTAGAATATGTAGTTTTTGACTGGCCGAATATGGTTTGTTATGTACCAATTCCACAAAGAGATCATGGAACCGTGGCCAGTCTAGATACTCGCCGTTGAACTCCGGAATGCTAATTGGCGGAAGTGCCAAGTTTAGGCTCATTGGCGCGTCGTTTTCTCGTAGCAGGTTCATTTCGTATTCCTCGTATAATGTGTGGAATTGGGCTAGCTCTGCTTCTGCCAGAGCTGCGGCCCCAGGTGTGCTATCCAATTCGTCGTGGGCTTGCCTCAGTAACGCCCAATGGAGATCCAGGTGCCTTTGTAGGGCTGGGGTGACAGTTGGGGCGTTCGAGGCTAATGTTAATGATGACTCCAATTCGTTGCATCTTCTCTGCAACTGTCGGATCACCGTGTCAATTGCGGAATCTCCTTTGACTTGATCTCTTGTTGTGAGCTTGATGTTGGCCGAAGTTCGTCTGGGGGCCTTCGGAAGCCCGCTTCCAGTCGGCATGTTGTCCAGAAAGATATTCTGATATTTTTCGACCAGCTCTTTAAGTGCTACTAGTCGTGAAGAGTACTCACTTCCAGTGGGTAATGCCGCTTGCTGGACTTCTTCATCTAGGTCGCAAAACTGCTGCCAGAGATCGTTTAACTGATTTAGCTTACTGGAATAATAGCCGTCTCGGTGGCGTCGGTCGGCAGAATCCTTGCCATAATTCTTAATGAGCTGTTGGATTTTCCCTTGCAGCTCGTTTTGGGTGTCTAGTAATCGATTGTGTAAATCGATTCTTGTGTGACTTGTTTCCTCAATGAATGAAGTAGACATATTGTATGTCTTGGAAACAAAAAATCTTGTGAAGCTGGATGAAGCTGAGTATCCTGTGAAGCTGGAAGAAGCTGAGTATCCTGTGAAGCTGGATGAAGCTGAAGTTCCCGTGACGCTGGAAGAAGAAGCGTATCCTGCGAAGCTGGATTAAGCTGAAGTTCCTGTGACGCTGGAAGACGAAGCGTATCCTGTGAAGCTGGATTAAGCTGAAGTTCCTGTGACGCTGGAAGAAGAAGCGTATCCTGTGAAGCTGGATTAAGCTGAAGTTCCTGTGACGCTGGAAGAAGAAGCGTATCCTGTGAAGCTGGATTAAGCTGAAGTTCCTGTGACGCTGGAAGAAGAAGCGAATCCTGTGAAGCTGGATGAAGCTGAAGTTCCTGTGACGCTGGAAGAAGAAGCGAGTCCTGTGAAGCTGGATGAAGCTGAAGTTCCTGTGACGCTGGAAGAAGAAGCGAGTCCTGTGAAGCTGGATTAAGCTGAAGTTCCTGTGATGCTGGAAGACGAAGCGTATCCTGTGAAGCTGGATTAAGCTGAAGTTCCTGTGACGCTGGAAGAAGAAGCGTATCCTATGAAGTTGGATAAAGCTGTGAGTCCTTTAGTGGGAAGGGGGGTTGCTTGAGTGTGATCCTTTGTTGTTAAAGGATCACGTCGGGGTCACCAATAATAAACTCTTGAAATCCCAATAAATTAAGGAGGTACTAAACCGACTTGACTCCACTATTGCGGCCCTAACCACTCAGATGGTGGGCATGAAAGACGAGGTTAAGAAAATAATAATTTTAATAAACCGAAAAAAAGGCAGGGCACCCTGGACCTTCTCGATGTAGTGTATCACGACATCATCATTGAAATGCACTTTTCTGAGCTTCTTCTGAATATTATTTAACTCTTCGGTTTTTTTATTATAGCGTTCCATCTCGGCAAAGGTAACCTTGTTGCAGGTGCGCTGATTCCTCGCCTGCTCTGCTCCTTAACGTTCCGCTGGGCGATAAGAATGTGGCTGCCAGTCTCCCAGATGCATCGCTTTTGGCTGGAGAAAACTTGTCAGGAAGATCGGTTTTCGTAGTTCCAGGGCGATCTGTATAGCACGATTTCGATCGGTTGAGTAGGCGCGGGCTTTTTTTAAGGAGGCTTCCAGCTGGAATATAAACTTTATCATTGCCCTGTTTAGAAGAAGAAACTTTGGATTTAGCCATCGGTTCAGATTCCTTGACTTCAGTCGTTAACGACTTGAACTCTTCTGGACTCTGTAATTTTTTGGGTCTGCCGCGAGTCGGGTTTTTTTTCCTACAACTTTTTTGTTTTTTGATTTGGTAGACGTCTCCAACTTTTGCGGAGCCTCTAGAGTTACCACCAATTATTTGAAGCTGTTACTCGAAAATTCATTGTTCTTGGGATTCTTTTCTTTTTTGCTTAGAGGTTCCTCTAATTCTTCTGGAAGATCCATATAGCAGGATTTTGAACGACTGCGCAGTACTTTTTTATCTTTTGGAGCTTCTTTGGTTTCCTCTTTTGCCGCGCTGGATTTAGCTAGCTCATCCCGAGAAGTGACTGCGAGTCGCGTACGGATTGGTATCTTATTAGTCTCATCCTGTTGTGGGCTTATGTGTGCTAATTCATCTCTGGACGCGATTGTCTGGCGTCGCTGCCGAGCTAAGGACTTCTTGGTCTCCTCGTTTTTGTCCTTGCAATCTGCCAATGTCTTGCTCGGAGTTTTTAAGCAAGATTTTAGTTTAGGGCTGACTTTGTCCTCTGCCTCAAGCGAGTGTTCATCATCTGCAGTGGAGCTGACATTGTCGGTTGTTTTTTCTTTTTTCAAGCGTACTGAACATTTTCGAATCGGCGAAGGATCGGGGATTGAACTTTATCACACCCCAACTCAGAAAAGCGAAGTAAACGGTCAGGTAGAAAGATTCCATTCTACCTTCATGGAGATATATCGATGCCTAAAAGGAGAATATCCTACCTTTAAAACCACCGAGCTTATCGCAATTGTCGTAGACAGGTACAATAACACTGTCCCCTCGGTAACGAATAGGAAGCCCGTGGATATTTTTTTTCAACCGAACTTCTAGAATAAATTACCAGGGATTATCCGATTTTAAACATCAAACTCTTGAGGACATTAGGGGGCTCATTGAGCACAAACAAAATTTAACCAACAATGGGCGCAATAAAAATAGAAGCGACCCACTTTCCTACGAACCAGGTGACACAGTGTATGTCGCCAATAAACAAATAAAAGCAAAGGAAAAACAACGATTCAAGGCAGAAGAAGTTCAGGATGACCGAAAGGTCACTATTAAAACAAGGTCGGGAAAAATCTTTCACAAATCACACTTAAGGAATTAAAAAATTTTTTTTTCAAACGAACCTATAACTAAAAGAAAACCAAACTATTCGACATATGTGGTAGGGGAGACTAGCAACAGAATATCTTAACTCTTTACAAAAATTCATCTAAAAACCATAAAGGGAAATGCGTACTGAACGTTTCACTAACTCTTAATCTTCCCCAAACACAAACAAATAAAACCATTTAATATCTTCACAAATATAATTAAGAAAAACCTAGTCTAAGATACACACTTATTGATATGAAAAATATAAACCCCTCAGAAAAGGGGGAACAATAAATTCCTTTAGTAATAGCTATACACAAATAAGAATAAATACGCAAATAATAACAATACGAAAATAATAATAATACACACACAGAAAAACACCAACACGAACATTAAGATTAAGACAAATAGACAATTTAATTATAAGAATCTGCAATTTCATGTACATTTAATCCTCTTCTGACGCTACAAGCGCGTCTACCATCTACGTGGCGGCAACCCTCCATATTTTCAAATATGATGCACCGGTTGTCCCCTTACAACAAGGTACCGTCTGGAGAACCAATGGCGTCTTCAAACTGGCTCACGTCATCAATCTAGGCCGCATGCAGCAACTCATCGACCAGGTAGCAAACGAGGCTATGATAATCACCGATCAACATATTGGCGCTTTGGTTGGCCACTATCTGCAGCACGCTTCGGAAGGAATCTCGCGCATGGATAGCGCACCAACACGGAGACAACGCTCAATCGATTGGCTAGGATCAGCCTGGAAGTGGGTCGCGGGATCACCGGACAAATCGGATTGGAATGCCATCTTGAAAGAGGAGGACAGCTTGGCAAGGAACAACAATCAGCAGATTCGAATCAACACTAAGTTGTTTGACTCAACGCACGAATCGCTCCAGAAGCTGAACGATGTTATCGGGAGAGTCAACGCAATAGACGGGGACTTCCACGTCACGACGGCCGTTCTCCACAAGGCAGTTATAATAGCGGACCAGGTCAACGAGATACTGAGAGCCTGCCAACTAGGAAAGACTGGAGTGGTCAACACGAATCTCTTGGATCACGACGATATCAACATGATATTGGCAGAGGTGGACAGCCTTCCTTACCAAAACGTCGTGGAGGCAGTCGAATTTTCCAGACCTACAATCCTTACAAACGGGACTACTCTTTTGTACATCCTAGCGATGCCCAAGGTAGTGGACAGGAAGTACCGATTGATGAGGATCTACCCAACGACATCCGACGGTAAACAAGTTGTGCTAAAATATATACGCCCTTCTCGGAAATTGTGTATCCATCAGTAACACAACAGTCTGCCGAGAAAAGGACCTGCTTAAATTGGAGGAGGACAGTTGCATACCCAGACTGTTAAAAGGAGGCCAAGCCGAATGTGACTACTTGAGGACCAACCAGGAAACAGTGGAGCTTATCGATGACGGCACAATTTTTTTGACAAACTTCAATGGAACAGTATCCACTCTGGTCAAGAAACACCACTTAGAAGGCTCATACGTCGTGCTGTTTGACAACGAAACGATCACAATCGGCGACCGGAACTACAACTGCTATTCGTCAACACACCTGATGGCAATGCCAGCCGTGCTAACCCAGATAAAAACTACGGGTTATGAGCTATCACTGAAATATGTCCACGAATTCAGCATGGAGAACCTGAAAAAATTATCAGTCATGTCCAATGAGATTTTGATATCCTTCTCAGAGGAGATAGTCATAGCTCTCTCCATCATGACAGCGGTGTACCTCGTGTGGAAAAAGATAACGTCGACCAAAGGAATCCCTAAGCTGCGGGATCCGCTTGCGAACCTGGAAACGCAGGGCACCCTGGAGCCCGCAACAAAGGCCTAATAATCTGTGGGACACAGATCTTGTGGTGGGGAGGAGTTAACACCGGCCAAACGCCCCCTTCCCTTCACCCCCTCTCGACCCCGATACTGGACACCGCATCTCTCTCATCACCCCTCTCGGCCACCCGCAAACTAGGGCCCATTGCCCTCACCCCTCTCGGCCACCCAGCAACACCAAAACATTCGAGTGGCTACAATTTCAAGTGGCTACAATAATGCAGCCGCTAAGTTATGGTACCAGCAGCGATGCAGCAGCAGAGACAACGTCTGCGACGCAGCGACAGCAACGTCAGAACGACAGCGACGGCGGCGTCAGAGCGACAGCACAGCGACAGAACGTCAGCGGGAGAAGTGCAACGGCAGCAGCGCGACAATACAAGAGCGCTGACCGCCCGCTAGCTGCCTCAGCTATAGCCGCCGCTACCCCTACCCATCGCTGCGCCCTAACGGAAATGCAGCGTTAGCATATGGGACTTAGCAACACATTGGGCAAAATACCCAAAACCGCTGCCATCGGCATCGGGTTTCCGGAGCCGCTCTGCCAACGTTATGCTGACGGGCGGTACCGTCCAAGCCAACCAGCGACTCGAGGAATGACTTTAGTTTCACTTGCATTTGTACCCCTGACCAGCCTAGACCTAACATTTTGAATAATAAAACCAATTGTAACGTTAAAGAACGTTTACTGTTTTATTTTAAAAGTAAATTCGTTAACAAAATTGAAAAGGCTTAGAAGGAAGAAGACGAAGAAGTCTACCCAAGAGAAGGAACCGCTGTATTATTTAAATCATATTTATTAGATGTGTGTTATTATCCTCAGAATAAAGTAAAAGATTTGGTTATAGTGGCCAACGGCCAAGCTTGTTCTTTATTGATTGATGGTCATAATTCGAGTGACTTACAGCTAGCTAATTGCGGCTGCGCTGCCTGCAAACATTGGCAGCGGCCGTCATGTATATATCAAAGTATATGCTCACAATTGTATTTGTGCTGGTAGCACCAAGAGCGCGAGAGCAGTTGTATATGCATGCCTTGTATGTGTCTGCACTCAGGCCATGGGAATATGCTGACACTAGCACTTCCCATAAGTTGGGCTCTGAGGCGCATTCATATTTCGGCTGGCCGCAAGAGTTTAGCGGCCGGCACTTTTGTATTTGGTTGAGTACACTGTAACACAATGTTGGTGTCGGTACAGTGGGTACTCGCTACAATGATACATGCATACTACATCTCCCTCCTTTTGAAAAATAACGTAATGTAATGAAGTTATTTTCTAAAGAATATGTTTGGTTTTTTTTTTAATTTTTTAAAAAGTAATAAAAATGAAATTATTTCTAGTTATTAAAATTATCTTCTAGTACTTATATATTTGAAAATTTAAAAGTTATAGAAATTATTTTGTATCGTTAAAGAAATATAAGAAAGTTGGAAAACGTGTTATTCAAAAATGCTGTTCTAATCAGAAAATATTGATATCATGTTGTTTTTTATATTTATATTTTTTTTTATATGTATGTATTTTTTTTTTTTTAATTTTTTTTTTTTTTAATTTATTTTTTTATATTTATTTGTGGTATTTATTCTATGTATTTATTCTATGTATGGCCATACGTATAAATTGTATAAAAATTATTTTGAAATAACAAATTTTAACCTATCTTTATGAACTTTTTGTTCTTTGTTTTTAATATTTGAAATTCTTATATTATCATTATCTCCTATACCAATTACTTTATATGGTCCCGTATATTTGTATTCTAATTTGTGACCTGTTTCATTCTTTAATAAAACTTGATCTCCAATTTTTAGTTCAAAATCTAAACAGTTTCTATCATAGTGACATTTTTGTTTTATTTTATTTGATTCTAATATTAATCTGGCTCTTTTGAAAGCTTGCTCTAATCTAAACTTTGTTTCTTTTGCGTAATCATCTATATTATAAATAAGTTCTATTCTCTCTACGCTATTAAAATGTTTTGGTAAATTCGAAGTCCTACCAAACACTAACTCATATGGACAGTAATCATGTGCCATAGAGGGTGTCGTGTTGAAACAATAAACAAAATATTTTAGCCATATATTCCAATCCGTTTTATCAGTTGAGATGTATGTACGTATAAATTCATTAAAGGTTCTGTGGCTTCGTTCCACAGTTCCGACAGTCTGATGATGGTGTGCTGTCGATGTTATATGTTTGATATTTAAGTTTTTGCATAGGTGTTCGATTAAAGAATTTTTGTATTCTGTTCCCATGTCCGTAATGAACGTCTTCATTGGACCGTACTTTAGAACAAATTCTTCGAATATAGCCTTTGCTACCGTTTTTGCATTTTTATTAGGTACTGGTATGGCAACAAGGTATTTTGACAGATCACATATTAAGGTGACTGCATATTCATTTCCTTGATCTGATTTCGGCAGTGGACCGATCGTATCCACAATTACCTTATCGAATACCATTTCTGGTGTTTCTGTAAGTGTTAAAGGAGTTTTTGTAAGTCTTGTCGTTTTTGACATTTGGCATTTTGGACATTTACGGATGTACTGGGTTATGTCTTTACTCATTCCTTTCCAATAGTAGTGTCTTTTGACCTTGGCCAAGGTTTTTGTTATACCTGAATGTCCTCCTTGAATAGGGTCGTCATGTAATGTAGACAATATTGCTTCTTTTTCGTTATTAGTTGTTATTAGGGTCACCGGGTTGAGTAGCGCTACTCTTAATGATTTTAATATTTTGTTGCCCATTTTTTTAAATTTATCTATTGAAATATTTTCAAAGATTTTTTCCCATGGTGCCACTTTGAGTTGGGTAATTTTTTGTTTACCAGCCTGCAGTTCAAGCCTTTGGAAAAACTGACCTAAGTCAAGACTTCCATTAGTATACAAATCTCCAACATCATATCTTGCTGTAATTTTTTTTCCATGTTTGAAAAAACATATATTATTATTTACATGCAAGGTCACTACTTTACGTACTTCGTCATTGTTAATGACTTCATATACGTTGGGCTTAGAAGCTTTTACTTGAGATTGCCTAGGCAATTCTACTTTATCTTTTCCTGCGCAGGAATTTTGTCTACTTTTTTGTCTTGTAGTGACTTGTAATATATTTGCCGTAATGTTTTGAAGATCCTTAATTGTTATTCTAGAAAGGGCGTCTGCCACAAAGTTATCTTTTCCCTTTAGATACTCGACTGTGAAGTCGTATTCCTCTAATTCGAGCCGCATGCGCGTGAGTTTTGAACTAGGATTGACCATTGAAAATAAGTATGTTAGTGGTCTGTGATCGGTTTTAACTGTAAAATGTTTGCCATAAATATATGGTCGAAAGTGTGTTATTGCCCAATGAATTGCTGCTAGTTCCTGTTCTGTAGTGCTTTTATTGCTTTCAGCTTTTGTAAATGAACGTGATGCATATGCTAGCGGGAGTTGGAGTCCGTTATGGTTTTGCGTTAATACCGCTCCACATGCTTGTTTACTTGCATTCGTTATTATACAAAATTCTTTAAGGAAATCAGGATATTGTAATAAAGTTGGTTCTATAAGTTTATCTTCTAAATATTGGAACGATTTTTGGCATTCGGGAGACCATTCAAATGGAACATTCTATTTACATAATCTAGTTATGTGCCGTGAATAGTCGGCGAAGTTTTTAATGAAACGTCTATAATAATTGCAAAATGCTATAAATCGTCTAGCGCTATCTGCATCATGTGGGACTGGATAGTTTCTTATGACATTATATTTCTTGTCGTCTGGTAAGATTCCTTTGTCGGTGCATTTATGACCAAGGAAGGTCACTTCATGCATAAAAAATGAACAGTTTTGTGGGTGTAATTTTAAGTTGTACTTTCTGCATATTTCAAAGATGTCTTTTAGGTTTTTGAGCATATGTCTTTCAGAACATCCAATGACTATTAAATCATCCATATAGAGGAATGCTTGAGAAGCTTCAAGTCCAGAAAATGCAATAGTCATCATTCTCTGAAATGAATTTGGGGCTATTTTTAAGCCGAAAGGTAATCGCGTAAAACGATATGAGCCATTGCTCGTTGAAAACGATGTTATGTTTCTTGAATTTTCTTCTAGTTCGATTTGATGGAAACCTGACATTAAATCAAGGCATGAGAAATACTTTGCTCTACCTAGTTGGTCCAAGATGTCATCAATTCTTGGGAGTGGAAATTTATCAGACAGAAGTTTTTTGTTGATTTGACGATAGTCAACTACTAGTCGCCATTTCTTTTCGTTTGAACCCGGAAGGGTTTTCTTTGGGACAAGTAGAAGTGGGCTGTTGTATTCTGATACAGATGGCTCGACTATATTGTCTTTGATTAATTTTCCTACTTGTTTTTGAATTTCCTCAACTTGGCTGTGCGGGCTTCGATAATTTTTTATATAGATCGGTTCATCGTCCTTCAATATCAGTTTCTGCTTGTAAAAATTGTTTGTTGTTATTGATTCGGTTTCAAGACCGAATACGTCAGTATATTTTCCACATAGTTCCGTTAATTGTTGTTTAAATTGAATTGGAAAATTTTTCTTCAGTTCTTCTATGATGTTTTGCTCTCTATTACTTGAAATGTTTTGAATTACATTATAATCGGAAATTGGTTTACATTTTAAATTTGTTATACTAACCAATTGATCAGTACTGGTTGTGTTGAGTAATCGGACAAATGTATTCTCCTTTGATGTGATAGTATTTGCAACGTAAATACCAGGTTGAATCTCCTGATTTGGTATTAATATAGTATCAGTATCGGACATTACTATGATTTTTCGTACTACTTGAGATCTGGCTGGTAGTAGAATTGTATTATTACCAGAAGTATATGTTATTGGGATATAAATATGAATGTCTATATTATTTGGTCTTATTATAAACCAATCCTCTGTAGGGTTAAGATCTATTTGACAGTTTAATTCTTTTATAAAATCTATTCCTATTATTCCATCACATGGAATCGCAAAATCTTTATTTACTATATGAAAATTGTATGGAATTATATATTTGTCTGTTTGGAGTTCTACTGGTGCAAGTCCTTTGGATTTTATGATTCCCTTTGTATGTTGCTAAAGGTATCTGCATTTTCTTTTTAAAGTGAAATATTTGCTCCCGTATCCGCAAGGAACGTAAGCTGCCTTCCTGTTTCTGAATTAATAAATGGTACGAAGATATTGAGATTGAGGTTTATGGTATATACCGTTGGTATTTTTAATTTATTGTATCTAAAGGGGTCTGCGAGTTTCCCGAAACTGGCAGGGTAAAGCGGACATTATTGTTGTGTTGTGTGTTGCCGTAATTGCCTGTATTTTGGTTATTATTGTTTTGTCTATAATTTCCACGACCTCTACTATAGTTATTGGTCTGGTTATTATAGTTTCGATTAAAACCATTATTTTGGTTGTAACCGCTATTTCTGTTGTAGCTGTTATATTGGTAATACCCATTATTTTGGTAGTTACCACGACCATTTCCTCTACCTCTACCACGGTAGTTACTTCTGAAGTTGTTACCTCTATAGGCCGGTCCTTTTCTGGAAAATAGTATTGCGTTTGCATTACCATTATCATTTATCATTATCATTTCCGTACTACACTGTATATATTTGGTGAGAGCCTCATTCATTGATGAAAAGTTGCCTGCCTCAAGTATTGTTTTGAGTCGGCCATGCTCACAATTTTTGACCATTGTGTTTATAGCCTCTTTGGTGCTGAATTTGTCCGCATGTTCAGCGGGTAATCCTTCATCAATATACGAAGCTTCGAGTAGCTTTCGTAAATTGTCAACTTCAGTTGTGAATTTTTCAGCTGTTTTTCCTTTTTGAGAAGTTTTAGCCATTTTTGCTTTGACTACATCGGATGTTTCGCCGATAATTGTGTCTTGTAATTTTTTTATAATTCCGTTTATAGTGGATTCGTTTTGAACTTTGTACAAGGTTGAGCCAACTATTTTTGATTTTATGACTTCAACTGCTATTTCTTCAAATGTGCCTTTGGTTAGGTTTACTAATTTCAAGGCTGTTATGAATCTTTGAAGGTTGATTTTTTGTCCGTTGAATTCAGGGATAGCATTTGCTATATCCTTAATATATGCCCGTTGGGCAACAGTTTCGTCCGTCATTGTTCTTATTTGGTGTTGTTCGATTTCGCAATCGGATTCAATTGTTTCCTGATCTGATAATTCAGATTGAAAAAGTACAGCTGGAATTGTGAGATTATTTAAATCTTTCTCTTCTACTTCTGGGCTGTCAAATTCAGATTCTTCTACCTGTACTGAGTCGACTTCTGGTGGATCTGATGATTCCAATTTGTCCCCAGTTTCTACTTTCAGAGGGGTGTTCAGAATGGTCGGTATTGAAATATTTAAGTTATACCTTTCTTTTATAGTTATTAGGTTTGATCGAAGTCTGGTTAGAAATTTTGATACTTCAGACCAACGATTTTTATCTAGTCGATCTCTTTGCTCATGTATTAGTATACGCGCATTGTTGAAGCGAGATACTAATATTTCTGCATGTTTATTTATAGTGGCTTGTTGTATTGATCTATTTTGCGTTAATGATTTATATGTTTTATCGAAATCGCCTGGTTACGTTACTTCGCACCAGTACGAATTTTGTCCTCAATTTTTGTTAATTCGGCCTTGTGTATTTGTGTTTCTTCAGATGTCGCTGCCGTCTTTATTAGGTCCTTAGCCAACCTCCGTTGGCGCAAGAATTTACTTCTCCTGCCGCTCCTCTTCTTCTTTGGTTTGTCCTTCTTCTGCTGGCGTGCCCTGTACTCAGCTATTGTGAGGGGGCGTGGTCCATCGTTGGGGCACACCTCTAGAGCTTCTTTTAGACTCGGTGCATCCCTTTGCTCGACAGGAGCAGCTTTGTCCAGTCCAACGTCGTCATTTATGTTCATTACTTTTCCAACGTAGGTGTAGGAGGAATTGCCTTCAACTTTGTTTTGTCTTCGGATTTACATAGCCCCCTTTATCGTAGGCGTTTGCTCTTCCTTCTGACCATTAGATTCTCTCATCAATATCACTTTCTCAGCATTTGCATCATATTTCTCTAACATTTGCTTGTTGTACAATCTGTACCATCACCATTTTCTTCAATTTTTGTAGCTGGTGCACTTATTTTGGTTTGTTGTACACAATTCGCACTTCAAATTAAAGCTTTGTTTACTTCGACATCACTGTCACGGTCGCCATGTATTATTTAAATCATATTTATTAGATGTGTGTTATTATCCTCAGAATAAAGTAAAAGATTTGGTTATAGTGGCCAACGGCCAAGCTTGTTCTTTATTGATTGATGGTCATAATTCGAGTGACTTACAGCTAGCTAATTGCGGCTGCGCTGCCTGCAAACATTGGCAGCGGCCGTCATGTATATATCAAAGTATATGCTCACAATTGTATTTGTGCTGGTAGCACCAAGAGCGCGAGAGCAGTTGTATATGCATGCCTTGTATGTGTCTGCACTCAGGCCATGGGAATATGCTGACACTAGCACTTCCCATAAGTTGGGCTCTGAGGCGCATTCATATTTCGGCTGGCCGCAAGAGTTTAGCGGCCGGCACTTTTGTATTTGGTTGAGTACACTGTAACACAATGTTGGTGTCGGTACAGTGGGTACTCGCTACAATGATACATGCATACTACATCTCCCTCCTTTTGAAAAATAACGTAATGTAATGAAGTTATTTTCTAAAGAATATGTTTGGTTTTTTTTTTAATTTTTTAAAAAGTAATAAAAATGAAATTATTTCTAGTTATTAAAATTATCTTCTAGTACTTATATATTTGAAAATTTAAAAGTTATAGAAATTATTTTGTATCGTTAAAGAAATATAAGAAAGTTGGAAAACGTGTTATTCAAAAATGCTGTTCTAATCAGAAAATATTGATATCATGTTGTTTTTTATATTTATATTTTTTTTTATATGTATGTATTTTTTTTTTTTTAATTTTTTTTTTTTTTTAATTTATTTTTTTATATTTATTTGTGGTATTTATTCTATGTATTTATTCTATGTATGGCCATACGTATAAATTGTATAAAAATTATTTTGAAATAACAAATTTTAACCTATCTTTATGAACTTTTTGTTCTTTGTTTTTAATATTTGAAATTCTTATATTATCATTATCTCCTATACCAATTACTTTATATGGTCCCGTATATTTGTATTCTAATTTGTGACCTGTTTCATTCTTTAATAAAACTTGATCTCCAATTTTTAGTTCAAAATCTAAACAGTTTCTATCATAGTGACATTTTTGTTTTATTTTATTTGATTCTAATATTAATCTGGCTCTTTTGAAAGCTTGCTCTAATCTAAACTTTGTTTCTTTTGCGTAATCATCTATATTATAAATAAGTTCTATTCTCTCTACGCTATTAAAATGTTTTGGTAAATTCGAAGTCCTACCAAACACTAACTCATATGGACAGTAATCATGTGCCATAGAGGGTGTCGTGTTGAAACAATAAACAAAATATTTTAGCCATATATTCCAATCCGTTTTATCAGTTGAGATGTATGTACGTATAAATTCATTAAAGGTTCTGTGGCTTCGTTCCACAGTTCCGACAGTCTGATGATGGTGTGCTGTCGATGTTATATGTTTGATATTTAAGTTTTTGCATAGGTGTTCGATTAAAGAATTTTTGTATTCTGTTCCCATGTCCGTAATGAACGTCTTCATTGGACCGTACTTTAGAACAAATTCTTCGAATATAGCCTTTGCTACCGTTTTTGCATTTTTATTAGGTACTGGTATGGCAACAAGGTATTTTGACAGATCACATATTAAGGTGACTGCATATTCATTTCCTTGATCTGATTTCGGCAGTGGACCGATCGTATCCACAATTACCTTATCGAATACCATTTCTGGTGTTTCTGTAAGTGTTAAAGGAGTTTTTGTAAGTCTTGTCGTTTTTGACATTTGGCATTTTGGACATTTACGGATGTACTGGGTTATGTCTTTACTCATTCCTTTCCAATAGTAGTGTCTTTTGACCTTGGCCAAGGTTTTTGTTATACCTGAATGTCCTCCTTGAATAGGGTCGTCATGTAATGTAGACAATATTGCTTCTTTTTCGTTATTAGTTGTTATTAGGGTCACCGGGTTGAGTAGCGCTACTCTTAATGATTTTAATATTTTGTTGCCCATTTTTTTAAATTTATCTATTGAAATATTTTCAAAGATTTTTTCCCATGGTGCCACTTTGAGTTGGGTAATTTTTTGTTTACCAGCCTGCAGTTCAAGCCTTTGGAAAAACTGACCTAAGTCAAGACTTCCATTAGTATACAAATCTCCAACATCATATCTTGCTGTAATTTTTTTTCCATGTTTGAAAAAACATATATTATTATTTACATGCAAGGTCACTACTTTACGTACTTCGTCATTGTTAATGACTTCATATACGTTGGGCTTAGAAGCTTTTACTTGAGATTGCCTAGGCAATTCTACTTTATCTTTTCCTGCGCAGGAATTTTGTCTACTTTTTTGTCTTGTAGTGACTTGTAATATATTTGCCGTAATGTTTTG
Source organism: Drosophila suzukii (assembly GCF_043229965.1). Taxonomy (NCBI): domain Eukaryota; kingdom Metazoa; phylum Arthropoda; class Insecta; order Diptera; family Drosophilidae; genus Drosophila; species Drosophila suzukii. Next base: position 28,002,987 of record NC_092082.1, on the reverse strand, counting down.
AAGATCCTTAATTGTTATTCTAGAAAGGGCGTCTGCCACAAAGTTATCTTTTCCCTTTAGATACTCGACTGTGAAGTCGTATTCCTCTAATTCGAGCCGCATGCGCGTGAGTTTTGAACTAGGATTGACCATTGAAAATAAGTATGTTAGTGGTCTGTGATCGGTTTTAACTGTAAAATGTTTGCCATAAATATATGGTCGAAAGTGTGTTATTGCCCAATGAATTGCTGCTAGTTCCTGTTCTGTAGTGCTTTTATTGCTTTCAGCTTTTGTAAATGAACGTGATGCATATGCTAGCGGGAGTTGGAGTCCGTTATGGTTTTGCGTTAATACCGCTCCACATGCTTGTTTACTTGCATTCGTTATTATACAAAATTCTTTAAGGAAATCAGGATATTGTAATAAAGTTGGTTCTATAAGTTTGTCTTCTAAATATTGGAACGATTTTTGGCATTCGGGAGACCATTCAAATGGAACATTCTATTTACATAATCTAGTTATGTGCCGTGAATAGTCGGCGAAGTTTTTAATGAAACGTCTATAATAATTGCAAAATGCTATAAATCGTCTAGCGCTATCTGCATCATGTGGGACTGGATAGTTTCTTATGACATTATATTTCTTGTCGTCTGGTAAGATTCCTTTGTCGGTGCATTTATGACCAAGGAAGGTCACTTCATGCATAAAAAATGAACAGTTTTGTGGGTGTAATTTTAAGTTGTACTTTCTGCATATTTCAAAGATGTCTTTTAGGTTTTTGAGCATATGTCTTTCAGAACATCCAATGACTATTAAATCATCCATATAGAGGAATGCTTGAGAAGCTTCAAGTCCAGAAAATGCAATAGTCATCATTCTCTGAAATGAATTTGGGGCTATTTTTAAGCCGAAAGGTAATCGCGTAAAACGATATGAGCCATTGCTCGTTGAAAACGATGTTATGTTTCTTGAATTTTCTTCTAGTTCGATTTGATGGAAACCTGACATTAAATCAAGGCATGAGAAATACTTTGCTCTACCTAGTTGGTCCAAGATGTCATCAATTCTTGGGAGTGGAAATTTATCAGACAGAAGTTTTTTGTTGATTTGACGATAGTCAACTACTAGTCGCCATTTCTTTTCGTTTGAACCCGGAAGGGTTTTCTTTGGGACAAGTAGAAGTGGGCTGTTGTATTCTGATACAGATGGCTCGACTATATTGTCTTTGATTAATTTTCCTACTTGTTTTTGAATTTCCTCAACTTGGCTGTGCGGGCTTCGATAATTTTTTATATAGATCGGTTCATCGTCCTTCAATATCAGTTTCTGCTTGTAAAAATTGTTTGTTGTTATTGATTCGGTTTCAAGACCGAATACGTCAGTATATTTTCCACATAGTTCCGTTAATTGTTGTTTAAATTGAATTGGAAAATTTTTCTTCAGTTCTTCTATGATGTTTTGCTCTCTATTACTTGAAATGTTTTGAATTACATTATAATCGGAAATTGGTTCACATTTTAAATTTGTTATACTAACCAATTGATCAGTACTGGTTGTGTTGAGTAATCGGACAAATGTATTCTCCTTTGATGTGATAGTATTTGCAACGTAAATACCAGGTTGAATCTCCTGATTTGGTATTAATATAGTATCAGTATCGGACATTACTATGATTTTTCGTACTACTTGAGATCTGGCTGGTAGTAGAATTGTATTATTACCAGAAGTATATGTTATTGGGATATAAATATGAATGTCTATATTATTTGGTCTTATTATAAACCAATCCTCTGTAGGGTTAAGATCTATTTGACAGTTTAATTCTTTTATAAAATCTATTCCTATTATTCCATCACATGGAATCGCAAAATCTTTATTTACTATATGAAAATTGTATGGAATTATATATTTGTCTGTTTGGAGTTCTACTGGTGCAAGTCCTTTGGATTTTATGATTCCCTTTGTATGTTGCTAAAGGTATCTGCATTTTCTTTTTAAAGTGAAATATTTGCTCCCGTATCCGCAAGGAACGTAAGCTGCCTTCCTGTTTCTGAATTAATAAATGGTACGAAGATATTGAGATTGAGGTTTATGGTATATACCGTTGGTATTTTTAATTTATTGTATCTAAAGGGGTCTGCGAGTTTCCCGAAACTGGCAGGGTAAAGCGGACATTATTGTTGTGTTGTGTGTTGCCGTAATTGCCTGTATTTTGGTTATTATTGTTTTGTCTATAATTTCCACGACCTCTACTATAGTTATTGGTCTGGTTATTATAGTTTCGATTAAAACCATTATTTTGGTTGTAACCGCTATTTCTGTTGTAGCTGTTATATTGGTAATACCCATTATTTTGGTAGTTACCACGACCATTTCCTCTACCTCTACCACGGTAGTTACTTCTGAAGTTGTTACCTCTATAGGCCGGTCCTTTTCTGGAAAATAGTATTGCGTTTGCATTACCATTATCATTTATCATTATCATTTCCGTACTACACTGTATATATTTGGTGAGAGCCTCATTCATTGATGAAAAGTTGCCTGCCTCAAGTATTGTTTTGAGTCGGCCATGCTCACAATTTTTGACCATTGTGTTTATAGCCTCTTTGGTGCTGAATTTGTCCGCATGTTCAGCGGGTAATCCTTCATCAATATACGAAGCTTCGAGTAGCTTTCGTAAATTGTCAACTTCAGTTGTGAATTTTTCAGCTGTTTTTCCTTTTTGAGAAGTTTTAGCCATTTTTGCTTTGACTACATCGGATGTTTCGCCGATAATTGTGTCTTGTAATTTTTTTATAATTCCGTTTATAGTGGATTCGTTTTGAACTTTGTACAAGGTTGAGCCAACTATTTTTGATTTTATGACTTCAACTGCTATTTCTTCAAATGTGCCTTTGGTTAGGTTTACTAATTTCAAGGCTGTTATGAATCTTTGAAGGTTGATTTTTTGTCCGTTGAATTCAGGGATAGCATTTGCTATATCCTTAATATATGCCCGTTGGGCAACAGTTTCGTCCGTCATTGTTCTTATTTGGTGTTGTTCGATTTCGCAATCGGATTCAATTGTTTCCTGATCTGATAATTCAGATTGAAAAAGTACAGCTGGAATTGTGAGATTATTTAAATCTTTCTCTTCTACTTCTGGGCTGTCAAATTCAGATTCTTCTACCTGTACTGAGTCGACTTCTGGTGGATCTGATGATTCCAATTTGTCCCCAGTTTCTACTTTCAGAGGGGTGTTCAGAATGGTCGGTATTGAAATATTTAAGTTATACCTTTCTTTTATAGTTATTAGGTTTGATCGAAGTCTGGTTAGAAATTTTGATACTTCAGACCAACGATTTTTATCTAGTCGATCTCTTTGCTCATGTATTAGTATACGCGCATTGTTGAAGCGAGATACTAATATTTCTGCATGTTTATTTATAGTGGCTTGTTGTATTGATCTATTTTGCGTTAATGATTTATATGTTTTATCGAAATCGCCTGGTTACGTTACTTCGCACCAGTACGAATTTTGTCCTCAATTTTTGTTAATTCGGCCTTGTGTATTTGTGTTTCTTCAGATGTCGCTGCCGTCTTTATTAGGTCCTTAGCCAACCTCCGTTGGCGCAAGAATTTACTTCTCCTGCCGCTCCTCTTCTTCTTTGGTTTGTCCTTCTTCTGCTGGCGTGCCCTGTACTCAGCTATTGTGAGGGGGCGTGGTCCATCGTTGGGGCACACCTCTAGAGCTTCTTTTAGACTCGGTGCATCCCTTTGCTCGACAGGAGCAGCTTTGTCCAGTCCAACGTCGTCATTTATGTTCATTACTTTTCCAACGTAGGTGTAGGAGGAATTGCCTTCAACTTTGTTTTGTCTTCGGATTTACATAGCCCCCTTTATCGTAGGCGTTTGCTCTTCCTTCTGACCATTAGATTCTCTCATCAATATCACTTTCTCAGCATTTGCATCATATTTCTCTAACATTTGCTTGTTGTACAATCTGTACCATCACCATTTTCTTCAATTTTTGTAGCTGGTGCACTTATTTTGGTTTGTTGTACACAATTCGCACTTCAAATTAAAGCTTTGTTTACTTCGACATCACTGTCACGGTCGCCATGTATTATTTAAATCATATTTATTAGATGTGTGTTATTATCCTCAGAATAAAGTAAAAGATTTGGTTATAGTGGCCAACGGCCAAGCTTGTTCTTTATTGATTGATGGTCATAATTCGAGTGACTTACAGCTAGCTAATTGCGGCTGCGCTGCCTGCAAACATTGGCAGCGGCCGTCATGTATATATCAAAGTATATGCTCACAATTGTATTTGTGCTGGTAGCACCAAGAGCGCGAGAGCAGTTGTATATGCATGCCTTGTATGTGTCTGCACTCAGGCCATGGGAATATGCTGACACTAGCACTTCCCATAAGTTGGGCTCTGAGGCGCATTCATATTTCGGCTGGCCGCAAGAGTTTAGCGGCCGGCACTTTTGTATTTGGTTGAGTACACTGTAACACAATGTTGGTGTCGGTACAATGGGTACTCGCTACAATGATACATGCATACTACACCGCAATGAGACTGATCTTAACTAGGTAATATCGGGGAGAATCCTCCCCCTCTGGCCATGTCCGGCCATAACTTATATTATATATTATTATATATAACTAATTTACTTACTCCACTTTCTGTAAGAAATATATCGGTTATTAACCTTCGTTTCAACACACAGATTTTTGCTTGGTTCCCATAGATAGATGTAAAATAATTCTTACAATTTAATGTTTCGTAGATGTTGGATTATTTTTAAAGCATTCATTTGTTCCATCCTACATTAACATTATAAAATATTTCAAAGGCATCATTGCCTAACATAGGAGCGTATTTTAATTCAATTTCTGATTCAAGTTTATGATAGAGGTGTTGTGTTCTGTTAATATCTGTTTTTTGTTGCTAACTATTTTTCTAGTTTTAGTTTTCTAGTTCTTTTCTATTTGTACCCTATTTGTATGAGTTAGGCATCATTGCAACCCAATTAGTTGTTCATGAGCTGTCTAAAAGCTTTTTAGAAAATGTTTTGTATCCTTTGTCCAAAATGTCTGTGACTTTCACTTATTAATTTGTCACCGATTATTTAAATCGCATTAAGCAAACCACCCATTGCTAACCGTACCATAATCCCAGAGTCAAGTTGGTTACCTACAATACAAAACGTGGAGGTGTAAAGCATTACTGAAATGCCTCGACACAGGCGCAAAGGTCAAGCTATTGGAAAAAATGAAATATTATCCCTTCACAAAAAGTCATAAAAAATATAATTGAGAAAGTATTTTTATTCCCGTTACTCGAAAAATGGTATACTAGATTCGTCGGAAAGTATGTTTCCGACCCCATAAAGTATATACAGTGAGTCACAAAAGAATAAGTTGCACAGAGGGTTAGGAGAAGAAGTCAAATTTTAAATAATTAACCATTTTAAAATGTTAAAAAATGGTTCATGTTTTCAAAGATACATAATTTGTGAAGTATATGACGAAAAAACCCAAACAGAAAAGGCTTTCCATAAAAAGTTATGGACAAACATATAAATATGAACCGTTTTGTATGCTCACAAAAGTATTCGTTGCACACTCGTACAAATTTTTTTTTTGTAGTATTATTTGGGGCTAGCGCATTATTTTTTTTGGCATTTTGGTTGCGTTTGTATTTTAAGGACTGAAACACAAACTTTTGGTGTCATTCTTGGTGTAAGTCTCTAACAAAATGCTAAAGGAAACGGAGTTAAACGTTTCGCAAAAAAAAAATATTTTACATCTACATAATGAGGGTCGATACATTGAATATATTTGTGCGATGTTCGATAGAAGTCCTTCAACCATAAGGAGTATCCTTTCTCGACTGAAATCCAGAAATTCCCTGGAAAGTCTACCTTGTTCTGGCCGTCCGAAATCATTGACTGGCATAGAAGAGAGGAAAATCCTTCAAGTAAACAGGAAAAACCCGCACCTTTCGGCTCCAAAAATTAATACTGTAATATCCACATCCCTGGGAACAAACGTATCTACTGAAACCGTTGCATGGGAGATGTCCTAGAAAGAAACCCTTGCTGTCGTCCATAAATATTTCAAGGCGGCTTTCTTTTGCTCAAACGTATTTAGACCGGAATTTGGAGTACTGGGAGCAAGTTATATTTAGTGATGAAAGCAAATTCAATGTATTCGGATCTGATGCAGAAGGAAAAGTGTGGCGAAAGCCCTATGAAGGGCTCATATTGATAAATGTCAAACCAACGGTTAAGCATGGCGGTGGTTCCGTACTAGTTTGAGGCTGCATGTCCGCTCGATGAGTGGGAAAGTTGGTTTTTATAGACGGAATTATGAATGCTGAAGGATATCTAAACATATTAAAGGAAAATTTACACTCCAGTGCCACCAAAATGGGTCTAGAACGCGACAAGTTCATTTTCCAACAGGACAATGATCCCAAACATACGGCTTGGAAAGTCAAGATGTGGCTGTTGTACAACACCAAGCAAATTCAGACTCCTCCACAGAGCCCAGAAATCAACCCTATTGAAAATCTTTGGGCCCATTTTAAGCTAAAAGTCCAGGAGCATAAGATCTCCTCCAAGAACGAGCTAAAGGAGATATTGCTGAAGGAGTGGTCGAGTATTCCCGAAGTGAGGTGCCGAAAACTAGACGAGTCAATGCCGAGACGTTTACAAGCTGTTAAAGAAAACAATGGCTTGCACACAAAATACTAAATTTAAAAAAAAAAACAAAAATATTTAATGCCCAAACAAAAAAACGAATACTTTTGTGAGACAATATTTTGTAGTCCTAATGATTTCCAAAAAAAAAAAAACAGCACTGAAGCAAATTTTTTTGAAATTTGTTGTTATTTTTTGTATGTTTAATAAGTGCGTTACGCTAAACAATAAATAAAAAAATTAATTTGTTACATCTTCATTAAAAAAACATGTATTCATTCGTAGGGTACCTCGCAACGAATACTTTTGTGACTCACTGTATATTCTTGATCAGGACTTACTTGCCAAGTCGATCTAGCCATGTCCGTTTGTCTGTCCGTCCGGATGAATTCTCGGAAACTATAAGAGCTAGGCTATTGGGATTTGGCATGCAGATTCCTGAGCTTCTTACGCAGCGCAAGTTTGTTTCAGCAGCATGCCACGCCCACTCTTACGCCCACAAACCGCCCAAAACTGTGGCTTCTACAGTTTTGATGCTAAAATAAAAATGTTAACTGAAATGTATTGTTCTCATCAATACCTGTCGATTAATCCAAAAAAAGTTTTCCACGCCCACTTTAACACCCACAAACCCCCCAAACTTCAAAAAATCGTAAATATGAACGCGGATATATCGGAAACTATCAAAGATAGAGAATTGGGATTTCAGATTTAGATTCCGTAGGCTTGTACGCAGCGCAAGTTTGTTACCTGAATTTGCCACGCCCACTCTAACGCCCACAAGCCGCCCAAACCTGTGGCGCCTACAATTTTCGTGCTAGGTATTATGTATGTATTATGTAATGTATTAGTCTCGTCAATACCTATCGATTGATCCAAAAAAAAAGTTTGCCACACCCACTCTAACACCCATAACGCTTAAATCTGTCTACCGCCCACATAACCATATATTGAGATCGCATTTCAATCTAGCTTTGCTGCTTCACTTTTGTCCCTTTAGCTCAGTAACGGGTATTTGTTAGTCGCGGTACTCGACTATAGCGTTCTTTCTTGTTTTATTTGAGAACCATACACCCAAAGTCATAACTGTTACCAACAATGTAAATCGTAAAGTTACAAAGGATTGCTAAAGTGCCTCGACGCAGGCGCAATACAGTTACGAAAGAAGGAAAGGTAATTTACAGAATGAGGTACTTCGGCTACTTCCGAGTTGTTGCACGGTCTTGAGATGCATGATCTTATCAATGGTCCTGTGCCCTGGTCTTGGTCATATGCATTTTATGACCGTCAGGTAATGATAGTTCACGGCAAGTCGGCTTTTTGTAAGTGAGGGTTATGATAGGGGTAGGTCTCGTGTGCGTCCCTATTATTGGTAACATGTTTATGGACCACTTGCGGAAAAAAGAGAATCTTTTTCATTTTTATAGTTAATGATTCTGGGACGGATTGGCTTAGATATCTGAGAAACATTAACTTGTGTGTTTTGATCATAACACAGCTAGTAACCATCCAAAACCAAGTACTTTACAGGTACTATACAGATAGTAACCATCCAAAACCAAGACAAAACCGATAGCAACCATCAAAATACTGCTAGGTAACAACTGTATACAACGTGTCCAACGTGTCAAGCCCATGTCGGTATGACTACCACCATAAAAAATTGTATATCTCTGGATAATCTTCAAAGTCAACATCTATTAAGTTGTGGTTGGAGCAGTGCACTATGGGGTAAACACCACTTTATCTGTCATTTAATCATTTTTTTAAAATGTTTCAAATGGAATGGTGGTGAACGTATCAAAACAAGAAAGGAAGTTAGCTTCGGCAAGCCGAAGTTTATATACCCTTGCAGTTATAATTATTCAATTTAAAAATACAAAAATTATATTCCCAATAGTATAAGATAATATGTCAAAAAACACCGAAGCAATAATTTGTTTCATTTTATTATACCCGTTACTCGTTGAGTAAAGGGGTATACTAGATTCGTCGGAAAGTATGTTACAGGCAGAAGGAAGCGTTTCCGACCCCATAAAGTATATATATTCTTGATCATTATCACTAGCCGAGTCGATCCAGCCATGTCCGTCTGTCTGTCCGGATGAACGCTGAGATCTCGGAAACTATGAGAGCTAGGCTATTGAAATTTGGCGTGCAGATTCCTGAGCTTCTTACGCAGCGCAAGTTTGTTTCAGTAGAGTGCCACGCCCACTCTAACGCCCACAAACCGCCCAAAACTGTGGCTCCTACAGTTTTGATGCTAGATAGAAAATTTTAACTGAAATGTATTGTTCTCATCAATACCTATCGATTGAAAAAGTTTGCCACGCCCACTTTAACGCCCACAAACCGCGAAAACCTGTGACGCAATTTTCATGCTAGATAAAAAAAATTTAACTGAAATGTATTGGTCTCGTCAATACCTATCGATGGGTCCAAAAAAAATTTTGCCACGCCCACTCTAACGACCATAACGCTTAAATCTGTTTACCGCCGGTAGGTGGCGCATTTTAATCTCGCTTTGCTACTTGCATATCTCTATTTAGCTGAGTAACGGGTATCTGATAGTCGAGGTACTGGACTATAGCGTTCTTCCTTGTTTTTATGATATAGTCATCAGATTTTGATAAAGGTAATTTCAAAATTCAGAACTAATTAAGAAATGTTATTTCCAAGAAATAATTTTTTAAAAATTTAAGATATAGTTGTCCGATCCGGCTGGTTCCGACTTATATACTACCTGCAAAAGAAATAAGACTTTAGGGAAAGTTTCAGCCCGATAGCTTTAAAACTGAAAGACTAGTTTGCGTAGAAACGGACCGACAGACGGGCATGGCTAGATCGACTCGTCTAGTGATGCTGATCAAGTGTATATATACTTTATGGGGTCGGAAGCGTCTCCTTCACTGCGTTGCAAACTTCTGACTGAAATCAGAATACCCTCTGCAAGGTTATAAAAATACCACTATTAAGCCTCAAACAGTTTTATGTTAGCAAAACAGCTGTAAAGTCAGCTGTTGCATCCGAAAGCACAAACGCCAAGTTTGCACATTTTTTGCCATGAACCTTGTTTTTCATTTATTCACATAAAACCCAAAAAACAAACGCACCAACTCTTGAATATGGATTTCCCCGGTGTGTACTATATGTTCAAATGCGTCACAGTGAATGCTGTAGCGTTGTCAATTCTGAATCCAGAGCTCTTAGTCTTATTCTGCACTTTTCCGCACTGTTGGTGGAAATGTAATTTTTCTCAGATAACCTCAGTTTTTCCAACTTCGATTTGTATGGAATAGCGAGAACGCCATTCAAACAACAATGTGGACAATGCAATTTTAAAAGAAAAAAGCCAGCAATTCTGCAGTAGCTTGTATTACAAATGGCAAAAGTGTAATAGAAATTACAAGTACTTTGAAGGTAAGCACACAAAATGGATAACAACATTGCCCTTAAAAGAATCTGTTCGACGACCCCCAATACCATCTGCATTGAAAGGGGATAAGGCTCAAAGATTGCAAGCAGCTGAACTAGCTAGCTCGCAGAGCAATGAAGTCCTCCTGCTACTCCAAGCAGCAAGCGCAGCCGCCTGGAAGCAAGGACTACATGATCTCGCTGCCGTTCTTTGAATACTTGCAAATACCACGGAGAAAGCCAAGCAAGTCATGGAGGGCTTAACAAAGCCCAGTGAGCTACCTATACGTGCGTCCAAAGATGAAGCAGTGGCATTAATTTTAGATCATTTGAATTCGAAAAAGAAATGTGGATATCTATCCCCTATACAAAGATGTAGCAGAGCAAAAGTGCAGACCAGACAGCACTGATAATTCGGAGACTGCAGCTAAAGTCTCTCTGCTGGACCTTTTGGTGCATACGGCTTCTCGCATTGTGGTTCTACAGGAGGATGTAATCCATGTTTTGGTCAACTAACGAACCGACTTCTTAGTTGCTGAGCTCATCGTAAGCTATGGATAGGCAGTACTGGACAGGAGAATTATAATCAGGCTTACGGGATTAAAGATCGTCTGATGCAGATTCATGTCTTTTTGCCACTACTGTAATGTCTCTTTGGCTGATTGACTCATCGGGAAATTTGTTGTGGAACAACAACTGTCGCCCAGTAAAGTTTTAGTTTCTCAAAGAAACAAAGGAAGTGATATTGAAAGAAAGAACAGATATTGAATGTGAAATTGAAAAACTACTGTCATGCAAGAACCACTTACGGAAAATCAATATGTATATCTCAAATTCAGTCCACATCTTACTGCCATTGATGGTAAAGTACTGAATGTTTTGACAGATACAAAATCATTTTAACAATGTCCAATATGCCAGTCAAACAAAATATTTGAAGTGCTTTAAATTTTTGCCAATTTTGCATAACTTAAAATACGGCATGAGCTCCTTGCATTGCTGGCTACGATTTTTTGAATTTGTTTTACATGTTGGGTATAAGATGGGCAACAAAAAATGGCGAATTACTTATCCATGCGAAAAGAAAGCGATGTTGGAACGTAAGTCAAATTTACGGCAAAACTTTTGGGATAAGCTCTCTTTGAAAGTGGATAAGCCTAAGCAGGGAGGCTTTGGCAATACAAATACGGGTAACACCGCACGCCACGCATTTTCAAATGTTGAGACTTTTTCCGTAATTACTGGGTTTGATCTACAATTTAAGGATAAACTTAATATGTTTGTCCTTTCAGTTGCCAATCAATTTAGACAAATTCGAAACGTGTTGTCATCAAACTAGTGAATTTACTGTGGATAAATATCCGTGGTTGCCGATGACACCAACAGTCCACAAAATAATCGTCCACTCTAGGCAGATCATGGAAAATACGGTGCTTCCCGTCGGATGCTTTGGCGAAGATTCATCTGAGTCCCGCAACAAAGTTTATAAGTATGACAGACCTTCACCACTCTAGAAAACACAGCAGACTTAATTTTTTTATTGATCTGTTCAACCGTGTTATGGATAATTAATAATAATTATTATAATTATAATTTCGTCCATTAACTTGTCAAGGGGCATACAAAAACACAAAAGCCTTTCCTATTGAAGTAAAACAGTTATCATGTGAATACGAAAATGATAATGATGAAGAAATGAATTTAAAGACTCCAGCCTATTTTTTTTTGACAACATTAAAGTAGAAAACGAAAATCATGAATCATAAATATAATAATTATTTTTCGCTATCAACATAAAAATTGTTCACAATATTATATTTTTCTTAATTTTGGGGATAGACGGGGAATGAAAAAATTCTAAGATTCTAAATTCTAAGCACAAAATGTGTGTCCAAATTAAATAAAACTAGTTTTATTAGTTCCCGTGTTATTATATGTTTTATAGATTTTTGTGGGGTTGGGGTTGGGTGGTCAAGACACGCCCACTTGCCTATGATAGTTTCCTTAGGTTTATAGAAACATAATACAAAAAACCGCAGTAAAAAATTTTTTTTGGTTTACTCGCAATAATAATTGCAAGATAAAGTGGCCATTTACCCCATAGTGTAGTGAAGACGAAATTTTTAGGGAACCCCACTTCAACTTTTCTGTACCGTTAAGAATTTGTTGGGATTTCCTGAGTATTATAAAAATTGTTTTTGTTAAATTGTAAACATGAACTAGTGTTGATGCTAACTGAGAACCTTGGCGATGTGTTTGAACAAACCAGAAATAAACAAACTTTTGAACTGGAAATAACAAATATAAAGTTGAAAATTCGGCATGTAACTCCGACCGATTTGCAAAAATTAAGATGTACGATATTAATAAAAGTGGTGTAAACCCACCAATCGCATTCCGGAGTTGGGATTCATATGTTAATCCTAAATTGTGGTATGGCAGCCAACACATTGGATTTACACTAAGTGGAGAACTTATCAAAAATAAAGTTTAAAGTTTAAAGTTCTTTAAAGTTCTCTTGAATTCTAAGCCATATCCATATGATAATCTGAATGTTGGTTTTAATAAGAGTCAGTATACCGAATGCCGAAGCTTACTGTCTCATACATGACCGTTTTAATTGAAAATAACCCAATAAACGGACTAGTACAACGAGTTGGTTAACATTAACATGAAAGATACTGTTTCGATTGATAATCAAGGTTTCTTTGATAATAATAATAATTTTGTTTTAAAGCAAATGAAATTGTATTCGAAAAAGATCCAAACTTGAATAGTTTTTTAATAGAACCACCATATGATTAAACTTTGCTAAATACAAAATCTCGAAAGACTGCAATTTGGTTAACAAATACACATCACAACATTTATTGAAACGATGGAGAAAAATGTTTTCCGCAAACTCGAGAGTATCTAAGGAGTATAACAAACGGAAAACAAACAAGGAAGAACGCTATAGTCGAGTACCTCGACTATCAGATACCCGTTACTCAGCTAAATAGAGATATGCAAGTAGCAAAGCGAGATTAAAATGCGCGGTATACAGATTTAAGCGTTATGGGCGTTAGAGTGGGCGTGTCAAATTTTTTTTGGACCAATCGATAGGTATTGACGTGACCAATACATTTCAGTTAAATTTTTTTATTTAGCATGAAAATTGTGGGCGTCACAGGTTTTCGCGGCTTGTGGGCGTTAAAGTGTTTTTTGGGTCAATCGATAGGTATTGATGAGAACAATACATTTCAGTTAAAATTTTCTATCTAGCATCAAAACTGTAGGAGCCACAGTTTTGGGCGGTTTGTGGGCGTTAGAGTGGGCGTGGCACTCTACTGAAACAAACTTGCGCTGCGTAAGAAGCTCAGGAATCTGCACGCCAAATCTCAATAGCCTAGCTCTCATAGTTTCCGAGATCTCAGCGTTCATCCGGACAGACAGACGGACATGGCTAGATCGACTCGGCTAGTGATCCTGATATAGTACTAGCAAGCTTTCATTTAGAATCGAGTTAATTCCAATTATGTTTAAATACATTTAAGGTTATATAAAATTGGTAGAATAATAACACATGCAATTGCAGTCGCCAAGAACTATTGTAGATTAAAAATATAACAAATGATGTACTTTAAGTAGCTCTAAACAGTAGCTCGGTAAACAGATAAAAAAAATCTAAATCGTTGTGGATTTTTTTTATCTGTTTACCGAGAACCAAGATTTTTTAGAGCTACTTAAAGTACATCATTTGTTATATTTTTAATCTAATTCTTGGCGACTGCAATTGCATGTGTTATTATTCTACCAATTTTATTTTGTCTTTTAGTAGTAAGAAATTTTATTAGTACTTAAATATATTTTCTAATATTTTACAAAACCGGTTTTGTTTGCCTATGACTAGGATGATTCCCCTGTAAGAAACTATCAGCGACCCAAAATGGGCCGTTCAAGAAATAATTTAAATTTTAGGTGTGAAATGGCCAAGGTAGGAGGGAGGGTATTTAAAGTTCTTTTATAACATCTAAGGATAAGGGATTTTGAAGGAATTTCATTCAATTTTTTTGTCTGTGCGGCTGTGAGCGATTACTCTTCCTCTATAATTATTTGTCGTAGCACGTAAATTTATTGATATTTTAGGAATGATAGAAAGCTGAAGTTTCAGGACAAGACCACCACCCCATATAGCCGACAAGATGCAGCTGGACCTTTTGAGTTCTTAATACTCAAACTTACCATTACTACCATTACCACTACCATTACTACACACATTTAACAACAAACACAAATCAAAGAACACCAAAACAAGAGCTTTTATTTTCCGTCACATATGTATATTAAACCCACTTTTTAATAAGATAAAATCCAATATTGCTCCAAGTTTTTCGGTGAGCTGACACAGTTCCGCTGGGCCACTCCCTTGTTATACTTTCGAATGGCTAAATCCCTTTGTAAGTTTATATAAGAATCTGAATGTTAAAAATTTTTCATATTATGTTTCAGACCATCCATGGCGTGGGGAGCCACACATTAAAAATTCAAATAGTCAAAAAACAACACTTTTTTTTTAAGTCGCGACAAAAGGTATTTATCTTGAAAATTATTAAGTATTATTATTTTAAACGTATTTATATATTTATTAGAAAACACTGCAGGTTCTTTTCCTTTAACGGTTGAGGTAACATCCTCCTTTCTTCAGCGATTCGACTGCGTTGAGAAAACGATAACGAGCGAATGCAAGGTGAGCTGAGCGACTACATGCGCTTATCTCAGCTTATCCGCACATGCACGAATACAAAATAGACAATTCAGAAAGCTTTTGGTTACATTTTTTTCAGTGATCCTGATTAAATAAAAAACAATAAGTGATTTAACTTGAATTAAAACACTGATCCCGAGACTTGTCGCAGGCACGGGGACGCTTTGATGGCAGGACTATGGTCGCGTTGCGAGAGTTACTAACTTAACATTGCGACTTATCCATTTAACTTTTATCCCCTTACCCTTTTTCTGAGTTATCGATTAAATGTTCGATTAAATTCTAATTTTATTTTTCATTGTGCGTTTCCAATAACTAATGTAATGGTGTATGTCATTAGACTAAAGAGCTTTTGTTTGCAAATTTAAGTATCTCTATAATTTATATCTTTTACAACTTTTAGAGTTAGGAAGCCTAAGACAATAAATACAAACACTAAATACTGTGATAACGGACCACCAGCGATAAGAGAACTGCGCTGAGGGTGAGATATCGAAAGTTAACTGCTAGTTGAGATACTGTAGTATTACGCGCCCTATTGCCGGAGGTAGAAAGTAAAGCCGCGGAGTTACAAGTTACGTTGATAACTGATTTATTCGTAAGGTAAATTTGTCTGTAAAATGAAAAATCTTTATATTCTTCTAAATCAATTTTATCCCCTTTGTAGTAATATCCTACCACTAATATATATATAGTGACGTATCTGCACTGCGATTTCTCAACGGCAACCAGTTCAAAGAACGAAACCGTTCACAAACAAACAGAATCGCCAATTTCGTCTTTGACTAAAATCGATACAGAAGCTTGAGATCACGCAATGCAAACAAAAAAAGAAAATTGATTAAGTCCGAACGTCAACAATGACGTAATTCCATAAACGTAAAAATCCAATAAGATCGAAAAATCTAATAAGACCGAACTATGTAAACATAAACAAAGAAGTGGCGATCACATCATCCACATGCGATTACGTCACCTAATGCACTAACAGTAAATTCTAAGACGCAAACCGAGGTTTCATGCTAACCAAACTGATCAATTAAAAGGATATTTCTTAACTACTAGGATATCCAGATCAGCGCGTGGAATTGCCCACAAGTAAGCAATTTATTCGACTAGCTCGGAAGTGCAACTAAGAGATCCGCAAAAGAACCTAAGTGCAAATTAAAGGCACTGAACAAATATTATAATAAATTAAACTTCAATCGACTACTGAATAAATCCAATTCGGTCAGTAATAAAGTTGAGTGGAATTTAATGAAACACAACAAAATGGACCAGCTTATTGACGGAGCAAAACTTAAATCAACTTTTGTCCCAGATCCGGAATATTCCAACGTTTGAAGGAGATCCATCTACCCTAGGAACCTTTGTCAGAAGAGTTAACTACCTTTTGCGTCTGTATCCTACAACCCATGATCGACAGACAAGCGTTATATTTGGAGCAATTGAACTTCAAATCACCGGTGATGCCCAGAGGATTCTGCAAGTTCTACAAGTCAACAACTGGCCAGATCTTAGAGCAGCCCTAATCGACGAGTACAAAACGCAAACACCTGTGGAGGAACTATTAAGGCGATTATACAATACTAATTTTCAAAGTAATCTAAGAAAATTTTGTAACGAGATCGAGCTTAAGCAGTTAGTTATAAGCAAAAAATTAGAACTTGAAGGAAATCCAAATGAATTAATATTGTACACAGAAGCAATGTTTAGGACTACAAAAAACCTAATACAACGAAAATTACCTGACATAATTTTTATGACATTAGCAAGAAGCGATAATTCAACAGTACTTAAACTGAAACAAGCGGCTCAGCAAGAAGGACTATACGAAGAAAATGAAAATTTAAATCATTATAACATCAATATTAATAAAATTCAAAAGCATCAACAAACAAATTATACACGTAACCCCTACCCTTACACTAATTTGTACAACACCCAACAATTTAATCCTGGCCCAGCTCTTTCAATTCAACCACACCCCAACCAACCCCAAAGAATGGTTCCACAAAATTATAGGTTCCAATCGAATAACACAAATAATACTTTTGACCAAAATAGGGGAAGTTACCAAGAGTTTCGAAGAAATTTAATTCAGGGACAGCAAAATAATACAATGAATCAAAGCCAACAGACAAGTGGACCATCGGGCTCAGTACCCAACCAATCACAAAAGAGAGTCAGAAAAAGTAATAGTGGACAATCAAGAATGCAAGTAGACGAAAATTATCAACAAAATAAAGAGTACAAAGAAGATGTTTTTGATGAAAAAGAAAATTATCCAATGCAAGCCTCGGATCAATTACATACATAGAAATAACTATAAATCACCATAACTATCGTTGCCTCGTCGATACCGGTTCATCAATTAACTTAATGATAAATAATTTTCTTAACGGGAGCATACATAAAGATCCGACAATTATACGCACTATGACAGGTCATTATGAACTAAATGAATTTCTAAAAGTTGCACCTAATAGTTTATTTACTCAAGAACAAATATTTTGTATTCGCGACTTTTCTTCCAATTACGACATACTACTAGGACGAAAGTTACTAGAGGCAAACCAGGCAAATATTGTTTATTTAAATAATCGCACTACTATTAGTGGGCCCATTTTTTTTACACAAAAACATTAGTTTAAAAAATCCAACACAAATAAATGATTTTGAGGCATTGCTAAAATATAAAAATTATACTGATGAAATAAATTATGCTGTTCAAAATGAATAAGCAGAGGGAAAAAATTATCGCTTAGAACACTTAAATGAAGAACAAAATGTTAAATTAATAAAATTAATTAACCATTCAATATCGTTATGGTGAAAATTTGACCTTTACGAATGTTAAGCATGAAATAAAAACTCATCATTAAAATCCAATTTATAAAAATCCGTATGGGTATCCTTTTTCATTTGAAAAAGAAGTTGAGCCCCAAATACAGGATATGTTAAAGAAAGGAATAATTACGCACAGCCAATCACCTTGTTGCAGTCTATTGTGGATAGTACCAAAAAAGATGCTTCAGGTAAACAAAAATGTAGACTTGAGTAGACTATAGGGGCTTAAATGAGATCACTATTAGTGATAAATTTTCCATTCCCAATATGGATGAAATACTAAGCAAGCTAGGACGATGTCAATATCTTACCACCATTGATTTGGCTAAAGGTTTCCACCAGATCGAAATGGACCAAAATTCCATAAACAAAACAGCGTTTTCCACGAAGTACGGACACTACGAGTACACAAGAATGCCATTTGGATTAAAAAAGGCACCTTCAACTTTTCAGCGATGCATAAACAATGTCCTTCGTGAATTAATAAACAAGCATTGCCTTGTATACTTGGACGATATAATTGTTTTCTCTACGTCTCTTGACGAACACCTTACTTCATTAAAAGTACTTTTTGAAAAACTTAAAAACGCTAATCTAAAACAAGGAAGAACGACTATCAGATACCCGTTACTCAGCTAAAGGGACCAAAGGGAAATAAAGATATGCAAGCAGCAAAGCGAGATTAAAATGCGCCACCTACCGGCGGTAGACAGATTTAAGCGTTATGGGCGTTAGAGTGGGCGTGGCATTTTTTTTTGGATCAATCGATAGGTATTGAAGATACCAATACATTTCAGTTAACATTTTTTATCTAGCATGAAAAATGTGGGCGTCACAGGTTTGGGCGGTTTGTGGGCGTTGAAGTGGGCGTGGCAAACTTTTTTTGGGTCAATCGATCGGTTTTGATGAAAACAATACATTTCAGTTGAAATTTTTGTTCTACCATCAAAACTGTAGAAGCCACAGTTTTGGGCGGTTTGTGGGCGAGGCACATTGGTGAAACAAACTGCGCTGCGTAAGAAGCTCAGCAATCTGAACGCCATATCTCAATAGCCTAGCTCTTATAGTTTCCGAGATCTCAGCGTTCATCCGGACAGACGGACATGGCTAGATCGACTCGGCTAGTGATCCTGATCAAGAATATATATACTTTATGGGGTCGGAAACGCTTTCTTCTGCCTGTTACATACTTTCCGACAAATCTATTATACCCTTTTATTCTACGAGTAACGGGTATAATTACAACTAGACAAATGTGAGTTTTTGAAAAAAGAAACACAATTTTAGGGACACACAGTTGGACATTGTAATGCCAAATCCATAAAAGGTTAAGGCAATCAATAAATTTTCAATTTGCGGTTATTACAGAAATTCATTTCAAATTTCGCACACATTTCAAGGCCTTTAACTAAATGTTTGAAAGCTGGTTCTAAAGTGACATTCAAAGATGATACATTTATTGTAGCATTTAATAAATTAAAACAACTTATCATAAACGATCCCATACTGATTTATCCAGATTTTGAAAAAAGTTTTCAATTAACTACTGATGCTAGCAATTTTGAATTAGGAGTTCTTTCTCAGGATAACAAACCAATCAGTTACATTAGTAGGACTCAAAATGCACACGAAGAAAACTATAGTACAATTGAAAAAGAATTATTAGCTATAGTATGGGCGACAAAAACCTTAAGATCCTATTTATTCGTAAGATGATTTTAAGTGACCATAAGCCGTTAGTCTGGCTAAGCAATATCAAAGAACCTAATATGAAACTTCAAAGATGGAAGATAAGGTTAGGCGAACATGACTTCAAAATAAAATATTTAGAAGGAAGCAAAATCACGTCGCCGATGCATTGTCAAGAATCAAAATTAAAGAAGTATACTATGGCAGTAACAAAGCAACAGCACGTAGCGCTGAGGAAGATAATGAAAATTTAATAACAATTACTAAAAAAACCAAGAGAAATGATTCGAAGCAATACAGAAGGTGAAGAAAGTGAAAATTATTTTAAGAAAGTTAAGATTAAAATAATGTTTCATGAATTAAACATTGAAAAAGCTAAGCAAATATTAACAAAACACTTTTGTATCAAGTCAAGTGCACTTTACATCGAACACGACTCTGATTTTGAAATCATTCAACAAGCTTTTAAACAGGTCATGAACTCTTCTACAAAAATTGTAAGAGCAGTAATAATTACAGTACATAAAAACTTACGCTGAATTTATTGTTAGCGACCACGAAAAACTATCGCACCCTGGAATTGAAAAAATTGAGGACCCAGATCAAGACAAGATGATGCCAATGGGTAACAACCAGATTATAGAAATAAATTAATTGTTATTTATGACCGACACAATGAACATCCCAGATAGTTTTGAGTACCATTGCCTCACAATTAATATTACAAAAACGGAAGAAACTTACAAAAACTTGCTATCACAAGCGTTTGGCTTTAATGAAACGCGCCACCTACTCCTCTCAATATATCGTTATGTGGGTGGTAGACACATTTAGTAAAGGGTAAAGAGTAAAAGGGTATACTAGATTCATCGGATAGTATGTAACAGGTAGAAGGAAGCGTTTCTGACCCCATAAAGTGTATATATTCTTGATCAGGATCACCAACCGAGTCGATCTAGCCATGTCCGTCTGTCCGCCTGCCCGTCCGTCCGGATGAAAGCTGAGATCTCGGCTATTGAGATTTGACATGCAGATTCCTGAGCTCCTTACGCAGCGCAAGCTTGTTTCAGCAGGGTGCCACGCCTACTCTAACGCCCACAATGCTAGAAAAATAAAATAAATTTTAACTGAAATATATAAGTCTCGTCAATACCTATCGATTCTCGACTGAGGAACTTGTGAGATGGTTCCAAAGTCGCCTAGCTGGGGCACCCGAACGGGTCGCAGGTTGCGGATAGCGGACGTCAAACACGGAATCGTGGACGGAAACCCCAGTAAATAAACAGTCCCGGACAGCCAGCGGGTATTCTGGGACGAAGCAATACCGACGATGCGAATTGTTCAGCCGCATCTAAATAGTTGCCTTATACAAACCCACTCCCAACACAACACCTACCCATCTCCCCTCCCAAAACAACATCTCACTCCGGGCCGAACTACGGTGTAATACGGACCATGCCAAGAGTCAGCCTGACTGGGGGCCCGGATCAAAAACTAGCCTAGTCTCAAACGGTGTGCTCAGGGACATGGCGACCCCCTGTTCTAACTATCGCCTTACCCGGCCATCGCGGATCTCTGCCCGGGCGGGCTTTTCCCCTTCTCCGCAACTCGTGGGACCTATAATGGAATCAACAAAAGTTATAGAAAAACACTGAACACTGGACCATCCGCACCAGCACCAGTACCCGAAAGGGCTGCATCCCAAACTGGGGATGACGGGTGGCAGAAAGCCAGCCGCGAACGCCTCCGCCACTGGTGCTTCTGCGCCTAAAGCAGCGGTAGGCACTGCCAAGGCGCTCGAGACATCCGCTGGCGCCAATAAATACACTTACGCATTAAGGCGGACTGCCGCCCAGACTCTGCGCTCTCATACCAGGAGCAATATTGCCACACCTTCGCCTGAATGGCTAAAAAAGATGGAATGGGCAAAGAAGGTGCTTCCAAATTACGGGCAGGATAAGCCCACCCAAGATGGGGCGACGGGCAGCGATCCCTTGATCTACCCGCACCATCGGCAAAGACCGAGTATTACTCGGCCTCATAGACAGGGGCAATCCGGAGGGCAGGATTTCCAGGAATAAGTGGAAGGCAGTGGAGTCCCAGCTTTCCCTTATATGCCTACGCATGATGCGAGAGAAGCAAGGTACATCACCCTGCTGCATGGACGCGGGCTGGTACCAGGGCAGCGTCTAGGTGGTGACCTGCGATAGTCAGTGGTCGGCTGACCTATACAAACAGGCGACGAGCAAGCTCGGTGAGATCTACGAAGGGGCGAACATTGTCGCACTAGACTGGTGTGATGTCCCCACTAGTCCCCGAGCTCGGATTTGGCTCCGAGCAGCGATCAAGGCGCCGGAGGACATCCTCTACATGTTGGACGACTGGAAAGTCGTCAAGATGGAGGAGCATGAAGGGGATGTCAACCAGGCGGTGTTGGTCCTAAACAAGGAGTCCGTTGCTCCAATCGAGACAGCTCGAGGAGTGCTGAACCTCGGGTTTAGTGCGATCCACATTAAGGTGTACAAGGGCGACTCCAACGCCGCTGGCAGCGTTGCCGGCAACCGAGCCGAGCAGGTGCTTGCTATGGAGCTGGAGGCACCTGGTAAGCCGGAGGACGGCTACTCTACCGATTCGTCGCTGAGCAGAGAGACACAAGCGCTCGGACCGGCTATCGAGGACGCGGACCTCAGCGACACACAGGAGGCCGACGTCACTGTGGTGGAGGTTGCAGCTGTAGATGTCAATAAGGCTTCTACAAATCAATCTACACCACAGTAAAGCAGCGTCGGCTGCACTTTTGCTTCGCCTGACCGAAAGCGGAGCCAACCTAGTCCTAGTACAGGAACCTTGGGTAGTAGGAGGCAAGGTTGCTGGACTAGGAACAAAGGAATACAAGCTTATGCTTGACCCCAAAGAAGGTAAAATTTGAGCCCGCATATTAGCCAAAAGGCATCTTAGTATATTTCTGCTTCGCAATTACAGCAACGGAGGAGGACTGGCAGAGGAATGCGAAAAGCTCAGGAAAGGTTTGGTAATAGGCTATGACGCCATCGCCCATCACACCCATTGCGGTTGCCCAATCAACAACGACAGAGGTGAGTCTCTTTTTGATTTTATTCTAAATTCGAACCTATTCTTATGCAATACATTCATAACTAAAACTTGTCAAACGATCATAGATCTAACTTTGGTACCAGGCGCAGTCAAAAAATGGGCAGTCTCTGACTAGCCCTCCTTTTCGGACCATAGATTCATAGAAACCGTATTGTCCCTTGATTCTCCCTTGCCGGTCAGCTTCGCCAACCCCAGACGAGCCGACTGGCACAGGTACAAAGAAGTTCTGACGAATATCCCCCCATGGAACCGTCAGAAACCATTACAAACCCACAGGAGCTGGACAGAACAGTAGATAAATTCACAGAAGCATGCAACACTGCCTTCAAAGTTTTATGCCAGACCTTCTGCTTATGGCAGACCTTCTGCTCTGACATAGAAAAAACGACTGATGCCGCATGGCTCACGAAAATACTCTCTAAGACAGCCACGCCTTTGGGGTATCTTCAGAAAGCAAATGGATCATGGTCAGACTCCAGTAAAGAGTCCTTGGACCTGCTCCTAGATGCCCACTTTCCAGGGAGCCAATAAACAGGTCATCGTCCAGAAAGAAGAGTCGGAGGGGGAATAAAATTAGATCCTTTCCTATCAGACCGCAACATGAAATGGTCCATTTATAGCTTCAAGCCATACAAGTCGCCGGAACCGGACGGGATAACAACGGCACACATCCAACAAGCAGGACAACTAGCTATAAACAGGCTGAAAAAAATCCATTATGGCGGTAGGAGAACTAACAGCATGGCAAGAAACGAAAGTGGTTTTCATTCCCAAGGCAGGGAAGGCCACCCATACCACAGCAAAGGATTTTAGGCCAATAAGCCTTATATCATTCCTGCTAAAAAGCTTTGAAAGAATGATAAGCCTACAAATAAGGGCTACTATCGACCCGACACAAATATCAGAGGCAGAACACGCTTATACCAAAGGTAGTAAGTCAACCGAGTCGGCGCTACACTTGGTGGTAAGCAGCATCGAGAAATAGCTCAGCATCAAGGAATAAACACTGATCGCCTTCCTTGACATATAGGGAGCCTTCAATAACGTACTCCCCACTTCTATAACAGAATCTCTCACAGAACTAGGGGTTGAGCCGCCAATGGTGAGGTTGATCCAAAAATTGCTGATAAGCAGAATGGTCACAGCCACACTAGTGACCTCAACCCAGACTAGACTAGTGAGCAGAGGTACTATCACCCCTCCTTTGGAATATCGCAGTAAATAAACTTCTGCGGATTATAGATGGAGGAGGCTGTAAGGTAGTGGCATACGCAGACGATGTCGCAATTATGTTTAATAGAAAATATCCACAAAAAATTTGCGATCCTATGACCGCCAAACTAAAAATACTATCGGAATGGACGATAGAGAACGGACTTGGGGTAAATCCCTCAAAAACGGAACTTGTTCTATTTACAAATAGATACAAAATTCCACAACTCAACGGACCTATTCTAAACGATTGTAATCTCTCCTTTAGCGATCACGCCAGATACTTGGGGTTAGTATTAGACAAGCGACTCAAATGGGGCTTAAACAACCAGGAGAGGACCAAGAAAGCTACCATTGCACTTTACTCCTGTAAAAAAGCAATTGGGCTAAGATGGGGCATGTCCCCTAGAATTTTCAACTGGATATACACATCGGTAGTCAAACCAATCCTACTACATGGAGTGGCTCTGTGGTGGACCACTATACGCAAACAATGCATATAGACTCCCCTAAACAAAGTACAGCGAATGGCGGCTTTGTGTATTAGTGGAGCCCTTCCAACCACTCCGAATAAAGCGGTGAACGCGATCTTGAACCTAGCCTGGACTTAGCAGGCATGGAAAGGGCCAAATCGGCAGCTATTCGACTGAGGGGTACCGGGCAGTGGAAAGCCCAATCTTATGGCCATGCTAAAATTCTGCAGCATGACAAATCGATTCCGAAGAAAACGGATCTCTGCAAAACCCTTGAATACTGTCACACACCCTTTGAGGCCCTGATTCAAGACAGAAAAGAATGGGAGCAGGGCCGACCGGGCACGACGGACGCAATCTGCTTCTATAAAGATGGCTCCGAATTAGAAGGACAAGTTGGCGGAGGCGTTTACTCCGAACAATTAAATATCAGGAAATCATTCAGGCTCCCGGACCACTGCAGCGTCTTCCAAGCGGAGGTCCACGCTATAAAGTTGCCCATGGCAACTTGCAAGCTAAATATAAAAACTACTTTAACACACTAGCCAACTCCCATTGGCAAAACGCACCACAGTGTCGCAGCTCTCACCAGACATGGCCTGTGATAAACAACAAAAAAAACCTCGGAATTACTCAAACTCTGCCGCACAGAGTGTGGCATGCTGATTCGAGCTCCTACAGTCCACTGGCTCGTCGTCACATATACCGGCAGGCTAAAAGCCCCACAAAATGATTTCTGCAGAAGCTGCAGGGATGAGGAAGAAGAGGAAACGGTAGAACACCTTCTCTGCTTCCGCCCAGCCCTATGCAGACTCAGACTGAAACACTTAGGAAACCCCTTCATCGACGATCTTACCGAAATACCGGTAAGATAAGTGCTTTTATAAAATCGCATTTCAATCTCGCTTTGCTGCTTGCATATCTCCATTTCCCGTTCGTCCCTTAAGCTGAGTAACGGGTATCTGGTAGTCGAGGTACTCGACTATAACGTTCTTCCTTGTTGGTTCTCGATTTCTCGATCTCAGTACCTCGAATTTAATACTTGGAAGATGAAGGTTTGAGTTCTGAAAGTTCGACTGTATATTTTCATGTCCAAGAGAGGACCTGCCGACTTGCTTTCTCTATTGTTCATCATCCAGCCAGTCGTGATTCCGTTTTGCCCCTAGGTTCTAAGTTGATCTACGAAATAATCTTCAATATAAAATATTTTAATGGACCTTACAGACCCGATTCTTAATTTAAAGCTAGGGTGCCACTTTTTGGCATACATACTTACGGTAGAATGTTTTTAACTTCCTTTTGATCATCACTCGTTAAGCTTGTATAGCCAAGCATATTTTCTCCGGAATCAAACCAGCCAAGCTCAGATCGCATTTGCGCAAAGCAGTCTAAATGATGCCACAGAGGCTGGCCGCCATACTTCATCCCAACTTCAGTATCATACACAGTTTTACGTAAGCGAACTTGATCTTTATTTATTTTCTGTTCACATCCGCGGCATGTCGACCGGCTAGATTTTGCATATTCGATTCCAAAATCTTTCCGTACCAGGTAAGCGGATTTGGATCGTTTTTTTCCAGATTTCGCATGTATAACTCCCTCTATATTTCCTATGTAAATGTTATAAATTTTCTTATTCAAGTAAAAAAGTAAACGAGCTTACCAATAAGATCAGTCAATTCTTTTTGATCAGTAAATCGAAGATTTTCAAAATTCTGTATGTCTCCCACTGATCCAGGACGTTGATTTTTAAAAAAACAGCCTTTGTGAAACCAGTTTGGCACTTTTGCGTCATGAAAGGCAGACTAAAACGTAAAAAATAAGAATTTTCAAAGACAAAGGACCATAATCAATATAAGTAAAGCTAATGATTATGTATGATCACTGCTAAAAAAAATGCCACATCGCTTGGGACGATCTCTATTTTTTTTCGTAGACCCTAGTGAAAAAACAAAAAAGTTAAATCCGTTGATGAGTTTAAAAGATTGAATAACTAAACAAAATTGATGCAAACACCACATGGCAACAAAAATGTTATGCATGCCTGACACCATTTTATTTCGATATATTAGGCTTTTCCAAGAAAAAATTTACCACTGTCCCATAGTCCACCAGATCTGGTACCTCCATTATTGATACCCGTTACTTATAGTTTAAAAACGTATATAGCAATTGATATAGATTAGTCGGAAAGTATGTAGTCAGGTAAAAGGAATCGTGTACATGGTAGATATATTTCTTATCAGGAGTACTAGCCGAGTCGATCTAGTCATGTCCATCTTGCCCAAAAGTTAGCAAAGTGAGCCGCTCACCCACGCAAACCGCCTGTGACGCTTACAGTTTTGATAAAAGAAAACAAATATTATTGACTTTCTCAATACCTTTCGTTTAACCATAAAACATTTTGCTACGCCCGCTCTAACTCAAAGAATCCGCTCAAAACTGCGGCGCCCACAGCTTTGATGCTAAAATAAAATTTTGTAAAGAAATGTATTGGTTTCGTTGATACCCATCGAAAAAAGTTTGCCACGCCATAACGGAAAAATCTTTTTAAAGTTTTTCTAAAAGTGTAAATTTAATTCTTTTGAAAGCTTTATGTTACCTTTTAAAGAAGTTTTTGAAACTCTGATGCAATAGTACTAACACCCAAATGTCGTTCGGAAACTGGCAGCTTTCTAATGCAGAAATAAGTGATAGGAGCCTATCTGTACCATGCCGAGGACAAGGAGAGGTATTTGTGTCCTCTAAAGGAGAGCTAAAGTATTATGCGACTTTAAAAGTTTAAACATTCAATGGCTTTATAAAATCATTGTGGACACAAGAACAAAAGTTACGTTTAAAAATTAATGAAGAGTATGAAGACCCAATAGAAAAGGGTTAAACAAGGGAAGCATACTGCAGCACTGATGCAACTACCAAGAATTACCATCTCAAAATTGTTTGGAGATTTGTTGCATTGGAGACAGTTCTTTGGTTGGTGTATGGTTCATGAACAAACATGTCCGCTATAAAGCAGAATGGCTGATACGTTATATAGCTCTCAATAAAAATATACCCAAGTCTGGGAAGCACTGGTTGATTCATACGACAACGAGATATGCGATAATGGGAGAGCTTTGTATGAATTGTAAATCAAAAAAATTTAGTCCTTCGCCTTATACAGAGTCTAGGCATTGGCATGGGTTCCATTTTTAGTTGTATTACTTACAATCAAGCTCGACATGACTAATCGGTATGTGTATAGACAATCACATACGATGCTCAATTTTCTCGATAAAAGAATACGACATTTTCTAAACGAGAGCCTTAAAATTTGACTTGGGCATCGTTAACACGCGGATAAGTATCTTCATGTGAATTCAGGAGCGGAGATTTAAGGCTGTATCCGAGTGAATAAATTTGATACAAAAACAACGACCGTGTGTTAACTGTTTACGACTGTCAGGGTCGGACATGTTTATTATGTAAAAAAAATCTCCAGTTGAGCTTAACAATTACAAACTATATTGTCACCCTTTAATTTTGCTGAATAAAAGAGTAGCTACATTGAGTATATTGTGAGCTACAACTCGGAAATTTTTGAAAATGTAAAGCTATTTAACAATTTAGTGACTTTAAGGCGTCTGTTGATATCGTAAAAACAGGAAAAAAATTCCACTGGAACTGGAGCAGGTTTAAAAACAGGAAACTGCTACTTCCTGAACATTCTTCATCCCTGGGGCTAACAATAGAAATCGAAAACACAAATGCTTTGAGGTAGGACCAAGAAACTACTCCTAAGATATGGAAGGGCGACGACAAACGAGTTTAAGGTTCGTTATTGTCTTTCCGACGAACTTAATGTACCCTTTTACTTTACGAGTAACGGGTATAAACATGTAGTATTTTATTTCAGGAAAATTGATTTGTCGCTAGTTTAGCAGATTTAAAAAAGATTGCAGAGGACACTTCGTTTAAACGTCGCCACACTTCAGCCGCTGCTTGTACGACAATTACATATTGCTTCAGACACTACGAGAAAGCAGTTTTATTCGGGACAACAGCATTTCTTCTGAACATTTGCTAAAATGTTCTAGTTTGTATGGTTGCCACGGATAGGACATTTAAAAGCATGGGTCCTATTGGAGGCTTGAGAAAGGCAGTAGAAATCAACGGATGTAAGATTGGGATGGGATGGGAAATTTGTACTGCATGGGAAAAGGCCGCCATTTAAGTTTTACATATCTGGTTTCCGTTCAAATTGAAATTGATTTTATTATTTTTTCAAAAGTTTCTTTTAAATTATTCAGGGGCCTACAGAAATCACTTCGGCACTAATCAGTGTAAAGTTTAGATTTATAAACAAAGGAAACTTATGCTGATCGCTCGGCGATTTTGTAACACCCCCGAATACGTAAAAAAAAAACTATTGTATGATTAAAACCCCTGTCTCCTGTCATCATCTAGGAAGCGCCGTCCGGAAGGCAACGCGCTAACAGATATGCCCTGAAATTTTATTTTAAAAACATACTAAGCGTTGTTTCTTGTTAATGATATTTTTAGAGAAAATTGCGATGCCTTACATTTGACAATTCCTTGACAAAACTTGACTAACCAGCATTCAAACGAATAACCGGGCATGGCTAAATCGACTTAATCGGCGATTACAATACTTGGCCATAGCTTCTAAAGGAGGTTCAGCAATGTGTCTGTTTTAAAAATCATAAATTTAAATTTTTTAAATGTTTTAGTTCCTACGAAAACGGAAAAGGTGAAAGATATGGGCACTGTAAATCGTCACTGGGAACAAAGTAAGAAACACAATTTAATAAAAGCAAAGGAGATATATACCATTGGGGGTCGTTCCAATGCGAGCAATCTTTCCCATTGTAAGAATACTAAAAAATAATTACAGAAGTAATACGGTTATGTCATACTGCAATTAACAAGGAGCTATGGGATATAGTAGTCATGTTTTTATTAAATTAAAATCGTAAATTTGATACATTGAAAAAATTCTATATACAGGAACAGAAGTGAATATGATCAAAAATAACAGTAATTAATTATACTATCGTTTTTATGGCAGCTACATAATATCGTAGTCCGATTTGTAATAGGTGTTATTCGAAATTATAGAATATTAAAAGAATAAGTCCAAAAACACCTTATAAGAGCTATAGGAGGATGTAGTTCCTATAAATATTTCTGGCCTAATAATGAAAATGTGAATATTTATAATACAAAATGGTTTTTTTCTTTTTCAAAGTATTATTCAGCAAGATTTATACCCTTTTGCATGCGCCCAAACCAATTGTCGAAGCACTTTTTCACTTCGATTGGGACAGCTTCAAAACATTTTGTGCGTGAACAGCATCTTCTGACGATGAAAATCAATGGCCACGCACTTTTAATTCGATGTGCGGGTATAAAAAGAAGTCATTGGGTGCCAAGTCAGGGCTGTACGGCGGATGACCCATCAATTCGATGTTTTGGCCGGTCAAAAATGCGCTGGATTGAGCGGAACAGTCGCCACCTAACCAGTTTAACCGAAGAATCCGCCGACCATTTCTTCTAAGAGCTTCTTTCGTTGGATTTGGGTCGTCTTCGAAGATCCACACGGTTTATTGCTAATTTGTTTCCTTCTTGTTCTGACCTGTGACGATCTTATAAATGTCATTTGAAACATCCCGATTTAATTTGTCACAAATTTCTTTGCACCAATCCACACGAGCCTTTTTTGAGCGATTGTGAAATGATGCGGGATCCAACAAGATAAACAAATTTATTTTTCCGCATGTGTTTATGCAATGTAAAATGTATGCTGGTGGAATAAATGCTCAAGGATGCTTCTATCTCACGGTATGTCCTATGACGATCTTGCATTATGAGTTCACGCACGGCATTGATGTTCTCTAGCACAAAGACGTCGGCCACGACTATTTTCATTAAACCAGTTTTTCCCTGAGCTGTAGGATCGTGTTTCATCGCCATACAAAAATTTAAGTCTATCGATGCACTCTTGTCGTGTTAATCCACCTCGAAAGTTGTGAAAAAGGATTGCACGAAAATGTTCAAGTGACAAAATTTAAACAAAAACAAGAATGGAAGCCGGCAAGCCGACGTTTTAATACCCTTTCGGGTCGATCCTATGGTAACATTGTATATACTGATTGTCCGATTTTTAGAAATCGAAAAACTAATTACAGAAATATTAAGATAATGTTATATTTCAAGGCTCTCAACATAATCCATGAAGAATGTGCTTAATTGCCCCCACCCCCACATCCCCCATAGGACAATAGTGACCATGTACCCATTTCCCTAATTATACTCAACTAATTTTCATATCGTTTCATGAACGATCGCGTTAAGGAGAAATGTGTCATACGAGTTAAAATTAATTAGGAATTCACAAAAATATTTTAAAAACACACTTGTGCTTTTAACAACATCTTCAATATCCTTGTGCTATGACTGCGAAACGGATTAGGAATACAAAACAATAAATCTCACAAGTTAATTTTTCTAATAAATTTTTTCAAACAGAGAAGGCGGCTTGGTTGAGTGGACAAAAGGCCAAATACCAAAATCATGTAAAGGCTGCTAAAGGATACCTTTCGGCGAATTTAAACATTCTGTGGACGTACAGTGGCAATCGACAACCTTGCAATTGATCACCATCTAGCCTGCAATGGGTGCTGCCGATTTTAAGGCATGGACCACCGAATGGGGGTCAGCATCCACTAACGCCAGGGGACTCATTGTGGTAGAGGCCTAGCTGGATTTGTTCCTTTTAAACGCCGGGTCTAACTCCACATTTAGGAGAACTGGAACATAGTCGATAATCGATCTCACGTATGCACACACACGCGAGAACAACAACGGAAAAAACGTTAAACATCCAAATGTTCAGAGTATTCCTAGAAGGAATGGAAGATCGAACATGAAGAGGCAGTGATGAGCAAGGTCAAAGAGGCCAGTATGCAAGGCAGCAAAAGCTTCAAAAAACGCAGACCAGTCTAACCAGGAGATCGACGATGCCCGCCGAGGATGTATAGGCTCTAGAACAGTCTACCACAGGCCGCGTGGAACCCAACGCTTCCAATCTATTCGGAGGTCTACACCGACAAGCGAAAAGCCATTAAAGAAGGTCATTAAAACTATCAAAAGGCGTTGCTTTCTTGAACTGTGCGATGAGGCAGAAAACGCTCTATGGGATAGGGAATACAAGGTTATGAGAAAGACAAATGGGCTCAAAAACATTACTCAAACAGACGCTAGAAAACTTGGTGAGATCGTCAGGCATCTATTTCCTGCGAAAGAAGCCAGGCACGAAGAGAAGGCCATAGAGGAGGCCAGATGGGAGAGCAAACAGGGCACTTGTGGTGGGTACATTACAATACAGACGACGGGCGTAGTTCCGCAGGGGTCTGTACTAGGCCTTTTACTATGGAACACCATGTAAACATAAGGGGTAAGCATCGTAAAGTTCCATAAAGGAAGTGGAAAGTACCACAACGAGGGCCGTTCAAATGATTGGAGTAAAAGTAAGTAATGATGATAAGAGTAAAAGTAGCTGGACTGGAACTGGTTAAACACAAAACGGAAGCAGTGCTCATAAGTAGCAGAAAAAAGGTAGAGACAGTCGGCAGGCATATATAACATAAAAAAACCATTAAATAACTTGGCGTCATGCTAGACACACGACCTACATACAAAGAGCATCTACAGGAAGCACACAAGAAGGCCCTCAGCGTCACTGTGGCTTTATTACGCATGATGCTCAACCACAGAGGCCCTTAATCATCGAGCAGAAACCTTCTCTTCGATTTAGCACAGTCGTCCATTCTCTACGCAGCACCAATTTGCGCTCAAGCGGCGAGCACAAAAACATATCTGAGTGGCATAAAACGCGACTATAGACTGGGAGCAGTCCAAGCAAGGTCAGCATTCCGAACGGTCTCCACAGAGGCAATGTTGAAGCGAGAAACCTCACCAATAGATCGCACCTTGGCGAAACATAGGGCGAGAACCAAGGCTCTCGAAAGCTGGTAGCAGAGATGGAATAGGGCAACATCCCACATACCACATTTCAAACATAACGCCACGGGAATTAACTTTCCAACTTACTCAGATGCAAAGCGCATAAAATAGTCCGTCAAATTCGGTTGGGAAACTTACTGGAAAGTTTTCGGAACAGCAAAACCGTATGGACCATCCGTTCAACGGATGGTAGATAGTGGATGGATCTCTAAGGGAAGACGCTATTAAGGATTACCTTTGCCGTTTGTTCACGAAGCAAGTCCCCTATGCGACATCTGCGAAGTTCCGGAGGACGCCAAACACGTAATGACATCATGCGTTAAGCTTGAAGAAGCACGTGGGAAGGCAGAACCACAACCACTGCGAAGCCGCTCATGATCTACTTAGCCAAGCCGTGCGCGATATCTAAGTTCCTTGTTCCTTCTTCATTCGGCCTATTGTGGATGAGCTCTTTATTTACAGTTTCAGCTGTTCTGGACGAATTGGTAAATGACGCAAGGGCATAGCGAAAAGTTGTCATCGCTGGCGATTTCAACGCATGACTGAGGAGTGGGGATCGATCTACACGAACAGCAGAGGGAAAACACTGATTGAAGACATCGCGTCACTCGACGTAGCCCTACTTAATTCAGGACCAGAGTACACATTTAGCAGAGTCGGAGCAGTCTCCGTCTTGGTACTTATATTCTGCACGTCGGCGACATGCGAGGTCATCATCTGTGACATACCGGGCAACAGACCGGCTGCTGCAGCCCCAACTCACAAGGCGAATCATGAATCACCTGTGGAGTACCCCAAGGATCTGTACTTGGAACACTGCTTTGGAATGCTATGTACGAGGCTGGCATTGCCAGTAAGAATATAAGTGCTATTGTGGTTAATACACTACAGGAAGCAGAGCAGCTGGGAATCGAAGCAGTGAGGAGTGTCTCTCATCGGTAGGCCACAATATAGCGTCACGATACTGTCACCCAGAGCAATACGCTACCTGGGAGTCATAATAGATATGCGACTGTCATTTAAGGAACACTTTTCGGAAGCAAACAATGAGACCGCAAATATCGCTAGAGCTCTGACGTGAATAATGCTCAACACCAGGGGCCTACGCAGCTGGCACGGAGTCGTATTGGAGGGATATGGAATCCACTCATAGACTATACAGTCTCAAAGTTTACACCGGATTCCGGACGGTATCGAATGACGCAGCCCTCGTCATCTCCGAAATAATCCCCATCGAACTGCTTGCGGTCGAGGCCAAGGAGATTCACGAAGAAGCCGAAAAGTTAGGAAGGCGGTGCACTCCCTCTCAATGACGGTGAAATATATCCAGACCTAGGAAAAGAAGTCAATCAACATGGCAGGCCCGCTGGTCATAACAAAATGGACGTAAAGATTAGAAGGAGAGCTAAACTTCTGACTGGCGTAGATCCTAAGCGACATGAATGCTTCAGGAGCTACCTTACCAGGTTTGGCCACGCCGACGACCGCAGCTGCCCACAATGTGGCGTAGAGGAAACAGCTCACCACATAATTTTCCACTGCCCTTGGTTCGACCGCGACAAAGAAGGATATTAGACGAGATCAGGGACCCGACCGCTCTGGGAGATCGAATGATGGAAGTGCTCTGGGGCCAGATGAGCAACTTTGCCACGGTGGCCATGAAGTCTCTACGGACCTTAGAGAAAATTCGGAACGAAATGGGACGATGGGCTTCCAGATGAGCAACGCAACAGCGTGATCGTTCTGGCTCTGCGAAGCAAAGCCACGCTGTTCCGAAAACTGCTCAAAAACTAAATTTCTTATTTCCCTTTTCTTTTCTATATTACCTCTTCCTTGTAAAATTCTAAAAATACCACTGCCCCATCTGTGTCAACCTTTCCAACAAATAAACGACTGATATAAAAAAAACACAAATGCCTTATGCTATAAATGCCTAGAGTTTGGTCACATATCGCTAAACTGTCCTGAAGGCAGGAACTTGCGTGAAGCTTACTTTAAGTGCTGCTCAAAAGATCACGAGGCTAGGAACTGCGGCAAGCACCCACACTGCATACTCTATGCCCAAAAATATGATCGGCAAATAAATCATTCGACTGGCATCCTTAAATGCCTGGTATACATTAAAGCTGTCAAAAAATAAGATGGTAAGGCTTAATAAATTAAACCTAAATCAGTGGCCCAGGATCTCCCCACCCAAACAATTACGGAGCTGAGAATAAACGTGGCAGTCCTAAGCAAGCCTTATATGACTATAAGATCCAAAACGTGGGTCACGGATCAAGCGGAGAAGGCGGCAACCTGGTCGTGCGTCCAAAAGTCCCAATACCTTAATAACGTAAAGACAGCAAAAGGATCCGTTAGGGCGAAGTTAAACGGTCAGTGGGTGAACTGTTGCCACATACCCCCTAGTTGGTCAATCAATGACTACCCATAATTGGTAAAGTTTTTTAAAATCTCTCCTGCATAAAAAGGTTAAAAAAATGGGATAACATCAAAACAGATGTCTGTACTTACCCAAAAAACTCTTGAAAATGCACCCCTGCATCAAAATGTAAAAACCATTACAGAATCAAAAATAAAATAAAAGGTTACCCATAAATTTCTCAATTATTGACAGTTAAAGATTTTGTGACTCTCGAGATTTCGAGTCTCAGCCGCATAAAAAAAAAGAAAACGTAAAGCCAATCGTTTTACAATACGTTGTTCAATTCGTAGAAAAAGCTTTAAACCCAAGTTCCTTTTTCTCCATATCTAGAAAAGAAATGGGATCAAAAGGGGAAGTAGTAGGAAGAAGATTAATACAACAATGCGAAATTTGAGAAGCCATATAAACCACGAAGACGTCGTTCAACCGAGTTTACATTAGTTTATTTATTTGAACATTTGAGAAAATGTTGTATACTTTAGTTTAAATTGTAGAATTTTTGATGTTTGGTGGTGTGGGGTTGAACAGTAATTCTAATGGGTTGGTGTTTTTAAATATTTGTTACCTTTGGATGTTTAGCGCGTTGCAAGTAGAAAGTAAGTATCTTATTTATACAATGTCGTTGCAGAATGGGCAGGTGTTGGTTTGGATTTGATCGATGTAATGTGTGTGGGTTATTTTGGTGTGTCCAAATCTGAGTCTTATTATTTTTATCTGGTCTGTGAGATGGATAAATGGTTGCTTTTGGTGATGTGGTAGCTATTGAGTTGGAGTTGGTTAATTGATTGGTACCAGGCTGATGTCTTCGTTATGTATAATGCTGTTTTTGCTTGGTGTGTTTTTTTTTATATATTTTAGTATGTTAGTTATAAGTGGTTGTTTTATTGAGTTTTTTGCTAGGATGTCCGCCAGTTAATTTCCTGGTATTTCTAAGTGGCCAGGTATCCAAAGTAGTTTGAATTTGATAGCGCATTTTTTAGCAGGTTGCGGGCGTGTGAGATGTAATATTCGCTCTTATTTGTGGTTTTTATTGCGTCAATGGCAGAGAGCGAGTCGGAGCATATGCAAAATTTTCCTCTTTTATTTTTTAATATTTTGAGTGGCGGCTGCAACTTCTGAAAAGCGGCTTTCCAAATTGCGTCGATGGAGTGTGCACTATTATTTGATCGCGGATCAATTCATTAACGTAATTAATTGAACACCCATCTGGTTGGCAAGCAAATTGACATTCTCGAGCAATGCCATGTAGATCGGCGACCCATACCTTAGGTGTTTGTTGTCACGCATCTGACATTTGAAAAACTCGTACCGAGCAGCAAGAATATTACGCTTCTGCTTGAAAAGATCCGTAAGTTTCTCCGTTATTTGTTTATATGTCTGTTGGTACAACTTTTCACTACCAAACAGATTTTTGACAAGCTCAACATTTTAACAGAGGATACCGTAAGTACATAAGTGGCATAAAGACAAGATCTTGTGATTACGATACATATCAGTTATGATTTGTGTATCACAAGAGGTTAGGAAGAAATCCTGTGACTACATAACCAACACTTGTGCTTTGCGCCACATTTTTATTGGGTCCTAGTCAAAGGAATACACCGGTCATTAATAAGGGATATTGTCCAACACCCCTTGTTTAAGTCAATGGGTCCAGGATGCCGAAAGTCTGGATCTGCTAACGGCAGTCCCTCGGGAGTATTAAGATCGTATGTTATCGGTAAAGACGGTTGATTTGTAATGACGTTGGGAATAATAAGTACCTCCACTAGTGTTTCTGATGTATATGACAAAAGTTTTACTATTGAACTAGTTGCTAATGTTCATTATTCATTTCGGTGACAATATTTCCATAAAGGTTATCAGATCTGCCATCCTCACTAATACAATGTTTATGCTAAGGGTTTCATGATTTATTGAAAGCGTGAAATAAAATTGGCTCCTGTTTATGCGACGCGGCCGAATTCATGCATTTTATCAATCTCAGCTGACAGAGATGCCGGACCGGTGGAAAAAGGTGTGAGCGCACGAAATAATCTTGCTAATATTAAAGATAAAGTGTGTGCAAGCCAGTATAACATTTTTTCTACAGTCAAAATAAATGATTAAAACTAGTTTTCATTGGCACTGAATTAACAAATAATTTGTTAAATGTATTTATGTATTTATATCGATCAGGCAACTCCGATAATTATATAGAGTTACCGGAGTTTAATTGTGACCATTTCAGGTTGAATTCATAGTCAACTTTCGTGAGTTATTGAATTCATGAAACGGTGTTTATGCACACACGAATCAGCCCATTTCATGAAATGAAAGCGTGAAATGGCCATCGCATAAACGCAGTATAAGATAAGATTTACCTTTGACCCGGTTGGACCGGTTGGCCACTGTAATGATTCCTTGGCGGTCGCGAGCAGTACATATCCTCTGGGATTGTCGTAGTCAGTGGTGGGTAATGTGCCGGACACTAGTTGGCTTGTCGGTTCTTTATTTGTTATTGTTGAACGTTGATGCACTAAGAGAAGTACAAACAAGTGGCCCAAACGACACCAAGCTTGTTACGCGCGGGCCCATTTTTATTTCGGGCAAATACGGTTCGCGAGGAAGGTACATAGAACAAATAAAGACAGAACAAAACATAGATCAACAAGACTAAAACAAATGAGCTAAGATTTTAGTTTTTAATACAGGGATAGAAGTTGAGGAACAAATTAAATGATACAAGGTGAGTTCCAAAGTAATCAGGACTTTTTTAATCTAGCGCCCTCTAGTGGCTTCATCTATATGTCAACTGGTGCGTTAGAATCTATCGAATCTATCGTTTATCGACTTCCAGTAAAAATTTTATGACATTTCATTTATTGGAAGTGAGTTTATTGCGTTTTAAGTATTAGTATGTTTTTGTCATCGGTGCGAAAATGAGCTTCGCGCAAAGAGCCAACATTAAATTTTGTTTTAAAATTGGTACAACTTTTACCGAAACGTTTCAATTGATGAAACAAGTTTATGGCGATGATTGCCTATCCCGTAGCAGAGTGCACGAGTGGTTTCAACGTTTTCAAAGTGGTCGTGAGGACATAAATGACGATGAACATGTGGACCAACCAAAATCCGTGATCACCGAAAATTCCATCGAAACTGTGTGTGAATTCCTAAAAAATCAGCCGAAATCATCATTGAAATTCATG
This sequence comes from Drosophila suzukii, assembly GCF_043229965.1. Taxonomy (NCBI): domain Eukaryota; kingdom Metazoa; phylum Arthropoda; class Insecta; order Diptera; family Drosophilidae; genus Drosophila; species Drosophila suzukii. The sequence goes on along the minus strand of NC_092082.1, from coordinate 27,965,173 downwards.
GAAATAGAATTGAACGTCTCCAAAACATCGATTTATCGCATTTTGACCAACCATTTGGGCTTAAGGTGTGTGCACGGTTTGTTCCGCACCAGTTGACTGACGTCCAAAAATTGCTCAGAATTCAACATTCGAAGGACATCATTAAAGAGGCAAAAAAAGACCCGAACTTCCTTTACAAGATTGTGACTGGTGACGAAACGTGGTGTTTTCAATATGATCCCGAAACGAAACGTCAGAGTGCTGAATGGAAGGCGCCGGACGAGCCGAAACCCAAAAAATCGCTCCAAGTCAAAAGTGAAGACAATGCTGATTTGTTTTTATGATTCCAAGGGTATTGTCCACAAAGAAATTGTTCCACCCGGCCAAAACGTTAATGCGGTATTCTACCTTGGAGTTTTGAAGCGTTTGGTGCGTCGTATTTGACGTGTTCGGCCCGAATATCGCGAAGACGGAAGTTGGCTTTTGGCAAAACGCTGTATTAAAGCAGAAGAAGACTATTTTGAATAAAATAAATTGATTTTGCCGAAAAAACTATTTGTTCTGTCTTTTTTTTTAAAGTCCTGTTTACTTTGCAACTCACCTTGTATAGGTTGTTATAATTATTAGAAAGAACGAGAAAGGGCTCGTGCTGACTAAAATTAGATGAACATCGTGGCAAGTTAATATGATATAGTTTCGCATTAGTCTAACAGGAACATTGAAAGTTAGGCGGCTTACCAAATCTACAGAATCAATATCGCCTCTGATAAGATTATTTATACAAATAGTACCAAGCATAGTTCTACGGTTTACTAGACTAGGCGAATTAATTAATAGCAATCTACTCGAGTAAGAAGGCTACCAGACGTTTTGATCCCAGTTCAAACCACGAAAGGCAAAAGGAAGAAATCGTTTCTGTACAGACTCTATACGGTCAATGTGCACTTGATACTGAGGACTCCAAACGGAAGAACAGTATTCTAAATTAGGACGGACAAGGGAGGTAAATAATAATTAGGTAGTGTATGGATCATCAGGTTCTTGAGACCAACGCTTTATAAACCCAAGAACACTCATAGCTTTATTTACAGTAGAGGTTATGTGGAAGTCAAATTTACGTTTAGGATCTAAGAGAACTCCTAAATCGTTTACTGAGTATATTAGGTCCAGGGACATGTTCTGAAGAGAGTAACTCGTGAACGTTGGCGTACCCCTATAAAAGGTCATAACCTTGCATTAAAGATAGTTTAAATTCAAAAGGTTGTACTGACACCATACCTGGAATCTATTAATGTCTGACTGCAAGCATAAACCAGACTCAATATTATTATATGAAAAACAAAGCTTAACATCATCAGCATACATAAGTACACGAGAGTGAGTTACGATAGAGGGAAGATCATTTATAAACAGAGTAAACAGCAAAGGACCTGAATGACTTATAGCGTTATAGTTTTTAAACCACTTAAGAGAGAAATTTCGGTGATTACAGGAGAAACAAGGAAGAACCTTATAGTCGAAAACCTCGACTATCAGATACCCCTTACTCAGCTAATGGGACCAAAGGAAAATGGAAATATGCAAGCAGCAAAGCGAGATTGAAATGCGCCACCTACCGGCGGTAGAAAGATTTAAGCGTTATGGGCGTAAGAGTGGGCGTGGCAAATTTTTTTTGGATCAATCGATAGGTATTGACGAGACCAATACACTTCAGTTAAAATTTTTTATCTAGCATGAAACTTGTGGGCTTGGGCGGTTTGTGGGCGTTAGAGTGGGCTTGGCAAACTTTTTTTGGGTCAATCGATAGGTATTGACGAGAACAATACATTCCAGTTAAAAATTTTATTCTAGCATCAAAACTGTAGGAGCCACAGTTTTGGGCGGTTTGTGGGCGTTAGAGTAGGTGTGGCACTCTGCTGAAACAAACTTGCGCTGCGCAGGAATCTCAGGAATCAGCATGCCTAATCCCAGTATTGTAGCTTGTATAGTTTCCGAGATCTCAGCGTTCATACTGACAGACGGGCAGACGGACATGGCTAGATCGACTCGGCTAGTGATCCTGATCAAGAATATATATACTTTATGGGGTCGGAAACGCTTCCTTCTGCCTGTTACATACTTTCCGACGAATCTAGTATACCCTTTTACTCTACGAGTAACGGGTATAAAAATGGTTGTTTTTTGTTCCAAAACAGATTGTCAGTTTGGATCGTCACCTAATGACGTTTTTATTTACTGTCGTCTCTGCATTGTATACCCTTGCAGTTATAATTATTAAACAAATCTGAAGGTGCACAGAAAAAAATGAGTCAGGATCAATTTGATATGCGCATGGTAAATTTGTGTTTTTTAGACACATCTCATTTTTACCATGAATAATGTCAAATTGATACCAAAAAATATTAAGTTGTCGATTTCTCTCTTTTCGGAAATTCTTTGACATCGAAAAAGAGAGGATATAGCAATATGGCGACATTATTCACGTGAGTGGAAGCGAAAAAGATATATTCGAATTTCGAATTGGCCTACTTTGATAATGTTGACTCGCTTGCACTAACATACGTTTTAGTGGATTTTCGGTCAGACGTACATTGTCAGTGTTTCACTTAGCGCAGAACAAGGAAAAGGTGAGTAAACTTCATATACATTGTGTATATGTATAAAAAACTAATATCGTGTGCGGTTTTCTGACTGCCCTACGACAACGCGCAACTATGTATTTACATACATTCGTATGTACGTAGGCGGGTGTATGTGTAGAGGCTGTGCCAGCGTGAAAACAAAATTTATAAGTATGTCTATCTAACATTAAACATAATTGCATTTAAACAAACATATTTTGAAATGCGCCTAAATTTATATTTAGATGTATGTAAATGCCTATTAATTTTTTTTCTACGCCGCCCTGCAAAGTCGCTTCTCATACACACATATTTACGTACATATATGTACATACATATGTATGTATGGACAGATGCACGTGATTTTCATTGCTTTTCGTAAATTTCGGATTACGCTTAAACAACATCAAACACTGCTCTGAAGTGGTCTCACGGTTGCGTTTGTTGTCCGGAGTGAGCAAACGCGGCACCCATCGCGCCGACAGCTTTCTCATGCCCAAAATTTCATGCAGGATATGACTCACGCGGTCTTTTGACATGCCTACCGTTTCAGCTGTCTCGCGTATCTTCAATAGGCGGTCTGCCAATACGAGATCGTGGACTTTTGTAACGTTATCCACCGTGGTAGCCGTTTTCGGGGCACCTGGGCGTGGCTCATCAAAACCGACGTGCAACCATGTTGAAACTCGTTAAACAAATTTTTGACGGTCGCCATCGAAGGAGAAGAGTCAACGTACATAGCATCCAAGAGCTCTTTCATTTCGCTGCGCGATTTCCCTTTGAAAAACAAGAATCGAATCACAGACCTATATTGCTTTTTCTCCATTTTTCTAAAATCCGGGAACACGTCCGATTCCACACGCAGTCAAAACGAAACTACGAGTCCTATTCGGCTGAAATTTCGACAGTAGCCCTCTACGAGAATGTACTACACGATTGTAAATTTCTCTTGCGTACTTATCGGACTGCCCTCGTAATTGTTGCTGCTCGCTGCAATTTGCACTGCTTGGCAATCGGTCTTCTCATTGAAGATACCCATCTTGATCAAGTTGCGGTGTCGATAATTGGAGAATCGGAAACGCTGCAAACTGTGGGGTCATACATACTACCGAATGGTTTATATAAACTTTACAAGGCTCATCTGGAAAACATTACCGACATCTACAATAATCTGCAGGACCATCAACATATCTTTGTGATTGGCGACTTTAATCTATTATCACTCTTCACTGCCAAGCAACATACATCAACCACACGAGATTCTTTTCATCGATGATATTTTCAGTATGGGCTTAATGCAAGTCAATAATGTATTCAGGAGCTTACATACAATTTTAGACTTAGTACTCGTTAGCGCGCTAATATTAACTTTTCTTTAGTCCAATGTAATTTACCTATAAGCAATTGTGATATCCATAAATTCTTTTTGATAAATCACTTTCTAGTAAACACTTTGCGAATAGATGGAAGGTCGCATTCGTGACTCCAATTTTGAAATCAGGGCCGAAGAATAACATTGCCAATTACAGGCCTATAGCAAAGATCAGTAATATCGCTAAACTCTTCGAACGCATTGTTGCCCATAAATTATCATTTCTTGTAAAAACATACATAAGCACTTCTCAGACTGGTTTTGTAGCAGGTCGGTCAACCACGACTAACCTTGCCGTTTTCAGCAACTATTGCATTAATGTCTTTGATATGCGATCTCAGGTTGATGCTATATACACTGATTTTGCGAATCTACGAGAATCTAAAGAATGGTTTGCCTGCCATACTCCTGCAAATTTAAAAGACACCATCCTTTTTATTTTAAATCGATTCGAATTCAGTTCCCAGCAGATGTATTATAGCGCCAATGAACATGGTCGGAATATGGTAAAGTTTGTGGAACTTCTAAGCAATCAAAACGACAACGACGATTTTGGTTTTATGGATAACTTTGTTATTGAAAACCAGCCCATTAGGATGAACTATGAAAATATTTTGTAATTGCTTCTATACCTGACATTTTTTTATAACCGTTAATCGAAGAGAAAAAGGGTATATTAAATTCGTCGGAAAGTATGTGAGTCTATATTCTTGATCAGGATCACTAGTCATGTCCGTCTGACCGTCATCCGTTCGTCCATATGAACGCTGAGACCTCGGAAACTATAAAAGTCAGAAAGTTGGGATTAGGTGACATGCATATTCTAGAGGAATATCGGATTTATTAAAAAGTTATAAGGAAGCAGTGGCGTGGGGTTCCATCTTGGGAAAAGTCGTTTTGATGCTTGCATTTCTCTATCTCTCTCCCCTTACCTGAGTAAGGGTATATATCGACGGACTCGACTGTAGCGATCTTTCTTTCATCTCTCTTTTTACCAAATTTCAGGTGCTCGTGGTGCAGTTCATTGTGTTCAGTTGGCAGTCAATGCAGAACAATTTTTCCGAGGCAATTGGTTTTACCCGGATGTCGGTCAAACAATTACGAACACCAACCACGTCATATATTATAATGTAGAAACATCTTAGAAAACCGTCCGTTGATTGTCCTATGCGTTAGAGCTAGTCCTACAAAATTCTCTTTTTTTGGTAGTACACAATTTTTGCTTTTAAAAACATTTTAGAAAGTGTATTTATTTAGTTCTGGCACTTTTCGTCATAAAATTTTTTATCAGAACTTTTGTATGTTGAGTGCCATCGTCAGACCACTTACCTCGTTAAAAGGTGTTTTTGTTTAATTTGGGTACAACATAAATAACTCAAATTCAAAAAAAAATTTTTAAAGAGAATTGGAAGAACCAATTTTTCTTACGAGAATTGAAAGAACCCGAAATCGCACTATTGGAAATCGATGAATTTCTGTGGGGATGTAATATTTCCCTAAGTAAATATCAAAAACAGTCTTATATTAATCTATTATCCAATATTTATTACCAAATTTTATAGTTTTCAATATGTGTTTCGGAATATTTTACCAATTCAGTGTCTCAGAAAGTTCAGGCGAAGTTGATAAATACCTAAAATTGGAAGAAACGAGAGCTGTCGGTTCAGCTTCATATATGTATGTCTACATGCAACCTTTTAGAATCAATACAAATTTTTGTAAAACAAGAGAGCATTTTTAAGTCGAATTGTGGTTTGAATCTTCATATAAATTATTTCAATGTATTTGTCTAGAGGCCCATTACCATACTTGTGCAATGATACAGTCTGTACGCCTAAGTCTGGAATGAGTACAGCATCCAATTGTCTCATAGATGCAATCTTTTTGGTTTTCTTCTTCATAGGTCTGGATAGTGTGAGAGCAGGTCTGTTTGTGTGAGAAAGGACTTTTGTTCTGGGTGACAGTGTTAGTGATAGATGTACAAACAGGATTCATTTTGAGGTATCGAAATATGGTGATGTTTCTTGTAAATTATGGTGCATTTATCATGTGTCTTAAAATTATAGCTTGACAGGACTCCATTTTTTGGTGCTACAGGCAGTGAATACGACAATGAAACGTAGACATTAAAATAGCCTTAGACAGCTGAGTCTTTGCCGTGATCGATCCACTGCCCGTTCCAAGCAGCCCTCTGATTTTTCTAGTTTCTAGCCTAGTGGAAGCGCAAACAGCTGCAATATGCTGATTCCAGGTAAAGCTTCTGTCCGGGTAAGCCCAAGGTATATAACCGTAGCAAAGTGTTTACTTGGAGTCCCATCCAGGGTGAGTAATATTTTATCTCAACGTCCAGGCCTTGAAATCATTTAACATTTTCTGAACTATATCTGTCGACTTAAGTCGCACGGCACTTGTCGGCAGAAACGCAGTATCATCTCCATATGTTGTTGTTAAACCAGGTGAATATGATGTATAGGACAAGGTCTAGCACACTTCCTTGAGGAACTCCAGCATGTATAGGCCTAAAGCAGACTTCGATTCTGGAACATTCACCTTGAAGGTTCTGGCAACAAGAAAGGAGCGGGGGATACCAAACTATGTTGAGGTATGAAGAATAGACTAAAGCTTAAAGAATAAGCCAAAGTGCCAGATACGACCAGACGATACTTTTTTGATGACTCGGAATTGCATCCTGGAATATATCAACACTAACAAGAAAGGAAGTTAACTTCGGCAGGCCGAAGTTTGTATACCACTGCAGTTATAATTATTAAATATAATTCGAAATTCTTAAAAATAAAAATAAAATATTTCCAATAGTATAAGATAATATGTCAAAAACACCAAAGCTATAATTTGTTTCATATTATTTTCCCAACAATTTTCCAATAGTTTCTATGGCAGCTATATTATATAGTCGTCCGATTTTGATAAAATTAAATTCGAAAATCAGAACTAATTAAAAAATTTTATTTCCAAGCCTAGGAGGTTATATATTAAACAAGAAAGGAAGCTAACAGCGGCAAGCCGAAGTTTGTATACCCTTGCAGTTATAATTATTAAATTTAATACAAAATTCTTAAATATACAAAAAATGATATGCCCAATAGTATAGGTAATATGTCGAAAAACACCGAAGCTATAACTTGTTTCATATTATTTTCCCACCAATTTTCCAATCGGTCCTATGACAGCTATATAAAATTAAATTCGAAATTCAGAACTAATTTAAAAATGTTATTTCCAAGCGTAGGAGGTTATATGTTAACAAACACGGAAGCTATAAATTGTTTCATATTATTTTCCAACCAATTTTCCGATCGTTCCTACGGCAGCTATATTATATAGTCGTCCGATTTTGATAAAATTAAATTTGAGATTCAGAACTAATTAAAAAATGTTTTTTCCAAGCGTAGAAGGTTATATGTTAAAAAACACCGAAGCTATAATTTGTTTCATATTATTTTCCCACCAATTTTCCGATCGTTCCTATGGCAGCCATATGATATAGTCGTCCGATTTTGATAAAATTTAATTTGAAATTCAAAACTAATTAAAAAATGTTATTTCCAAGCTTAGGAGGTTATATGTTAAAAAACACCAAAGATATAATTTTGTAAAATTTTTTTTTCCCGATTATTCCTATGGGAGCTTTAAGATATAGTTGTCCGATCCGGCTGGTTTCGACTTATTTACTACCAGCAAGAGAAAGAAGACTTTTGGGAAAGTTTCAGCCCGATAGCTTTAAAACTGAGAGACTAGTTTGCGTAGAAACGGACTGACACACGGACATGGCTAAATCGACTCGCCTAGTCATGCTGATTAAGAATATATATACTTTATGGGGTCGGAAACGTCTCCTTCACTGCCTTTCAAACTTCTGACTGAAATCAATATACCCTCTGCAAGGGTATAAAAAGACTAAAGTCATCATCAGATAACCTGACAAAGCTGCTTCGCGAAACTAAACACGCGGTCCAAACGTGGAATCAGTCGAAACATCGTTACCTTAGTCAGCATCAAGTTCGCTTCTCTTGTCCGTATAACAAACAGTCAGAAACCTTTTTGCCTAACGAAGTCTATAGTTATTCCTTTACCATGTATTCTAAAAACCTCCTTTCCCATCAATCACTGTTTCCGCCTAAGCATCAAATAAATTTTATGTGACACAAAATATTAAAAAAAGTTAACGAACAGTAGACATATTGATAAAACTTGTTAAAATTATTCATTTAAATTTTTAAATTTACAGGTACGTACCGGTACCAGAACCGGACAAAAAAGGTCGATACCAAAACAAAATCTGTTACCGAATAAGTTGATTCGGTATGGGACCGGTACTGGAACCGGAACCGAAATAAGATTCGGCTTGATTCCCCGTTTTTTTTAGTTCAATCGATAGGTATTGACAAAACCCATACATTTCTGCCACAGTTTTAGGCACTGTGCGGTCGTTAGAGTCGGCGTGACACTCTCAAGAGTCTCGTGCTTAATCCCAACTTTGTGGCCTTAAATGTTTTTTTCGATATTTTAGGTTTCATATAGACTAACGGCTAGAGCTACTTGGTCAACGATCCTATTCAAGAATATATACACTTGCCAGAAAACGCATGCGTACAAACATATGGAGTCTCCAGTGGCCGCCAAACATCCCCAAGCCGGGGACTACCAAACGGTGGTTCTGGTTTTTTTTTTGGCACACGTATTTTTGGCCCTTTATTACGATCTGAGGGATTTATTTCGGGAAGCACGGCTGTTTGTTTTTCTTGTTTTCATTGAATCCACAATGGATCACAAGTATATCGACATCCTTAAAGAACATTTGCATCAAAGCGGCACGAAACTGGGACATTGATTTTTGTTCCAACAGGACCACGATCCTAAGCCTTGTGCCACAAAACAAAGCTTTGTTGGCTCTATTATGTGTAAAACAAGCTTAATTCGCCAACGCAATTCCAGATCTCAATGCCACCCATCATTTTTGCAAAGACCTGTGGCGCAGGAGTAGAGTAAAAGGGTATAATAGATTCGTCAGAAAGTATTTAACAGGTAGGAGGAAGCGTTTCCAACCCCAAACAGAGTGTATATATGTTCTCGATCAGGCCAAGTCGAGAAGAATATGTTGGGACTCAGCATGTAGATTCTTTGGCTTCATGCTCTGCGCAAGTTTGTTTCAGCAAGGTGTCACGCCCACTCTAACGCCCATTACGCTAGAACCCGTCTTACGTCCACATTTTATAATAAAAAACAAAGAAGGACGCTATAGTCAAATACCTCGACTATATCTCCATTTCTCATGAAATGGAGATATGCAAGCAGCAAAGCGAGACTGAAATGAGCCACCTACCCCTAATCACAATATATGGCTATGTGGGCGGTAGATAGATTTGAGCGTTATGGGCGTTATAGTGGGCGTGGGTTTTTGGGTTAATCGATAGGTATTGACGAGACTAATACATTTCAGTTAAAATTTTTTTCTAGCATGAAAAGTGTGGGCGTCACAGGCTTGGGCGGTTTTAGATCATTTGATAGGTATTGACGAGACCAAAACATTTTGGTAACAACTTTTTATCTAGCATGAAAATTGTGGGCGCCACAGGTTTGGGCGGTTTGTGGGCGTGGCATATTCGCGTAACAAACTTGCGCTGCGCTCAAGGCTACGGAATCTAAATCTGAAATCCCAATTCTCAATCTTTGATAGTTTCTGAGATATCCGCGTTCATATTTACGATTTTTTGAAGTTTGTGGGCGTGGAAAACTTTTTTTGGGTCAATCGATAGGTATTAATGTGAACAATACATTATAGTTAAAATTTTTATTCTTGCATAAAAACTGTATGAGTCACAGTTTTGGTCGGTTTGTGAGGGTGGCACTCTGCTGAAACAAACTTGCGCTGCGCAGGAATCTCAGGAATCTGCATGCCTAATCCCAGTACTGTAGCTTTTATAGTTTCCGAGATCTCAGCGTTCATACGGACATGGCTAGATCGACTCGGCTAGTTATCCTGATCAAGAGTATATATACTTTATGGGGTCGGAAACGCTTCCTTCTGCCTGTTACATACTTTCCGACGAATCTAGTATACCCTTTTACTCTAAGAGTAACGGGTATAAATATACATAAGTGGCAAATTATTTTCTTACACGAACAATTTTTGGATAATTAAATAAGAAATAAAATTTGAATTTCAAAAGTTGTGCTGCTAACTTGATGTACATTCTGTTTTAATTAATGACCAACTCTGCGGCGTTGTAATTTTGGTTTGGCCAGGCAGCAATACTTATACATTAATAAATATGTATACATTTATGTATGCCTATGTCGCTCCTATATTACATCAGCGGTCGGCAGCTTCCATTAAGCGGGCATAGGAAATTGCTCTGCGAGTTCGTTGCCGCCCCACAAACAGTGTAAAACAGCGGTCGGCAGCAACACATATACCCAACGAATAGCTGACCCGAGCAAATTATTCACACATATGTATGAACACTTACATATGTACATACATATGTATACATATGCCGACAACTTTAGAAACTTACTTGAACCATGGCAGCAATGCGTAGGTTATCTTTGGGGATTGAACATTTACACCCTTTGCAATTGGCTCGGCCAGATCTAGCATATTCGGCCATGTATGGCAATTCAATATCCATAGTTATTTTTTAACTTGTCAATACTTATTTCAAGCAAAAGGAGCAGAGATGTGATTCTATGGAATTTAGGCAATATTAATCGATTCATATTGGGGGTATTTCACATCGAAAGGCCTATTCACACAGAGGTGTTTTCGATTCAGCGACCAAATACCGCATCAGCGTCTTTTTCCACTATAAGAAATACACGTGTAGGAGAAGAGATGGGAAAAAGTCGCTGCAACTCGATAACAAAAATATGCGAGGTACATTCTAACTTGTTAAAGTTCTCGTGGCGTCACTGTTGGTCCAGATCAGTCCCCATTCATTTCGCCACGCTTGCCTAAATGGAAGTTTCATGCTTGATCATTTTTCTAGTACTAATTAAATAATCATTAGGCGCTGAAAACATTCTACATGCTAGCATTCAAATTGTATTTAGTTTTTGTCGGAGCAACTGAATCTGCACGGCCTCTTCTTTCGGATACGGTTTTTGTACGCCGATTAACTGTGAGTTTCAGCGATCCTATATGTGAACCGGAATCCGCTTAAAGTAGCAAAAGTGATTTATTAAAGGCTGTGTGCAGAAGGTATAATATGAAAGGGGCACAATGTACCAACGTCCACAAATCCTAACGTAATGTACTCCGAAAATTCTTCCATGTTGGATTCTTTTCAATCAGCCTGACTTCAACATTAAAATAACTTTTTAATATCATAAGTTTTTTTTTTATTTTGTACGCAGTCCAACATGAAATAGTTCTTCTGGAAGTGGAGCATATGTGCTTTAGAAATTCCGCTTATTCACGCTGTAAGCATAGTACCAACATCGACGAAAACCGCGACCTAACAATAGGAGTCAGCGAGAGGCGAAAAGGCGCTTTTCGTCGGGTCTGGTTTCCAGCGCGGGACTCATATGAGCTAAGAAAATACCAGAAAAAATACCTGATTTCGCGAGTGAATTTTCGATGAACGCCGTTAGCCGCGGTCCAAAGAATAAGAAATGTAATCTTTGGCGGTGTTCGTGCAGAAGCGGTGGGGAATTTAAAAATTAAAAATTGAAGAAAAACACCAAAAACGGCTAAGGGAGGTCAGTGCACATGAAAAGGGACGCCTAATCCAAGCTTTTGCCCATTATTGTAAGACTTGACCGACAGGAAGCAATACCACAACGGGGCGAATACGCAGAACAGTTGAAGCGCTGGAGGAGAAGCGCTTTAACTATGCTGCCGACTAGAGAATCCCAGTTAGAAGGAACATGGGACATCGTTCGATCTCCGACGAGCTCTCCGTTGAGGACTCCACCTCCACCAGCTACTCGACAGATAAAGCGGAGATGGAGGACGCGCCGGCTTCTATAGGGAGGAGGAAATAAGGTCGCCCGCTAACGGACAGCTGGAGGAGCCATCACCAGCAATTATTCGCCAGTCTATTAGGACTCGGAGCTGCACTACTGATGGCGCGGGAAAAATGGCGAAGCATCCGTTGGACGAGAAGGAAGCCTTAAACTTATAATTTACATAGATAAAAACATTCGCTGAACATTTAATTTATTTTTATTTTAATGACTTTGTGCACCAGCAGACTCTCCTTTTTTAAATTGCTCCAATTGATTTGTTTGCCGTTCGGCAACAAGCCCAGCTGCTTGACAGTAAGACCATGCCACACGCATTGCGGGTGAACTTTGTAAACTTTGGTCACACTACAAAGAATACAATTTTTCGACTAGTGAAACTCTTAGCCGATCTGAGTACTAGGCCTTATAAATTTGTAATGGACGGTCCGATTTCGACATATTGATAATTGTTCGTACCCAAGGTTGAATAACAAGGCCAGCAACCATCGAATCAAGCAGTAGCCAAGTTGGGAACAGTACCAGGCGCCCAGTGGCATCGCCCAGTGGAATCTGCATGCCAAATTCCAACTCTCTAGCTTTTATAGTTTCCGAGATCTATGCGTTCATACGGACAGACAGACAGACGTACTAGGCTAGTGCTCCTGATCGAGAATATATACATTTTATAGGGTCGGAAACGCTTTATTCTACCTGTTACATACTTTCCGACGAATCTAGTATACCCTTTTACTCTACGAGTAACCGATAAAAACGGGAGGGGCTGGGTTGATGTGGAACGTCCCATACGTTTATATATTTTGATATTTTTGACGTCTCGCCATTTTTCCGTATATTGTAAATGCACTTTGATTTTTACTTGTACTTTGCAAACACGTTTGGCTTATTAAGGCAGTGGGGGTTTCTGCTTCATCGATCATATTCCATTTCAGAGACTTTTGTTTCCATAAGAAAAACACGTGCTAAAAAGAGACGGGGTAATCCGCTTCACAGTTTTCCAGTATTTTTCACGGTGATCGATCAGCAAGCCACATCAGGATTGAGTTATTCGCCTACAAGGCGGAGGCATGAGGACATGCACGGCCAAGAAAGGGATACTTCCAACGGCACTTGTCCACGTCTACGATAAATGTGGTCAAGTTCACGTCCTTCGTGCGCTCTTAAATTCATGTTCGGACGTTCGTGAGTGATGAAGCCGTCACTGAAGAGGCAGCAAAGCGGCTCCACCTTGATAAGCAACGCGTCACACAAGAAGTCAGTGGTATTTTTGAAGGCCCGATGGTCGAATTTCAGATGGTCGACCAACTTCGCTCTCATCAAGAAGATTTGTGCTCGAGGTATCGTTCGATACCTCCAATTGGGAAATTCCTGTTGGAATTCAGTAAGCGGATCCTTTCTTCAACGAGGCGCATAAAATCCACATTCTCATCAACACAGAAGATTTGTTGATGCTATACGAGAAAAAAAAGCGAAGCCTCGGCAATAACATGCAGTATCTCATTGATACTGGATACGGATGGATCATCGGCGGAAACCTAGGCCCGAAGAATGTAAACACTCAGCAGAGATATTTCTTTTTCCAAGCGGACTTCAACCACGACCTCGTGGTCAAGAAATTCTGGCAGATTGAAGTGTGTGAATTCGTTACTCTCAAATACATGTCAGAAGAAAGTCTTTGTGAAAGCCACTTCTGCTCAAATACAGCTTGATGGAAGAATCAAACTTCGACTTCCTTTCAAGAACTCACCAAGCTACTTGGGAGCGTCCTTCGATAATGCAGTAAAGCGTTTTAGAGCACTAGAACGCCGACTTGATCGCGACGATTAGTTAAAACAGGCATATGTGGAATTCATCAACGAGTACATTAGCCTCGGGCACAGGTCTCTTATAGAGAATGCTGATCGTTAGAATCCGCATTATTACATTCCTCATCACTAAGTAGTCTGACCCGAAAACCTTGCAACGAAACTCAGGGTCGTATTCGATGCGTCGGCGAAGACTATCTATTGGAAATCATTTAACGAGCTTTTGATGATTGGCCCAAGGATTCAGCAAGATCTTATATTAACCTTCATATCCTTCCGTCTTCTTAAGTATGCACTCACAGCCGACATCGCGAAAATGTTCCGCCAGTTCCTAGTTGACGAAAGAGACCGATGCTAAGAGGGCTCATGCACATCGCTGACCTACATGAAAACAAAAATCCCCGAGGAGCAGCTACCTTGCGAGAGCATCTAGAAGTGGATGATTTGTTAACAGGACCAGACCAGATCACAGGGCTCCAACAGATTACGACACCGTAAACATTAAGGCTGGACTTCATCCTACAAAGCTCAGCAGCAACTCGACGAAGATCACCAAAGCTTCTGAAAACGAGGTGTTAATTGCACTCAACGATCAAGATGTAACCAAAACTCTTGGGATGGCGTGGAAGACAATTACTGATGTCTTTACATTTTGATATCCTTGCAATCATCAAGAGCCATTCACCAAGCGAACAATTCTTTCAGTTGTGGATCAAATGTTCAACTTGCTGGGATTCCTCAGCCCAGTGATCGTACGCTGCAAGATCCTTATCCAAGATGTTTCACTTAAGGGACTAGATTGGGACGAACCTGTCGACGGTCATCTGAAATAAAGGTGGATAAACCTGTTGGATGATTTAAAGAACCTAGCGAACATTCAAATACCTCGATTTGTATACACCTCCGACTCGCATCACAGTGAAATACATGGCTCCGCTGACACATCTGAAGAACATTAATACAACATCCATAGGCTCTTTATGGATGTTGTATTAATGTTCTTTCTAGACTACATGACAGAATCGAAGTCAACTTAATCGTCGACAAATTCAAGGTGTCTCCAATAAAGGCACAATCGCTATCTGTACTCGAACTTTGCGCAGCATTATTGTTAAGCAGGACTTGGCCCAAATTGGCAGACAAACTTCAAAAATATATCGACCAAGTTACGTTTTTGAGCGATTCCAAAAATGTGTTGCTGTGGCTCACAATGCACGCACCAAAATTGAATTGCTTCGTACCCATCCGCATATCGGAACTTCAAGAGCACACTAGCCTGGCGAATTGGAATCACGTTCGATCTGCGAAGAACCCTGGCCGCGACTACCTTTTCCACTACCGATGAAAATAAGAACCACAGACAGCGCAAACTCGATTAAAAATAATTCGTCCTCTTATTAACGCATTATTAACATAGTTTCGAATCTGTTTCGCTGTGAGTACGGTGAAGGCCCGATCGCACAGTCGTTTTGATACAGGAAGAGAGTTACAAACACATAAGGGCAGCTTTGGCAAACAATAAGCCGTTGCCTCTTAATCTCCAGCGTTTGTGTCCGTTTTAACATCAATTCAAAGTAGGCGAAACTGAACCATGGGACATCGGCAGTCTTGAAAATGCGGATGCCCCTTTCAATTCCAAGCAGCAGGCTCTACTGCCCAAAAACCATCGGTTTAAACGACTGTATGTGGAATACCTTCTGTTGCGTCAGCAACTGCGACCATGCATCTTTTCTCATCTGCACTGATAATCCACCACCCCGTACTTAACGATCCTAAACCCGAGGTAGCGCCGATGCGCCCCAGGAAGACCGCAGAATTTTTTGATAATTTACCGCAATTCGAAAGCTGCGGTACTGTAATTTCTTTCTCTCTTACACGACTCCGCTGCCGAAGCCACGCGTTAGAAGTGGCGCAGTTGTAAAAAGTTGCCGAGCTGCGTAGACGAGCGAGCAGACGAGGAGGGCACAAATGTAGGAATATGTAATTGAATTACACACATGCTAACATGAAATGAAGATTTCAGTTGTTGTTTTTCTGATCGACTGTTTCTGGAGTGAACTACTAGAAGTCTAAGTTATGAGTGGAAGTAATGTCTCTCTCGTCAGCCACTACACAACATTCTGAAATATTTCATCCGACTGAAACTTAGAGAAATCAATCGGAACCTAACGGCGTGACTGCAACCTACCGGGGCAAGTTGGCAGACGTACGAATCGAGTCAGCCAGCGCTACGGGAAGAAATGTCACAGTGTGAGACGTTAGCGATCAAGTGTAGATCGGCCAGTTGGGTTGATGTCCATTATTATTATGATGACAATTAGTCGGCGGGAAAGTCATAAAGAAAACAAACGGCGACCCATCATACAAGGCACAACTTTTAAATCTCGGCAGCAAACCGAGGTGCAACACGCTATGAGTTAAAAGAAGTAAGAACTGTCGCTCATTTGGACCTACCTACCCAAAGTATAGGACAAGAAATTCGCGTTCTGATCTGAAATCTATCCCAATGCCAACCTACCGCAATGTGAAGGTGAGACTCATTATCGGCCTAGATAAGATCAAAACTAGCGTTCCGCTCGAAGTTCAAGAGATTGAAGAAGACGACATCTTGGTAGTACGTTGCAGACTTGGCTGGTCCGTTTATGGACGGCAGTGTTCTGGCAAAACTTCGTGCCTATGTATTTTGTACGTTTGCGAGGGCAATAACGAGGACCGCCTGCACGATCTGGACGAGGCTATGAGAAACCACTTTGCGCTGGAATCTCTGGGCGAAACTGAAGCCCCTTAGATCGAAGGAGGATGAACGTGCTGCTTGTATAATGGAGGCTACGACAACCTTCGACATCTTAGCTAAGCGTTGGTAAACAGGGCTGCTCTGGAGATACGATGGAACTTCCTAACTCGTATCCCATGTCGCTAGGACGTCTATGAAGTCTGGAGGCTAAGATGGCAAAGGACCTGGCTCTTAGCCACTACTTAAATGAGAGCATGAAGAGCTACCAGAAGAAAGGCTATATCCGGCAACTAGTTCGAGAGGAGATAGTTTCCATCTCAAAATCCTGCTATCTCCCAATCCTCACTGTTACCAACCCAAATAAAAAAAAAAACAGGATAGTATGGGACGCAGCGGCTGACGTCAACGAAATGTCCCTCAACCATACTCTGCTGAAAGGACCGGGCATACTGGTGTCGCTTATGGGCGTGCTGCTGCGATTTCGTGAGGGAAAAGTAGCTGCTGCTGGGGACATTCGTGAGATGTTCCGCCAAGTATAGGTGCGGCCTGAAGACCAAGGGTCTCAAATGTTTTGTTCGGAGCCTCATGTTCTCTTGCCCTGGCCAACTATATACAAAATTAAAACGCGTAGCGCTTCTTTAAACAGTCGCCGTCACCTTTGTCGACGATTGGCTGAAATCGACCGATACGGAGAGCGATATGATATTACTCGCAGGCACAGTGAAGAAAATCCACGAAGAAGGAGGGTTTGAGATGCGACGATGGACTTCAACTCAAGAAAGTCAGAATACCCGGATGCATCCTAAAGGAAAAGCGGCTGCCTACAATGTCAGCTACACACCTTCCATATCCATATCAATCGAAGAGATTTTTGGGCAGTTTCAAGAGACGTTCTGTGTTAAATACGATCTGATGCGCGCAAGTTCAACCAATTCGTGGCATTACGAGTTGGGGAAATATTGGAAATTCTGATGTGGCAGCTTGGTGCTGGGTACCTTCGGCTAATAACGTTGCCGACGACGGCACGAAATGGACTCGAGACCCCAGCTTCGACGGATCCTTCAGCTGTTTCGTCGGTCCGGAATTTCGGTATCGAGGAGAAGACCAGTGGCCGTATGTGAACCTCAGTATAAAGAACGACGAGATCGTCATCATGCACCACGACAAGAGCCACACGGAAACATCCGCAATAGCCTGTATTGTTCCAGATCCTCAACGCTTTCGCAAGCTGGAAAAATTGCGCTCCGCGCAAAGCAAAGTCCTTCAATTCCTGCGCTTGCTTATTAAGGAACCAAAAGATAGCCAACTACAAAAATTGCTGCAACTGAGGTGGGCTGTGGACTCGGATGTCATTCTGGTGCTAGTCGGCCAGGAAGCGGAGTTTCCTAAATAAATCAAAGCCCTAAGAGCGGGTAACAACGTATAGGACCGCAAGAGCCCATTGTGCAAGTGTACCCCATTCCTACTCGCGTGATGCGAGTAAAAGGTCGCATAAACGCGATCGAGGGTATAGAGTTGGCCACGAAGCAGCCTATAATTCTATCGAGACGTCACCGAGTGACGCGTATTACTACCACCGCTACCACCGGTTTGACAACGGTACTATATTAAAGGACTAAGCCAAGCCACCAGAAACGGGAAGTCTTCCGCAAGAGCGACTCTTCCCGTACATTACGTACCGTTTACATTCACCGCGGTGGACTACTTCAACCCTATGGATGTCGTAGTGGGACGTCGACGGGAGAAGAGATGGGACGTGCTGTGTACATGTCTTACAACTCGAGCAGTGCTTTTGGAAGTTGCAGTCTCACTCTCCACGGACTCCTTTTTATGTATCCTAAGGACTTTTGTAGCCCGGCGAGGTTTACCATGGCGGATCTTATCAGACAACGGAACAAATTTTCGAGGAGGAAATTGAGTCTTACGGCAACATATAGAGCGCATATCAGAATTCCCAACGTTGGAGTTTAACTTTAACCCTCCTGGTGCCCCCCACATGAGTGGGTCTTGGGTCACCTAAGTCTATACTCAACGAGATTCTTCCCGCACAAGGACTTCGAGAGGAAATACTTCGAGCCGCTTTCGCTGACGTGAAGCACACCCTGAACTGCCGACCGTTTACATACGTGCCTCTGGACGATGCTGACGCGGAAGCTCTCATGCTCAACCGTTTCTTAGTGGGCAACTCAAGTGATTTGCGGTAAAGAGGACACTGAGCCAAGCTGGTGATCGACTGGCCAAGAGTTACCGAATCGCAACTCAGCTGGCCGATCGATTTTGGAAGAAATGGCTACGAGAATATCTTTCAAGCCTCCGCTGCTGCCGCTCGCTATTGGAGATCTGGTAGTTATCGTAGACGAAAATACCAAAGGAACACATGGCTCAGAGGTCGGATCGTTGACGTTCACCAAGGGGCCGATGGTCCAGTTCGTAGAGCAGTGGTGCGCACAGTGGACGGACTAGTCATCTTCCAACTGCCAACTGCCTGACGCACACACACATTTGCAATATTGTTTGTTTGTATGTTTCAGTGTGTGTGGGTCTGATATTAGCATTAAACAAACCCACACACAAACAGGAGTTAGCTTGGCCAAAAGGCAACACAAAAATGCCGCACACGTTCGTGTTACCGCCCCAGTACATTTTGAAACGTCGGTTAATTTACATAAATTCATCGGTTGGATCCGACACCAATCAACATCTCGCCGACAATCGAAAGACCAGACAGTTACAGTGCGATCCTCAATAGGAGAGGAAGATTTTTTAAAGCTCTTGATTTTATCTTGATTTTGTAATTTGATTTAACTAATAAAAACATCGGAGTATAAAGAAGTGCTGTTAGAAGCTTTCATTAAGGGGTCGGCTGTAACATTCTTTAAAAAATCTTAATATACGAGAGTACAAAGAAACAAAACACCACAAGTTGCTGCGTCTGAACAATAAAGTTCCGTAGTAACAATATTAAACCTAAACTAGTTCCAACAGCGGGTTAACTATTAATTGGTGCTCGACTGCGTCTTAAGAACAATAAAGTTCCGCAGTCCCGTACATTAACAATAATCGTGACACGAACTTTAAATTAACTGCGACATTTATAATCAGTGGATACACACCAACCGAAGACAGAAACTGACAAATAGATTCTTGCGAAGACATTCCGCGTATTGGTGTTAGTGTTTCGTGGTAAAAAAAACCAAAAAGAACAAAACTATATTCTGATTCCACGGTTTGCCTTTCAGCCAACTAATGCTGTGAGTAGGGGCACAGCTTGCGAAAGCAAATAAATTTTCCCCCAACAGGCAGAGAAGCTCACAACCGAAATCAATTTCGCGAACAATTAAATATGCTTCCACGGGGAGATGATACCTCGGTATGCGGTGCTTGCAAAAAAGATCGACCCGGGAAAGACATAATATGGGTTCAATGTGATAATTGCAAGACCTGTTACCATTTCTCTTGTGTGCGTGAAGAAAGCGCAAATAACCTTAAAGGCTGGGCCTGCCCTCCTTGCGAGAAGGGTGATACCGACATCGTGAAGACCAATACAACTGCACATCAAGGCTCGGCCGTGCAGGGATTGCAAAAAGAGCCGAAAATGAGTTTACAAGAAACACCCGGTATAAACACGTCAACTAACGTTCTTATGTTACAGATGCTAGAGGAAAAACGAGAAGCTGAGCAGAAATATATTGAACAAAAATATAATATTTTGTCGCGCCAACATGGGCCCCAGCAGCGTTCAATTATCAGCTCGACAAATACTACCAGCTGATTTACCTACATTTAACGGAAACCCAGACGAGTGGCCCACCTTTATAAGCGCCTTTGAAAACAGCACTTCTGCTGCCGGCTTTTTAAATGTCGAAAATATGCTTCGACTTCAAAAATGTCTTAAAGGGAAAGCGTATGATCTAGTCCGAGACAAGCTTTTGTTGCCAACCATGGCTCCCGAGGTTAAAAGCACATTGAAAACATTCTTTGGTCGTCCAGATCAAATTCTGGATCGCCTAATTGAGAAAGCTAAACGAATTTCAGTAAACAAGGACAGGCTGGATTCACTTATCGACTACGCCCTTGCTGTTCGCAACATCTGTGCTATCATGGAGGCCTGTCAACTAGATGCACATCTAAACAACCCTATGTGTTGGGACACCCACGGTCCCAGAGGGTTTCCACTTATTTCAAGCTCTGGTTCACAGCATACAGATAGCTGAAATCTTTATTCAAATTCAAATGAGTTCACAATTAATCAAATTATTAACATTTTTCCTTACACTTGTGGTTTGCCGCTCTTCAACTTCTCATAGCATCATTTTCTTCTTCTTCTTACATTCCTAAGTTTTCCAATACTAACAATATAGAGATGACACTGGCTAGCAGTGTTGAACAACTTAACAGTATTTTTAAACTAACAGACTTTAAATTCAAATAAATCGACTTTTGAAATTGGACAGTTAGCGTGCGGCTAAAACTTCTTATTAGCCTCGCAACATTCCCCACCTCGTGATTCTTCTGCGTTACTACGCTGAGTATCACCAATCCTTATGATGTCCAATTTAGCCAGTTTAACTGCCGGGCGAGTAACGAGTCCTCCCGGTGTACGCACAACACCGCTACGAACTTGTCCATCCTTCGCCAGATGAACATCCACGACGATCCCTTTAGGCCAGGAGTTTCGCTTGCTTGTTTCATCAACAATAAGAACCACGTCATTCACGGAAATTGGAGCTGGGTTTGGCTGAAACCATTTTGTACGCCTCGTCAGGGTGGGTAGATACTCTCGAATCCATCTTCTCCAGAAACGGTCTGCTAGTTGTCCAGCGATGCGGAAATGTTTGGCCAAGCCTAATCCGTTGGATTCCATCGCACCGCGTTCCCGTAGACCACTGGAGTTACCAACCAAGAAGTGGTTTGGTGTAAGGGCTTCCGAATTTTCCGATTCCAACGGAATATAGGTCAACGGTCTTGAGTTTAAAGTGCATTCGACATCGGCCAACGCAGCGCGCAATACTTCCTCGCGCAGTCCGACGTTAGACAGAATTTCCGTCAGGATTGACTTTGTAGAACGCACCATACGCTCCCAGCTGCCGCCCATATGAGGCGATCCCGGAGGAATAAAGGTAAACGACATCTCCGGATACTTGTTTTCCACTGCTGACGTTGATATACGTTCGATCTCTTGCGCGAGTACTCTGCTGGCTCCCCGAAAATTTGTTCCGTTATCGGATAGCAACTTAAGAGGCACACCTCTGCGCGCAGTAAATAGTTTTAGAGCCAGTAAAAATGAATCCGTTGAAAGAGATGGCACCAATTCTAAATGAACAGCGCGAACTGTTAGACAAGTAAATAAAACTCCCCATCTCTTCTCGCGACGCCTTCCTACAGCAACTTCAATCGGTCCAAAGTAGTCTACTCCAGTAAACGTAAATGGCAGTGTATGTGGCGATAGACGTTCCTTTGGTAAAGTTCCCATCATCGGTGGAATGGGTTGCGCTCGCCTGATGCAGCACACTGGACACTTATTGATGATTTCCTTTACAAGGGCTCGCAGGCCCGGTATCCAATACTTTTGTCGTATTTCGTTGACAACTATTTCTGCATGCAGATGGTGGTACTTCCGGTGGTGATACTCTACTATAAGGTATGCAATTCTATGGTGACGCGAAAGTATAACAGGACGCTTAACGCTGACTTCAACATTTTCGATAGCATCGATTCGACCTTGCATTCGAAGCACTCCGACGGGGTCCAAGTACGGCGAGCATTTATATATTGTGCTTTTCCGGTTTGTCAGGCAACGATTTTCCTTTAGGCATCGAATTTCATCAAAAAACTCCTCTTCTTGACATGCCCGTATGAAAATTGTGTCCATTTCAACATCGCGCTTAAGCAAAAGCAATCTCTCCAGCTCAGGTCCGTGCGGTTTCACGGAAAGAAGGCGTAGAAAGTCTAAAACTCTTTTTTGCGCAGCGCGCAGACGCTCCAGTTTGCTGAAACGTTGTGGATCCGGCATAACACATGCTAAAGACGAAATTTGTTTCTTAATTTCCTCCTTGTGGTGCAATACTTGAGATTCTCTGGTTTTAGACATTTCATTTCCGAGTGGCCACTTCGACTCATCCTGCAAAAGATAATTCGGTCCGGAGAACCATCGTATTGAACTATTTACCTCAACACCTTTTGTCCATTTAGTCCCATCGTCCGCTACATTTAGTTCCGAGGATACCCAGCGCCATTCACCAACTTCGGAGCCTTCAAGAATTTCTCCAACTCGTAAAGCTACAAATTGCGGGTACTTACGAGCGTCGGATCTTATCCAGAACAGAACATCTTGAGCATCAGTCCAGAACACACGTTTTTCAATTTCGTTTGATAGCTCAGACTCCAAACACTTGGCCAGGCGCAATCCCAAAACCGCTGCCATTAATTCCATTCGTGGTACCGAAATAGGTTTCAAAGGTGCTACTCTGGTTTTCGATTTCGATTTTCTGGATTTCGTCTCCAAGATCAACTCGCAAATATGCTACCGCAGCGTAGGCATCCAAACTAGCATCAACGAACATATGTAGTTGCAGGCTCTTAACATTACTCGAGCATGACATGTAGCGAGGGATACGCAGATGGCTCAGTTTTGGCAGTAAGGCTTGCCATTTCATCCAGTCAATCTCATCCGGTTCCTTGATTGCGTCGTCCCAGCTTACACCAGACCTCCAAATATTTTGTAGAATAATTTTGGCACGCACGTTAAAAAATCCAAGAAGCCCGAGTGGATCGAAAATGGACATAACGATACTCAACACTCGTCGCTTCGTATGAGAGCCAGCTGACGACCTCTGCAGCAATTCAGGCTTGATGACAAACGTTAGCATATCCGACTCGGGCAGCCACCACATTCCTAACACTTTCTCCTGCAGTTCATCGTGTGTGCCAAGGTACTTAGGCGGCGCTTCATAAACGTCATTCAGAGAGCATACGACGCGCTTGGAGTTTGACAGCCAGTTTCTCATCTCGAATCCACCCTTCGCGTGAATATTCTTAATATTATTCGCGAGTTTAACCATTTGCTCCTCTGTATCAACTGACTCCAACCAATCGTCAACGAAAGTGTTTCGGCAAATTGCTTTTACGGCTTCTGGATGACTTTCACCAAATCTCTCTGCATTGCGTCTCAATATAAAGTTGGCGAGTGACGGCGAGCATGCAGCGCCGAACGCCATTACCTGCATTACGAATGTATCCGGTGGGCGATTAATTTCTCCATTTCGCCATAAGAACTTCTGGGAATATTGGTCTTGGGCGCAAACTTTAATCTGATGAAACATTTCCCGTATATCGCCTGATACCGCTATAGGTCGTTCTCTGAAGCGCAACAGCACTCCCATCAAGGACACCAACATGTCTGGTCCTTTTAAAATAGTGTCGTTTAGTGATATGCCGTCAACTTGCGCTGCCGCGTCCCAGACCAGACGTGTCTTCTTCTTGTTAGGGTTTGTTACCGTGAATATCGGAAGATACCAAGAACGTGGACTGTTTGACAACTCCCATTTTTCCAGTTTGCGAATGTATCTCTTTTCCTCGTAGTGCTGCATGGTATTACTCAAAAACGTTTTCAGCTTCGGATCTTTTAACATTTTCGCCTCAAGGCACTTGAGCCTTTTTAGAGCCATGGGGTACGAATCGGGCATATTGATTTTGTCGTACTTCCACAACAACCCAGTCTCCCAGCGACTTTCGTTGGAAATGTACTTTCTAGTTGCCTCCATTATCTTTAGCGCCTGCTCGTCCTCCTTTGATCGCAACGGTTTTATAGGAACACTCACGCCGAATGACTCCAGCGAGAAGAATGCCTTCATAGCTTCGTCAAGTTTCCGCATACCGCAAACTGTTGCGCAGTGGCAGATATGGAATACACGAGGTGGCGTGTCATTTTCCGGTCCTTGGCGGCCGTATACAGCCCATCCTAATTTACATCGAACGGCAATAAGATCGTCATCCTCAGCTTGACGTACCTCCAGCGGCACACTGATCTTAATGTTGTCTAGTCCGATGATAATTTGAGCCCTCACATCTTTGTATGTTGATATCGGAACCGTTCTCAAGTGCTGACGTTCTTTGAGTGTCTGATCGTCGATGCTTTGCAATGGAAGATCCAAGTTGTTTACAGTACGCACTCCTTTAAGTCCGTGTTTTACTTCCGGACGACCCTCAGCGGAAACCCTAACGCTAACGACTCTCGATTTGGACTCGCTCTGGGTCACGTCGCTAGTCCACTTAAGACAAAGCTGCTCTTCAGGACCGTCAAGCCCTAGCTCATCGGCTAACGATCGTTCCATAAGCGTGCAGGACGCACCTTCGTCGATTAGAGCATAAACGTCTATGCTACGGGAATTATTATGCAATGTTACTGGTATATAACGGAAAAGAGCCTTTGTTGTTGATTTCTCATGAAAGAAAACCGTTGACTCGCTGGTCTCTGACTCGCCGGTTTTTCTAGGAATGTCCTCCTTGTCATTACGAATCTCGCTGTTAGTCTCAGTATTCGGATAATGCAATAGCACGTTGTGCGGTAACTTACATCCATCGAGGTTGCAAAGTTTCTTCACTCTGCAGTTACGGACAATATGCTTTCCAAAACAACAAAAGCAAAGTCGTTTGGATTTAATAAATTCCACTCTCGACTTGATGGACATAGATAAGAATCCTTTGCAATTTGCCAGACCATGGTCGCAGCCACATTCTGGACAAGGTTGATCTTCTGTGACATGTGCCTTCGACTTGCCGTCGTCATTGCTTCCTAGCATGTCGTGCACTAGCAGGCGCTCCTTTGAATACCATCCACCTTTATCTTTCTCTGTTGAGTGACATTCATAGGGTGCAACCATCGTTGCGCACATCGCTATTCCAAAGAGCCACTTGTCAAAGGTGGTCAAATTTGCGGCACCAGCTGCCAAGCGATGTCTACCCCAATCCAGCTTAAGATCACTTGGCAATTTGGCAACCAAATCGTTAAGCAGAGAAAAATCATTAAGGTATTCCTGTAGTCCTACTGACATCATCGTGGCACAATAATTCTGGACTGCCAGTGCCAGTCGAATCACGGATTCCAAATTGTTGGGTTTGATGGGCGGCTCTTCTTTAAGCTTCCGTTGCAAGCTAGCGTGCACTATTTCTGAACGCCCATACAACATCCTTAGCGTTCCAATAGCGTAAGGTACCATAGCTGGGATCATGAGCTTTCCCCTGACAGCTTCTAGCGCGGATCCTTTCAGACACTTCTGGAGTCTGATCAGATTTTCTTCGTTGGTAAATCCACATCTCTCGGTTGATTGTTCATAATTACTTATAAATAAAAGCCACTCTTCGGGCTTTCCGGTGAAAATTGGCAAGTCTCGTGATATGACCTGGCGCGATGCAACTTGAGCTGGCGTCAATGTGGGTCCCGATGATACTACATGTGGGAGCTGTGTGCCGGCAAACTGTGGCATATGTCTTCCTGCTCCAACGTTACCAGCATTAGAACCAGCATTATAAACGACGTTAGGCTGTGGTACAGAACCCAGCCCATTGGCTGGCGGAAACGTTTTGATGCACAGATATTGGTGGCATGAATCCGACAGTGTTACATGGCGGTACGCATTGCGCTGCGGTATATGTCGGCATAAACTGACCTGCATTGTTTTCTTGAAGATTCGCATACGAAAATGCGTTCGGTATAAATTCAGGCGCCGCCCTCCTTTCCGTATATGGAGGTGTGGCCCTCTGCGCGTTCATGTTGCCCGTGTTCACTTGTTGTGTGAACTGCTGCCCTGCCCAATTCTGCGAAGCGTCGATTAGACATAATCGGTGTGCTCGCATTCTCAAGCGACACAAACTGGTTCGAGTGAATCACAGTTTGTCTAGATAAATTTTCGTCCTCAAAACCCCTGAACGGCCCAGTGAAGCTGCATCCTACGCTTCCAACTGAACCTGCTCCCAATCCCGTGTGTGAATACTGATCACCAGATCCTCGTCCTGTTGCATCATCCATTTCGCACTTGTGACGTCACTCCTTGTACAAGTACTACTACACAACTCATGTGCGATTCACCAGCCAAAGTCGTCGAAACTTGCGAATTTGGCACTCTATGACCACTATCGTGTATACTCCGTCCTCACTCTTTTACACCCTTGGTAAAAGAATGCTTTCCCGAAAGCACGTGCACCCTTGGCACCGAGTTTTCCAGATGGCAAAGTATTTCAGAATGTTGGGACACCCACGGTCCCAGAGGGTTTCCACTTATTTCAAGCTCTGGTTCACAGCATACAGATAGCTGAAATCTTTATTCAAATTCAAATGAGTTCACAATTAATCAAATTATTAACATTTTTCCTTACACTTGTGGTTTGCCGCTCTTCAACTTCTCATAGCATCATTTTCTTCTTCTTCTTACATTCCTAAGTTTTCCAATACTAACAATATAGAGATGACACTGGTGTTGAACAACTTAACAGTATTTTTAAACTAACAGACTTTAAATTCAAATAAATCGACTTTTGAAATTGGACAGTTAGCGTGCGG
The DNA here is from genome assembly GCF_043229965.1 of Drosophila suzukii. Lineage (NCBI taxonomy): Eukaryota > Metazoa > Arthropoda > Insecta > Diptera > Drosophilidae > Drosophila > Drosophila suzukii. Next base: position 27,938,118 of record NC_092082.1, on the reverse strand, counting down.
CAAAAACTTCTTATTAGCCTCGCAACACTATGCTTGTTCGCGAGTTGGTTGACAAACTTCCAAATCAATATAAGCTGAACTGGGCAATGCACCAAAAAGATGGATCCATAGCAAATGTAAAAGCATTTAGCGATTGGTTGTATAAGATCGCAGAAGCAGCCTCTACAGTCGTTTCAACCTCATACTCAAGGACGAATAATGTACATACTCATACCAGCTACAATGATGTACAGCCGCAACATGCGGAATCGGAGGAGCACCCACACAATTCCTTCTTATGCCAAAGCGCACAGCATCAAGTCGCTCAATGTGAACAATTCAAAAATCTCACTTACGAAGGAAGGCAACAAGTTGTTCGCGACAAGAGGCTCTGTTTTAAGTGCCTGAAAGTTCATGGCCGTAGATGCTCTTTTACTAATGCATGCGGTGTTGGAGGATGTAAGTCATGGCATCATCCCTTACTTCCCAAAGGCAAGCCCAATATCAACGTTGTCACGTCTCACCAAGTCAAGTCAGCAGAAGTTGAACAATATTTTCGTATCGTGCCAATACTTGTCAAAGGTGACAATATTCAAGTTGACACCTTTGCTTTCCTAGACGAAGGCTCTTCGGTCACACTAATAGACGAATCCTTCTTTAAGCATTTAAACATAAGTGGCACACGCGAACCGAACTGTATGCAGTGGACCAATCAAACCACCAGAAGAGAGGCCAATTCCGTACGCTGCAATATTCGAGTCGCCGGGGCAGGCGCCATTAAAACATATTGGCTAAATAATGTCCACACTGTGAAAAACCTAGGCTTGCCAAAACAGACGGTGAACGTACATGAATTGCGCATCAAGTTTCCACATCTAGATGGAATACCCCTACAATCTTATTCGAATGCCGAACTAATGATTCTTATTGGAACCAACAACTGGAAGCTCGCTGTTCCACGAAGGCTCAGAGAAGGAAAATGGAATGATCCCATTGCCTCTAAGTGTATTCTCGGCTGGGGACTGCAAGGCTCCACAAGCTCCAAAACTGCATTTTCCATGCACCACTGCCAGTGCAACTGGGACGAGATTGAAAAGAGTATTAAAGAAAGTTTTTGCGTTGAAACTGTTACTCCAAAGACGTTTCGTTCCGTGGATGACGAGAAGGCCCTGGAAATATTGTATAAAACTTGTTCAAAGAATGAAGGACATTATCAAGTAGGACTTCTATGGCGCGAGAATAATCCAACTCTTCCGGAAAGCTACAATAACGCAATGAAACGGCTAAACTGTCTAAAGGCTAAGATAAACCGAAAACCTGAACTTTTTGGCAAAATTGAGATGCAAATAAATAATCTACTCGAAAAAGGGTATGCATCCGAACTGTCCAGTGCCGAACTCCTTGAACAGCCCGAACGCGTGTGGTACCTTCCAATATTTATAACCCACAATCCAAATAAACCTCAAAAGGTCCGTCTCGTCTGGGATGCGGCTGCTTAATCCCACGGGAAGTCACTCAACGACTTCATTTATACCGGCCCCGATTTACTACATCCACTTACCGAAGTATTAATGGCGTTTCGAGTTGGTAAGAAAGCTGTTTGTAGCGACATTGCTGAAATGTTCCACCAAATTCGAATCCTATAATCAGATGCGCACGCTCAAAGTTTTGTATGGTATAACAACGAAACGCAAGCAATCAGAACCTTTGTAATGAGATCTATGACATTCGGAATATCCTGTGCGCCATGCATTGCTCATTATGTTCGCGACAAGATCGCGGAGGAATACAAGCTGCAAAGCCCGCGTGCGTTCGAAGCCATTACCAAGGCACACTACGTCGACGACTACATAGATAGCCTAGGCTCCTTCAGGAAATTTGGCGCACAGGCATAGGCTGGGACGACATCTTACCAGAGCCTCAGCTGAGTTTTTGGACGAAATGGAAAGACTTGTTGCCCCAAGCTACAACTATTCAAGTACCGCGCCATTACTCGCCCTAACTTTGGACGCCAGTGAGTACGGATATGCCGCCGTGTGTTACTTTCGGATAGGAAAAGGGGATGATATCACCGTCTCACTGATCGCAGCAAAAAGTAAGGTGGCTCCCCTCAAGCCACTTTCCATACCCCGAATGGAACTACTTGCTGCCGTACGGTGCACGTCTATCCTACAAAGTGCGGAGCATTCGCAACATAAGCGTCGATCAACACACTTATTGGACCGATTCAAGGACAGTACTTTGTAATGTATCGCGTAGGAGAAATTCTGGAGACCACAAACGCTGGTCAGTGGCATTGGGTACCAACAAAACTTAACGTAGCAGACATGGCGACAAAGTTTATCAGCAAACCAAACTCAGGAATGGATTAACGGCCCATCATTTCTTCAACAGTCAAAGGAGCAGTGGCCAAAACAGCCCACTTTGTGCCCTTCTAACAAAGTCGACCATGATGAGATTAAAAAAACGGTCTTGATAATCAGAAAGGAAAGCATAGTAGTGGTACCATTATACGTTGAGCGCTTTTCTGATTGGAAGTGCTTATACCGAGCAACGGCAACTTTTCTGTTATACTTGGACATTCTACGAGCTAGATGCAAAGCTGAGAAACTCCAAAAAATTCTTACGCTCGAACAACTGACGTCGGCCAAAAACCTACTCTTCAGGAAAGCACAACAAGATAATTTCAAATCGGAACTCGAGACTCTTCAATCAATGACAAAATTAAATGTCGCTTCAATCCACCTGCCGCACCACACATGTGCGGGGCATGGGAACGTTTAATTCGATCGATTAAAATGGTACTCAAATCCATTTCCCCGAACGCCAATTACAACGACGAAAGTCTCAAAAATGCTCTTATAAGTCCAGAATACGTAATAAACTCCCGCCCACTGACCTTCGTTTCCTTGGAGGCAGAAGACGATGACGCACTTACTCCTAACCATTTATTGCTAGGATCCGCAGACGGCTTCAAGCCTCCACTGACAAGCGACTCAAGCCCAACGTTGGCGCCAGGCAAACGAACTAGCCGATCTTTTCTGGAGGAGGTGGGTGAAGGAATACATGCCAATAATCACCAAGCGATCCAAATGGTTTCCCAAGCGACATCCCCTGACAGTTGGCGACGTCGTAATCGTTGTGGACGAAAATCTACCCAGGAACCTTTGGCCCAAAGGACGAATTACAGAGGTCGTCATAGCCAAAGATGGTCAAGTTCGATCTGCTACTATTAAGACTCAACATGGTATTATGGTACGGCCAGCAACCAAAATAGCTGTACTGGACGTTGCTTCTAAGTAAATGTAAACACCCCATAGCTGTTTACGTGGGGGGGAATGTTACCGCCCCAGTACATTTTGAAACGTCGATTAATTTACATAAATTCATCGGTTGGATCCGACACCAATCAACATCTCGCCGACAATCGAAAGACCAGACAGTTACAGTGCGATCCTCAATAGGAGAGGAAGATTTTTTAAAGCTCTTGATTTTATCTTGATTTTGTAATTTGATTTAAGTAATAAAAACATCGGAGTATAAAGCAGTGCTGTTAGAAGCTTTCATTAAGGGGTCGGCTGTAACACGTTCGTTTTTATTGGTAAGTTGTTGTTTCCATCTGTTTTGGCTGCTTTCTCCTTTCGCCTTTCTCCAATCTGCAGTCTCTATTTTATTTGGCTTTTGCTAACTGTCACTTGGCTTGTCACATTTCACATTCACTTAGACTGCAGGATTAAAGCAGTAGCGCACCAAATAGTATGCTACCCAGTCGAAATTAGCATAGGCTTTTTCTCGCTTTTTTCCTCTCTGAACTGCTCTGATTCGCCTTCCTGCGAAATGTCCTGCCAATGCGTCCTTTTAGCCGATTTCTGTTTATCGTCGGTAAAGCTGGCCAAGATGGATACATTAGATGGTAACCCACCGCGAAAGCATGTGAATTACGAGGGGGGAATGTTGCGTCGGCAACTTAAACATCGCCGCCGCGACCATGCATTTTGTCCCATCTGCACTCACAATCCACCGCCCCGTACTTAACGCGCCTAAACCCGACGTAGCGCCAATGCCCCCCTGCAGGACCACAGAATTTTTCGAGGATTTACCGCAATTCGAAAGCTGCGATACTGTGATCACTTTCTCTCTTACACATCTCCGCTGCCGAAGCCACGCTGCCACGTTGTAAAAAGTAGGCGGGCGGCGTTGACGTGCGAGCAGACGACGAGAGCACAAATGTAAGAATATGTAATTGAATTAACACACGTGCGCTAACATGATATAAAGAGTGGAGTGGAACTACTAGAAGTCTGTGCTTGGAGTGGAAGTAATGTCTCTCGCGCAAGCCGCGAGCCAACGCCTTCAATTCAGCAACCTTAATGCCGGCTTAAAAATCAATTTGTCCCTTTTACGAGAAAGAATTTGGGTAATCAACGAAAGACAGCTGATTAGAAAGTTCGTTATTCAATTCAATTCAAGCCTCGCTTAGGCGAAGTCTGCCAGCAGACCGCCTGCGAGCGGAAAGACCCTTTTTAGTTACAGTGGTCGACTTCTGCGGACCCTTTCTAACTTCATACAAACAGCGTGACAGGCAGGAGAAAATGACGTATGCATCTATTTTTGTTTGTTTTTGAGGAATTTCTGACGCTATTTTTGGATGTTGAAGCCATTCTGAACTTAAGACCAATAGCACCAGCTTTCGACGATCCTAACGACCTCAATGCTTTAACTCCAGTCCTTTTGCTAATCGGAGCTGAGTTAGCCTTGGCACCAAAAGCGCTGCTCTACAGTTCATCGTCCTTTAGGAGCGGAAATGCGGTTTCTGGACAGATGGCAATGGGTGACCTACCTCAAACAACAGTTTTGGTCACTTTGGTCACAACGCAATGGACCCAAGAAGAACAAAATCTGGCTGTCGGACAATTAGTCATCGTCCTCGAGGACAACATCCCACAACATTGGCCGTTAGCACGAGTTGTGTACGTGACTTCAGGACACGATAGAAAGGTTTGTGTTGCCGAAATCATGACATTCAAAAGAGTTTTCAAGAGACCTGTTATAAGGTAGCGCCTCTTCCGGAATACATGTTTGAAACTTACCTATTTCAACGCGGGGAGAATATTGGAGGAGATCACCTCCGCCAGAAACAATTACCTATTAAATTTCCCTAATCATTGTACTTACAATTAGTGAAAAACCAAATTGTTACTTATTTACTTATTTTCTGTATGTTTTTACGATGTATCGATTACCTAAAAAGTACGCTATATGGCAACCCCAGACTAGCTCTTTTCGCTCTCCTTTCTTGCACTGTCATTCTTCTTTTGACAGTCCAAGGTTTGGGAGATTTTACCTCTGGGAATACTGGAAGCGACTCAGACGCAAATAAAGGAAAAAGAAATTCGCTAGAACCACGTTTATGCTGACTTGGGCCAGGGAGTTACACGGGAATTACACAAAATATTTAGCCAAACGAAGCACCAAAAGGAGACAGTTCAACTGGCCGAGAAAGCGGCCAACAATTCTTTTAATGAAAAACTGGCAACTGTTGCACCAAAAAATGGTATACTATTTATCGGAAGTCGAAGCCATTTGAAGGCCTATCTATTTCGCAAAATTGTCTAACATATTTGTATAAAAAAACGATTAAATCCAAAAGTCATATTTAAAAAAGGTGCTAAAAATAATTAAAAGGGTCCAAACGGTTCTAATTTCTGGAAATCCTCGTGGCGTCATCGGTAGCCCACAAGTCATTATGCAATTTTCTGTACGCTTGCCTGAATAGAACTCTCATAATTGATAAATTTGCTCTAAAAGCATACCTTATGCCTGCACTTAAATTGTATTTAATTTTGCCATGTTTTCAATTTTTTTCGGAAAATTTAAATTTGCCCTTCCTATTCTTTCAGTTACAGTTAAGCCGATCAGCTGTTTGGTTCAGATAGTTTTCATGTCTTAGATTAATTATTACAAAAGTATATATATACGTTTTCAGTTACAGATGGCGCGGAAAAGATGGCAAAGCATCTGTGGGACGAGAAGGAAACGTTCAGCTACTAATTTACATAAATAAAAACATTTGTTGAACATTCTATATTATTTTATTTTAATTTATTGTGCACCAGCAGACCCCTATTCTTTGAATTGCTCCAACCGAGCTGCTTGACAGTAACACCATGCTACATGCATTGCGGGTGAACATTTAAAACTTCCGTCACACTACAAAGAATACGACTTTTCGACTAGTGAAACTCTTAGCCGATCTGAGTATTAGGCTTTATGCTATGAATTTCATCCATTCTCAAACACATGAAATAAAAAAAACCACAGACAAATTCATGAAAACAAATCAGGTGAGATGTTAGCTTTTTTTTTCAGCTTTATATGAAAATTTTTCGAAGCTTCAAGCGATTTCACATGTGCCTTATACCAATTCGGCGTATGAGAAGTCACCACCTAACATGTCATTGGTGATTTCATATGGCAAACAATATAAAATGGCATTGATAAAAATATTTTAAAATAAGTTAATAAAATAAAAATAATTTTTTGCTTGCATACATTTTATATAATTTATGTTGCACTATTTTATGTTTTTGGTTTTTTAACACTATTTGTTGGGAATGCATTGAATTGCCTTGCGAAAACATTTGTCCCGGTCGTTCGGGCTGTCGATTAATAATTCTAAAAAGAAATATAAGTTTTAAATATAAATATATTTTAGTTTTGCATTACATTTGTTTCACAGAAAAAACACACATTTCAGCGCAGCGGCTATGCGTCTTACCACGGCATTGTTGGGCTCATTCAATGGAGCATTCGTTAGAGGCTTAGAATGAGACAAATATAAATGACATTTACGGAGGTTTGTTTGGATAAGAAAGGCATGGCCACTTTAACATATTAAAGTTTTTATAACTCTAAGATCGTTATCTATCTGATTTGAACAGTAAGGAGATTTTACTGTGATCCTCTAAGTAGTTATGCAATTGTCGGCAAATAATAGTGTGTTTTGCCGAAAAATCAGTCACTTTTAATATGACTTCAAAATATTTTGGTGGAGAACAAAGATTGTAAATGTTTTTAAAATTATCATCTCCGGCAGTAATTTCTTGAAAATCCTTAGAGATTTTTTTAATTGTATCATATACGGGCCTGTTCCAGTTTCCAACCGGAAGTAAGTTCGTTAAGATTGTCGGATTTCCTTTTGACAGAAATAAATTTCCCTTATTTGTTAAGGACATTTTATAAGCCGACTGACATGAGTGCCCCTTGAGCAGAAGCGTTTGCTTTGACTAAATATTGAAGCCTAATTATTGATAAAATTTTTGACCGCTGCAGTCCTTAATGAATAGGCATTACTTTTGAACGAATTTAAAGCATGCAATCGAAGCAAAAGCCTCAAATTCTTGTTTTAATAAATTTTTGTAAATGTCAATCAGGTAAATGACAGTGTTGATAAGTTCCCGACAGAGAAATGTTAAAAATCGGTCGAAGAAATCAGCTGACTTGCCAATCTTTTTTCAAACTATTAAAAAGTTATTTTAGAAATATTTAAAAAAATTAAAAAATGTATAGCCAGCAAAGTGGTTGGGTTTTCTTTGTTAATTATTTTTGGAAAAACTGTCAAAATTTTCATATAAAGCACGCAGCAGCTCGGAATATTGATGGCAGGACAATTGGTCTACTAAAAAGTAGATTTAAATGAATTCGGGGAACACTTCATTATCATCCGCAATTTGTATGTAAACTTATTAATGTTTGCTGTTTCATAAAAAATCTTTGCCAACGACGGAATGAATTAATGCCTGATCTCGATAAGGAGAATACTCACTCAAGTAGAAGAACAATAGTAGTTCACGAGGACTTGGTCAAGCCAATGGTGCTAAAATTGAAATAATATGGACAGCTGTCTCTGGCTCTCTGTCTCTGAGGTGCAGTACATACAACAGCAGTTCTAACAACGAGAGTTAGAATTCTGATGCTAATGTTGGCAGCGAGAATGAAGAAGGGGCAGCAGACACCAAGGAGTAGCAACATTTTGTTAGCTGGTCGCGTTTAAAACCGATTTTTCCTATGCAGAATTTGTAAGAATTTGTTATTTAATATAACTGGCGAGGTTCGACATATGCCCTGTTTTTTCATAAAAAAGGGTGTGAAAGACCCCCTGAGTAGATTTCTGCTCAACTTTGACGGTCGGGTGCGAATCGTCACAACATTTTTGGTGGCCCATGAGGGGAACACACTCTCATAACTTCATCGGCTTCAAATAATTGTAGACTTACTTCAATTTTTGTGCTTTCTTGTTTTGAAATCTTCTAAAATTTTAATCCTATTGTAGAGTGGGGAAGGAGAAGTTAAGATGGGTAAAAATGAAAGTGATGGTAGTGATTTGGCGCAACAGAGTTTGGCAGAATTGGTTGTGGTCGAGCCTTTTGCAGACATATACGCAATGCAGATTGACTTATCTTCCAGGTTGATCCAACTAAATAACAAGAAAGGAAGTTAACTTCGGCAAGCTGAAGTTTGTATACCCTTGCAGTTATAATTATTCAATTTAAAACAAGGAAGAACGCTATAGTCGAGTACCTCGACTATCAGATACCCGTTACTCAGCTAAAGGGACGAAAGGGAAATGGAGATATGCAAATAGCAAAGCGAGATGAAAATGCGCCACCTACCGGCGGTAGATTTAAGAGTGGGCGTGGCAAACTTCTTTTCATCAATCGATAGGTATTGACGAGACCAATACATTTCAGTTAAAATTTCTATCTAGCATAAAAATTGTGGGCGCCATAGGCTTGGGAGGCTTGTGGGCGTTAAAGCGGGCGTCATACTTTCCGACGAATCTAGTATACTCTTTTACTCTACGAGTAACGGAGGTAAATAGTTGTTGAAATGTTCAAGTAGCCAGTAAAGGAATTCCATTGGCGAAATGAAATAAATTAATACAAAAATTGATATACCCAATGGTATAAGATAATATGTCAAAAAACACCGAAGCTATAATTTGTTTCATATTATTTTCCCACCAATTTTCCGGGCAGCTATTTGTTATAGTCGTCCGATTTTGATCAAATGAAATTCATATTTGTTTCATATTATTTTCCCATCAATTTTCCGATCGTTCCTATGGCAGCTATATGATATAGTCGTCTGATTTTGATAAAATTAAATTCGAAATTCAGAACTAATTAAAAAATGTTATTTGCAAGCGTAGGAGGTTATATGTTAAAAAACACCGAAGCTATAATGTGCTTCACATTATTTTCCCACCAATTTTCCGATCGCTCCTATGGCAGCTATATGATATAGTCGTCCGATTTTGATAGAACAGAAGTTTATACCCTTTGCAAGGGTATAAAAATGCTAAAAAGGACGGTCTAATGAAGAAAACTAAATTACTCTTATCTTCCAGGTTGATCCAACTAAAAAAAAAGCTAAGCAATCTCAACGAGCTTTCAAAACAATTTTACATAAATCATCAAGAGCTTGCTTTACAGCAGTGTCCACGCTGGCAACCATATTTTGCGCGAATTATAGTAACTTATAATTACTGCTCCTGATGGTGATAAGATTTTAAATAAACACTTGATGTCTTCTGTTCGGTTGTTTCAAATGGAATAATCTTTATTGTGGCTTGAGATTCAAACCAAACCTCCGCCAAAGAATTTTATGTGTTTTCAATAATGTATGTGTGGGTGTGTATATGCTAACAAAGTATTTTCTAGAGCTCTGCTGAGCGGGTGTCGTTTAGCAACATCCTGCCTTGTGCTGATGTTGCATTTCTTATGTCGATCCTATGTGGGACAACGAACGGCTAGCTGCCGGTCACTGTCCAATTGAAAAAGGGTAGCACGGGGAGGTTTAGGCGGTGGCGTAGTTAATGGTACCGGTATGGTAACTCCTCCCCCCCGAGAATGGAGCGATGGCCACATCTGTGGTATATCCAGAGCGACATTGTGCAGAAAAGCATTGGGGGTGAAGATTGTTTTTGTTTTTCTAATTCTCCATATTGTCAGTACCGTTATCGTTAGAAGCACCAACATACCGTATATTACGGAAAAATGTCTTTCCTGTACTTTTTCTATGTACACTACTTTTTTGAGGTTTCTCATATCTTCGAGATGTCAAACTTCTAGGTTTAACTCCTGTTTGGTGTTATTTATAAGTATCTGCTTACTTATTGTAGTGGTAAGTATTATATGGTCCTCTTTATGTTCCATAACCTGGCCATCATACTTTATGCCATTTATTTCGATCGAACAGTTTGCATATTTGATTGCTATCGCCCCCGATACTGTCATATCTTCTCCGCACGTTTTGTTTACAGGTAAGTCCTAGGCATTGAAAATGAATATGTGTCCATCCTCAGATGCCAAAACCATTTCTCTCCCCTCTAGATTTACTGAATCGCATATTTGTGGTTTGTTCATTAAAATCTTCCTCAAACACTCCTTTCCCTTTGTATCAACACCCAACTCTTCGCTCTCGCAAATAAAAGTTTCATGAACTTTTGAACATTGGTTGTTAAAGAAGCTTATTTTATACTTATTAATTGCTACATGATTTGGTACTACTAATAAATGTGTCCCATTAATTGGAATTGGTATAACATGATACAATTGATAGACAGTTGGCTCAAAAATTGGAGCTCTTACCCTAAATATTATGTCTGTTTCATTTATTTGGGCCTGTATATTTATTAGTTCATATACTTGTTCGTTTGAACCAATTTTGAGCCCTTGACTCTCGACAAACTGTATAATTCTATTTAGTTCTGTCTCTGCTAAAATGAATTTAGGCACAATGCGAAGTTTCGCTAACAATATACTCTCCTCAATATTGTTCAAGTGCACTGTTAACAAATCAATACTGTAACTAATCCTATTCAAATGCTGGAGCATATGTATTTCATTGTGCTCTTGTGTTAATTCCTTAAACACGTTATTTTTATAATTTTTTATAAACAAATTTATATCTTCCTGCTCCTTGTTTATATGCTTAGTAATTTTCATAAACCTACTAAAAGTTTCCTGATAAAAGGTTCTTTGCTCGTCCGCTTCTTTTGTAAGAAACCTTGTTTCGTTTCTTAATTCTTTTATTCTATTTCCTATTTTCTCCTCATCATACGCGTCCATATTTCCCGAAACTATTTTTATCATGCTTCCTAACCCATTAAAAATCCCTCTTTTGACCCTACTTCTTGGTCTAAGTATTTCTAGCTTCTCCTTCACCTGGTTCAATTATTCCTTAACTACCTGGACTGCCTCACCTGAGAATCTAACATTCTCTAAGTCTAATAACGCGTTTTCAATCTGTCCAATATTACCTTCGTAGTCCTTAAAGTTTATTATATGGTCGAACGTCTTCGCTCCGACCATTACTCTTGCCTTCCCCAGCTCCATTTTTATGATCGCTTCTTCTCGTTTTAGCGTTTGCACGTCCATTGTCTGTCCGTGGACCAATATGCACCTGTAACCGTGATTGATTAGTTTTTATTTTGTTTAATCCTTTTTTTAATTTTTGATTTATGTACCTTTTTGTAACTAATGTAACCCCATTATCCTCATCTACTGTGTGCTCCGTAAACCTAGGTGTTAGTTTATTTCTTCTATTCTCCTTCCTATGAACTACATCTCCTTTTTCCAACTCCATGGGTTCCTTTCTTCCCTCATTGAGTTTTCGCGTCCTTTCCTGTTTTTGTCTTTCTAACCTGTCCTTAACCTCCTTATACATTTCCTCTTGATAAGCATTTAACTCATGCTCGGTAACAAAATTGATCTCCCGTTCAAAAACGTGAGTTCTCCCCGAGAACAATTCGAACGGCTTCAATTTCGTACTGGAGTGTATTGCTCATTTTCTATTTTTAAGTCCTTCCTTGCTTTCATAATTATTCTATAAATTTCTGTCAGCGTTGAATAAAGCCTTTCAACCGGTGAATTACTGGACGATTATTGAATCGACGTCAAATGCAATTCAATTCCGTATTGCCTACAGAAATCCCTGAATAATGCCGAGGCTTACTCTGCGCCTTGGTCACATATGATCTTTTTGGGGACACCGTACTGACTTATGAACTTCTTTATTGATTTAACAATGTTTAAACTATCTCTTGCTGGTATGGTGTACCCCACAGCAAACCTTGAAAACTTGTCTATTATTGTTATAACGTAGTTTTTGTTGATTGTGTTTAAATCCGTATGAACGATGTCAAGTGGTGGTATTTCGAAATACCACCTTTTGTGATTGCCGATCATATTTCAATGTCTGGCAAGTTTCACACGCATTAATGACCTGTGTTACTCGGTTTTTCATAAATGGAAAAATGATTACCTGAGGTATGATACTTTTCTATTTCTTCCCTTTGTTCACTAATATCTGTTATTTCCCGCATGAAGGTAAGACATCGTACTGCTTTATATAGTTTGCTCTTGCTAAAATAACTCTGAAACGCTTCTTCTACATTCTTAAAGACTTAATCTGACATCGCACACATCCTGTACGGTTTAAGCACTTCCTTAAGAATTTTAGCAATTTCTTCTTTTGTGAACACCACTGTTCTGCCTGGTGTCAGCCCAAACTCAAATATTAACTGGATATTAAAGTCATTCAGTGGCTTTTCTGCCACATGAATGCTACTTAATTCCAGTTCACTTGTCTGGCCCGCACGAGTGGCCTGAGTTGACTCCAGTTCACTGTTGTGAACTTGTAGTTCAATTCTGCTCAAGGCATCTGCCACGACGTTTTGTGACCCCTCTTTGTAGGTCACCTCGTAGTCATGTTCCAATAGTTGCAGCTTCCACCTCACCAACTTGGAATTGGGTTCTTTAAATCCCATAAGCCAAGCTAGTGGGCGGTGATCTGTGACTATTGTGACTTTGTGACCGAACAAGTATGGTCTGAAGTGTTTTATACCCCAAATATGGCAAGCATTTCCTTCTCTACTGTGGAATAATTGACTTCAGCCTCATTTAACGTTCTGCTCGCAAATGCGATGGGGCGATCACTTCCCATTATTCCTTGTGATAACACCGCACCAGTAGCGAAATTGCTAGCATATGTGGTTAAAATAAAGGGCTTTGTAAAATCTGGATATCTCAACAATGGATCATTGCATAACAACGTCTTGAAATATTCAAAGGTTTTTGTTCTTCATCTATGATTATTTGTTGTTTCCCTTTTAGTCTCTTAGTTAATGGCTTGTTCATTTTTGCAAAATCTTGTATGACCTTCCTGTACTACCCAATGAGTCCAAGAAACGATTTTATTTCCTTTGGTGTTTTGGGCAAAGGAAAAAGCTTTATGGCCTCAATCTTCTTCTAAAAATTCTGATTTATCTGTTTGAAGTTTAAAATTTGCTCCACTTATCCTTTTAAAAACTGTCCTCAAGTCTTGCATGTGACTTTGCAATGACGGGGAATACACAATTATATCATCCATTTAGACCAGACAAATCTTGCCTACTAACTCTCCCATCAGGTTATTCATCACTCTTTGAAACGTCGCTGGAGCATTTGTCAATCCAAATGGCATCCTTACATATTCAAAGTGCCCGTTACCTGTTGTAAATGCTGTTTTTGGAATGTCCTGTTTTTCCATCTAAATCTGATGGTATCCGCTAGCCAAATTTAGTACCGAGAAATACATGGCCTTTCCCAGTTTATCAAGTACTTCGCCAATTACTGGCATCGGATACCTATCCTTTACTGTCTTCTCATTCAACTTCCTAAAATCGACCACCAATCTCCACTTTTGTTTTCCTGATAGGTCCATCTTCTTTGGTACTAGCCAAACTGGTGCACTCCAAGGTGAATGACTGTGCCTAATAACTTCCTGTTCTAACAACTCCTGTATCTGATTTTTCATTTCTTCCCTTTGTTTAAGTCCATATCTGTATGGCTTTTTATAGATGGGAATATCATCCGTTGGTGGAATTGAGTGAGTTACCGTCAATTGTTAATTGTCAATTGATTTCCCTTTGTGTGAAAAATACTCGGAAATTCCGAACACAGTTTTTTAAGGCTTCCCGCCTCTTCTGTATTTAGATGCGACATATCCAACATTGCATGCCTTTCTTCACCCCCGGTTAACTCCATTGTGTTTATTTCTCTGCCTACATACTCCTGTTTAAATGGTCTAAGCATTTCGATTTCTACATAATCTTTGGAATCATGTGCAGTGACAGCCAGGGGCTTTTCCAGGTATAATTTCTTTTCTTTTCCTGTGAAATTAACAACTTCCAGATCGGCTTGTCCCTTTTTTGCATAATAAATTCCACCAGTTATTTCTAACCCTTCTTCCACTAGTGTTGTTTGTAAAAAATATGAACCATTGTTTATAGAAACTGGTAAGGTTACAATTGTTTTAGTCGCCTCCTCCAGGAAATGTATGTCAGTGGCCCTACTGGGCTTCAAATGGACCTTAACTGTCCCTGTCTTAGTTCTTAATACGAGATTTTCTAAATCTAAACTTGCACCTAACTTAATTAATATGTCCATTCCCAATAATCCATCAAACCAGGAATGGAAATGAAATAGCAAGAAATCAAACGATTCCCCTTTGGCAATTTCCTGCAGCTCAATATCTTTTACATAACTGTTTATTTTATGACTTCCTATTGGCGTTTTAATAACAAAGTTTTCTTTCAATTTTAGCTGTTGATCTGTACTAACTATTGCGGGATTTAAGTATGAATTCGTAGCTCCCGAGTCTATTAATAATTTTAGTTCCTTTTTGTTCTTAACTTTAACTACCATGTATGGTAATGTCGCCTGATGGGTAACCTTCCTTATATACCCTGTTTGTTTTTGGAGGCATTTTGACGAAAATTTCCTTCATCCTCAATGTTATTCAACTGGTGCTCCTCTTCTCTTTCTACTGTACTTAATTGTCCTGACTGCCATCGTTTGGCACTTCTATGCCCAGTTGATGAATATTCTGCAACCTCTTGTTTTGGCATAATTGCCTTTTTATTATAACCTGAAGAATTAGAGGTCGACTGATCGTCATATCCTCTATTCCTGTTTTCTTCCCTATTCCACCTGAGGTTCCTATTATTTCCTCCTTGTTGCATATCCTCCATTATCTCTGGTAAAGTTATTATTATACCCTCTGTTTCTATTATAACCAAAGTTCTGCCTGTTAAATGTAGTGTTGAAGTATTGAAATTATTGTTCCTGGGTACCTCCTTAGACCGGTAATTAATTAGTCAAATAATTCTACTGTTAGTCTTTTATTTTCCAACTGATTCAATTCCCTCAGTAAATCGGGTTCTGACCTCTTATCTGCGAAATGGGCTATCAAAATTGTTTTAATTTCATCCAATTTAATCCACAATTTGATTTTATATCATCGGCCTTTCCTTGGATTTTATTCCTTATTTGCCTAAGGATCATCAGTCCCATTGGTGTTTGGTCTATTCCTCTAATCATTAAAAGGATCTCTTCTGCGTTTAACATAAACTCGTTTAACCTTTCTTTTTCCCCCATATAACCTCGGCCGGATCACATCGGAAATTTTTACCGTGCCTAACATCTCAAACGTTGCCTGTTGCATTCCTAAATTTTCTTGATGCGTCCCTGTTCTGTACTGATCTAGAAGTTTGTATGTATACTATTATTCTATTATGTATTTTTTTCTTAGCTTTTCTCCTGGTGTGTGTGTTGTTCCCTAATCGTTCCTTTTCTTTAGAAGTGAGGTGTGTGTCGGTGTCATTTATCTGTAAAATTCTGTTATTATCATTTATTTAATTTGTTGTACTATTTCTTGAGAATGTATTGTGTTGGGAGTGTTGTGTATGTGTTTTTTGTTACTTTTCTTCACATATTCTTCTTTACCCTTGCGCGATGCAGTGGTATCGGGTTCCCTCATATTTTTGTAACATATATATATATATATTATTTTTATGTTTTCTTTTTTTTTTCTATTACTATTGCTTAACCGTCACCATTGCGCGATGCGGTGGTTTCCGATATGGCAACAATTTCTTCTTGTACGTGCTATGGTATGTTCCCTCTTTTATTTAACTTTGCGGTTCACCAAATACCCTTGCGCGATGCAGTGGTCTTTGGAGTTTCCTTGTCTGTTTACTATTTTCTGTGATGTAGTCCATCGGTTACCCTTGCGCTGCATTTCCTGCGCAATGCATTTATTCCAGCCACGAGCGGACAGTCACTTGCAATAAGTATCTTCTTTTTATTTTATTTTTATAATTTTTTTTTTCATGCAGAAAAGTATTTAACCAGCAGGCAGAGTATTTAACCAGCGACCTGGGTTTCTTTCCCCAAGCTGCATGTTTGACGTTCGCTTCTAACATCGAACCTTCGAACGTCATACTCACAACTCACTCCGTCGAAATATATGGTTCGATGACGTTGCGGGTCGCCAGTTTGCGTTTCACAGTCAACACATTATTTCAATTAATTTATTCTTGCCAATGTTCTTTGTTTTTGTTCATTTTATGCCTTTATAAATTTTATCGTTATTATATATGTGGGATTGGTTTTTCTGGTGTAAATGAAAAGTCCCACTAGTTGTAATTTTATTATAAAAGGTTTATAGTTTTATTTAAAGGAATAGTGATAAGTAATTCTGATTATAGTTTTAGGTATTTAAGGGATTTCAACAGCGTCCCGAGATGATTACTCGCGTCGTTCTTTTGCTTCGTATATATTTCACGTCTTTCGTCTTCGTCTCTCTCGTTCTAAGTGCTTGTACCAGACTTCCTTTTTCACCACGCCAAATATTAGTAGTGCTGTTCATCTGTGGTGGGTTCGGCTGACAAGGATGCCAGACCTATTCTCACAACTCGGCCATCCTTCTAAACATTCGTCCCGAATGTATCGTCGTCGTCCTCGGAGGATATATTCATCCATGGCTTCATATACTCAGCGCAAGAGGTAGTGTATCTTGGTCCGTCCGTAGTTAGCGATTCTTTTACAACATCGTAGGTGTCCTTCGGTTTGACTTTAATAACGCGGTAGGGACCCAAGTACTTAGGCTTTAGCTTAAGTCCACCACCAAGTTGCGTGCGTTTGATAGCGACAATATCGCCAACTTTGTATGTTGCTGCTGGTCTACGTCTGAGGTTGTATGAGTGCTTGTTTTCATTCTGCATAGCCAGGATCTGTTGCTTTGCAGCTTTGCGGATCTCGTCTCGATTGTCCTGAAACATTTGTATCAACTCTTGCTCAATAATTTCCTTCAACAGGACGTCTGCTTTAGTACGCATCTTAATGCCTACAAGAAGTTCGAATGGAGTTGTGTGTGTACTTCTGCAGTACGTCGAATTAATTGTCTGCTGCACCTGGTTCACGAACTTATACCACTTGTTGGGATCATCTAATGACAGTTTGGACAGTACAGATACAATTGTGGCGTTGAGGCGTTCGACTTGACCGTTTGCTCCCGGAACTCCAGTGGTTACTGCGTGAAGTTCAATGCCCTCGTCCTTACAATACTTCTTGAACTCTTCTGAAGTGAACGCTGTGCCTCGATCGGATATTATTTGAGCAGGATTTCCAAATATTGCGCTCTGAGCCTCTAGTCTAGTGATGACGTCTTTGGAGGATGTTGATTTCGTAGGATATAGCCAACAAAATTTGGTGAATCCGTCAATGATAGCAAGAATGTGCTTGTACGCCTTGTGAGTTGATTCGAGAGGACCCAAAAAATCGATGTGAAATGTTTGAAGCGGCTCCGCTTCCTTGGGAAATGGGTGCAACTCTCCTTCTTTTTTCCCAAGCTTGCGGTTGGATACGATACACGGAATGCAGCATTTAATCTGTCTTTGGATCTTGTCTTCAAGTTTAGGAATGTAATATTTCTTTCCGATGATCTCTTTGGTTTTCTTTACAGAAAAATGTCCTTTTTCATGAGCCTGTCGAATGATTTCACGTTGAAGGATCGGTGGTACAACAATAAGCTCGTCGTCGTTCACCAATTTGTACAGCAAACCAGATCGTAAAAAGAAATTTTTGTGGATAGATTTTTCAGCAAGGATGTCTATTATGGCTTTTAATTCCTCGTCCTGCGATTGAACACACTTCAATTTGCTGTGCAAACTTTCGTCGGAGATCATCATTACAGGGTAACGGCTTAGAGCATCAGCATGGCGTATGCGAGTGCCTGATCTGTGTTCGACTTCAAAGTCAAACTCCTGAAGTTCGAGGATCCAACGTGCGACTCTAGTGCAGACTTCTCTTTTCTCATACGTCTTCGTGAAAGCATTGCAATCGCTGATCAGCTTGAAATGCATACCCAACAGGTATATTCGGAACTTTCGGAATGCTTCTACCACTGCAAGGATCTCCAACTCGTAGCTAGAAAACTTTCTTTCTGCGTCTGTATCTTCTTACTCATGTAGTAGAATATGGTTATCCTTAGGAGATTTTTGAGGTAATACTGCTCCAAAACCATCAATCGAAGCGTCTGTATGAAGTTCTGTTTCGTGCTGTGGATGAAAAATTTTGAGCACAGGTTTTTGGGTAATCAAACTCTTAAGCTTGTTAAAAGCGTCGAATTCTCTGTCTGAAAAACAAAACTTAGCGTCATGTTTCATAAGGTCGGTCGATGATCGAAAAGCTCAGGATGAATTTACGAAAATATCCGACCAGACCCAGAAAGCTTTGTAATTGTTTCTGGTTTGTCGGGAGAGGAAACTTCGTCACAGCTTTCGTCTCGTCGTCTGAGATGCTGATCGATTGGTTTTCAATACAATGGCCTAGAAACTCGATTTTCTTTTTTAGGAAGCAGCATTTCTTTAGGTTGATAACTAAACCATACTCCTCACAACGCTTGACGACTGTATTGAGATTGGCTACTGCTTCGACTTCGTCTGCAGCTGGGACTATGATATCGTCGACGTAGGGAATCGCAATACCAGAACGTGTCAAGTCTCGGAAAATGGCGTTAACGTGTCTTTGAAATACGCCTGGAGAATTCGTGAGGCCAAAAGGGACTTTCAGAAACTGGTACTGGCCATTGTGAGTTACAAAGGATGTGAACTTGCTGCTTTCTTCATCGACATTAACGTGGAAAAATCCGTTTTTGAGGTCCAACGTGCTGAATACATGGGCATCTTGCAGACGGTCTAATTGGTCTTCGATCAAGGGAAGGGGAAACATATCTCGTACTATTACCTTGTTAATTTTTCTATAGTCAATGCAGAGTCGAGGTGTGTTATCGCGTTTCTTTACCAGGACGACCGGACTGCTGTACTCGGACTCAGAATGCTCGATGATTCCGTCCTTGAGCCATTGTTCGATTTGATCGTCTATAATACACCGCTCGGAAAACGCGAATCTACGCGGGCGCGAATGTACGGGAGTGTCGTCCTTTAAAACGATACGCATTGAAACGTTTGTTGTTTTTGTACTCGTCGGGTTATAGTTCTTAATCAGATCGTAAACTTCGCGTTTTGCCTCCGTTGTTGCACTCTCGTCAATGTTTATGTTTAAATTTTCGGCACTTTCGACGTTGATTTTCATTAGCGCACCTAATTCACTTTCGGCATGCTTTTCCTGGCTTTGTATTTTTATTCCGTCACGATTTATTATTATTTCAGCGTTGTTACAAAATTCGGCACCTAACACAACTTGCACGTCTAGAAAGTCAGATGAGACAACAAGAAAATTTTCTTCAAACACTTGATCGTCAACTTCGAATTCTTCTTTAAAAGAACCGAATGGTTTTACACGGTTGTTGTTCCCGAAACCGACAAGAAAAAGGTTCACAGCACTGAGTTTTGGCTTGTTCAGGCTTAGGTACGTTGTTTCACTTACAATGTTGTATTTGCTGCCTGTGTCAATAAGGGCTGTGTACTTGTTGCTTTTCATATAAATCTCTTTACACATCGAGAGTTTGTCATCGCATACTTTGCGCGTATTTTTCGGAAAATGTGTAGCATGAGATCTCTTTTGTCGTGTTGCAAGCCCAAAATGTTGCAAATTATGGCAAGGTCGCTGTTTGACAAATTTTGCGCAACGTAAGACACCTTCTGGTTGAAGAGCTCATCAGTTTCTAAAAAGTCAAACCCGTCGAAACCCCGTAGTCGCTTTCGGTTATGCCGATCGCCGTCATTTTCGTAGACAAACTTGTGCAGCAGGTCAACGTTTTTCTTTTTCTCAGATTTTAGCGCCTGTAAAACTGACTCAAAATCAGCTAGACTGGACATGTTTGCAGAAACAGTTCTTGGAAATGTTCGCTCGTACTCGTTGCCCTTCTTTACACTCGTATTCGTCGTTCTCTCTCGCGTTCTCTACCCGTCGTTTATATACACATACGCGTCGTTATATGTGTATATGGCAGATCACAGTGGTGGTTGTAGCGTCGCTTTCACACACTCGTACGTCGTTTTTTAAGTTTTTCCTTGTTTTCCACAGATTTCGTCGTTTTAAATCTTTTCTTAAGCACAATTTTCGTCGTTTTACTTTTCACTTTTCACGTAGGTTGAGCCCCCATATTTGTGGGATTGGTTTTTCTGGTGTAAATGAAAAGTCCCACTAGTTGTAATTTTATTATAATAGGTTTATAGTTTTATTTAAAGGAATAGTGATAAGTAATTCTGATTATAGTTTTAGGTATTTAAGGGATTTCAACAGCGTCCCGAGATGATTACTCGCGTCGTTCTTTTGCTTCGTATACATTTCACGTCTTTCGTCTTCGTCTCTCTCGTTCTAAGTGCTTGTACCAGACTTCCTTTTTCACCACGCCAAATATTAGTAGTGCTGTTCATCTGTGGTGGGTTCGGCTGACAAGGATGCCAGACCTATTCCCACAACTCGGCCATCCTTCTAAACATTCGTCCCGAATGTATCGTCGTCCTCCTCGGAGGATATATTCATCCATGGCTTCATATACTCAGCGCAAGAGGTAGTGTATCTTGGTCCGTCCATAGTTAGCGATTCCTTTACAACATCGTAGGTGTCCTTCGGTTTGACTTTAATAACGCGGTAGGGACCCAAGTACTTAGGCTTTAGCTTAAGTCCACCACCAAGTTGCGTGCGTTTGATAGCGACAATATCGCCAACTTTGTATGTTGCTGCTGGTCTACGTCTGAGGTTTCATTCTGCATAGCCAGGATCTGTTGCTTTGCAGCTTTGCGGATCTCGTCTCGATTGTCCTGAAACATTTGTATCAACTCTTGCTCAATCATTTCCTTCAACAGGACGTCTGCTTTAGTACGCATCTTAATGCCTACAAGAAGTTCGAATGGAGTTGTGTGTGTACTTCTGCAGTACGTCGAATTAATTGTCTGCTGCACCTGGTTCACGAACTTATACCACTTGCTGGGATCATCTAATGACAGTTTGGACAGTACAGATACAATTGTGGCGTTGAGGCGTTCGACTTGACCGTTTGCTCTCGGAACTCCAGTGGTTACTGCGTGAAGTTCAATGCCCTCGTCCTTACAATACTTCTTGAACTCTTCTGAAGTGAACGCTGTGCCTCGATCGGATATTATTTGAGCAGGATTTCCAAATATTGCGCTCTGAGCCTCTAGTCTAGTGATGACGTCTTTGGAGGATGTTGATTTCATAGGATATAGCCAACAAAATTTGGTGAATCCGTCAATGATAGCAAGAATGTGCTTGTACGCCTTGTGAGTTGATTCGAGAGGACCCAAAAAATCGATGTGAAATGTTTGAAGCGGCTCCGCTTCCTTGGGAAATGGGTGCAACTCTCCTTCTTTTTTCTCAAGCTTGCGGTTGGATACGATACACGGAATGCAGCATTTAATCTGTCTTTGGATCTTGTCTTCAAGTTTAGGAATGTAATATTTCTTTCCGATGATCTCTTTGGTTTTCTTTACAGAAAAATGTCCTTTTTCATGAGCCTGTCAAATGATTTCACGTTGAAGGATCAGTGGTACAACAATAAGCTCGTCGTCGTTCACCAATTTGTACAGCAAACCAGATCGTAAAAAGAAATTGTTGTGGATAGATTTTTCAGCAAGGATGTCTATTATGGCTTTTAATTCCTCGTCCTGCGATTGAACACACTTCAATATGCTGTGCAAACTTTCGTCGGAGATCATCATTACAGGGTAACGGCTTAGAGCATCAGCATGGCGTATGCGAGTGCCTGATCTGTGTTCGACTTCAAAGTCAAACTCCTGAAGTTCGAGGATCCAACGTGCGACTCTAGTGGAGACTTCTCTTTTCTCATAAGTCTTCGTGAAAGCAATCGCTGATCAGCTTGAAATGCATACCCAACAGGTATATTCGGAACTTTCGGAATGCTTCTACCACTGCAAGGATCTCCAACTCGTAGCTAGAAAACTTTCTTTCTGCGTCTGTAGTTTTCTTACTCATGTAGTAGAATATGGTTATCCTTAGGAGATTTTTGAGGTAATACTGCTCCAAAACCATCAATCGAAGCGTCTGTATGAAGTTCTGTTTCGTGCTGTGGATGAAAAATTTTGAGCACAGGTTTTTGGGTAATCAAACTCTTAAGCTTGTTAAAAGCGTCGAACTCTCTGTCAGAAAAACAAAACTTAGCGTCATGTTTCATAAGGTCGGTCGATGATCGAAAAGCTCAGGATGAATTTACAAAAATATCCGACCAGACCCAGAAAGCTTTGTAATTGTTTCTGGTTTGTCGGGAGAGGAAACTTCGTCACAGCTTTCGTCTCGTCGTCTGAGATGCTGATCGATTGGTTTTCAATACAATGGCCTAGAAACTCGATTTTCTTTTTTAGGAAGCAGCATTTCTTTAGGTTGATAACTAAACCATACTCCTCACAACGCTTGACGACTGTATTGAGATTGGCTACTGCTTCGACTTCGTCTGCAGCTGGGACTATGATATCGTCGACGTAGGGAATCGCAATACCAGAACGTGTCAAGTCTCGGAAAATGGCGTTAACGTGTCTTTGAAATACGCCTGGAGAATTCGTGAGGCCAAAAGGGACTTTCAGAAACTGGTACTGGCCATTGTGAGTTACAAAGGATGTGAACTTGCTGCTTTCTTCATCGACATTAACGTGGAAAAATCCGTTTTTGAGGTCCAACGTGCTGAATACATGGGCATCTTGCAGACGGTCTAATTGGTCTTCGATCAAGGGAAGGGGAAACATATCTCGTACTATTACCTTGTTAATTTTTCTATAGTCAGTGCAGAGTCGAGGTGTGTTATCGCGTTTCTTTACCAGGACGACCGGACTGCTGTACTCGGACTCAGAATGCTCGATGATTCCGTCCTTGAGCCATTGTTCGATTTGATCGTCTATAATACACCGCTCGGAAAACGCGAATCTACGCGGGCGCGAATGTACGGGAGTGTCGTCCTTTAAAACGATACGCATTGAAACGTTTGTTGTTTTTGTACTCGTCGGGTTATAGTTCTTAATCAGATCGTAAACTTCGCGTTTTGCCTCCGTTGTTGCACTCTCGTCAATGTTTATGTTTAAATTTTCGGCACTTTCGACGTTGATTTTCATTAGCGCACCTAATTCACTTTCGGCATGCTTTTCCTGGCTTTGTATTTTTATTCCGTCACGATTTATTATTATTTCAGCGTTGTTACAAAATTCGGCACCTAACACAACTTGCACGTCTAGAAAGTCAGATGAGACAACAAGAAAATTTTCTTCAAACACTTGATCGTCAACTTCGAATTCTTCTTTAAAAGAACCGAATGGTTTTACACGGTTGTTGTTCCCGAAACCGACAAGAAAAAGGTTCACAGCACTGAGTTTTGGCTTGTTCAGGCTTAGGTACGTTGTTTCACTTACAATGTTGTATTTGCTGCCTGTGTCAATAAGGGCTGTGTACTTGTTGCTTTTCATATAAATCTCTTTACACATCGAGAGTTTGTCATCGCATACTTTGCGCGTATTTTTCGGAAAATGTGTAGCATGAGATCTCTTTTGTCGTGTTGCAAGCCCAAAATGTTGCAAATTATGGCAAGGTCGCTGTTTGACAAATTTTGCGCAACGTAAGACACCTTCTGGTTGAAGAGCTCATCAGTTTCTAAAAAGTCAAACCCGTCGAAACCCCGTAGTCGCTTTCGGTTATGCCGATCGCCGTCATTTTCGTAGACAAACTTGTGCAGCAGGTCAACGTTTTTCTTTTTCTCAGATTTTAGCGCCTGTAAAACTGACTCAAAATCAGCTAGACTGGACATGTTTGCAGAAACAGTTCTTGGAAATGTTCGCTCGTACTCGTTGCCCTTCTTTACACTCGTATTCGTCGTTCTCTCTCGCGTTCTCTACCCGTCGTTTATATACACATACGCGTCGTTATACATGTATATGGCAGATCACAGTGGTGGTTGTAGCGTCGCTTTCACACACTCGTACGTCGTTTTTTAAGTTTTTCCTTGTTTTCCACAGATTTCGTCGTTTTAAATCTTTTCTTAAGCACAATTTTCGTCGTTTTACTTTTCACTTTTCACGTAGGTTGAGCCCCCATATTTGTGGGATTGGTTTTTCTGGTGTAAATGAAAAGTCCCACTAGTTGTAATTTTATTATAATAGGTTTATAGTTTTATTTAAAGGAATAGTGATAAGTAATTCTGATTATAGTTTTAGGTATTTAAGGGATTTCAACAGCGTCCCGAGATGATTACTCGCGTCGTTCTTTTGCTTCGTATACATTTCACGTCTTTCGTCTTCGTCTCTCTCGTTCTAAGTGCTTGTACCAGACTTCCTTTTTCACCACGCCAAATATTAGTAGTGCTGTTCATCTGTGGTGGGTTCGGCTGACAAGGATGCCAGACCTATTCCCACAACTCGGCCATCCTTCTAAACATTCGTCCCGAATGTATCGTCGTCGTCCTCGGAGGATATATTCATCCATGGCTTCATATACTCAGCGCAAGAGGTAGTGTATCTTGGTCCGTCCGTAGTTAGCGATTCCTTTACAACATCGTAGGTGTCCTTCGGTTTGACTTTAATAACGCGGTAGGGACCCAAGTACTAAGGCTTTAGCTTAAGTTCACCACCAAGTTGCGTGCGTTTGATAGCGACAATATCGCCAACTTTGTATGTTGCTGCTGGTCTACGTCTGAGGTTGTATGAGTGCTTGTTTTCATTCTGCATAGCCAGGATCTGTTGCTTTGCAGCTTTGCGGATCTCGTCTCGATTGTCCTTAAACATTTGTATCAACTCTTGCTCAATCATTTCCTTCAACAGGACGTCTGCTTTAGTACGCATCTTAATGCCTACAAGAAGTTCGAATGGAGTTGTGTGTGTACTTCTGCAGTACGTCGAATTAATTGTCTGCTGCACCTGGTTCACGAACTTATACCACTTGCTGGGATCATCTAATGACAGTTTGGACAGTACAGATACAATTGTGGCGTTGAGGCGTTCGACTTGACCGTTTGCTCTCGGAACTCCAGTGGTTACTGCGTGAAGTTCAATGCCCTCGTCCTTACAACACTTCTTGAACTCTTCTGAAGTGAACGCTGTGCCTCGATCGGATATTATTTGAGCAGGATTTCCAAATATTGCGCTCTGAGCCTCTAGTCTAGTGATGACGTCTTTGGAGGATGTTGATTTCGTAGGATATAGCCAACAAAATTTGGTGAATCCGTCAATGATAGCAAGAATGTGCTTGTACGCCTTGTGAGTTGATTCGAGAGGACCCAAAAAATCGATGTGAAATGTTTGAAGCGGCTCCGCTTCCTTGGGAAATGGGTGCAACTCTCCTTCTTTTTTCCCAAGCTTGCGGTTGGATACGATACACGGAATGCAGCATTTAATCTGTCTTTGGATCTTGTCTTCAAGTTTAGGAATGTAATATTTCTTTCCGATGATCTCTTTGGTTTTCTTTACAGAAAAATGTCCTTTTTTATGAGCCTGTCGAATGATTTCACGTTGAAGGATCGGTGGTACAACAATAAGCTCGTCGTCGTTCACCAATTTGTACAGCAAACCAGATCGTAAAAAGAAATTTTTGTGGATAGATTTTTCAGCAAGGATGTCTATTATGGCTTTTAATTCCTCGTCCTGCGATTGAACACACTTCAATTTGCTGTGCAAACTTTCGTCGGAGATCATCATTACAGGGTAACGGCTTAGAGCATCAGCATGGCGTATGCGAGTGCCTGATCTGTGTTCGACTTCAAAGTCAAACTCCTGAAGTTCGAGGATCCAACGTGCGACTCTAGTACAGACTTCTCTTTTCTCATACGTCTTCGTGAAAGCATTGCAATCGCTGATCAGCTTAAATGCATACCCAACAGGTATATTCGGAACTTTCGGAATGCTTCTACCACTGCAAGGATCTCCAACTCGTAGCTAGAAAACTTTCTTTCTGCGTCTGTAGTTTTCTTACTCATGTAGTAGAATATGGTTATCCTTAGGAGATTTTTGAGGTAATACTGCTCCAAAACCATCAATCGAAGCGTCTGTATGAAGTTCTGTTTCGTGCTGTGGATGAAAAATTTTGAGCACAGGTTTTTGGGTAATCAAACTCTTAAGCTTGTTAAAAGCGTCGAACTCTCTGTCAGAAAAACAAAACTTAGCGTCATGTTTCATAAGGTCGGTCGATGATCGAAAAGCTCAGGATGAATTTACGAAAATATCCGACCAGACCCAGAAAGCATTGTAATTGTTTCTGGTTTGTCGGGAGAGGAAACTTCGTCACAGCTTTCGTCTCGTCGTCTGAGATGCTGATCGATTGGTTTTCAATACAATGGCCTAGAAACTCGATTTTCTTTTTTAGGAAGCAGCATTTCTTTAGGTTGATAGCTAAACCATACTCCTCACAACGCTTGACGACTGTCTTGAGATTGGCTACTGCTTCGACTTCGTCTGCAGCTGGGACTATGATATCGTCGACGTAGGGAATCGCAATACCAGAACGTGTCAAGTCTCGGAAAATGGCGTTAACGTGTCTTTGAAATACGCCTGGAGAATTCGTGAGGCCAAAAGGGACTTTCAGAAACTGGTACTGGCCATTGTGAGTTACAAAGGATGTGAACTTGCTGCTTTCTTCATCGACGTTAACGTGGAAAAATCCGTTTTTGAGGTCCAGCGTGCTGAATACATGGGCATCTTGCAGACGGTCTAATTGGTCTTCGATCAAGGGAAGGGGAAACATATCTCGTACTATTACCTTGTAAATTTTTCTATAGTCAATGCAGAGTCGAGGTGTGTTATCGCGTTTCTTTACCAGGACGACCGGACTGCTGTACTCGGACTCAGAATGCTCGATGATTCCGTCCTTGAGCCATTGTTCGATTTGATCGTCTATAATACACCGCTCGGAAAACGCGAATCTACGCGGGCGCGAATGTACGGGAGTGTCGTCCTTTAAAACGATACGCATTGAAACGTTTGTTGTTTTTGTACTCGTCGGGTTATAGTTCTTAATCAGATCGTAAACTTCGCGTTTCGCCTCCGTTGTTGCACTCTCGTCAATGTTTATGTTTAAATTTTCGGCACTTTCGACGTTGATTTTCATTAGCGCACCTAATTCACTTTCGGCATGCTTTTCCTGGCTTTGTATTTTTATTCCGTCACGATTTATTATTATTTCAGCGTTGTTACAAAATTCGGCACCTAACACAACTTGCACGTCTAGAAAGTCAGATGAGACAACAAGAAAATTTTCTTCAAACACTTGATCGTCAACTTCGAATTCTTCTTTAAAAGAACCGAATGGTTTTACACGGTTGTTGTTCCCGAAACCGACAAGAAAAAGGTTCACAGCACTGAGTTTTGGCTTGTTCAGGCTTAGGTACGTTGTTTCACTTACAATGTTGTATTTGCTGCCTGTGTCAATAAGGGCTGTGTACTTGTTGCTTTTCATATAAATCTCTTTAAACATCGAGAGTTTGTCATCGCATACTTTGCGCGTATTTTTCGGAAAATGTGTAGCATGAGATCTCTTTTGTCGTGTTGCAAGCCCAAAATGTTGCAAATTATGGCAAGGTCGCTGTTTGACAAATTTTGCGCAACGTAAGACACCTTCTGGTTGAAGAGCTCATCAGTTTCTAAAAAGTCAAACCCGTCGAAACCCCGTAGTCGCTTTCGGTTATGCCGATCGCCGTCATTTTCGTAGACAAACTTGTGCAGCAGGTCAACGTAAAACTGACTCAAAATCAGCTAGACTGGACATGTTTGCAGAAACAGTTCTTGGAAATGTTCGCTCGTACTCGTTGCCCTTCTTTACACTCGTATTCGTCGTTCTCTCTCGCGTTCTCTACCCGTCGTTTATATACACATACGCGTCGTTATATATGTATATGGCAGATCACAGTGGTGGTTGTAGCGTCGCTTTCACACACTCGTACGTCGTTTTTTAAGTTTTTCCTCGTTTTCCACAGATTTTGTCGTTTTAAATCTTTTCTTAAGCACAATTTTCGTCGTTTTACTTTTCACTTTTCACGTAGGTTGAGCCCCCATATTTGTGGGATTGGTTTTTCTGGTGTAAATGAAAAGTCCCACTAGTTGTAATTTTATTATAATAGGTTTATAGTTTTATTTAAAGGAATAGTGATAAGTAATTCTGATTATAGTTTTAGGTATTTAATAGGGATTTCAACA
This sequence comes from Drosophila suzukii, assembly GCF_043229965.1. Lineage (NCBI taxonomy): Eukaryota > Metazoa > Arthropoda > Insecta > Diptera > Drosophilidae > Drosophila > Drosophila suzukii. The sequence continues at coordinate 27,909,647 of NC_092082.1, read as the reverse complement.
GCGTCCCGAGATGATTACTCGCGTCGTTCTTTTGCTTCGTATACATTTCACGTCTTTCGTCTTCGTCTCTCTTGTTCTAAGTGCTTGTACCAGACTTCCTTTTTCACCACGCCAAATATTAGTAGTGCTGTTCATCTGTGGTGGGTTCGGCTGACAAGGATGCCAGACCTATTCCCACATATATGTGCACCTTTTTTTTTTTTTTTTCTATTTACACCACACACCTCACTTCCATCACATCATTATTTTAAACTTACTTTTGTATATAAATTATAAAAATAATTGTTTTTATCATTTCGGTCCTTCTTAGTTCTCCGGGTATGGTATGTCCTTTTTCCTCCTTCTGGCTGATAGGTCCGGCTGCGCCAGTTATAGTAACTTATAATTACTGCTCCTGATGGTGATAAGATTTTAAATAAACACTTGATGTCTTCTGTTCGGTTGTTTCAAATAGAATAATCTTTATTGTGGCTTGAGATTCAAACCAAACCTCCGCCAAAGAATTTTATGTGTTTACAATTATGTATGTGTGGGTGTGTAAATGCTAGTAAAGTATTTTCTAGAGCTCTGCTGAGTGGGTGTCGTTTAGCAACATCCTGCCTTGTGCTGATGCTGCATTTCTTATGTCGATCCTATGTGGGACAACGAACGGCTAGCTGCCGGTCACTGTCCAATTGAAAAAGGGTAGCACGGGGAGGTTTAGGCGGTGGCGTAGTTGATGGTACCGGTATGGTAACTCGCGTGCTGTTAACGACATTTTTGAGCAAACATATAGTGCCATTTATTGTAAATTCCGACGAATACACATTGGCCTCGATTCCCGTGATGATTGGTTGGTACATCACTTTCCCTGAGCAACACCGTGGAAATATCCACTGTTCAGGCCCACTGTCCGGCGAATCTGGACCGGCCCCGCTATCCAGCTGCACCGCTCTTCCGCTCTCTCGCGCTCCCGCTGTCCTGCGCTGTTCCTAGCTCCCTCCATGAAGTCTCCGCTGCGCTTTGGAGCGCAGAGCGGAGCTTAGACTTAGTTAGTTTTGGAGTTCAAACTGAAATAAACAGCGGTCGCACCCCCTCCTACTTTTCAAGTTAACTTCTGTGCGTACATTCTTTTCGGTTAAAAGGCAATTCGCGCAGCGTGTGTTTTCTCCCCTACAGCGACCACCAGCAGCCCCACGCCGAAGCCCAGCGCGTTCAACAGTTCCCGCCGACGCCGCCAGTTCCCGCGTCGCCTCCCACGCCATTCCGCCAGCGCAGTACCCCAGTGTATAAAATCAAGAAAAAATATTCCAAGCTTAGAGAAAATATTGTGCAAATACAAGCCAAGCATACAGTGAGAATTATTTAATTTCCAGTGTTCTGCCAATTCAGGCCCCCAAAACTTTCCAAGATTTTCTCCCTGTATATCCGCAGCCGCTAAAGTACTTGCACATATTTTTTCGTTTTTCCAAATACAGTCCACATACAAATAAATCGAAAACGTCCACAACAACACATACCCCGCCGGCAATAATTATTTAATAAATTTAAAACCGGCGAAAATTACATACATGCAAATATCTACATACATAAAAATATCTACATACATATAAATATCTACATCCATACAAATACCTACATACATGCAAATATCTACATATATACAAATATCTACATACATACAAATATGTACATACATATAAATATCTACATCCATACAAATATCTACATACATACAAATATCTACATACAGCCACAGATAATTTTTAACTCCACCATCCCATTCCGACTAATTAAAGTTTTCCGTCGGCCATCCGGTCAAAAATAATAAAATAAAAAATTACACCAACCGACGTGAAAATTTTTTTGGTCATTGTGTTTTATTTACCATCAAACTTTTTAGTATTTTTTTCGGTATTTACTCCGTAAAATTTATTTTATTTAAACGAGAAAAATACCAGCACTCCACCGCATGCATAGCATCCTCCGTCCACCATTTTTTTGTTGTATATTTTAAGTATTTTTCCCTCGGAATATTAAATCAAATTAAAGCAATACTCCAATATTAAATAACCAACCGATCGCATCCTCCGGCCAACAACTTATTGTTATAATTTGGTATTTTTTCTACATTCAGAAGTTTAAATAAAGGAGAAACATTACAATTACTCCACCGGGACTATATATTAACACATAGTTGGTATTTTTCCCCCTCAATTTATCCAAACGCAAAAATACCAGCAAAACTATACCAAACTTGATCCCAACCATAATACATATACCAAAAGGGTTAAATATTATAGTATTACTTCTCAACGGGTGATATTCGAACTCCTTACTCACCGTTCCTAATCCGTATCATTGGGTTTAATTCTGCAAAGTAACCAGGTCGGTACTTGCTTCCAATTTCTATTTCTCCGATCCACTACTTTTTCTTGTCGACACCTCGTTCCACTGTTCAACAAGTGGGCCAGGTTTCCTATTTATCCGACATAAACAAAGGCGAGCAGATTCTGACCCAAAAAAAAGTCATTTCTTTTGAATGTCCGTTGGAAGTGATAACAACAAGTTGTCTATTCCACCTGCCGTAGTCCCAGGCATATCCGTAGATCCGCCCACAGCCGAACTAACCGCCAAGAACACGTCGCCCCGAAAAAGGGTCATCCGTGCAAACGTCAAAATGGCACTAACACCTTCCCAAATCGCTCTAAGCAAATTTACTGAGGTCTCAGATCGGCTGAGTGAGTTTGAATCCAGAGCAAACATTCCTTCGCCGATCCCTCCTACTCTGTCCATGCTGAACATCCGCCGCGAAGAAATACGCGCGTTATGGGACCGCATCAAGGCAGAATACGATGAAGTCACCGGGTGCATAGCAGAAGCCGGAGGCAGTGCAGCTGATAGTTTGCCAGTTCTCAAGGCTAAATACGGCTACTGCTATTCCGTTTGCGAGAGATGTGGGGCTCAGATCGCGGATATGATAGCCCAGGCTCCCCAAGTTCAAGATGTTTCTACCCAGACTTACATTTCCTCTGGATGTCGGCTGCTTCCGTGCGACACCGAGGTTTTCACCGGAGATTATCTGCGGTGGCCGACCTTAAGGGATCTGTTTAGGGCCATTTATATAAACAATCCAAGGCTGACGCCAGTCGAAAAATTGTTTCACCCTTACTAACGACGGCTTTCGCTCAGCTTGGGCTAACCTAACTGAGCGTTTCGAAAACAAGCGGTTGTTAGTAAATAGCCAATTAAAAATACTTTTCAATGTGCAGTCCGTTAATCAGGAATCTGGGTCAGCTATCGGTGAACTTCAACGTACCATCCAGTGTTGCCTTACGGCTTTAGAAATGTCCGGAATTGAAACCGAAAATTGGGATTGCCTCTTAGTGTACATGTGCTCCTCCAAACTTCCTAAGCTCACGCTATCCTTGTGGGAACAGTCCCTGCACAATAAGGCAGAGATTCCGACGTGGCAGGAACTGAACGCCTGCCTTACGGAGCGTCACCGGACCTTAGAAGCCATAGACGACGTACGGCCGTTAGGCTCGAGTCAATCTCTGCCAAAAACATCCGCCCCCACTGCAGCGCCTCGAAGAATAAATTCTTACGAGACAAGGGTAGCACCCAAGGCAAAAGGATGTGACCTTTGTAAGAAGGAAAACCATCCTATCCGCACATGTGCACGGTTCCTCCAGATGACGGTCGACGAGCGGTCGGCATATATAAAGAGGAGGCAGCTGTGTTTGAACTGCTTCGCACGAGGGCATCAGCTGCGTGATTGTGAAAGCACTCATAGCTGCTTTACGTGCCGCGGCCGCCATCACACCTTACTACACAGAGGTAACTCCTCCCAATCGCCTTCGAATCCCGCCCCAAGATCCAGATCAAGACCATGTACACCAGTTGCCACCGCTTCCCGGTCCACGGACTCTACATTCCAAAATTACTTGACATATGTCACCTGGGGTCGAATTTTAAAGCTCGTGCCTTGATAGATTCAGGATCAGAGGCAACCTATTTTCGGCCTATGTTCTTCCTCAAATAGCTGGAAACCTTCCATCTTGTCCGATTCCGCAACAGTTTCTACAGGATCTTCCCGAACTGTCACCAGCGGATCCAAAGTTCTACGAGAGCGCACAGATAGATATTCTGGTCGGGGCCGACATACTGCTATCCATTCTCCTAAGCGGCACCCGGCCGAACATTTGTGGCTCTCTCCTCGGTCAAGAAACCATTTTCGGGTGGATCCTAACAGGTCCCGTTCCTGCTCCAAGGGAAAATCAGTTGACACGTCCCTGGATAGGCTTCTCACCAAATTTTGGGAGGTGGAGGATCTGCCAGTAAAAGTGACAAAATCTTCCGATTTGACATGTGAGGAAAATTTTCTCCGAACGACTACGAGAGACGATAACGGCAGGTAAATCGTAAGTCTTCCGTTTCGTGATCCCCAAATCGTAAAATCCGCCCTCGGTCACTCCAGATCCTCCGCGTTGTCGCAGTTCCTAAGAACTGAGCAACGCATAAAGAGGGACAGTCAGCTGAAAGCCAAATACGACTCCGTGATTCAAGAGTATCTCGACCTCAATCACATGAAAGAAGTCCGTCCTACTCATAATTCTGCCAATTATTACCTTCCGCATCATGCCGTGCTCAAGCCGGAAAGTACAACCACCAAGTTACGTGGGGTTTTCAATGCCTCCAGCCCTTCAGAGAATGGGGTCAGTTTAAATGATATCCTTCATGCTGACCCAGTCTTACAGTCCGATCTAACTATCCAGATCCTGAAGTGGCGATACGTCCGATACGTCTACAGTGCCGATATCGAGAAAATGTGTCGGCAGATATGGGTAGATCCGAAGCAGGGGATCCAGCGAGGGGCACATTCGAGATTTCGAATTACTGACGGTAACTTTTGGAGTCAATTGCGCGCCATTCCTGGCCATTCGAGTCCTGCAACATCTGGCAACTGACGTGCAGCTCAGCCATCCAAGAGCGAGCAACGTCATTCGAAATCATATGTATGTAGACGATGTTCTTTCGGGAGCTGACTCCGCCGGGGACGCAAAGTTCATTGTTCGTGAGCTACAAAGTGCTCTAGATTCGGCGGGGCTTCCATTGAGAAAATTGACCTCCAACAACAAAGAAATATTAGCTCATATCCAAAGCGATCATCTTCTGACAACCGACTTCCTCGAGATCGACACTGAGAGCACAGCCAAAACTCTCGGCGTACGATGGAAGGCGACGTCCGATGAGTTCTTTTTCGTCCCACCAGACTTAGCAACGGAAATCTCCCACACGAAACGCCAAGTCCTTTCCCAAATTGCCAAGCTGTTTGATCCAGCAGGGTGGCTCGCTCCATTTGTTGTGTGTGCCAAAGTCTTTATGCAAGAGATTTGGCACCAGGATCTAGGCTGGGACGATAAACTTCCAATTGAGCTGTGCCAAAGGTGGAACAGCTTTCTCCAGAGCTATTCGGTCCTATACCAGGTCAGAATACCCAGATGGGTTTCCTTCCGTCCAGAGTTCCGCGTAGAGCATCACGGATTCTGTGACGCCTCGCAAAAGGCATACGGTGCTGCGATCTATGTGCGCGTAGAAGTGGGCCATAAGACGATGGTGCACTTGCTCACGGCCAAGACGCGTGTGGCGCCCGTCAAAACGGTGTCCCTTCCCAGGCTGGAGTTATGTGGGGCTCTCCTTTTGTCCGAGATGGCCGAAGCCATTCTTCCTAATATGCCGAGGCTGACCTCAAAATTCCATTGTTGGACCGATTCCACGATTGTGCTAGCATGATTAGCCAAACCAGCGTGCCATTGGACAACGTTCGTTGCCAACAAGGTGACGAAGATCACCGAGTCCACTGAGGTGGCCAATTGGTCGCACGTTCAATCCGAACATAATCCAGCCGATTTGGCTGGTCGAGAAGTTCCCCTTCAAGAGCTGGTGGATAACCCGCTTTGGTGGCATGGACCGATCATTGGCCCAGCCAGTGAACCGACATGCCGGTGACTGAGATCGAAAAGCGTGCCTTTAAAGTCCGCGTGGCGTCTATGCCGACAGAAGATTTCCTAGATCGCTTTTCCAATTAAGACAGAGCTTTGCGGGTCCTCGCGTATGTCCATCGATTTGTCCAGCGATGTCTAAGACAATCACCGCTTTCCGGGGTCCGTCTAGAGCCCCAGGACGTTGCCTCCGCGGAACAGCTCATGGCAATTTGCACTCAGCGCAGGTATTTTTCTGAAGAATACCGCTGCTTGAGTCAGAAGCGTCCTGTGCCCGCGGCAAGTTCGATTCTCTTCCTGAACCCCTTTCTAGATAAGAAATGGGTAATCAGGGCATACGGCCGCGTAACGGCCTCCGACAGTTTGTGGTATGATGAACGACGTCCGATAATCCTGCCGTAGGAATGTGCACTCTCGCGGCTTCTGGTAAAATTAACGCATCTCTTTACGTTACATGGTGGTAACCAGTTAGTGGTGCGTCTCACTCGGGGCCGACATACTGCCATCCATTCTCCTAAGCGGCACCCGGCCGAACATTTGTGGCTCTCTCCTCGGTCAAGAAACCATTTTCGGGTGGATCCTAACAGGTCCCGTTCCTGCTCCAAGGGAAAATCAGATTTCCGTTTTTTCCACACGAATCTCCCACACAGTTGACACGTCCCTGGATAGGCTTCTCACCAAATTTTGGGAGGTGGAGGATCTGCCAGTAAAAGTGACAAAATCTTCCGATTTGACATGTGAGGAAAATTTTCTCCGAACGACTACGAGAGACGATAACGGCAGGTAAATCGTAAGTCTTCCGTTTCGTGATCCCCAAATCGTAAAATCCGCCCTCGGTCACTCCAGATCCTCCGCGTTGTCGCAGTTCCTAAGAACTGAGCAACGCATAAAGAGGGACAGTCAGCTGAAAGCCAAATACGACTCCGTGATTCAAGAGTATCTCGACCTCAATCACATGAAAGAAGTCCGTCCTACTCATAATTCTGCCAATTATTACCTTCCGCATCATGCCGTGCTCAAGCCGGAAAGTACAACCACCAAGTTACGTGGGGTTTTCAATGCCTCCAGCCCTTCAGAGAATGGGGTCAGTTTAAATGATATCCTTCATGCTGACCCAGTCTTACAGTCCGATCTAACTATCCAGATCCTGAAGTGGCGATACGTCCGATACGTCTACAGTGCCGATATCGAGAAAATGTGTCGGCAGATATGGGTAGATCCGAAGCAGGGGATCCAGCGAGGGGCACATTCGAGATTTCGAATTACAGACGGTAACTTTTGGAGTCAATTGCGCGCCATTCCTGGCCATTCGAGTCCTGCAACATCTGGCAACTGACGTGCAGCTCAGCCATCCAAGAGCGAGCAACGTCATTCGAAATCATATGTATGTAGACGATGTCCTTTCGGGAGCTGACTCCGCCGGGGACGCAAAGTTCATTGTTCGCGAGCTACAAAGTGCTCTAGATTCGGCGGGGCTTCCATTGAGAAAATTGACCTCCAACAACAAAGAAATATTAGCTCATATCCAAAGCGATCATCTTCTGACAACCGACTTCCTCGAGATCGACACTGAGAGCACAGCCAAAACTCTCGGCGTACGATGGAAGGCGACGTCCGATGAGTTCTTTTTCGTCCCACCAGACTTAGCAACGGAAATCTCCCACACGAAACGCCAAGTAATTTCCCAAATTGCCAAGCTGTTTGATCCAGCAGGGTGGCTCGCTCCATTTGTTGTGTGTGCCAAAATCTTTATGCAAGAGATTTGGCACCAGGATCTAGGCTGGGACGATAAACTTCCAATTGAGCTGTGCCAAAGGTGGAACAGCTTTCTCCAGAGCTATTCGGTCCTATACCAGGTCAGAATACCCAGATGGGTTTCCTTCCGTCCAGAGTTCCGCGTAGAGCATCACGGATTCTGTGACGCCTCGCAAAAGGCATACGGTGCTGCGATCTATGTGCGCGTAGAAGTGGGCCATAAGACGATGGTGCACTTGCTCACGGCCAAGACGCGTGTGGCGCCCGTCAAAACGGTGTCCCTTCCCAGGCTGGAGTTATGTGGGGCTCTCCTTTTGTCCGAGATGGCCGAAGCCATTCTTCCTAATATGCCGAGGCTGACCTCAAAATTCCATTGTTGGACCGATTCCACGATTGTGCTAGCATGATTAGCCAAACCAGCGTGCCATTGGACAACGTTCGTTGCCAACAAGGTGACGAAGATCACCGAGTCCACTGAGGCGGCCAATTGGTCGCACGTTCAATCCGAACATAATCCAGCCGATTTGGCTGGTCGAGAAGTTCCCCTTCAAGAGCTGGTGGATAACCCGCTTTGGTGGCATGGACCGATCATTGGCCCAGCCAGTGAACCGACATGCCGGTGACTGAGATCGAAAAGCGTGCCTTTAAAGTCCACGTGGCGTCTATGCCGACAGAAGATTTCCTAGATCGCTTTTCCAATTAAGACAGAGCTTTGCGGGTCCTCGCGTATGTCCATCGATTTGTCCAGCGATGTCTAAGACAATCACCGCTTTCCGGGGTCCGTCTAGAGCCCCAGGACGTTGCCTCCGCGGAACAGCTCATGGCAATTTCAACTCAGCGCAGGTATTTTTCTGAAGAATACCGCTGCTTGAGTCAGAAGCGTCCTGTGCCCGCGGCAAGTTCGATTCTCTTCCTGAACCCCTTTCTAGATAAGAAAGGGGTAATCAGGGCATGCGGCCGCGTAACGGCCTCCGACAGTTTGTGGTATGATGAACGACGTCCGATAATCCTGCCGTAGGAATGTGCACTCTCGCGGCTTCTGGTAAAATTAACGCATCTCCTTACGTTACATGGTGGTAACCAGTTAGTGGTGCGTCTCACTCGGGGCCGACATACTGCCATCCATTCTGCTAAGCGGCACCCGGCCGAACATTTGTGGCTCTCTCCTCGGTCAAGAAACCATTTTCGGGTGGATCCTAACAGGTCCCGTTCCTGCTCCAAGGGAAAATCAGATTTCCGTTTTTTCCACACGAATCTCCCACACAGTTGACACGTCCCTGGATAGGCTTCTCACCAAATTTTGGGAGGTGGAGGATCTGCCAGTAAAAGTGACAAAATCTTCCGATTTGACATGTGAGGAAAATTTTCTCCGAACGACTACGAGAGACGATAACGGCAGGTAAATCGTAAGTCTTCCGTTTCGTGATCCCCAAATCGTAAAATCCGCCCTCGGTCACTCCAGATCCTCCGCGTTGTCGCAGTTCCTAAGAACCGAGCAACGCCTAAAGAGGGACAGTCAGCTGAAAGCCAAATACGACTCCGTGATTCAAGAGTATCTCGACCTCAATCACATGAAAGTAGTCCGTCCTACTCATAATTCTGCCAATTATTACCTTCCGCATCATGCCGTGCTCAAGCCGGAAAGTACAACCACCAAGTTACGTGGGGTTTTCAATGCCTCCAGCCCTTCAGAGAACGGGGTCAGTTTAAATGATACCCTTCACGCTGACCCAGTCTTACAGTCCGATCTAACTATCCAGATCCTGAAGTGGCGATACTTCCGATACGTCTACAGTGCCGATATCGAGAAAATGTGTCGGCAGATATGGGTAGATCCGAAGCAGGGGATCCAGCGAGGGGCACATTCGAGATTTCGAATTACAGACGGTAACTTTTGGAGTCAATTGCGCGCCATTCCTGGCCATTCGAGTCCTGCAACATCTGGCAACTAACGTGCAGCTCAGCCATCCAAGAGCGAGCAACGTCATTCGAAATCATATGTATGTAGACGATGTCCTTTCGGGAGCTGACTCCGCCGGGGACGCAAAGTTCATTGTTCGCGAGCTACAAAGTGCTCTAGATTCCGCGGGTTTTCCATTGAGAAAATTGACCTCCAACAACAAAGAAATATTAGCTCATATCCAAAGCGATCATCTTCTGTCAACCGACTTCCTCGAGATCGACATTGAGAGCACAGCCAAAACTCTCGGCGTACGATGGAAGGCGACGTCCGATGAGTTCTTTTTCGTCCCACCAGACTTAGCAACGGAAATCTCCCACACGAAACGCCAAGTCCTTTCCCAAATTGCCAAGCTGTTTGACCCAGCAGGGTGGCTCGCTCCATTTGTTGTGTGTGCCAAAATCTTTATGCAAGAGATTTGGCACCAGGATCTAGGCTGGGACGATAAACTTCCAATTGAGCTGTGCCAAAGGTGGAACAGCTTTCTCCAGAGCTATTCGGTCCTAGACCAGGTCAGAATACCCAGATGGGTTTCCTTCCGTCCAGAGTTCCGCGTAGAGCATCACGGATTCTGTGGCGCCTCGCAAAAGGCATACGGTGCTGCGATCTATGTGCGCGTAGAAGTGGGCCATAAGACGATGGTGCACTTGCTCACGGCCAAGACGCGTGTGGCGCCCGTCAAAACGGTGTCCCTTCCCAGGCTGGAGTTATGTGGGGCTCTCCTTTTGTCCGAGATGGCCGAAGCCATTCTTCCTAATATGCCGAGGCTGACCTCAAAATTCCATTGTTGGACCGATTCCACGATTGTGCTAGCATGATTAGCCAAACCAGCGTGCCATTGGACAACGTTCGTTGCCAACAAGGTGACGAAGATCACCGAGTCCACTGAGGCGGCCAATTGGTCGCACGTTCAATCCGAACATAATCCAGCCGATTTGGCTGGTCGAGAAGTTCCCCTTCAAGAGCTGGTGGATAACCCGCTTTGGTGGCATGGACCGATCATTGGCCCAGCCAGTGAACCGACATGCCGGTGACTGAGATCGAAAAGCGTGCCTTTAAAGTCCATGTGGCGTCTATGCCGACAGAAGATTTCCTAGATCGCTTTTCCAATTAAGACAGAGCTTTGCGGGTCCTCGCGTATGTCCATCGATTTGTCCAGCGATGTCTAAGACAATCACCGCTTTCCGGGGTCCGTCTAGAGCCCCAGGACGTTGCCTCCGCGGAACAGCTCATGGCAATTTCAACTCAGCGCAGGTATTTTTCTGAAGAATACCGCTGCTTGAGTCAGAAGCGTCCTGTGCCCGCGGCAAGTTCGATTCTCTTCCTGAACCCCTTTCTAGATAAGAAAGGGGTAATCAGGGCATGCGGCCGCGTAACGGCCTCCGACAGTTTGTGGTATGATGAACGACGTCCGATAATCCTGCCGTAGGAATGTGCACTCTCGCGGCTTCTGGTAAAATTAACGCATCTCCTTACGTTACATGGTGGTAACCAGTTAGTGGTGCGTCTCACTCGGGGCCGACATACTGCCATCCATTCTCCTAAGCGGCACCCGGCCGAACATTTGTGGCTCTCTCCTCGGTCAAGAAACCATTTTCGGGTGGATCCTAACAGGTCCCGTTCCTGCTCCAAGGGAAAATCAGATTTCCGTTTTTTCCACACGAATCTCCCACACAGTTGACACGTCCCTGGATAGGCTTCTCACCAAATTTTGGGAGGTGGAGGATCTGCCAGTAAAAGTGACAAAATCTTCCGATTTGACATGTGAGGAAAATTTTCTCCGAACGACTACGAGAGACGATAACGGCAGGTAAATCGTAAGTCTTCCGTTTCGTGATCCCCAAATCGTAAAATCCGCCCTCGGTCACTCCAGATCCTCCGCGTTGTCGCAGTTCCTAAGAACCGAGCAACGCCTAAAGAGGGACAGTCAGCTGAAAGCCAAATACGACTCCGTGATTCAAGAGTATCTCGACCTCAATCACATGAAAGTAGTCCGTCCAACTCATAATTCTGCCAATTATTACCTTCCGCATCATGCCGTGCTCAAGCCGGAAAGTACAACCACCAAGTTACGTGGGGTTTTCAATGCCTCCAGCCCTTCAGAGAACGGGGTCAGTTTAAATGATACCCTTCACGCTGACCCAGTCTTACAGTCCGATCTAACTATCCAGATCCTGAAGTGGCGATACTTCCGATACGTCTACAGTGCCGATATCGAGAAAATGTGTCGGCAGATATGGGTAGATCCGAAGCAGGGGATCCAGCGAGGGGCACATTCGAGATTTCGAATTACAGACGGTAACTTTTGGAGTCAATTGCGCGCCATTCCTGGCCATTCGAGTCCTGCAACATATGGCAACTGACGTGCAGCTCAGCCATCCAAGAGCGAGCAACGTCATTCGAAATCATATGTATGTAGACGATGTCCTTTCGGGAGCTGACTCCGCTGGGGACGCTAAGTTCATTGTTCGCGAGCTACAAAGTGCTCTAGATTCCGCGGGGTTTCCATTGAGAAAATTGACCTCCAACAACAAAGAAATATGAGCTCATATCCAAAGCGATCATCTTCTGACAACCGACTTCCTCGAGATCGACATTGAGAGCACAGCCAAAACTCTCGGCGTACGATGGAAGGCGACGTCCGATGAGTTCTTTTTCGTCCCACCAGACTTAGCAACGGAAATCTCCCACACGAAACGCCAAGTCCTTTCCCAAATTGCCAAGCTGTTTGACCCAGCAGGGTGGCTCGCTCCATTTGTTGTGTGTGCCAAAATCTTTATGCAAGAGATTTGGCACCAGGATCTAGGCTGGGACGATAAACTTCCAATTGAGCTGTGCCAAAGGTGGAACAGCTTTCTCCAGAGCTATTCGGTCCTAGACCAGGTCAGAATACCCAGATGGGTTTCCTTCCGTCAAGAGTTCCGCGTAGAGCATCACGGATTCTGTGAGTGAGTGGGCCATAAGACGATGGTGCACTTGCTCACGGCCAAGACGCGTGTGGCGCCCGTCAAAACGGTGTCCCTTCCCAGGCTGGAGTTATGTGGGGCTCTCCTTTTGTCCGAGATGGCCGAAGCCATTCTTCCTAATATGCCGAGGCTGACCTCAAAATTCCATTGTTGGACCGATTCCACGATTGTGCTAGCATGATTAGCCAAACCAGCGTGCCATTGGACAACGTTCGTTGCCAACAAGGTGACGAAGATCACCGAGTCCACTGAGGCGGCCAATTGGTCGCACGTTCAATCCGAACATAATCCAGCCGATTTGGCTGGTCGAGAAGTTCCCCTTCAAGAGCTGGTGGATAACCCGCTTTGGTGGCATGGACCGATCATTGGCCCAGCCAGTGAACCGACATGCCGGTGACTGAGATCGAAAAGCGTGCCTTTAAAGTCCATGTGGCGTCTATGCCGACAGAAGATTTCCTAGATCGCTTTTCCAATTAAGACAGAGCTTTGCGGGTCCTCGCGTATGTCCATCGATTTGTCCAGCGATGTCTAAGACAATCACCGCTTTCCGGGGTCCGTCTAGAGCCCCAGGACGTTGCCTCCGCGGAACAGCTCATGGCAATTTCAACTCAGCGCAGGTATTTTTCTGAAGAATACCGCTGCTTGAGTCAGAAGCGTCCTGTGCCCGCGGCAAGTTCGATTCTCTTCCTGAACCCCTTTCTAGATAAGAAAGGGGTAATCAGGGCATGCGGCCGCGTAACGGCCTCCGACAGTTTGTGGTATGATGAACGACGTCCGATAATCCTGCCGTAGGAATGTGCACTCTCGCGGCTTCTGGTAAAATTAACGCATCTCCTTACGTTACATGGTGGTAACCAGTTAGTGGTGCGTCTCACTCGGGGCCGACATACTGCCATCCATTCTCCTAAGCGGCACCCGGCCGAACATTTGTGGCTCTCTCCTCGGTCAAGAAACCATTTTCGGGTGGATCCTAACAGGTCCCGTTCCTGCTCCAAGGGAAAATCAGATTTCCGTTTTTTCCACACGAATCTCCCACACAGTTGACACGTCCCTGGATAGGCTTCTCACCAAATTTTGGGAGGTGGAGGATCTGCCAGTAAAAGTGACAAAATCTTCCGATTTGACATGTGAGGAAAATTTTCTCCGAACGACTACGAGAGACGATAACGGCAGGTAAATCGTAAGTCTTCCGTTTCGTGATCCCCAAATCGTAAAATCCGCCCTCGGTCACTCCAGATCCTCCGCGTTGTCGCAGTTCCTAAGAACCGAGCAACGCCTAAAGAGGGACAGTCAGCTGAAAGCCAAATACGACTCCGTGATTCAAGAGTATCTCGACCTCAATCACATGAAAGTAGTCCGTCCAACTCATAATTCTGCCAATTATTACCTTCCGCATCATGCCGTGCTCAAGCCGGAAAGTACAACCACCAAGTTACGTGGGGTTTTCAATGCCTCCAGCCCTTCAGAGAACGGGGTCAGTTTAAATGATACCCTTCACGCTGACCCAGTCTTACAGTCCGATCTAACTATCCAGATCCTGAAGTGGCGATACTTCCGATACGTCTACAGTGCCGATATCGAGAAAATGTGTCGGCAGATATGGGTAGATCCGAAGCAGGGGATCCAGCGAGGGGCACATTCGAGATTTCGAATTACAGACGGTAACTTTTGGAGTCAATTGCGCGCCATTCCTGGCCATTCGAGTCCTGCAACATATGGCAACTGACGTGCAGCTCAGCCATCCAAGAGCGAGCAACGTCATTCGAAATCATATGTATGTAGACGATGTCCTTTCGGGAGCTGACTCCGCTGGGGACGCTAAGTTCATTGTTCGCGAGCTACAAAGTGCTCTAGATTCCGCGGGGTTTCCATTGAGAAAATTGACCTCCAACAACAAAGAAATATGAGCTCATATCCAAAGCGATCATCTTCTGACAACCGACTTCCTCGAGATCGACATTGAGAGCACAGCCAAAACTCTCGGCGTACGATGGAAGGCGACGTCCGATGAGTTCTTTTTCGTCCCACCAGACTTAGCAACGGAAATCTCCCACACGAAACGCCAAGTCCTTTCCCAAATTGCCAAGCTGTTTGACCCAGCAGGGTGGCTCGCTCCATTTGTTGTGTGTGCCAAAATCTTTATGCAAGAGATTTGGCACCAGGATCTAGGCTGGGACGATAAACTTCCAATTGAGCTGTGCCAAAGGTGGAACAGCTTTCTCCAGAGCTATTCGGTCCTAGACCAGGTCAGAATACCCAGATGGGTTTCCTTCCGTCAAGAGTTCCGCGTAGAGCATCACGGATTCTGTGAGTGAGTGGGCCATAAGACGATGGTGCACTTGCTCACGGCCAAGACGCGTGTGGCGCCCGTCAAAACGGTGTCCCTTCCCAGGCTGGAGTTATGTGGGGCTCTCCTTTTGTCCGAGATGGCCGAAGCCATTCTTCCTAATATGCCGAGGCTGACCTCAAAATTCCATTGTTGGACCGATTCCACGATTGTGCTAGCATGATTAGCCAAACCAGCGTGCCATTGGACAACGTTCGTTGCCAACAAGGTGACGAAGATCACCGAGTCCACTGAGGTGGCCAATTGTTCGCACGTTCAATCCGAACATAATCCAGCCGATTTGGCTAGTCGAGGAGTTCCCCTTCAAGAGCTGGTGGATAGCCCGCTTTGGTGGCATGGACCCACTTGGCTGCAACGTCCACGCGATCATTGGCCCAGCCAGGGAACCGACCTGCCGGTGACTGAGATCGAAAAGCGTGCCGTTAAAGTCCATGTGGCGTCTATACCGTCAGAAGATTTCCTAGATCGCTTTTCCAACTTAGATAGAGCTTTGCGGGTTCTCGCGTATGTCCATCGATTTGTCCAACGATGTCGAAGGCAATCACCGCCTTCCGGGGTCCGTCTAGAGGCCCAGGACGTTGCCGCCGCGGAAGAACTCATGACAATTTGCACTCAGCGCAGGTATTTTTCTGAAGAATACCGCTGCTTGAGTCAGAAGCGTCCTGTGCCCGCGGCGAGTTCGATTCTCTCCCTGAACCCCTTTCTAGATAAGAAAGGGGTAATCAGGGCATGCGGCCGCGTAACGGCCTCCGACAGTTTGCGGTATGATGAACGACATCCGATAATCCTGCCGTACGAATGTGCACTCTCGCGGCTTCTGGTCAAATTCACGCATATCATTACGTTACATGGTGGCAACCAGTTAGTGGTGCGTCTCACTCGGTCCAGATACTGGGTTCCGAGAATAAAGAACTTGGTGAAGGCAGTGGTTAACTCCTGCAAGGTCTGCGTTATCCACAAAAAGAGATTGCAAGTCCAGATGATGGGAAGTTTTGCGAAAGAGCGAGTGTCTTTTTCCCGTCCGTTCACGTACACAGGGATGGACTACGCCGGCCCGTTTGATATAAAAAATTATACCGGAAGAGCTTGTCTCATTACGAAAGGGTATGTGTTGGTTTTCGTTTGTTTTTCTACAAAGGCCATCCATCTAGAGCCTACATCCGACTTAACGACTGAAAAGTTTCTTGCCGCTTTCGCTCGTTTCGTCTCTAGAAGAGGGTGTCCTCGCCAAGTCCAGTCCGACAATGGAAAGACCTTCGTCGGCGCCTCCACCGTGCTTTCCCGAGACTTCCTGCAAGCCGTTAAGGAGTCTGTGACCGATGCGTATAGTCATCAGCAGCTCACCTGGCAATTCATTCCTCCTGGGGCACCCCATATGGGAGGCCTATGGGAATCTGGTGTCAAGAGCTTCAAGACCTTGTTTTACAAGTCCACCGCTACACGGAAGTACACCTTTGAAGAGCTGTCCACCCTCCTAGCGAGAATCGAAGCTTGTCTGAATTCCAGACCGCTATCTCTTATGTCCGAGGATCCAACTGATCTCTTAGCGTTGACACCAGGGCACTTTCTTGTTGGTGGACCTCTTCTATCCATAGTGGAACATGAAGTGAAGGGCGAATCCAAGTCCATTCTGAACCGGTGGCAGCACTTAAAGTCTCTCCATCAACAATTCCGCACTCGATGGAAGGATGAGTACCTTAAGGAGCTCCACAAGCGCAACAAGTGGCAAGTCCCCACAGAAAATCTGCGTGTTGGCGATCTGATCGTTATTCAGGATGACAATTTGCCCTCAAATGAGTGGCGACTCGGAAGAATAGACTCCGTTTTTCCGGGAGCCGATGGCAATGTTCGCGTAGTCGACATTCGTACGACACGCGGCATTGTCAAACGTCCAGTGACCAAGGTGGTTCTTCTTCCAAGAGACCCGCCAAAAACAACCTCGTAACGAGCCGCGTTTCTTACACACCTTAGTCCGTAGCCATTGTCCACGTCATTGTTAATCAGCCCTGTTTGTTTTTTCCTTATCCACACTCTAAACAGGAAAATGGCTCCCCGTCCACGTAGCGCTCAGACTTTGGATAGCAGACGTACTAGAAGTACTCAGTCCTACCGATGCCGAGTCTGCCGCGGAATCCATCCTCTTCGGAAGTGTCAGAGGTTCCTAAAGCTGAGCGCAGAGAAGCGGCTGCGGGCAGTTCTCATAAGCAAGTACTGCGCGAACTGTCTCGCACACGAGCACTCCAATGGGAGCTGTCGTAGCGGTGACCAGTGCAGAACGTGCAACCGGAACCATCACACGCTGCTGCACATGCACGACCTTGTTTGCCGGAAAAAGTCCGGCTCCAAGCAACAGCCCGCTTCTCCGCAGCGTTCGCGCCGGCAAGATCCGCCAACTCGCCAAACGCCTGCCCCTCCACCGCGCTCAGCATCCTCGACACCAGCTCCGTCGCTCGCCGCACTTCTCCAGCGTCATAGCGTCAATGTCTTCCCGACTGCTTTGGTGATCGTCGAGACCGGAGAAAAGACGTTCAACACCGCCGCACTCATCGATCCGTGCACCCCGACAAGCTCCATCGATGCATCCCTGGCCGCAGCGATTCGTTTGCCGACAACAAACGTGGGCGACGAGGGCATATGCACGGCGACGATTCGTTCGAAGGTCGACGAGGCCATCAAGCTGGAGATGGTCCTCAAGATCGAGCCGAACGTGTGAAGTCTCCGCTGCGCTTTGGAGCGCAGAGAGAAGCTTAGACTTACTTAGTTCGATTTTGGAGTTCAAACTGAAATAAACTGCGGTCGCACCCCCGCCTACTTTCCAAGTTAACTTTTGTGCGTACATTCTTTTCGGTTAAAGGGCAATTCGCGCAGCGTGTGTTTTCTTCCCTACAGCGACCACCGGCAGATCGCCGCATCCCACGTCCATCAGCCGCACCAGCAGCACCACGCCGAAGCCCAGCGCGTTCAACAGTTCCCGCCGACGCCGCCAGTTCCCGCGTCGCCTCCCACGCCATTCCGCCAGCGCCGTACCCCGCTACCCCCCCGGCGAACACCCACCTTCACAAAGCTATACTCTACTAGTGTTGTTTGTATCAAAAATTAACCATTGTTTATTGAAACTGGTAAGGTTACAATTGTTTTAGTCGCCTCCTCCAGGAAATGTATGTCAGTGGCCCCATTAGGCTTCAAATGGACCTTAACTGTCCCTGTCTTAGTTCTTAATACGAGATTTTATACTAGATTCGTCGGAAAGTATGTAACAGGCAGAAGGAAGCGTTTCCGACCCCACAAAGTATATATATTCTTTATCAGGATCACTAGCCGAGTCGATCTAGCCATGTCCGTCTGTCCGTCTGTCCGTCTGTCCGTCTGTCTGTCCGTCCGGATGAACGCTGAGATCTCGGAAACTATGGGAGCTAGGCTATTGGCGTGCAGATTCCTGAGCTTCTTACGCAGCGCAAGTTTGTTTCGGCTCAGTGCCACGCCCACTCTAACGCCCACAAACCGCCCAAAACTGTGGCTCCTACAGTTTTGATGCTAGAATAAAAATTTTAACTGAAATGTATTGTTCTCATCAATACCTATCGATTGACCCAAAAAAAAAGTTTGCCACGCCTACTTAAACGCCCACAAACCGCGAAAACCTGTGACGCCCACAATTTTCATGCTAGATAAAAAATTTTAACTGAAATGTATTGGTCTCGTCGATACCTATCGATTGGTCCAAAAAAAAATTTGCCACGCCCACTCTAACGCCCATAACGCCTAAATCTGTATACCGCCGGTAGGTGGCGCATTTTAATCTCGCTTTGCTTCTTGCATATCTCCATATAGCTGAGTAACGAGTATCTGATAGTCGAGGTACTCGACTATAGCGTTCTTCCTTGTTTAAATCTAAACTTGCACCTAACTTAATTAATATGTCCATTCCCAATAATCCATCAAACCAGGAATGGAAATGAAATAGCAAGAAATCAAACGATTCCCCTTTGGCAATTTCTTGCAGCTCAATATCTTTTACATAACTGTTTATTTTATGACTTCCTATTGGTGTTTCAATAACAAAGTTTTCTTCCAATTTTAGCTGTTGATCTTTACTCACTATTGCGGGATTTAAATATGAATTCGTAGCTCCCGAGTCTATTAATATTTTTAGTACCTTTTTGTTCTTAACTTTAACTACCATGTATGGTAATGTCGCCTGATGGGTATCCTTCCTTATATACCCTGTTTGTTTTTGGAGGCATTTTGACGAAAATTTCCTTCATCCTCAATGTTATTCAACTGGTGCTCCTCTTCTCTTTCTACTGTATTTAATTGTCCTGACTGCCATCGTTTGGATCTTCTATGCCCAGTTGATGAATATTCTGCAACCTCTTGTTTTGGCATAATTGCCTTTTTATTATAACCTGAAGAATTAGAGGTCGACTGATCGTCATATCCTCTATTCCTGTTTTCTTCCCTATTCCACCTGAGGTTCCTATTATTTCCTCCTTGTTGCCTATATCCTCCATTATCTCTGGTAAAGTTATTATTATACCCTCTGTTTCTATTATAACCAAAGTTCTGCCTGTTAAATGTAGTGTTGAAGTATTGAAATTATTGTTCCTGGGTACCTCCTTAGACCGGTAATAAATGTCTCTCTCTTTAATCGCTATCTCGTATGCTTCCAAGAGCTTTTTTGGAACTCTTCCCCTGACAGCACTACCTAAATTGCCTTTTAGACCTGTTACAAACGCCTCCAGACACGTTTCCTCATATAATTTCTTCTTTGTCTGAATTGCGATGGGGTTTGTATCTGTCCTGTCTATAACATTACACAATGCCTTATGCACATCAGATACCTCCGAATAAAATAATTCTACTGTTTGTCTTTTATTTTCCAACTGATTCAATTCCCTCAGTAAATCGGGTTCTGACCTCTTATCTGCGAAATGGGCTATCAAAATTGTTTTAATTTCATCCCAATTTAATCCACAATTTGATTTTACCAAAATATCATCGACCTTTCCTTGGATTTTATTCCTTATTCAGTGATCATCAGTCCCATTGGTGTTTGGTCTATTCCTCTAATCATTAAAAGGATCTCTTCTGCGTTTAACATAAACTCGTTTAACCTTTCTTTTTCCCCTATATAAACGTGCATCGACCGGATCACATCGGAAATTTTTACCGTGCCTAACATCTCAAACGTTGCCTGTTGCATTCCTAAATTTTCTTGATGCGTCATTGTATTAACTTCCCTGTTCTGTACTGCTCTAGAAGTTGAGGGCTCAAATTTTTATTGTTAACGACTTTTTTGAGCAAACATATAGTGCCATTTATTGTGAATTCCGACTTTACATGACTCATCTCTGTAACCGTTAGCTTTTTATTTTTGCAGTTCCTATTACGTATCCAAGTTAATGTAAAAGTGGGATCACTACAAGCTAAATTTTCTGATGTGTTAGTAAGTGATTCCTTTGTTCTCTGCATTAATTTACTTAAAGATGGCCTGCGCAAAGGTCTAGCTTAGGGAATGTCATTCTGTTTTTCTTACGATTAACTTTATTTTTGCTAGCTATTAATGTGCTCGATCCTTTTACCTCAGCATATACAACTGCCACGTACGCTTTTTCGGAAGCATCTGCAAAACCGTGAAGCAGAACTAGAAAGTTGGTATGTGTCTTCATCCATCTCTTCATCTCTTCATCCATCAAAAATTATAAAGTCAATTTCCCAACAATAGTGACTGGTGATAGCTCTCGTAATGGATCGTATATTTTGGCTAAGTTCGACAATACTAGCCTTTTAATTATTTTTTTAGTGATAGCAAATTTGACGCCAAACTTAAATTTATCCCTAAAAGGTCCCCATTGAGGCCCTAAAGCCATCACGGACTCATTCTCTTTGATGCTTAACGTTTTTCATTCTCCAGCATTTTCGAGGTTTTCAATAGTCTCTTGATGATTCAAAATCGATTTTCTCAAATTCATCCCTACTTTTCCCGACTCCAATGAGACCTTTTTAACGATTTCTTTGGATTCTTTAATGCTGTCTGATCCTGTCAACAAATCACTCATATAGAAATCATTTTTTATAATTCCACTGATTCGCGGATTTTTACTTTTATCTCTCTAACTGTAGTTAATTTATAGTCTTTGGAAATTTTTTTTTTTTAGAATCTCTCCATAAGACATGCAAAAATTCTTGATCGATTTCCGCTATATTTATTCTTATTTTTAATGTCCGCTGAAACCACATACTGCCATCTACGCCATTCAAAACAAGGAAGAACGCTATAGTCGAGTATCTCGACTATCAGATACCCGTTACTTAGCTAAAGGAACCAAATGGAAATGCAGATAGTCAAGCAGCAAAGCGAGGTTGAAATGCGCCACCTAAGGGTGGTAGACAGATTTAAGCGTTATGGGCGTTAGAGTGGGCGTGGCAAACTTTTTTTTGGATCAATCGATTTGTGCTAATTGGCTTTTATGCTTTACAGTTGATTGCCTTTTAGCATTGTAGGCAGTTTTTTTATATGTTTCTATTTATCCGATGTTTTGGCCTCGGAAGCGCTTTATTGCTAGCAACCTCTAGCCCCCTGGTGGGGGAAAACAGTCGAGTGAATGTATTTGCAACCTTTTGCTTCAAGTGTCTAGCACTTGGCAGAATCTTTAATGTGCAAAAAATATCTGAGCTTATTACCACTGGTGGGGGAAAACTGCTGAGTAGTCTAGCCTATTGTTCCGCAAGGAATTCTAAGGGCTCGAATGACCAAAATGTAATGGTTATCCGTAATAAGGAAAAACAATCTTCCCCGTTGAGCTCTGTATATTAACTGATTTTATTGTAAAAAGCATTCTCTTTAGATACTTAAGAAATTAAATTCTTATTCTAGTCTTATCGCTGCCTTTTTTAACCCTAACATACCTATATGCGGGAAAATCCCCGCTACCTCGATAGCACTTGTCTTCAAAAATATCCTGTGAGCGCTCGCAGGAAGTCATAAAAGATATCAGGTATGTTTGTGCTATGCATAAGTGGCCGTTGCATCTCGAGATATGCGTACAAGTTTGAAATATTGCAACATTGTTAAGCAACAACAATACAACATTGTGACCATTTCGTCGGGAGTCAGATCTTAGAGTTCAATACCATAAACACGAGCATCCGGTCAGTTGCCACAACGCAAATCCATAAATGCCAATTCTGCCGATTTTGAAGTTTCTGCTGCTCAGCCAGAATTCTGCCACCGCCGATATTCGGCTCAGCCGATATAAACGCCTCCTCAGCCGACATCAACGCCGCTGCCGACCCACAGCTTAGATCAGGGTATTCTTAATTAAAGAAAAATCAGTCGCGATTTGAACATCAAATAAAATACTTAAATTTGGGTTTTTAATATCCCGGAAGTTAACTGGCGCCCGAACAGAGACCAGCGCGAGGATATCCGATTAAGTTCGATTAGTGTAAAAATTAATTCACGCAACTCCAATGCAGAAATCTGATTAAGTTCGATCTGCGCAAATTAATAATTTCTGTGCAACTCCGCTGGCCCAATTTAAATTCAAAATCAGAGGGACTCCTTCGCAAAGTAATTTTGGAAGCTGAAGACGACAACCGATCGGTGAATGAAATTTTACTGATCTATCGGTGGACTACAAGGACTGTCTGGTACGCCCGCAGGACAACCTATTTTGTGTGCGAGTCGCAGGATCCTCAGTAGGAAACAAACAGGAAGACATCCGGACTACCGGGAGGAGTAGCAACATCAAGATAAGTTAAGTGAGAAAGTGAATAAGTGAAAGCATCCAACAAAAGGAAATCCCAATTAAGCCAATCAACTAAAATATAAATACTTAAAGTATAACATTTTAACTGAATTTATCAATATTAAAACAATAAAGAACGCTATAGTCGAGTACCTCGACTAACAGATACCCGTTACTGAGCTAAAGGGACCAAAGGGAAAAGGAGATATACAAGCAGCAAAGCGAGATTAAAATGCGCTGCGTAAGAAGCTCAGGAATCTGCACGCCAAATCTCAATAGCCTGGCTCTTATAGTTTCCGAGATCTCAGCGTTCATCCGGACAGACGGACATGGCTAGATCGACTTGGCTAGTGATCCTGATCAAGAATATATATACCTTATGGGAAACGCTTCCTTCTGCCCGTTACATACTTTTCGACGAATCTAGTATACCCTTTTACTCTACGAGTATCGGGTATAATTAAAGTTAAAAGATAAAATTTAAGAAAATTTAAACTTAAGTTTTACAAAATTTTAAGTTTATTTCTACTATATTTTAAATATCAAAGTATTACATTTTACCAATAATTAAAAGTAAGTGTAAACTTAAAATTCAAATAAATAATTTGAAGACATTTAAAATTTTTTCAGTTTTATATTAAATTATTTATATTTGTAATTTCTATAACTTTAGTAACGTTTAAAATAACAATTAAGATGGACATTATTGTAAAACAGACACATGAATTTATTTCCATTCACTAAAAAATTAACAAATGGCCAATCAGCGAAACCTTTTAAGACCTCCGATTCTTAATATTAAACAACAACAGATAATAGCTCAGGCAGAACGAAACCAAGCTATTCTACAGCAACAACAAGAATTGGTACAGGAAAATCAATTAGAACAGGAAAAAAATCAGTTAAATCAAAATGAAGTAATTTTTAATAGAAACAACATGGCATTTAATGAATTACAAGATGCTATTAGGCAGATACTCGCAGAACAATTCTCAATATTATTGCAACCAGCACACAACCCAGGATTTGATTTTTAGCACATGCCCCAAATCAGGAAATTGCTTCCGAAAATCGGGCTAGCCTCAAAGGTTTGGATAGGGTACTAGATATCGTAAAAAGCTTAAGAGAATTTTTGGGTAATCCATCAGAATTCAGTTTTTGGAAAAAGCGAGTTGACAAGGTGCTTAAAACCTACGAACATACGGTGAGCACTGCAAAGTATTTTGGCATTTTACACACAATACGCAACAAAATTACCGGTAAAGGCGTAAAGGTACCGCTTTGGAATTCTACAATATACCATTAAATTGGGGTGCCATTTCAAAGTGCCTTTAGGAACCTCGAACCCTCGAGTATCAGATGACAACAATATTCCAGGGTGCTCACCAGTCTGAAGAAAAATTCCACCACGCAGTTTATAAACACCTATCGCTTATACTTAATAAGATAGGATGCATGGAACTAGAAAAGGAAGCTGAGAAACTCATGACCAAAATGTATAGGGATAAAGCCTTAGATACTTTTGTTCGCGGACATCGTGGAGATTTATCTCGCCTTTTTGGTATGAAGGAACCGACAGATTTGCCAGCAGCATTACACCTTTGCTTGAAGTTAGAGAACCAGAAATGCCACTAATAAAGGACAGCAATCGACTTTCCGAAATTCACCTCTTCGAACCGTGCCACAATTGCAGCCAACCATTAAAACTTTCCCACAATGGTCGTTCCCAACTGCAAATGCCAAGTTTCAAAATTCGTTTTTGCTGCCTAAACAGACTGGTAATGCTTTTATTCAACCACGTCAACAATTTAACAATAACAACCAGGCCTTACCTGTACCACCATATGTAGGGGCTCGTCCTACGGTAACCTATCATCCATTTAGACCTTCGGGTGCAAAGCCACAGCCACGGCCTGAACCAATGGAACCCATGGACCCACCAATCTAAACAGATCAATTACATCAATAAACCAGTTCGATTCGAAACCGTTAAACGACCACCAACGCCCTTAAATGAGGCTGTAAAAAATCTAGAAACTTTAATATTCAAACAGCCACTGACAATCCTTCGGAAGTAGAGGAAGAACTAGCATCCATACCAAAATAAGACCAAACATTAAAAGAGCAAGACGGACCTGAATCGGAATACACTGAAACTCTAGCCGAATATTCCAAAGTCATACACCAAGCCGACCAAGAACATCAATACGACTACGTTTATTTAAGTTTTTAAAATAACCGACTCCTCATTACGTTATTTTGAGTGTAAATTTTAAAGATACTAATACACCGGTTCAAATAACAACTACATTTTCCAAGATTTGTTATAAATCAAGCAGAGAAAAAGTCCTTTTTACGCCATTTCCGTTGGCGGAAGTATTAGAATTTTTAACCATAAAACAGCCAACCTATTTGATGACCCTGACACAACAATTTAATTTTTTTTTATGACCTACACGTAAAACATTTGATGCCCTATTAGGGAACGATAGCTTAAAGGAATTAATTAACACAAACACCAAAAATATGTCATTGAAAAATCGCAAAATCATAGCTACAAAAGATCTCAAGACGGGTTCTATCAAATTCCTTTGAGGGAAAGCGATACAGAAACAAGAAAGGAAGTCATCTTCGGCAAGCCGAAGTTTGTATACCCTTGAAGTTATAAGAAATAATCACCAAATTTTTAAGGATTCAGTGATAAGTGTGTAAAATTAAATTCGTAATGCTGAAAAGTGAAAATATTCTGTATCCCAAAGTAAAAGAAAATACGAGTCGTCGGTTTTTTATTAAATTTAATTCAAAATTCCTAAAAATACAAAAAACAAGAAAGAAAGTTAGCTTCGGCAAGCCGAAGCTTATATACCCTTGCAGCTATAATTATTAAATTTAAAAACACAAAAAATGATATTCTTAATAGTATAAGATAATATGTCAAAAAACACCGAAGCTATAATTTGTTTCATATTATTTTCCTACCAATTTTCCGATCGTTCCTATGGCAGCTATATGATATAGTCGTCCGATTTTGATAAGATTAAATTCGAAATTCAGAACTAATTAAAAAAGTTATTTCCAAGCGTTGGAGATTATATGTTGAAAAACACCGAAGCTATAATTTGTTTCATATTATTTTTCCACCAATTTTTTGATCGTTCCTATGGCAGCTATATGATATAGTCGTCCGATTTCGATAAAATTTAATTCAAAATTCAAAACTAACTAAAAAATGTTATTTCCAAGCTTAGGAGGTTATATGCTAAAAAACACCAAAGATATAATGTTTATACCCGTTACTCGTAGAGTAAAAGGGTATACTAGATTCGTCGGAAAGTATGTAACAGGCAGAAGGAAGCGTTTCCGACCCCATAAAGTATATATATTCTTGATCAGGATCACTAGCCGAGTCGATCTAGCCATGTCCGTCTGTCCGTATGAACGCTGAGATCTCGGAAACTATGAGAGTTACAATACTGGGATTAGGCACGCAGATTCCTGAGATTCCTGCGCAGCGCAAGTTTGTTTCAGTACAGTGCCACGCCCACTCTAACGCCCACAAACCGCCCAAAACTGTGGCTCCTACAGTTTTGATGATAGATAGAAAATTTTAACTGAAATGTATTGTTCTCATCAATACTTATCGATTGACCCAAAAAAAAGTCCTTTTTACGCCATTTCCGTTGGCGGAAGTATTAGAATTTTTAACCATAAAACAGCCAACCTATTTGATGACCCTGACACAACAATTTAATTTTTTTTATGACCTACACGTAAAACATTTGATGCCCTATTAGGGAACGATAGCTTAAAGGAATTAATTAACACAAACACCAAAAATATGTCATTGAAAAATCGCAAAATCATAGCTACAAAAGATCTCAAGACGGGTTCTATCAAATTCCTTTGATGGAAAGCGATACAGAAACAAGAAAGGAAGTCATCTTCGGCAAGCCGAAGTTTGTATACCCTTGAAGTTATAAGAAATAATCATCAAATTTTTAAGGATTCAGTGATAAGTGTGTAAAATTAAATTCGTAATGCTGAAAAGTGAAAATATTCTGTATCCCAAAGTAAAAGAAAATACGAGTCGTCGGGTTTTTATTAAATTTAATTCAAAATTCCTAAAAATACAAAAAACAAGAAAGAAAGTTAGCTTCGGCAAGCCGAAGCTTATATACCCTTGCAGCTATAATTATTAAATTTAAAAACACAAAAAATGATATTCTTAATAGTATAAGATAATATGTCAAAAAACACCGAAGCTATAATTTGTTTCATATTATTTTCCTACCAATTTTCCGATCGTTCCTATGGCAGCTATATGATATAGTCGTCCGATTTTGATAAGATTAAATTCGAAATTCAGAACTAATTAAAAAAGTTATTTCCAAGCTTAGGAGGTTATATGCTAAAAACACCAAAGATATAATGTTTATACCCGTTACTCGTAGAGTAAAAGGGTATACTAGATTCGTCGGAAAGTATGTAACAGACAGAAGGAAGCGTTTCCGACCCCATAAAGTATATATATTCTTGATCAGGATCACTAGCCGAGTCGATCTAGCCATGTCCGTCTGTCCGTCTGTCCGTATGAACGCTGAGATCTCGGAAACTATGAGAGTTACAATACTGGGATTAGGCAGGCAGATTCCTGTGATTCCTGCGCAGCGCAAGTTTGTTTCAGTACAGTGCCACGCCCACTCTAACGCCCACAAACCGCCCAAAACTGTGGCTCCTACAGTTATGATGCTAGATAGAAAATTTTAACTGAAATGTATTGTTCTCATCAATACCTATCGATTGACCCAAAAAAAGTCTGCCACGCCCACTTTAACGCCCACAAACCGCGAAAAACTGTGACGCCCACAATTTTCATGCTAGATAAAAAAATTTAACTGAAATGTATTGGTCTCGTCAATACCTATCGATTGGTCCAAAAAAAAATTTGCCACGCCCACTCTAACGCCCATAACGCTTAAATCTGTATACCGCCGGTAGGTGGCGCATTTTAATCTCGCTTTGCTACTTGCATATCTCTATTTAGCTGAGTAACGGGTATCTGATAGTCGAGGTACTCGACTATAGCGTTCTTCCTTGTTTTTAAATTTTTTGTCCGATTATTCCTATAGGAGCTATAAGATATAGTTGTCCGATCCGGCTGGTTCCGACTTATATACTACCTGCAAAATATATAAGACTTTTGAGAAAGTTTCAGCCCAATAGCTTTCAAACTGAGAGACTAGTTTGCGTAGAAACGGACGGACAGACGGGCAGACGGACATGACTAGATCGAATCGTCTAGTCATGCTGATCAAGAATATATATACTTTATGGGGTCGGAAACGTCTCCTTCACTGCGTTGCAAATTTCTGACTGAAATCAATATACCCCCTGCAAGGGTATAAAAATGTATTCCCAATAGTATAAGATAATTTGTTTCATATGAAGAAAACTACGAAACCACGAAAAAAGAAATGTTAGCCATATCTTGGGCAGTAAAATCGCTTAGAGGATACCTATACGGTGGTACTAAAGTAAAAATTTGCACCGATCATGAACCTCTTACACATGATTGTAGGTGAAAGGGAGCAATTGCGATTAAAAGATGAAAATCATACCTTGACGAATATAATAAATAGTTACTTTATAAGCCTGGAAGGGAAAATGTAGTCGCTGACGCCTTATCCAGGATCCCAAAGGGTAATGACATTAAATCAACACAACACAGCGCTGAAAGCTCTGGGCACAGCATTATTCCCAGTGTTGAAGCCCCTATAAATGCATTTAAGAACCAAATTTTTATCCATAAAGAAAACCCAAAACAAACAAAACCAGACTTTCATAAAGACAACCTTATCGAAATATTAAAGAAATATTTAAACCCCTCTGTTTTAAACGGAAACCAGAAGAGATTAGGGGGGAGATGCACAAATTTATCCAGATCATTTTGGATCCAATAAAATCAGGTTTCCCCAAAACAAAGTAGAAGATTTAAGAAAGGAATCGTATCAGGAGGAAATAATATTAGAAATTCAAAATGAAACAAAGAATAGAAACCTTAGTAAAGCAATGCAGGGTAAGTAAGGAAGGAAAATACGACAGGCACCCGTCTAACCCGGAAATTTCTGAAACACCAATGACAGAGAACCCCGGACATATAATCCATATTGACATTTTTTCAACAGAAAAGAAATTGGTATTAACTGCAATAGACAAATTTTCAAACCGGCACAGGCCAAAATTATAAAATCCAAATCAACAGAAGACATCAATAAACAATTACACGACATTTTATTATACTACAGTGTACCAAAATTCGTAGTTATGTATAATGAAAAGTTCTTCAATTCAGCAACCATTACCTTTATTATAAAGTACCAATTAAATATTCAAATATTTAAGGCTCCACCCTATAAAAGTTATGTTAACGGACAAATTGAAAAATTGTATTCCACCCTTTTCGAAATAATGAGCCGTCTTAAAAAAAAACAAATATACAAAACTTTTGAGAACCTATTAAACAGGGCGATGTACAAATGTAATTACACAATATATCCCTTGACAAGGAAACGACCTTAAGAATTTTTTTTGGTAGAAATATAACCACTTATCTACAACAATATGAAAAAAGTAGCAAAATAATATAGAAAATCGTAAGAAACACAAATGATCAATTTAGAAAACAACGGAAAACAACAAACAAGCAAAAAAAAATTATAAAAACACATTTTTTTCAAGAAATATTTGTCAAACAGAATACAAATTTAGGCTCGAAATTTCCCCACGTTTCAAAAGGAAAATTGTTAAAGAAAACAAGAACACAACTATTATTAAAGAGACTGGAAGGTTAGTTTCAAAAAGAAAATTGTTAAAGAAAACAAGAACACAACTATTATTAAAGAAGCTGGAAGGGTAGTTCACAAAAGTAACATTAAATGTGATTAAGTCCGATAATTCTCAGGGAAACTTTTGTCCATATTGGTAAGAAATTTAAATACAATAAAATAATATAAAACAAGGAAGAACGCTATAGTCGAGTACCTCGACTATCAGATACCCGTTACTCAGCTAAATAGAGATATGCAAGTAGCAAAGCGAGATTAAAATGCGCCACCTACCGGCGGTATACAGTTTTAAGCGTTATGGGCGTTAGAGTGGGCGTGGCAAATTTGTTTTTGGACCAATCGATAGGTATTGACGAGACCAATACATTTCAGTTAAATTTTTTTATCTAGCATGAAAATTGTGGGCGTCACAGTTTTTCGCGGTTTGTGGGCGTTAAAGTGGGCGTGGCAGACTTTTTTTGGGTCAATCGATAGGTATTGATGAGAACAATACATTTCAGTTAAAATTTTCTATCTAGCATCATAACTGTAGGAGCCACAGTTTTGGGCGGTTTGTGGGCGTTAGAGTGGGCGTGGCACTGTACTGAAACAAACTTGCGCTGCGCAGGAATCACAGGAATCTGCGTGCGTATTGTAACTCTCATAGTTTCCGAGATCTCAGCGTTCATACGGACAGACGGACATGGCTAGATCGACTCGGCTAGTGATCCTGATCAAGAATATATATACTTTATGGGGTCGGAAACGCTTCCTTCTGCCTGTTTCATACTTTCCGACGAATCTAGTATACCCTTTTACTCTACGAGTAACGGGTATAAAAACCTACAACATTCAGAAATGTTGTCTGCTTTGGGTTTTTAGTCCGTTCGTGGGGGATCGGCCCATAACCCTAAAAAACACCGCTGTCTTATGTCGCGCCTTTATCATTACAGGATGTTGTTCATAACAATCTTATTACTAATGCCACTCGCGACCACCGAAATAACAAATTATACCGATGCTCACACTACAACAATTTATAAGGGTGTAGGAAAACTACAGATATTATCCATTAAATTAATCCATTTAATTAATCTAGAACAAATAGAAACCGAACTACTGAAAATAAAGGGATCACACTAAAAATAAGATATAGTTACCATTACCATACTGTAAGGCATGAAATAACGCAATTACTGTCTGCACTAAGTACACTTACATTAACACCGCAAACTCTCCAAGCTAGATCTATAAACATGATTGACTCAACATGAAACTATATCGCAGGAAGCCCATATCAGATCTAGTTATGATAGGGAATAATCTTAACAACATAATTACGTATAGTAATGACCAGACAATCATTAACAATCAACTTCAGGACAGAATTAAAAATTTCACAATAATATCGAATATGCTAGCAAGCACAATTCCAAAAGATAATCATTTCAGTAACGATATTGCTTTAAGCTTACAAAATCAGTCTAGGCTCAGAAAAAAAAGGGAATTTAAAATTTGCAAATTAATGGCCCAAAATTAACGTAATCAATACTCTCTTATTAAACGAATTTAAATAAAATTCTAAAAAAAAATTGTTTGTGCCTAACCGAAGTAGACACTTCCGGGTCACACCGCGGGACAAGGGGGTAATGAGCACTTGTCGCTGGCACGGGGACGCTTTGATGGCAGGACGATCGCGTCGCGGCAATGGTAACGATGGTTACTGCGATGCCGGACCACAGGCGATGCTGACCTGCGCTGAGGGTGAGCTAACGTGGTTAGCTGCTAGTTGAGATAGTGTATTACGAGCCCTATTCCCAGATGCAGGAAGTAGAACCGCGGAGTTAAGAGGTGTGTTGATAACTGTTTTATTCTTCATTTGGAACATGTTTATATACTACTTGGAACACGGAAGTTTAGTGTAATGATTAGTGAAGTGCGCTATATTCTAAAGTAGGTAGGTAGGTCAGGGAGTTTTGATTATGGTAGCAGTTTGTGTAGTTGGCTCGGCAGACACTGCAAAATGTGCTGACTGCATTGGCCGGTCAGTGTGCCGTTGAGTCGGTGAGACGGTGAGTTAGTGAGACATATAATATGCTGATCAGCCATTCTCATATGCAGTGGGTGCTACTGAGCGCCTGGTACTGTTCCCAACTTGGCTACTGCTTGATTTGTTGGGTGTGGTCATGTTGAGTACCTTTGGGTACGAACATTCTCCCCCCCATTGAGGGGTACCCTCAATTAAGTCGTGATGTCGGTCAGCCCTTGACCGAATTGTATAGGAAGCACCTAACAAATCATTGACCAAGGTGGATCTTTCCTTCAACTGCGGTTTGTGATTCAGGTCCTTCACATCTTCTTGATGCTGCTTAACACTCCCCTTTGCGATAAAATTGACATTACCGTGGGGACTGAAATTGTGCTCTCGTAGAACTTGATCATTTGGCACGTCTATGGTATGTGGACATTCTGCAATAAACCTAAGATATTTCTTGGTTAGGTTTGGACATGTTGAACCAAAGTCAGCCTTCTTGTCGGTTTTAAATTGAGAAGTCGGTTCTATATTCATCGGATTTTTATCTTTTGTTGGCTCATAAGCAGCGTTCGGTCCTGCAAAATCACCTCTGCCTTCTACCAGAATAGGGTTGATTTCCGTATCAGATGAGGTTTCTTTATTGAGATAACCTGTGATTACATAACCAAGCCTAGTGCCTTGTGCCAAAGGTTTATTAGGTCCTAGTTCAAGAAGTTCACCGGTTATTACACGAGAATACACCTCAGACCCTAAGGTTAGGTCAATGGGTCCTGGTTGCCGAAAGTCTGGATCTGCTAATGGCAGTCCCCCGGGAATATTAAGATCGTTATCAATCGATACTGACGGTTGGTCTGGAATGACTGTGGGAATAATAAATACCTCTATTAGTCTTTCAAACCCTGATGTAACTGATGAGAGCTTTAGTGTTGATCTAATTGCTGTTGATATTTTTCCTCCGATTCCAGATATTTTAATCGGTGACCTTTCCTTAAGAGACAGCAGGTCTGCCATTCTCCTTGAGATAAGATTCACCTGTGATCCACCATCTATTAAAGCGCGACATGTTTGTAATTGACCGTTTGGCCCTTGTAATGAGACCTTGGCGGTCGCGAGCAGAGTATATCCTCCTACGTCGTCGTAGCCTGCAATGGTTACTGCGCCGGCCACTGGATTGCTAGTCGGTCCTTGGTGTAACAGTGAATGATGCCGTTGCTGGCAGACTCGACAAGTGGTCGGTGATCCGCAGTTTTCAACCTTATGAGCTGTAGACAAACAATTTGTGCATGCTCCTACTTGAATAATGGCTTGGCGCCGTGCTTTGGGGTCCATTTGCTGGATACGGCTACATGCTCTAAGATTATGTTGTCCTAGGTGACAAATCTTACAGCTCTCTTCGTTTTGAACTGACTGATGGCGGAGTGTTGCTGTAGGTTGAGCGCTTATCGTCTCCAGCATGCAAGCGCGCCGCTCAATAAACGTCAGTACACTCCATAACGTTGGAATTTCCGTTGGTGCATCCGCTGAATATTCTAGAGCAGTTAGAGACTGCTGGTCTAGTTTTCTTCTGATAAGAAAACACAGGATTGGATCCCAGGATTTTGTGCTGATATCGAGGTTTTGAAGAGTACTCATTGAGTTTTTTATAGTGTCATGTAATGCCCTTAGTTGGCGCGAGGAACCGTCTATAGGCGTATGGTCAATAATTTTTGCTATGGCGGCGAATACTAGTATTTTGCCGTTCTGGTACCTGGCCTTCAACCGCAACCAGGTGTCGTCATAGCCACCCTGTGAGAAGGCTGTGTCAAGACGTTCCTCGCTTCACCACGAAGCGAACTCTGTAGAATATGTAGTTTTTGACTGGCCGAATATGGTTTGTTATGTACCAATTCCACAAAGAGATCATGGAACCGTGGCCAGTCTAGATACTCGCCGTTGAACTCCAAGTTTAGGCTCATTGGCGCGTCGTTTTCTCGTAGCAGGTTCATTTCGTATTCCTCGTATAATGTGTGGAATTGGGCTAGCTCTGCTTCTGCCAGAGCTGCGGCCCCAGGTGTGCTATCCAATTCCTCGTGGGCTTGCCTCAGTAACGCCCAATGGAGATCCAGGTGCCTTTGTAAGGCTGGGGTGACAGTTGGGGCGTTCGAGGCTAATGTTAATGATGACTCCAATTCGTTGCATCTTCTCTGCAACTGTCGGATCACCGTGTCAATTGCGGAATCTCCTTTGACTTGATCTTTTGTTGTGAGCTTTATGTTGGCCGAAGTTCGTCTGGGGGCCTTCGGAAGCCCGCTTCCAGTCGGCATGTTGTCCAGAAAGATATTCTGATATTTTTCGACCAGCTCTTTAAGTGCTACTAGTCGTGAAGTGTACTCACTTCCAGTGGGTAATGCCGCTTGCTGGACTTCTTCATCTAGGTCGCAAAACTGCTGCCAGAGATCGTTTAACTGATTTAGCTTACCGGAATAATAGCCGTCTCGGTGGCGTCGGTCGGCAGAATCCTTGCCATAATTCTTAATGAGCTGTTGGATTTTCCCTTGCAGCTCATTTTGGGTGTCTAGTAATAGATTGTGTAAATCGATTCTTGTGTGACTTGTTTCCTCTATGAATGAAGTAGACATATTGTGTGTCTTGGAAACAAAGAATCCTGTGAAGCTGGATGAAGCTGAGTATCCTGTGAAGCTGGATGAAGCTGAAGTTCCTGTGACGCTGGAAGAAGAAGCGTATCCTGTGAAGCTGGATGAAGCTGCAGTTCCTGTGACGCTGGAAGAAGAAGCGAATCCTGTGAAGCTGGATTAAGCTGAAGTTCCTGTGACGCTGGAAGACGAAGCGTATCCTGTGAAGCTGGATTAAGCTGAAGTTCCTGTGACGCTGGAAGACGAAGCGTATCCTGTGAAGCTGGATTAAGCTGAAGTTCCTGTGACGCTGGAAGACGAAGCGTATCCTGTGAAGCTGGAGTAAGCTGAAGTTCCTGTGACGCTGGAAGAAGAAGCGTATCCTGTGAAGCTGGATTAAGCTGAAGTTCCTGTGACGCTGGAAGAAGAAGCGTATCCTGTGGAGCTGGATTAAGCTGAAGTTCCTGTGACGCTGGAAGACGAAGCGTATCCTGTGAAGCTGGATTAAGCTGAAGTTCCTGTGACGCTGGAAGACGAAGCGTATCCTGTGAAGCTGGATTAAGCTGAAGTTCCTGTGACGCTGGAAGACGAAGCGTATCCTGTGAAGCTGGAGTAAGCTGAAGTTCCTGTGACGCTGGAAGAAGAAGCGTATCCTGTGAAGCTGGATTAAGCTGAAGTTCCTGTGACGCTGGAAGAAGAAGCGTATCCTGTGGAGCTGGATTAAGCTGTGAGTCCTTCAGTGGGAAGGGGGTTGCTTGAGTGTGATCCTTTGTTGTTAAAGGATCACGTCGGGGTCACCAATGGTTGTGCCTAACCGAAGTAGACACTTCCGGGTCACATCGCGGGACAAGGGGGTAATGAGCACTTGTCGCTGGCACGGGGACGCTTTGATGGCAGGACGATCGCGTCGCGGCAATGGTAACGATGGTTACTGCGATGCCGGACCACAGGCGATGCTGACCTGCGCTGAGGGTGAGCTAACGTGGTTAGCTGCTAGTTGAGATAGTGTATTACGAGCCCTATTCCCAGATGCAGGAAGTAGAACCGCGGAGTTAAGAGGTGTGTTGATAACTGTTTTATTCTTCATTTGGAACATGTTTATATACTACTTGGAACACGGAAGTTTAGTGTAATGATTAGTGAAGTGCGCTATATTCTAAAGTAGGTAGGTAGGTCAGGGAGTTTTGATTATGGTAGCAGTTTGTGTAGTTGGCTCGGCAGACACTGCAAAATGTGCTGACTGCATTGGCCGGTCAGTGTGCCGTTGAGTCGGTGAGACGGTGAGTTAGTGAGACATATAATATGCTGATCAGCCATTCTCATATGCAGTGGGTGCTACTGAGCGCCTGGTACTGTTCCCAACTTGGCTACTGCTTGATTTGTTGGGTGTGGTCATGTTGAGTACCTTTGGGTACGAACAAAAATATTACCTCGTTTTCAATTAACGAAATTTTTATATCAAACAATGTAATATTAGCTTTACCCAATGGTTGTAAAAGTTCAAGCCAAATCAAAATTTGTAAAAAAGACAGAATTGTTGACCGTTTCAGAATTAAAATATACTCTTAAGTTAGTTCAGGGAAAGAAAGCGCTGACTATAGTAACTCGGACCACATCGACGCCTTAGAAGAACTAGATAACGGCATAATATTACTTAACAACTTTAACGGCAAACTAATATTAAATAATATTTCTAATTATCTGAAGGTCACATTTATGGTACACTTTTTAAACGATACAATTTAAATATAAATGGCAAAAATTGTACTAAAAAAGAAAATTCAATAGTGAAACCAGAAATACCACGAATTCAAATAACCCCATTAGAAGCAGAACGTTTGCAAATTTTATTTTTAGGCTCACTAAAGGCCCTGCACATAAAAAATAGAAAACACTTGCAAACGCTAGAAAAGGATTCCAAAATAAATAGAATAACCAGACTTCCATGTATTTGCGCTATTGTCATTATTAAGATTATATTTAAAACCTTTTTCTATCAAAAAGAAAAAAAATTTTAAAAATTCAAGAAACGATTCCTAAAGTTTTAAACAACAAAACCAACATTCTGGGTATTCCCTAAACTGTTGAATTGCTGAATTGTTGAAAATTAAACAGAAAATTTTAGCAATTAAGGGAACGTCCCTAAATTTTAAATTTTTGATGTCTGCTGTTTGTCAGATTGTCAAAATGTCAGGCTGTGTTTACCAAAGATTATGTTTAAAATTAAGGAAAATGCCGAGAATAAGCCAAAAAACTTAACTATTAGAACTGCTAACAGGCAGCATCCTATCAGAAAATTTCCCTTTTTAACTGAAAGCATGATGTCCATCTAAGTCCACAATCTCGCCTTACACGTACACAATATGCTTAACAAAGAAAAGTCTTTGATTTGTCCTAAAGTCGAAATGATTTTTGCCAAACTGTCCCCTAATGGCTACCTGAGTATGATTGTGTGTATACAAAATGATCTTTCCTTTCCCACCTGCAGCAAAGTATGTGCGACCTCTTCTAACCAACACTCTCCTTTATTCCATGATTTTGTGTCTTTTTATCGATGTAATGGTGTCCTCTTGGTTACACTTGTATCAAATAGTTTTCTCATCTCTTCTAACCAATTAATAGTCGATGTAACCCACTAGAATTACCTATATTTTTGAATTTAAAAAAATCTTAAATATGCACCTCTCATCTTCAACATTATCGTACACTCCCACTTTAAACACTATAAATGATCGATGACTATTGTCTTTTTCACTTATACTTAAGATGTGTTTGACGTAGCAGTGTATCCCACTTCAAGACTATTTTTGGTAGTCTAACTATTGTTAGAAAAAGTGATCGTGAAAAAACGTGTTTAAACAAAAAGAATAAAATAAAATGAAAAACCAAAATCCGTTTTGTCAATCCTGTAGGTGTTTCTTGCAAAAGAATAAGTGGGCAAACCATGTCCGTTCGTAGCTTCATAAGCGAAATTCAATTCAACCCCTTGACGGAAGGGTCAAAAAAAATTCTGAGGGATTCAAGGGAAGAATAATGCATTACATTTATGTAAATGATGGATCGGACTTGATCTTACATGAGAGTTTCTTGAGTGAAGCTGGATTGTTACTGCCACCTCATCTCAGCATTCTATTAGAAAGTTATACTTCAGCAAAAGTAAACTTTGAACTGTTTGCAGAGTATACACTTTTTAAAGATGAATCTGAAGAAATTGAAATGAAAAGTTTTCAAAGTAAAATGACGATCATGAATAAAGATTCTGATTTAGAATGTATCTTTCATGAACATACCATGGACATAATTTCTAAATTGATTCGCTTGGAAATGAAAAATATACACCGATGGCTCGGTCGTCTTGTATACCACTACCTCGTTTCCTTTTAACGAAAAAATCAATAGTTAACGTGTGTAACGAAAATGATCCATATTGTTTTAAATGGGCCTTGATTTCTGCCTTAAAAATTGTTAATTAATTGTTAATT
Source organism: Drosophila suzukii (assembly GCF_043229965.1). Taxonomy (NCBI): domain Eukaryota; kingdom Metazoa; phylum Arthropoda; class Insecta; order Diptera; family Drosophilidae; genus Drosophila; species Drosophila suzukii. The sequence continues at coordinate 27,871,931 of NC_092082.1, read as the reverse complement.
TTTCAATTAAATAATTTGTACATATTTCTGTTTCAAAGACTAATGACTGCTCAAAGAGGAAATCAGAGAAGGGCGCAATTTTTCTGCAGTGCATGTCAAAATTTTTCCAAAACTGAGGAAGCTAATTTGAAACACAAGACGCTCTGTAGTAGGAAGTTCTCAAAGATGCCACACTCCCAGAACTATACACTGGAATTTACCCAAGTTCAACATCAGCTTCAAGTTCCATTCGGAACCGAAAAATCTTGAAGTGAGCCCCAAATTATTTAATATTAATGAACATGTTTTAATATCATATGCTTATTATATAAAGTGTGCTTTTAATTCTAGACTATATAAATTTGTTTAAGAAGCAGAAAAAAGTTCAGGAATAACTTTTGTAAATTCATTGATAAAAAATTTAACTAAAATGAGTGATGAGTACATACATAAAATAGTTCCTATGAGAATGACTTTGGATGACCAGCAAATATTTGATAATTCATTGAATTGTTATAGTTGTCAGAAAGTTTTAGGGACTGATAAAGTTAGAGATCATTGTCATTTCACAGGTCGCTTTAGAGGTGCAGCCGACTCTAAATATAATGTAGATTATAAAGTTAACAAATTCATACCAGTATTTTTTCATACTTTTTCGAAATACGACTGTCATTTGTTTATTCAAGGGTCGGGAAAGATTCCCGGTGAAATTTCCGTAATGCAAATAAATAAGGAAAACTATATTTCTGTCTCAAAAAAAGTGAAGTGTTTAAGTGGAAATAGTTTCGAAATTCGTTTTCTCGATACATATAGATTTATGCAACAAGTTTAGATACCCTACCTTCTAATTTAGTTGATGATCAATTGAACACTGTAAATTCATTTTTTAGTAATGATATTGAATTTCGACTAGTGCGTAAGAATATGAATATTTATATTCCGCCAGTGGACTCGAGGAAACTTCCCTCCCACCAAGGGAAGCATTCTATAGTAATTTAACGGAAAGGGAATGCTATCAGAAAGATTATGATCACGCTCTTGAGGTTTGGTCGCATTTCTCATGTTCCACTCTTAAAGATTATTTAGAATTATATTTATAACTATAGTTGCACGTGCTTTTGTTGTCGTAGGGCAGTTATATAAAAAAAGCCACTAAGAAAATCGCACACGATTTTATTTTTTTCCGCTTATTATGTTACTATGTTATTATAGCACTTTTAGACACATACACAATATAAATTATTTAATTATCCGTGCCGGCTGGCGGCTCCTCCGCGGCAGGGGTAGAGCCGGTAGGTGATATATCCGTAGGGGGGTGGCAGTAGAGTACTGCCTGCTGATTGATTGTTGGCGGCCACCAAGATTGGCAGCCACAGCGGAGTCGGGTGGTAGCTTCGACTCCCTTGCTTCTTCCGAAGTATACGGTGGGAGATACTTATCTCCGATGTCACGGCCCTTAAGGCACGATAACCAAACTCGATAATCAAAATAATATAACGGCTAAGGCCGGAGTTTTATGAACGAGCTGGAGCTCTTTATTTCAAATCCAAATTAAAACTAAACTTAAGATTGAACAAAAACTCATGCATAGCCGGATGCCCGTGGCAGACCGCAGACCTTGCACATTTTGCAAAAGTCATACGATCGTTGTCAGCCAATGAAAGTGAGCCACGGCTCGGAATGGTACAATGTGCTGGCTCAGCTCTAGGGCCAATAAGTCGGACCCGATTTAGGGTGGACCATGCATGAGGGAGAAATGTAATAATAATATTGATAATAATAAAAAGTGATTAATACTAGAGAATGGTAAACATGATAAATGATTAACATTAATAAGGTAAGTAAGAACTGGCCTGCTCAGCCTAAGCTGGGGGTTGGTTGTTAACTACTCCCCCCTTAAATTGGACGCCGTCCTCGGTGACAGCCAGTTCGTCGATGGACTTTTGTAGCTGGGCTGCCTCTCGTTTGCGCCTGCAGTGTTGTTGGAGCAGGACCAAGCCGCATAGCATGAGGCTGACGGCAACTCCTGCGGCGAACCAAATCCTCGGGGAACCTCCATCCGACACGTCATCCCGTAGCTCCTGCAGTAAACGCAGGTTATGCTCGTTCATCCGCTGTAGCAATGGTAGACTCAGTATGTGATCGTGTCCCGTGATGTTAATTAAGGGGGAGGCCGCAATACCCGGGCTCATATTCACTGAGTGGTTGAGGTTCAAATATACGGAGTCGTTGATCACCGCCTTTCTCTCAAAAGTAATGAGGTGGGTCCCTATTATGGTCGTTGTGGGACCGTCATCGATGGTAATCCTCGTCAGTTTCTCATTAATGATAATTACTCCGTCGTCCACAATTGTAAGGGGTTCCAGATTGCTGGGCCGCGTCCGGCATGTAGCCGCCCCGCCTGCATGTAACTGCTTGGCACCGGTGTCTTGGGGCGCTTTTTTGCAAAATGTGGCCAAATTGGTAGAAGTGCAACCTGAGACTGCTAGGACTCCGTCATCACATTCAGCCACGATGTTGTTTTCTATTTGTAGCATAGTATGGTAATGTGCAACAGGGAAGAGCAGGACCTTTTTACAAATACGCTTAACTCTAGGATACTGGACTATAACGTGGACAAGAACATTATTTTGAAGAATTTTAATCTTAGATACATCCATAAGGCTAACTATAGGGACCTCTGTTAGCTGTTCGTCGAAAATAGCCTTTAGGTCATTGTGATTAAAAATGGTAGGATTGATGATATTATTTTTAGCAAGAGTGATGGTGATCATGCAATTCTGGATTTCTGATATTAACATTCTATTCCTGGCAAGGAGTGTTTCATACAAATGGCCTGAGTCGACAAGCCCGTCCCTCTTCTCCCTGAGTATCTTGTTTACTGTGTCTGTGAGTAGGTTGATGTGCTTCTGTGTCTCTGTGTTAATTACAACCTGTCTGTTATTAGCCTCGATAAGCGACGCTTGATTGGTGTTGATTCTACTTAAATCTTCCGCGTCGGGTGTACCCGCTACGACCTTAAGGACTGAGCCCAAAAAATCAAGGCTCCTGGCCATTCTATGGTGTATCTTTAGTTCCTCCAATAGGTTTTGAGCATGCTCAATGTCCACTTCCAGCAGCTTCCTCATATGGGACTGTGGGAACAGTTCTAGCATTTTGATTGTGGAGTCGATAATGATGGCAAACTCGGACAGATTTGTCGAGTGCCTGACCAGGCCGTACTGTTCCCATATTAAGACATTGCCATCTAGCACCGGGATGTATTTAGCGTGCGAGAAATCAGTGATTCTCGCGCCCGCGGTGGACAGCAGTATGATGAATATAATGGAGAGCCTGTGGGAATTTAGCAAAGATTGGGTTTTAATATAAGGGCGAATGTGGCGAGTGGAGTGCCTACCTAATGTTGTCCTTATGGACCACCCTCCCCTTAATGAGAACAGATGTTCCCAGATCTGCTTCTACACGCTCTTCTGAATTAAGCGGTGTCAATTTATTCCCTAATCTTTTGTTGTTGCGAAGGTGTACTCTTTCGCCGACTTCGAAGACTCTGTTTTGCCTAGAAGGATTAACCCTATCTAGGTTGGATTGTTGTGCTTTGTCAATCTTGGCTTTAATTGCCAGCTTCATCTCATCGCTGCTTGCGTGGATGACCTCTATCGGCCTAGACTCTGTGACCGAATGTAGCGACCTGTTGTATTCTATAGTAGACCTCAATATTAGTTCCACAGTGTCCTCGATTTTTTTATCAATTTTGAGGCATCTGGCAATTTCCGCCAGGGTACTGTGAAATCTCTCAACTTGGCCATTGGAGCTACTGTGTAGCGGTGGCGCATTGACAACGTCGATGCTGTATTGGTTTTTCAGCAATGACGTGATTGTCTCTGAGTTAAAGGAGGCCTCATTGTCGCAGTATATAGTTTTGGTGTTAGAGTAAAAATTTACTAACTGAAGAATAGGTGCTCGTACATCTATTATTGCCCTGGAAATCAAGGGCTTTACGATAGCGAATTTGGAGAATTTATCAATGCAAGTTAAGAAAATTTTTTTGTCGGTCGAAAAAATGTCGATATGCAACATTTCCCCAACGTATGATGGGATGGGCGTAGTTCCCAATTCCTGTTTCTTGGGATGGCGGTCGTATTTGGCTTTATTGCAGACCTTGCAATTTGCGACTACTTCGCTAGCTAATTTTGACATGTTCGGGAAGTAATAATCCCGGAGAATTTGTTTTGCGTTCTCCTGGGCAGCCCTATGGGCGCGATTGTGCTCGGTGTTAGTGATTTCCAACTGTTCATTAGCGTTGGTTATGTCACTGACAAAGGTTTTACAATGCCAGAACTTTGTCGCAGGAAATTCCTGCCTCAAGGCATGTTGGATGCGAGCTAGGGTAGGTAAATCGCAGTGAATCGCGTTCACAACGTTGGCGTTGATGATCTCTTTAACGGATTCAACAAGCAAGTCCTTGTTATTAAAATTGATGATATGACGAGTTCTGTTTCCAAAGACTATGAAATCTCGCCGAAGCGGATGGTCCGCTTCTTCCAAAATAATTTGGTTTCTAAAGCAGTTAAGAGGTTTATCTGTGGTATCTATGGTGTACGAGAGTGAAAGCTCACTATGCACCGTAGCCGCGTCAGACTGGGCCTCTAAGTTATTCAGGGGTTGCCTTGATAATGCGTCAGCTACCAGGTTTTGTTTTCCGGGTGTGTAAAATACTTTCCCGTTGTTCTCATCAATGAATGCTTTCCATCGCTTGATTTTAGCGTTGGTATTTTTGTCGGATACCGCATACGTGAGAGGCTGGTGGTCTGTGAAGATCCGTACCTCATTGTTACCGTACAGGTAATTCTGGAGTTTGCCTATTGCCCAGACTATCGCCAATAATTCTCTTTCGTTTGTGGCGTAGTTCAGCTCGCAGTCTTTTAGCGTGCGTGAAATCATAGTAATAGGTCTTTTATTCTGGGACAGTACCGCGCCTATTCCACTCGCTGAGGCGTCAGTGGTTAAGTCAAACGGTGATTTAAAATCAGGGTATGTCAATATGACATCTTCGGATGCCAAAATGTTACGAAGGTGGTCGAATGCATTTCGCTGGGTTTCATTAAACCTGACAGCTACTTTTTTCGACATATTCTTGCTGACCGTCCCGTTTTCCCCTTTGAGGATGGCGGTCAGGGGTCTAGCTATAGATGCAAAGTTTTTTACAAAGCTTCTGTAATAGCTCGCCAGGCCTAGGAAGGACCTGAGGCTAAACAGATTTTTTGGTTCTGGGAACTCTTTTATTGCCCTAACTTTTTCTGGGTCTGTTTTTGTCCCTCCTCTGGTAACAATGAACCCTAGGAATTCAACGCTCTCTTTAAAGAACTTTGTTTTTTCTCGTGCCACCCTCATGTTGGCATCGAGTAGGCGCTTAAGCACCGTGTCGATATGCTTGACATGTTCCGTTTCATTTTCGGAAAAGATGATAACATCGTCAACGTAGACGTAGCATATTTTGCCGATTTCTTCCCGCAGCACATCGTCGATGGCTCTTTGGAAAATACTCCCTGCGTTTTTTAGGCCGAAGGGTAGTCGGCAGAATTCATACTTCCCACCATTAACTGAGAACGAGGTTTTCTCTCTGTCCTTTTCAGCCAGGTATATTTGGTGGTACCCTGACTTCAGGTCTAGGGTAGTAAAAAATTTGGCTTTTCCCAAGTTCGCTAGAATCATGGGTATGCTCGGCATGGGATAGCGATCGGCGACTGTTCGCTCGTTCAGCTTCCTGAAATCGATTACTAATCGCTTCTTTTTACTGCCATTATCATCAGTCCCTTTTTTATCAACTACCCAGGCAGGGCTGTTGTATGGGGATCTTGACGGCCTGATTATGCCGTTTTGCAGCAGTTCTTTGATTTCGTTGTTTACAAAGTCTGCTGCCCCCATAGGGTAGGGGTATAACTTGGAGTAGACAGGTTCGTCACTCGTAGTTCGAATAGTAGCGATGACCGATGTGTTGAAGGTGAGCGCCTCGTTAGAGGTTGAAAACACCTTAATTCTTTTCAGAATAGTTTTTTTGAATTCGGCTTTAGCCGAACTTGGCACCACTATGTCATCGATTCTGGTGAAATTGACATTTTGACAGTCAAAAAATTTGAGCTTTTCAGTGACATTTGCATATTTTATCACGCTGCTGCCTAGGTTCCATGCTACTCCTGCTCGCGTTAGCGAATCGAAGCCTATTATAGCATCGAACGTGCTCAAAGTATCCAAGAGGAAAAATGGGACGTCTAGTCCAAAAAAGCGCATTATGCACTTGTATTTGACATCACTGGAGCCGTGAATAGAGCTCACAGTGAAGGGGCTTTCGACCGGCATTACGTTTCTTAGCTCCTTTACGGGCTTCACGTAATTTTTTGCCGCCCCGGTGTCGATGAGAATGTTTATTGATTTGTCAGCCAACTGTCGCTCGACGAACGGCAGTCGGGAACGCTCCCTAAAAAATGGAGGAGGTCGTTAAGCTCGGCGGAGTCGCTATCTTCCTCGATGGTGGCAACCTCGGCCTCAGCTGTGGTGGCATAATCCGTCGCCTCCTGTTGGGGTTGGGCTATATTGTTGACGCGTTGGCGTCTTTGGCCTGATTGACGCTGGGACGAGTTCTGCCTTTTGTAGTTGTTGTTACTTTGAGGCTTTCCCCAGCTTGTTTCTTGTCTAAATCTAGCCGTTGAGGGGTCTACCTCCATGGGTTGAACTTTACCCTGGTCTAGTGGCTCAGTATCCCTGTGCTTTGGCCAGGGATTGTTCTCATGAGATTTATTTTGGTTTTGTTTAGGGACAAAGTGAGGATTCTTATCCTCGCCTCTCCATTGCTTTCCCTGACTCTTACTATTGCGCCTGTTGCCCTCATTGCAATGGGACTTGTCTTCTATAGCTTTCGCGTAGGACGCCGCGAACGCACTTCTCTCAATGCTGTTCTCGGCCTCTCGCGCTAACGCTAGTGCAGACGGAAGGTCTTTGGGTTGTGCTGGCAGCACGAGTGACTTGAGTGGTCTTTTAAGCCCTGCAATGAATGCATGAAGGGCATCATCCCTAACCTCCTTATTTAGGATAGTTGCTGTGTCCGAGTTATGTGACATGACTATTTTGTTAGTGACAAGCGTGAGTTTCCTCTCGACCTCGTCATAGTATGCCATAAGATCGGAGTCTCCTTGCCGAACCATTTCTAAATTTTGCCGCAGCACTCTCAAGGACGTTTTGTCCGCATATGTGCAATCTAGTCTGGCTATAATTGTATCGAAGTTTAGCACTGTATTGTGGGACGTGAGTAGTGACCGAGCGGGTCCGCAAATTTTGTTTTTAATTATGACCACGGCCTCGTAGTGTGCCTCGCTGCCGTCGTATTTCTTAAATACCTCATAGGCATCTGATGCAGCTTGCCTCCACGAAACATACTCATCGTGGCTTCCACTGAACGTTGGCAGAGACTTTACTATGTCCAACTTGACATCGCATCTTACTGCAGGGTTTGGTACTACTCTTTTGTAAACCTCCACCTGCGGCGCTTGGACTGACAGCGCGCTAACCTGTGTTCTAACCGCATCTAATTCTGTGGCGAAATCGATTCTTAACCGCTCCTCTTGTTCGCTAAGAGCGGCGCTGACCGCATTTGCGACAATCGCTTGGACTATTTCTGCGTTCATTTCTGGTTGATCTGTGTCCCTAACTTCGGGGCGAAATCCTACTTCTTCGCTACTTTCGCTATCGTCGCTATCAATTTCCTGTTTTACTTCTCTATACTCCCAACTCATTGGCAGTTAAAGGGCGCGAGGTAGATACGAGGATTTGACGATTGGGCTCAAGACAAAAGGTTTCAACGGGCCACTTTGGTGATGTAAAGTCGAAAAATTTAGCGAAAAATAATAGATCGTCACCTAAAACACAAAGATGTTGGATTAATTTGTCCCAAGAACAAAATTAAAATACAGAACGGTGACAACAAGTATAGGTCAATTCGACTGGTTATATTATTAGCACAGACACACTGGATAACTTTGGTACGAAACTCAATATAAGCACAGTAGGTAAATTTGTAACAAACACAAGGAGAAAAACGACTGGGCCCTCTGAATGCGAAATGAAATACAATATTCCTTTGCATAATTAAATCGTGTAAATGTCGATCGCCTTGGCACCAGTGTGCGTTATTTGAGACGTATGGTTTCTTTTATTATAATGCACTTAAAAAAATCCAGATCGAACAAAATTAAATTAACACGCAGAACATGGAAGTGTATTGTAATTTAATATTTGAATTGAATTTATTCACATAAAAATTGCCAGTACGAGTGTACGTAACTTGAGTTATATGTATATTTTTTATTTGCCACGCACTCATAAAAATCTGAATCAGAAATCGAAAATCGAGTCACTTTTTATACGTAAAAAATTCCTATTGCTGGGCGTAGGAAATTGTATGACATATGTGTGTTGTGTATGTGTAGACCTTGACTATTGTCGGCGCTCAGCTACTTACATAATTTACAACTTCAGGGGTGGGATTCGAATATTAGTAATAATATTAATCCGTTGGGCGACAATTATTTAATTATCCGTGCCGGCTGGCGGCTCCTCCGCGGCAGGGGTAGAGCCGGTAGGTGATATATCCGTAGGGGGGTGGCAGTAGAGTACTGCCCGCTGATTGATTGTTGGCGGCCACCAAGATTGGCAGCCACAGCGGAGTCGGGTGGTAGCTTCGACTCCCTTGCTTCTTCCGAAGTATACGGTGGGAGATACTTATCTCCGATGTCACGGCCCTTAAGGCACGATAACCAAACTCGATAATCAAAATAATATAACGGCTAAGGCCGGAGTTTTATGAACGAGCTGGAGCTCTTTATTTCAAATCCAAATTAAAACTAAACTTAAGATTGAACAAAAACTCATGCATAGCCGGATGCCCGTGGCAGACCGCAGACCTTGCACATTTTGCAAAAGTCATACGAGCCACGGCTCGGAATGGTACAATGTGCTGGCTCAGCTCTAGGGCCAATAAGTCGGACCCGATTTAGGGTGGACCATGCATGAGGGAGAAATGTAATAATAATATTGATAATAATAAAAAGTGATTAATACTAGAGAATGGTAAACATGATAAATGATTAACATTAATAAGGTAAGTAAGAACTGGCCTGCTCAGCCTAAGCTGGGGGTTGGTTGTTAACTACTCCCCCCTTAAATTGGACGCCGTCCTCGGTGACAGCCAGTTCGTCGATGGACTTTTGTAGCTGGGCTGCCTCTCGTTTGCGCCTGCAGTGTTGTTGGAGCAGGACCAAGCCGCATAGCATGAGGCTGACGGCAACTCCTGCGGCGAACCAAATCCTCGGGGAACCTCCATCCGACACGTCATCCCGTAGCTCCTGCAGTAAACGCAGGTTATGCTCGTTCATCCGCTGTAGCAATGGTAGACTCAGTATGTGATCGTGTCCCGTGATGTTAATTAAGGGGGAGGCCGCAATACCCGGGCTCATATTCACTGAGTGGTTGAGGTTCAAATATACGGAGTCGTTGATCACCGCCTTTCTCTCAAAAGTAATGAGGTGGGTCCCTATTATGGTCGTTGTGGGACCGTCATCGATGGTAATCCTCGTCAGTTTCTCATTAATGATAATTACTCCGTCGTCCACAATTGTAAGGGGTTCCAGATTGCTGGGCCGCGTCCGGCATGTAGCCGCCCCGCCTGCATGTAACTGCTTGGCACAGGTGTCTTGGGGCGCTTTTTTGCAAAATGTGGCCCCAAATTGGTAGAAGTGCAACCTGAGACTGCTAGGATTCCGTCATCACATTCAGCCACGATGTTGTTTTCTATTTGTAGCATAGTATGGTAATGTGCAACAGGGAAGAGCAGGACCTTTTTACAAATACGCTTAACTCTAGGATACTGGACTATAACGTGGACAAGAACATTATTTTGAAGAATTTTAATCTTAGATACATCCATAAGGCTAACTATAGGGACCTCTGTTAGCTGTTCGTCGAAAATAGCCTTTAGGTCATTGTGATTAAAAATGGTAGGATTGATGATATTATTTTTAGCAAGAGTGATGGTGATCATGCAATTCTGGATTTCTGATATTAACATTCTATTCCTGGCAAGGAGTGTTTCATACAAATGGCCTGAGTCGACAAGCCCGTCCCTCTTCTCCCTGAGTATCTTGTTTACTGTGTCTGTGAGTAGGTTGATGTGCTTCTGTGTCTCTGTGTTAATTACAACCTGTCTGTTATTAGCCTCGATAAGCGACGCTTGATTGGTGTTGATTCTACTTAAATCTTCCGCGTCGGGTGTACCCGCTACGACCTTAAGGACTGAGCCCAAAAAATCAAGGCTCCTGGCCATTCTATGGTGTATCTTTAGTTCCTCCAATAGGTTTTGAGCATGCTCAATGTCCACTTCCAGCAGCTTCCTCATATGGGACTGTGGGAACAGTTCTAGCATTTTGATTGTGGAGTCGATAATGATGGCAAACTCGGACAGATTTGTCGAGTGCCTGACCAGGCCGTACTGTTCCCATATTAAGACATTGCCATCTAGCACCGGGATGTATTTAGCGTGCGAGAAATCAATGATTCTCGGGCTCGCGGTGGACAGCAGTATGATGAATATAATGGAGAGCCTGTGGGAATTTAGCAAAGATTGGGTTTTAATATAAGGGCGAATGTGGCGAGTGGAGTGCCTACCTAATGTTGTCCTTATGGACCACCCTCCCCTTAATGAGAACAGATGTTCCCAGATCTGCTTCTACACGCTCTTCTGAATTAAGCGGTGTCAATTTATTCCCTAATCTTTTGTTGTTGCGAAGGTGTACTCTTTCGCCGACTTCGAAGACTCTGTTTTGCCTAGAAGGATTAACCCTATCTAGGTTGGATTGTTGTGCTTTGTCAATCTTGGCTTTAATTGCCAGCTTCATCTCATCGCTGCTTGCGTGGATGACCTCTATCGGCCTAGACTCTGTGACCGAATGTAGCGACCTGTTGTATTCTATAGTAGACCTCAATATTAGTTCCACAGTGTCCTCGATTTTTTTACCAATTTTGAGGCATCTGGCAATTTCCGCCAGGGTACTGTGAAATCTCTCAACTTGGCCATTGGAGCTACTGTGTAGCGGTGGCGCATTGACAACGTCGATGCTGTATTGGTTTTTCAGCAATGACGTGATTGTCTCTGAGTTAAAGGAGGCCTCATTGTCGCAGTATATAGTTTTGGTGTTAGAGTAAAAATTTACTAACTGAAGAATAGGTGCTCGTACATCTATTATTGCCCTGGAAATCAAGGGCTGTACGATAGCGAATTTGGAGAATTTATCAATGCAAGTTAAGAAAATTTTTTTGTCGGTCGAAAAAATGTCGATATGCAACATTTCCCCAACGTATGATGGGATGGGCGTAGTTCCCAATTCCTGTTTCTTGGGATGGCGGTCGTATTTGGCTTTATTGCAGACCTTGCAATTTGCGACTACTTCGCTAGCTAATTTTGACATGTTCGGGAAGTAATAATCCCGGAGAATTTGTTTTGCGTTCTCCTGGGCAGCCCTATGGGCGCGATTGTGCTCGGTGTTAGTGATTTCCAACTGTTCATTAGCGTTGGTTATGTCACTGACAAAGGTTTTACAATGCCAGAACTTTGTCGCAGGAAATTCCTGCCTCAAGGCATGTTGGATGCGAGCTAGGGTAGGTAAATCGCAGTGAATCGCGTTCACAACGTTGGCGTTGATGATCTCTTTAACGGATTCAACAAGCAAGTCCTTGTTATTAAAATTGATGATATGACGAGTTCTGTTTCCAAAGACTATGAAATCTCGCCGAAGCGGATGGTCCGCTTCTTCCAAAATAATTTGGTTTCTAAAGCAGTTAAGAGGTTTATCTGTGGTATCTATGGTGTACGAGAGTGAAAGCTCACTATGCACCGTAGCCGCGTCAGACTGGGCTTCAGCCTCTAAGTTATTCAGGGGTTGCCTTGATAATGCGTCAGCTACCAGGTTTTGTTTTCCGGGTGTGTAAAATACTTTCCCGTTGTTCTCATCAATGAATGCTTTCCATCGCTTGATTTTAGCGTTGGTATTTTTGTCGGATACCGCATACGTGAGAGGCTGGTGGTCTGTGAAGATCCGTACCTCATTGTTACCGTACAGGTAATTCTGGAGTTTGCCTATTGCCCAGACTATCGCCAATAATTCTCTTTCGTTTGTGGCGTAGTTCAGCTCGCAGTCTTTTAGCGTGCGTGAAATCATAGTAATAGGTCTTTTATTCTGGGACAGTACCGCGCCTATTCCACTCGCTGAGGCGTCAGTGGTTAAGTCAAACGGTGATTTGAAATCAGGGTATGTCAATATGACATCTTCGGATGCCAAAATGTTACGAAGGTGGTCGAATGCATTTCGCTGGGTTTCATTAAACCTGACAGCTACTTTTTTCGACATATTCTTGCTGACCGTCCCGTTTTCCCCTTTGAGGATGGCGGTCAGGGGTCTAGCTATAGATGCAAAGTTTTTTACAAAGCTTCTGTAATAGCTCGCCAGGCCTAGGAAGGACCTGAGGCTAAACAGATTTTTTGGTTCTGGGAACTCTTTTATTGCCCTAACTTTTTCTGGGTCTGTTTTTGTCCCTCCTCTGGTAACAATGAACCCTAGGAATTCAACGCTCTCTTTAAAGAACTTTGTTTTTTCTCGTGCCACCCTCATGTTGGCATCGAGTAGGCGCTTAAGCACCGTGTCGATATGCTTGACATGTTCCGTTTCATTTTCGGAAAAGATGATAACATCGTCAACGTAGACGTAGCATATTTTGCCGATTTCTTCCCGCAGCACATCGTCGATGGCTCTTTGGAAAATACTCCCTGCGTTTTTTAGGCCGAAGGGTAGTCGGCAGAATTCATACTTCCCACCATTAACTGAGAACGAGGTTTTCTCTCTGTCCTTTTCAGCCAGGTATATTTGGTGGTACCCTGACTTCAGGTCTAGGGTAGTAAAAAATTTGGCTTTTCCCAAGTTCGCTAGAATCATGGGTATGCTCGGCATGGGATAGCGATCGGCGACTGTTCGCTCGTTCAGCTTCCTGAAATCGATTACTAATCGCTTCTTTTTACTGCCATTATCATCAGTCCCTTTTTTATCAACTACCCAGGCAGGGCTGTTGTATGGGGATCTGGACGGCCTGATTATGCCGTTTTGCAGCAGTTCTTTGATTTCGTTGTTTACAAAGTCTGCTGCCCCCATAGGGTAGGGGTATAACTTGGAGTAGACAGGTTCGTCACTCGTAGTTCGAATAGTAGCGATGACCGATGTGTTGAAGGTGAGCGCCTCGTTAGAGGTTGAAAACACCTTAATTCTTTTCAGAATAGTTTTTTTGAATTCGGCTTTAGCCGAACTTGGCACCACTATGTCATCGATTCTGGTGAAATTGACATTTTGACAGTCAAAAAATTTGAGCTTTTCAGTGACATTTGCATATTTTATCACGCTGCTGCCTAGGTTCCATGCTACTCCTGCTCGCGTTAGCGAATTGAAGCCTATTATAGCATCGAACGTGCTCAATGTATCCAAGAGGAAAAATGGGACGTCTAGTCCAAAAATGCGCATTATGCACTTGTATTTGACATCACTGGAGCCGTGAATGGAGCTCACAGTGAAGGGGGTTTCGACCGGCATTACGTTTCTTAGCTCCTTTACGGGCTTCACGTAATTTTTTGCCGCCCCGGTGTCGATGAGAATGTTTATTGATTTGCCAGCCAACTGTCGCTCGACGAACGGCAGTCGGGAACGCTCCCTAAAAAATGGAGGAGGTCGTTAAGCTCGGCGGAGTCGCTATCTTCCTCGATGGTGGCAACCTCGGCCTCAGCTGTGGTGGCATAATCCGTCGCCTCCTGTTGGGGTTGGGCTATATTGTTGACGCGTTGGCGTCTTTGGCCTGATTGACGCTGGGACGAGTTCTGCCTTTTGTAGTTGTTGTTACTTTGAGGCTTTCCCCAGCTTGGTTCTTGTCTAAATCTAGCCGTTGAGGGGTCTACCTCCATGGGTTGAACTTTACCCTGGTCTAGTGGCTCAGTATCCCTGTGCTTTGGCCAGGGATTGTTCTCATGAGATTTATTTTGGTTTTGTTTAGGGACAAAGTGCGGATTCTTATCCTCGCCTCTCCATTGCTTTCCCTGACTCTTACTATTGCGCCTGTTGCCCTCATTGCAATGGGACTTGTCTTCTATAGCTTTCGCGTAGGACGCCGCGAACGCACTTCTCTCAATGCTGTTCTCGGCCTCTCGCGCTAACGCTAGTGCAGACGGAAGGTCTTTGGGTTGTGCTGGCAGCACGAGTGACTTGAGTGGTCTTTTAAGCCCTGCAATGAATGCATGAAGGGCATCATCCCTAACCTCCTTATTTAGGATAGTTGCTGTGTCCGAGTTATGTGACATGACTATTTTGTTAGTGACAAGCGTGAGTTTCCTCTCGACCTCGTCATAGTATGCCATAAGATCGGAGTCTCCTTGCCGAACCATTTCTAAATTTTGCCGCAGCACTCTCAAGGACGTTTTGTCCGCATATGTGCAATCTAGTCTGGCTATAATTGCATCGAAGTTTAGCACTGTATTGTGGGACGTGAGTAGTGACCGAGCGGGTCCGCAAATTTTGTTTTTAATTATGACCACGGCCTCGTAGTGTGCCTCGCTGCCGTCGTATTTCTTAAATACCTCATAGGCATCTGATGCAGCTTGCCTCCACGAAACATACTCATCGTGGCTTCCACTGAACGTTGGCAGAGACTTTACTATGTCCAACTTGACATCGCATCTTACTGCAGGGTTTGGTACTACTCTTTTGTAAACCTCCACCTGCGGCGCTTGGACTGACAGCGCGCTAACCTGTGTTCTAACCGCATCTAATTCTGTGGCGAAATCGATTCTTAACCGCTCCTCTTGTTCGCTAAGAGCGGCGCTGACCGCATTTGCGACAATCGCTTGGACCATTTCTGCGTTCATTTCTGGTTGATCTGTGTCCCTAACTTCGGGGCGAAATCCTACTTCTTCGCTACTTTCGCTATCGTCGCTATCAATTTCCTGTTTTACTTCTCTATACTCCCAACTCATTGGCAGTTAAAGGGCGCGAGGTAGATACGAGGATTTGACGATTGGGCTCAAGACAAAAGGTTTCAACGGGCCACTTTGGTGATGTAAAGTCGAAAAATTTAGCGAAAAATAATAGATCGTCACCTAAAACACAAAGATGTTGGATTAATTTGTCCCAAGAACAAAATTAAAATACAGAACGGTGACAACAAGTATAGGTCAATTCGACTGGGTATATTATTAGCACAGACACACTGGATAACTTTGGTACGAAACTCAATATAAGCACAGTAGGTAAATTTGTAACAAACACAAGGAGAAAAACGACTGGGCCCTCTGAATGCGTATAGGAACCAACCTTAACAAAGAAATACAATATTCCTTTGCATAATTAAATCGTGTAAATGTCGATCGCCTTGGCACCAGTGTGCGTTATTTGAGACGTATGGTTTCTTTTATTATAATGCACTTAAAAAAATCCAGATCGAACAAAATTAAATCAACACGCAGAACATGGAAGTGTATTGTAATTTAATATTTGAATAATTTATTCACATAAAAATTGCCAGTACGAGTGTACGTAACTTGAGTTATATGTATATTTTTTATTTGCCACGCACTCATAAAAATCTGAATCAGAAATCGAAAATCGAGTCACTTTTTATACGTAAAAAATTCCTATTGCTGGGCGTAGGAAATTGTATGACATATGTGTGTTGTGTATGTGTAGACCTTGACTATTGTCGGCGCTCAGCTACTTACATAATTTACAACTTCAGGGGTGGGATTCGAATATTAGTAATAATATTAATCCGTTGGGCGACAATTATTTAATTATCCGTGCCGGCTGGCGGCTCCTCCGCGGCAGGGGTAGAGCCGGTAGGTGATATATCCGTAGGGGGGTGGCAGTAGAGTACTGCCCGCTGATTGATTGTTGGCGGCCACCAAGATTGGCAGCCACAGCGGAGTCGGTAGCTTCGACTCCCTTGCTTCTTCCGAAGTATACGGTGGGAGATACTTATCTCCGATGTCACGGCCCTTAAGGCACGATAACCAAACTCGATAATCAAAATAATATAACGGCTAAGGCCGGAGTTTTATGAACGAGCTAAGATTGAACAAAAACTCATGCATAGCCGGATGCCCGTGGCAGAACGCAGACCTTGCACATTTTGCAAAAGTCATACGATCGTTGTCAGCCAATGAAAGGGAGCCACGGCTCGGAATGGTACAATGTGCTGGCTCAGCTCTAGGGCCAATAAGTCGGACCCGATTTAGGGTGGACCATGCATGAGGGAGAAATGTAATAATAATATTGATAATAAGAAAAAGTGATTAATACTAGAGAATGGTAAACATGATAAAAAATTAACATTAATAAGGTAAGTAAGAACTGGCCTGCTCAGCCTAAGCTGGGGGTTGGTTGTTAACTTATATATGAAGTTTACTCACCTTTTCCTTGTTCTGCGCGCTTAGGGAATCACTGAAAATGTACGTTTGACCGGCTTCACGATAAAACTCAAGTGTCAAAAAATCCACTAAAACGTATGTAAGTGCCAGCGAGACAACATGATCGAAGTAGGCCAATTCGAATTTCGAATATATCTTTTTCGCTTCCACTCACGTGATTGATGTCGCCATATTGCTATATCCTCTCTTTTTCGATGTCAAAGAATTTTGAAAAAGAGAGAAATCGACAACTTCACATTTTTTGGTATCAATTTGACATTATTTAATGGTAAAAATGATATGTGTCTAAAAATCACAAATTTACCATGCGTATATCAAATTGATCCTGGGTCGTTTTTTTCTGTGTAGAGGGTTCCACTCCACGGGGGAACGGGTAACTTTGAGGAGAGTCTTTACCAGAGGTCCTTATTTGCGTCGAGGAAAACGCAGAGTCCAATTCCTGGGCTGCGACCTAATGGGCTGGCCGAAGTCTTATACTTCGCGTCAGAGGCTAAAAAATCCACCGGGCTGGACCTTCGGGCGAGGCCAAGCCGGGGGAATACTTTGCAGGCGTCAGGTCAGGCGTCAGAGGGCGGGACCGCGCACGACGCCCAGAACGACAAAGGAGCTAGGATTGCTGATAAGGCGGGAAGGGTGCCCACGCGCAAGTCCCAAAACTACGAAAGAGGCAGGAAAAACTACTGGACGAACGGGAAGGGGGTCCACATTCAGGTCCGAAACAGTAGTGTGAACGATGTAAGGTTAGGTTACACTTAGTGCCTGACTACGAGAAGGAAACATCGAAACATCAAACAACGATCGAGAAGTGCGATTATATATTCTTTACCATTTATTCAATTTATCCTCACTCAGGTCCGCTACACCGTTTTGAGCACAGGATAATCTGGTCGCTCTAACCTCAGCTGACTTCTTTATATATAAATGTGTGTCTTAAAATCGGCCGCGTAACCACCGGGTAGAACTTGGTCGCCTTCGATTGTCGGAACACCCGCGATCAGAAGGCCGAGAGTGGTCGCGTCAGGCGTCAAGGCTGGCCTGTGCTGCGATTCTCCACCGGCGGAAAAGCTCGAGGAGCACACGTGGTTTTCGAAGCCTCGCTAAGCCGCGTCCAAATCACACGTCTTACCCGTTCCGCGAATCCGAGAGAAGAGCCAACGTACCGATCGCTGCGTGACCGCCTTCTATTTTCCGCCCTTTTCCTGCATTCGGGATTTCTAGTATTTTCCTACTACTGGTATTTTAGCTCCTTTGCTTTTCTAGTATTTAACATGTCTTGATGAACTATCGGTTGGCGTTGCCACCCCGGGCTCTGAACTTAGCTACAACTTATTTATTCTTAATTCGACTTAATGTTTATTGTAATTCACGGTATTTCTCTCAAAGCTATTATAAACAAAGTAATAATGATTGTGGCGTACGAGCCTTCTAGGCGGGTTCGTCACAGCCCACATAACCATACATTGAGATCGCGGATGGGTGGCGCATTCCAATCTCGCTTTGCTGATCGCATATCTCTGTCTCCTTTGGTCCCTTTAGCTGAGTAACGGGTATCTGATAACCGAGGTTCTCGACCATAGCGTTCTTCTTTGTTCCTTGTATGCTTCTTATTTATGTATGACTTCTTTGAGCGTGTAATGTTGAATTAGTACTGCCTGTCATTTCAGTACTGCACTAAATTTACTTTGTGATAGCTCCGATAACTGCCGTAAAGTTTCCTGCCTCAAATATTGTTAAAGACAGCCATGTTCTAGGAGTCTGCGTAAATCGTACATCTTTGAAGGTGAAGTTTTTGTCCATTAAATTCTGGGATGGCATTTGGAATGCATGCCCGTTGGGCAACAACATTATGTTTTCTTTCGTGTCTATTACACTTATTAATGAATCTAATTCTTTTTTTCTAATCTTTCCTCTTCAATTTCATCTTCTGGTTCCGGTTATGTTATTACCGCAGGTATTGTAAGATCGTGTATATCTTTTTCTTTTATGTCAATCTTATCGCTTAAATCTTGATCTTCTTCTTCTACTAAATCTATTACTGCCTGGTCTGGTGATTCTTGTTCTTCCCTAGGATCTTTTGCCTAAGGCGTATTTAAGATTGTCGGTAATAGATACATATAAATTTTACTCTCTTTGAATGTTATTAAATTTGAACGTAACTTGATCAATAATTTTGATATTTTTGAGCTGTTCGTTTTATTTGTTGCTTTCCTGTTTTCATGCACTACTTTTCTTCTCTCATTAAAACATTCGACAAGTATTTTTGAATGTATATTTATTGTCTCAGTTTGAATTGCCCTAATTTGACTCACACAATTGAAAGATTTATCAAGTTTTTTTTTTTTTCTTTAATTTGCCTCGCTAGGTTTTTTTAGATTGAAGCTTTAAGCCCTTACAATTCGGGCTTGTCTATTTCAGAAAATACTTTAAAATTTTTTATAGTAGATAGTACTATTAGTTTTTAGATGGTGTTACACTGAATAAGTGGGAAAAATCTAAGCCGAACCTCTTTATATTTTATTTCATTTCAAAATCATAAATTAACGGCTCTGTTTCTAATTGTTGAATGTAAACTATTATCTATTTTAAAATTGTGGTTCCTATTATTATTATTATTATACTTTCGTTCATGTTCACTTTTATTTTATTGTAATTTCATTCCCATAGACTTTTCTTAAATTAATATTCCTTCTTACATTACTAGATTCGTTGAAAAGTATGTAACAGGCAGAAGGAAGCGTTTCCGACCCCATAAATTATATATTTATTTTTGATCAGGATCCCTAGCCGAGTCGATCTAGCCATGTCCGTCTGTCCGTCCGTCCGGATGAACGCTGATGTCTCGGAAATTATAAGAGCTAGGCTATTGAGATTTGGCTTGCAGATTCCTGAGCTTCTTACGCAGCGCAAGTTTGTTTCAGCAATGTGCCAGCCCACTCTAACGCCCACAAACCGCTCAAAGCTGTGGCTCCTACAGTTTTGATGCTAGAATAAAAATTTTAGCTGAAATGTATTGTTCTTATCAAGACCTATCGATTGACCTAAAAAAATGTTTGTAACGCCCACTTTAACGCCCACAAACCGCCCAAACCTGTGACGCCCACAATTTGCATGCTAGATAAAAAATGTTAACTGAAATGTATTGGTCTCGTCAATACCTATCGATTGATCCAAAAAAAAATTGCCACACCCACTCTAACGCCCATAACGCTTAAATCTGTCTACCACCGGTAGGTGGCGCATTTCAATCTCGCATTGCTGCTTGCATATTTCCATTTTCCTTTGGTCCCTTTAGCTGAGTACCGGGTATCTGATAGTCGAGGTACTCGACTATAGCGTTCTTCCTTGTTTTATTTGGGTTCGAATCTCGAAAGACTGCAATTTGGTTAACCAATACCCGTCAGAAAATTTTTTGGATCGATGGAGAAAACACTATTCCACAAACTCGAAAGTATCCAAGGACAGTAACAAGCGAAAAACAAATTATTTGTAAAGGTGTGGAAAATAAACGATTTCTACAGACGTGGGAGTCGTCAGCTAATTAA
Source organism: Drosophila suzukii (assembly GCF_043229965.1). Classification (NCBI taxonomy): domain Eukaryota; kingdom Metazoa; phylum Arthropoda; class Insecta; order Diptera; family Drosophilidae; genus Drosophila; species Drosophila suzukii. Next base: position 27,851,852 of record NC_092082.1, on the reverse strand, counting down.
TATCGAGGAAATGGGCTGTCCGTCATTAAACAGGTTTAAAGGAAACCGGTTTCCCTATCGTGAAACACACCTTAAGGGCGGGGTTTGTGCTCTTAACAACGCATACATTATTTTTACATTTTTTAAAAGTAGCTCCAAAACAATAAAATAATTTCTATAAATCATTTTAAATTTGAAACTTGATTTAAACCCCTATTATGGGACGTATTAGAGCTAGCAGTAAGCCGTGAGGTCGTTGGCGTGAGGACCATGATCTTGTCAATGAGCATGCGCCTTCAGGCTTGTGCATGTGTCCCTTTTATTGCGGTCAGGTAATGGACAGTTGCGCATGTTCTGGTAGCTCTTTCTTGAATCCATGACATGTTTATAACCCATATGTGGAAATGAGAGAATCCTAGACATTTTACCAAGTAAACGTTCTGGGGCAGAAACAAAAATGTGTGTTTGAAAATATTCCACATCTAAGAATTATTAGCTTGTGATATTTAAGGGTATACTAGATTCGTCGGAAAGTATGTAACAGGCAGAAGGAAGCGTTTCCGACCCCATAAAGTATATATATCAGGATCACTAGCCGAGTCGAACTAGCCATGTCCGTCTGTCCGTATGAACGCTGAGATCTCGGAAACTATACAAGCTACGATACCTGAGATTCCTGCGCAGCGCAAGTTTGTTTCAGCAGGGTGCCACGCCCACTCTAACGCCCACAAACCGCCCAAAACTGTGGCTCCTACAGTTCTTATGGTAGAACAAAAATTTTAACTGAACTGTATTGCTCCTATCAAAACCTACCGATTGACCCAAAAAAAAGTTTGTCACGCCCACTTTAACGCCCACAAACCGCCCAAACCTGTGACGCCCACAATTTTCATGCTAGATTAAGATTTAACTGAAATGTATTGGTGTCGTCAATACCTATCGATTGATAAAAAAAAATTTTCCACCCCCACTCTAAGGCCCATAACGCTTAAATCTGTCTACCGCCGGTAGGTGGCGCATTTCAATCTCGCCTTGCTTCTTGCATATCTCCATTTTCCTTTGGTCCCATTAGCTGAGTAACGGGTATCTGATAGTCGAGGTACTCGACTATAGCGTTCTTCCTTGTTTTATTTGGGTTCTTTTGATTTATAAATTAATTTGTTAACTGTCCCATAATCCGCGTTTTCATCCTACTTAATTGCTTTTGCATTCGCAATAAATTCACTCATATAAATAGGATAAAGAAGTGTTAACCTTGATTCCGATTCCACCGTTCCAGAATCGGAGAGAGATATTGGCCTTAAAATTCCCCGCTGCCCATTCCCCGATTAACCGAATGGTGCCGAGAAATTTACTTTTTTTTCATTTTACTTTCGTTTATCCCGCTTGGGGATTTGAATTTGGGACAGGGGGGCAAGAGTCATAAAACAATAGGCTTTCGGTTTAAATAAAATATGGAGAAAATCTTACTTTCGTGAAATATCGACCATCGGAGAATTCATCGACGAAAGCGCTTCCGGGAGGATTTCCGGATCCTGTTGGATTTATAAAAAAAAAGAAGAAAAATAACACTATTGATCCCACAATGCCAACTCTAACGCATTTCTGCGCACGCGCTTCACACTTGCATAATTTTTTCCTGCACCAATATTTGCATAGAACAAATGTCAGGGTCAGGGTTTCGCTAATATTTGCCCTCTCACATTACCTTTCTCGACCCTCTGTTTTTCTTCTAACTTTTCACTTGTGTCTTGGCATAAAACAAGACTAACAGAATAAAATAGTTCTTTACCTAATAATTCTGCAAGTCGCGTTCCGCCGGACATTTTTAATCAGATTTTTAAACAATTTTCCACCGTTTCCTTTTTTTCTCCGCGTCTTTTACATTAATTTGGAGATCGTGCGACCGACGATGTACAGCGTGCCAAGAAAACTACTCGCCTAGACTTTTACTCAACTCAACCACACTCAAAGCTTGGGGAGTTAGGGGAAAAGAGAGGAAACGGGATTGCTCGTTATTCCAGGCTAATTCAAGCTATAGCTGGAGTTAAGTGAGGTTGCATCGGCCCTATTTTTGGAAAATTTAAAACGTCTGCCTTATTGGCACTAAATCACAATGCTAAAGGCCTCAAGGGCCCCTTTTCAGATAATTTGGCGTCTTCAACTTGTCGTCGTCGATTCGCTTTCACTGCTTTGCTAGCTGATTTCATCCAGAGTACTCAGTTGCGGTCATAGGTCTTCTGTAAATGGCATTAAGCGCCAAGCCTAAGTGAAACAAAAAAATATGTTTGTTTGTTTGTTTTTATTAAAACTATAGCCATTCAATTTCCTCGTTTAAAATTTTATAGTTGCCAATTAACTGCAGTCTGGGAATACCGAAAATGGCTAGAAAAATTGTGGCGCGCGGATTTCTGATGGAGCTATCTGGCTCTCCCTGACTATGCCTCCACCATTTTCCTAGGACTGACAATTCGCTGCCTCTTTCCCTCCGAAAACCTATCTTATTTTAGCTGTATGTACCACAACTGGTTGATCCCTAGGTGGCGCTGAAAATGATTTTACCTTGCACAAGCGATACAGTGTCCAATAAAGATCTGATCATGTGCTTTGGAAGACGTTTTTAATAAACATTACTTTAATTTCGTTCATGACGTCCTCTTGCAAAAATCCTTAGCATTTTCTTTATTGATGATTTGTTCTGATGCCATGGGATTCTCATACAATTTTAATTTTAATTTGTTTCCTTGCTTTGTTATTTATGTTACTTAAGTCCATCGTGAATTTTATGTTTTTGTTAAAGAAAGAAATTTACGGTGGTCATGGTATTTTCGATTTCGTCTTCTTTGATAATTACTGCGAAAAGGTCGCCCAAATATTTTATTAGGAATCATGTTTGCGTTAATGGTTTTATAAATTTCAATTATATATTTGCAAAGCTCTTAGGATGGTTATTCATTTGATGATCAAATAGGCCTTAGTGGTGCTCCTTTCTTGTGAATTTTGGGTAGTCCATGTATCCGTAGTGTCAATTTCCATGTCTTAATTCTTATAATTATTCCCATATTATACACTTATTACACCAACTCGTTGGTTTCTGCCTGATGTAAGATATTTCCTAAGCGTCCTATAATTTTGAGCTCTTTTAATGTTGACAATTTTTTATTAAGTCTTCGTTTTTTCTGCCACGTATTGTTTCCTTTGTCAGCATTCTAGATGAAAATATTTTAATTTTTCATCAGAAATTTCCGCGTCATTTTCAATGTGTTCATTATAGCACGACGGAGTTGCGTCCTGAGCAAGGCTGCCGGCTAAGCTCGCCGCATTTGCGGTGGGTTTAACGTGCCTAAAAAGTGGAAAGAATATGTAAAGCTCGCCTATCTTCTGTCCACACTACCCCACAAGCTTAGTTGTCGCTTCATCGTAACACGTTCGGGCTGTGTTTCGGCCACGTACTCACCCCTGCACACGTCGGTTGCCAAATGGATCGTCGCGGGCCGAGCTTTACGTTCCCCTATTGTCATTGTCGTCAGTCGAAAGTTACGTCTCGGAGCGTCAGATTCCTGAGCTTCTTGGGCAGCTAAAGTTTGTTTCAGCGGGGTGCCATGCCTACTCTAACGCTCACAAACCGCCCAAAACTGTGGCTTCTACAGTTTTGATGCTAAAATACAAATTTTAACTGAATTGCATTGTTCTTATCAATACCTATCGATTGACCTAAAAAAAAGTCGCCACGCCCACTTAAGTGCCCTCAAGCCGCCCACAAACGTCAAAAAATCGTATATATGAGCGCTGATATCTCGGAAGTTATCAAGGATAGAGAATTGGGGTTTAAGATTTATGTTCCGTCTCCTTGTACGCAGAGCAAGTTAATTACGCAAACATGCCACGCCCACTCTAACGCACACAAACCGCCTAAACTTGTGGCGCCCGCGATTTTTATGCTTGAAAAAAATTTTAAGTGAAATGTATTAGTCTCGTCTTTACCCATCGATTGACCCAAAAAAAGTTTGCCACGTCCTCTCTAACTCCCATAACGTTAGAGTTTTTTGTTCGAGCCTTGATTTTAGAAAATCAAGCCCGGCCTGTAATTTTTGGGGTGTAGCCCAACTGGGGATGTAATATTCGTAAATAATAGCCCTTAATGTGCGCTATTCTTTTTGTATCTTATTATTCACTCCCCCGTGGTTCATAACTCCATCTCTACCTACTCAGTATCCTGCTTTTTGTTGTTGTTGTCGTCGTTCTTTGGATATGGTGGGATTGGTGTTGGTCCTGATTCAATCCTGATTTCTCGAGCCACTGTCACGGTCACCATGTAAGATGTAGTCAATAATACTCCAATAGTCAAGATGACTTTATCAAAAATTAACCTTCTGGTTTGGAATCTCTTTATTGGTTCTGTTGGTATTTTTGGTTACTTCTAAAGAAGGCGAAGCTGCGACAGCGAAGCCGGCAGCAGAGCGTTCAGCGCTTATGTATATATAAATATAAGTAAGAGACGACGAAGAGTCGCCGCAACAAAATGGAGGTATTATGTTCGTTATGGCGGCAAAGCGGTCACGCATGCCAGACATGCCGACTCAGCACAGTCCAGGACCATTGCTCGCAACTGCGGCTACCACGCACTTGCGGAACTGCTTGGGACTTGGATTTGTATTTAAGCATTGTGGCCAAGAGCTACAATGTGTTTGCAATATTTGTTCTTACCAAAAGGGCGTTTAATTTCTGGAAGCAGTTTCGGACGGCAGTTTTCTTCAGATGTCTACATCTCGTTCGCTTGCACTGCCCTCCGTTCTCCCTCTCAAACTCTCCCCTACATATCCGCTTCGCTTTGGAGCGCTTTAGTTAAGCTAGGCTTAAGCAGTTCTATTTTTTAAGTGTCCATACCATTTGGTACGCTTACCGTACAATTTTTTTTTGTGGGATTCACTACAATTTTAGGGGGTGGCTTACCCCCGACCCAACATTTTGATCCTTCGAGACGGATTTAATAGTCTTTGAATTTTCCTCTCATCGAGTTTAATTCGATTTTTTCCAGCAGCAATGGTGGCTCGAACCGCTTAAGATAAGATCTACTTGTTATTATTATATTCAGGTCGTATAGCCAGTTTTTCGAACACTATTTCAACAAACTTTCTGTATGATATATTGTCAAAATTGTTCAATTTCCTTTGCCCACAATTGTACACTTTAAACAATTGAATTCGATTTTCCACTGCTGCTCCCTAACTCACACATTCCTTAATTATTTTTTAATTTAACTTGTATGTAAAAAATTCCGATTCTAAAATACTTCCTTAAGAATTGCATTCTTTATATTTTACTGTGTTCCAGCTGCGTGTTGATATTTACATAAATATTCTAGTACAGTCCACTTTACTATATTTTTCTAATAGAGTCCAATACAGTCTCGACCTACAATTACTGTTAAAATAATTCCTAAAATTAAAAATCAAGTAACAATACACGTCTGCAATTAAATTGTGCAGGTAACAAACAAACGCAACGACAAACAAACATTGTACATATATTGTTGAACGTTGATGCACTAAGAGCAGTACAAACAAGTGGCCCAAACGACACCAAGCACGTGCTTGTTACGCGCGGGCCCATTTTTATTTCGGGCAAATACGGTTCGCGAGGAAGGTACATAGCACAAATAAAGACAGGAAAAAACATAGATCAACAAGATTAAAGCAAATGAGCTAAGATTTTAGTTTTTAGTACAGGGATAGAAGTTGAGGAACAAATTAAATGATACAGGTTGTTATAATTATTAGAAAGAACGCGAAAGGGCTCATGCTGACTAAAATTAGATGAACATCGTGGCAAGTTAATAGGATGGTAGTTTCGCATTAGTCTAACAGGAACATTGAAACTTAGGCGGCTTACCAAATCTACAGAATCAATATCGCCTTTGATAAGATTATTCATAAAAATAGTACCAAGCATAATTCTACGGCTTACTAGAGTAGGCAAATTAATTAATAGCAATCTACTCGAGTAAGAAGGCAACCTGACGTTTTGATCCCAGTTCAAACCACGTAAGGCAAAAAGAAGAAATTGTTTCTGTACGGACTCTATACGGTCAATGTGCACTTGATACTGAGGACTCCAAACGGAAGAACAGTATTCTAAATTGGGTCGGACAAGTGAGGTAAATAATAATTTGGTGTGTATGGATCATCAAATTCTTTAGACCAACGCTTTATAAACCCAAGAACACTCATAGCTTTATTTACAGTAGAGGTTATGTGGGAGTCAAATTTAAGTTTAGGATCTAGGAGAACACCTAAATCGTTTACTGAGTATATTCGGTCAAAGGACATGTTCTGAAGAGAGTAACTCATGAACGTTGGCGTACCCCTATAAAAAGTCATAACGTTGCATTTAAGATAGTTTAAATTCAAAAGGTTGTACTGACACCATTTCTGGAATCTATTTATGTCTGACTGCAAGCAGAAACCAGATTCAATATTATTATATGAAAAACAAAGCTTAACATCATCAGCATACATTAGTACACGAGAGTGATTTACGATAGAAGGAAGATCATTTATAAACAGAGTAAACAGCAAAGGGCCTAAATGACTGCCCTGAGGCACTCCAGATGTCACGTTGATCATCTTGGAAACAGCGTTTTTGAATAAAACCCTTTGAGATCTACCATTCAAATAACTTGAAATCCAAGTTAACAGATTATTCGGAAACCCAAGCAGATCTAATTTGAATAAAAGAAGAGATAAAAGAATAAAAGAAGAGAGTCAAAGGCTTTACTAAAATCTGTATATATAACGTCCGCCTGTTATTTTTTGTTAAATCCATCTAGTACAAAATATGTCAATTCGAGCAGGTTAGTGGTGGTCGATCTACGCTTAACAAAACCATGTTGACACGGCGATATTAAAGAGGAGGACAAATGTTGCAACTGAGAGGTAATAATGCGTTCAAATGTTTTAGGAATTGCAGACAATTTGGAGATTCCTCTACAGTTCTGAGCATTAACCTTCGCACCCTTTTTGTGGAGTGGAATAATAAAAGAATCTTTCCAGATAGTAGAAAAAACAGATGATGAGATAGACAAATTAAAAAGTTTCAGAATGGGTTTACAAATAGTTCGGGCACAAAACTTAAGAACACACCCAGGGAGTCCATCTGGCCCCGGAGAATAGGTTGGCGTTATAGTTACTAAATCCCTTAAGAGAGAACTCTCGGTGATTACAGGAGGAAAAATACAATTTGCCCTGTTTAAGTGATTAGGGTAGCTAGAATTAGACCATGAAACAGAACTATAAGTAGATTGGAAGAATTCAGCAAATAAATCTGCAATTTCGGGATCCGTAGATGCCTCAATAGAGTTTAATCGTACGGATGATGGCAATGCTGAAGACTTTCGCTTAGCATTGACAAAGTTATAAAATTGCCTCGGATCCTTTGCAAATTCAAATTTACATCGGTTCAAATACATGGAATAGCAATGACTGTTAAGTACATTAAAATTAGTACGAGCAACCACATATCTTGAAAAATCGGATGGCCTACCCGACTTTTTGTACTTTTTATAGAAGTTTGTTTTTAGGTTTCTAAGTCTTTGCAACTGATTGGTAAACCAAGGTGGCCTGCCTAACTTAGGAGGAAAACTGTCAGGAACACATTCACTGAAAAAAGAGTTTAGGACACTATAAAATAGTTCCGTAGCACTTTCAATATCCAAGCAATTATATAAATTAGTCCAGTTATATTGTGAAATCAAGTTGTTGAGTTTACTAAAGTCACATTTACGAGAGCATCTACATTTATTTGGAGAAAGTGAAGGAGAGAGGGTATCAACGCTGGGAAGACAAATTGTAAGTTCTAATGTGGGATGATACTGGTCTTACGGCACAACTAGTGGGTCAATTCTAGATACAGTGACTTCAGACGGATCTAAAACAAATACTAGATCTAATTGTCTGTTTAGTGAATTACGTATAAAGCTAACTTGCTGTAATGATAATTCTAACAGACCGTCAACGAAGTCATGGTCAGATAAAGGGGTAGAGACAAGTGAGTCAGTGGAAAGGGACCAAGAAATGTCAGGGAGATTGAAATCACCCAAAACAATTAAAAGATCCCTATCGGAAAGATGAGATAAAACAGTTTTTATTGCAGACAAATGTTGCTCATAAATTGTTAAGTCGGATCCAGGTGGAATATAAGAACAAGTTACATAAATAGAAAAAGATTTCAAAGAAACTTTAACACCAACGAATTCTATGTCATTGGGATTAAGAAAGTATATTCTCTCCGATGATAAAGTAGAGGTAACGGCAACCAGCACCCCACCCCCTCTACGAGGAGAGCGATCAGTTCTATACGTATTAAAATTTTTGGACAGAACTTCGGAGTCTGATATCTCCGGTTTCAGCCAAGTCTCAGTAAAGGCCAGAATGTCTTCAGAAAAGGCAGAGGAGTCAGCATAAAGCTGAGGTAGTTTCATATTGAGTCCCCTAACATTTTGATAGGCCAAAAATAAACTGCTCAGTTTTTGGGCGCAGGTACAGTCGTGGAAGGCCTATTATTAGTTCTCCGTCTGTTTGGAACAAATTCTTTAATGACCAATTCATCATTAAGCCAAAAACTTTTAGAATTTAGTACATTAAATACTACATACGAACATTAACATTCCTCGTGGCAAACGGTAAATGGATGCAGTCGAAAGCTCCAAAGACACCGAATCCATACTAAAATCCAACTATTGACAACCGTACTTACTCCACTTATGAAATTTTTGCACAGCAGCTCTTGGAACAAATTCAACAGAGCTGCACCCAAATATTTCAAATTCTAACAGCAATTTCCCAAAGTTCCACGTCTTATGGCTTACGGCTCCGTCCCATCGACACAGATGTTTTCTGTGGTGATTATCTTCGCTAGCCTTTCCGGAACCTTTTAACGACGATATACATTGATTGATACATTGTCTAGTCCCGTTGAAAATTATTCCACTTATACCAAAAACTAGTGGCGAAGCTCATTCCATAATTTCGAAACCCCCACTCACCAACGATGGCTTTCGCTCAGCCTGGAAAATCTGGAGCAGGCTTTAAAGAACGTCGACGCACTTCTCAAGATTGCTTGACATCCTTAAAATTAATTGATATTAATATCAATATTATTAATATTGAGAATTGGGACCGAATCCTGGCTTATATGTGCTCGACAAAATTCCCAAAGCTCAATCTCTCATTATGAGAGCAATCCAACCAAAATAAAACTGAAATTCCTACGTGGCTTGAGCTTGATTCCTTTTTGACGGATCGCGATAGCATCCAATCTGCCAATTATCTTCACGTCCAGTCCAAAGACACAAATCGTGTGGCAGAATATCCAAAAATAAATTCCTTCAACACAAGAGTAGGTCCGATAACCAAAGTCTGCGATCTGGGTTCCAAGGAGAGCCACCCCGTGCGTATATGTTCACGCTTTCTACAAAAGGCGGTATACGATCACCTAGTCTATATCCAAAGGAAGTAATTGTGCTCCAATTGCTTTGCAAGCAGCCATAAATTCCGGGATTGCACAAGCGCTCGCAACTGTCTCACTTGCCTAGATCGGCATCACACGTTATTGCATCGAAACGGTCCTACTACTACACCGATTCTATCCGACCCTCCAAGGCCAGTATCCGCCTGAATTTCACACACAATATTGTCCTATTCGGCGCAAGTTTCCAGAGCACGTGATCTTTCCATGTTATCCGCTCTGTACCCCGTACAAAAAGTCCCTCCTACTAATATGATGATTACGTATTTCAATGCATTTTGATTGTTTCGAAATGTTTTGATTTTCACTTGTTCTTAAATTGTCTTGTATGGGGATTTTGGTTTTTATACCCGTTACTCGTAGAGTAAAAGGGTATACTAGATTCGTCGGAAAGTATGTAACAGGCAGAAGGAAGCGTTTCCGACCACACAAAGTATATATATTCTGGATCAGGTTCACTAGCGGAGTCGATCTAGCCATGTCTGTCTGTCCGTTTGTCTGTCCGTCCGGATGAACGCTAAGATCTCGGAAACTATACGAGCTAGGCTATTGATTTAGCATGCAGATTCCTGAGCTTCTTACGCAGCGCAAGTTTGTTTCGCTCAGATCTGTGGCTCCTCCAGTTTTGATACTAAAATAAAAATTTTAACTGACCCAAAAAAAAGTTTGCACGCCCACTTTTACGGCCACAAACCGCCCACAAACTTCAAAAAAATCGTAAATATGAACGCGGATATTTCGGAAACTATCAAGGAAAGAGTATTGGGATTTCAGATTTAGATTTCGTAGCCTTGTACGCAGCGCAAGTTTGTCACGCGAATATGCCACTCCCACTCTAACGCCCATAAGCCGCCCAAACCTGTGGCGCCCACAATTTTCATTCTAGGTAAAAAACTGTATAGGTTTTAACGGAAATGTATTAGTCTCGTCAATACCTATCGATTGATCCAAAAAAAATTTGCCACGCCCACTCTAATGCCCATAACGCTAAAATCTGTCTACCGCCCACATAATCATGTATTGAGATATTGCATATCTCCATTTCCCTTTTGTGCCAATAAGCTGAGTAACGGGTATCTGATAGTCGAAGTACTCGACTATAGCGTTCTTTCTTGTTTGTTATGTATAAGTTGACTTTAGCTTTAATTGGCTCGTTTAACACATTTTAACACAGTTTTAACACAGACTGCAGAATTGATTCTGTCTCCCTTCTCTAATCGGCTAAGGTCTTTTATACCAGACTAGAGCTTTTACTTGACCCGCGTGATAGATAGGATTAACTAGGTGTTCCCACCAAGCAGTTACCAATGGCTCAATCGTGACCGTTTTTCTGGCCATACGACACCCGTGAATAGCCGAGTTGCATTTTTCTTTGCTTGCTTTTCTGAGTTTAGATTGCAAGATTCTTTGTTGTTTTATAAGAGAATCTCTCTCCATCATGCAAATTGTTGGAGAGGGCGTAGGAAACAGACTCGAAGTTATCGATGCGGATAATGCATGTAATGACTTCGCAAAAGATTATGCGTACGACTACGAAATCACTGCTTGATCTTGATTTTCTGTGTTCAGGCGCCCAGAAACGGGCGGGTAAGCTGTCCGGCATTATAGAAGATTTGGAAGAAAAATATTGGAAATGTTCGATTGGTGTCCGAGTAGACCCAGGTGTATGCATTTTTTGTCGTGTTATTAAAATTTTGTAATGCTGAGAGTGACACGTGCAAATTAATTTTACACCTATTTGTTGATTTAAAAAAAAATAAAATTTGTTTCTATTTTAACTCACCATTTCAGCAATTAACTTTTACTTTATACTTTTTGTATGACTGATCGCGGCTTCTATCCGAAATAGACAGACTTCTTGATTCTCAAATCTTATCCGTCAAGCCTAAGCCAGAACGCTTACGCTGAAACTGTCGCATCCCATTGTGAAACGAAATGATGCTGACCGGATCGGCCAATTTGATTGAAAATTAGAACGCAATAGATTGGGCTTTGACCGGAACCTGGTGTCTACTTTACGATTGGTTTATTTATCTTAGCAGACAGCGAAGGGCAGCCCTCGAAGTTAAAGCCTCACATCGACGAAAGCCGAGAACCAAAGGAGTGAGCGAGAGGCAAATACGCGGCTAACACTGTTCGTCGGGTCTGCTTTTCAGCGCGGTACTCAGATAAGCTAAGGAAATTCCAGAAAAAATACCAGGGTTAGCGAGTGAATTTCGATGAACTACGTTAGCCGCGGCCCACAGATTAAGAAATTTAATCTTTGGCGTTGTTCGTAAAAATTAAAAATGGAAGGAAAAACTCAAAGTCGACGGCAGGAGGTCAGTGCAGATGAAATAGGACGCCTAATCCAAGCTGTTGCCCTTTATTGTGGGATTTTACCGACAGGAAGCAATACCACTACAGTCGCAAATCCACAGAATAGTTGAAGTGCTGGAGGAGATCCACTAGAGAATCCCAGAGGGAAGGAACATGCCGGGACTTCGCTCTCTACATGGACATCCTGCCGGGCGTGTGCTCGCAAAGAAAGTAAGATCTGGCTAAAAGAATTTGGTTGCGTTGTACTAATAGAAGTATCTTTTTAGCAGAACCACCAGTAATACGATCTCCGACGACCTCTCCATTAGGACTCCGGACACCACCACTAGCTACTTGGCTGGAGAAGGAGCTGGAGGACCCTCTGGCTTCTATAGGGAGGAGGAAACTAGGGTGCCCGCTAATGGACAGTTGGAGAAGCCGTAGCCAGCCACTGGCAGGATGCTGGGCGACTTCCCGCAGCATAAGCGGACAAGCCCCGTCCCCAATCCGGTTACCACTTACTCAAGGCCCAATATGCCGATTGGGACTCAAAGCTGGACTGCGGAAGATGGCGAAGCATCCGTGGGACGAGAAGGAAGCTTTTAACTACTAATTTACATAAATAAAAACATTCGTTGAAAATTCCATTTATTTTTAATTTAATTTCTTTGTGTACCAGCAGACACCTCCTTTTTAAATTTCTCCAATTGATTTTTTTTCCGTTAGGCAACAAACCCAGCAGGTCACACTAAAAAGAATAAGATTTTTCGATTAGTGAAACTCTTAGCCGATCTGAGTACTAGGCTTAATAACAAAGACAAAGGCAAAGGCAATATCTCTTTAGGCAAATACAATATCGCTGAGATTTAATTTCAAAAAACGTTTTTGAATTCTATAAGTAGAACAGTTTTACGGGTTACATAACTCCCCCCTTTCTAAAATGGATCGTACCGATTCATTATGAATTACGTTTAAGCAATCTCTTAATTCCGTTAAAAAATGTTCTTCGTTAATCGGTTTTCTTTTAAAAAAATCTACATATAATGAAAAAAATTAATAATATAAAAGAAAAAAAAATATTTTGGTGTTATTCATTTTAATCATATATTATACAATTATTGAAGTTGAACGGGTGTTTCTGTCGATTAGGAGAAGCTGGACAGCTGTTTTCTGTCGACTCTGAGAAGCAGTGGACAACAGCAGTTTTAACAGCGAATGTTAGATTTCTGCTGCTAATGTTAGCAGCTCGACACTACGAAGAAGACATAAGGAGAAGCTGGTCGCGTTTATAACCGAGCTTTTATATTTCTTAATTTGTAAATCAAAGTTAGCAATAAGCCAAAGATTGAAACTATACAAATGATTACAACTGGTAAAGTTCAACATATTTCTGAGTTTTTATTACAAGGTGTGAGAAAGACCCCCAGAGTAGACGTCTGCTCAACTTTGACGATCGGGTGCGAATCGTCACAACATTTTGGTGGCCCATGAGGGGAGACATACACTCATAACTTCATCAGCTTCCAATATTTGTAAACTTACTTCAATCTTTGTGCTTACTTGTTTGCAAATCTACTATTAATTTGAACCAGCAAAGTTACGCAACCTTTGCCACGTACATCGCCATATCGGAGCCTCGAATAACGGAGAAATCAAGAAGTCGAGGAGAATAGCGGATTCAACCCATGCCTATTGCCATCTCATGCGACACACTAGTCTCGTGAAGTTTGCCGTACCCTTCCTTCAAAGTTTGATCGCAATACGAGCGGAACGACTGAAACAGGTGAGTGTGTTTGTCAGAGTATTTGTGCGTGGTATTTCAAAGCAGAGAGCAATAGGAAAACATTAAAATGAGTAAAAATGAAAGTAATGGTAGTGATTTGGCACAACAGAGTTCGGCACCATTGGCTGTGGTCGAGCCCTTTGCAGACATGTACGCAATGCAGATGGACTTATCTTCCAGGTTGACGATACAACAACCCTCGACTGCAGTTCATGTACAATATGAATGCACTGTACGGAATCGAGCCACTGTCCAATGTTAAACTTGGCAAATGTATGTATTAGTGACGACTACACATTGCCATTGATTCCTGTGATCATTGGTTGGTACATCACTTACTCACAAAGCTGCCTATCAGCACAACACAGGCCTGGGAACATTCCCTGGGCAACAACGTGGAAATCCCCACCTTTACAAAGCTGGAGGTGTTTCTTCACAATCGATTGGTCAGCATCGAACCTAATTGAGAGTAGGAAACCAGGCGTTCCAGTTAGATCATCTATACAATCGACCAACCATCGCCAGACAACCAGACCATCGGGAAACTCCACTGTTAGGGGACACAGCTTCCACAGCACTCTTGAGTCTGGATCCATCAGGTGCTCGCTCTGCCAACAGAATCACGTTCTTAGACGGTGCCCGGACTTCCTTGCCAAGGATTGTTTCGCGCGAAAGGTTATAGTCGACCGCTCGAAGGCATGCATCAATTGCCTTAGTGCTTCCCATTCTCTCAGTCAATGCAGCAGCAACCGAAACTGCTCGCAATGTGGTCAACGGCACCACACTTTGTTACATTTCCCGAATGCTCAACAAAGTCCTTCATTGACTCCTGAAGTATCCCGACAGCATGCTTCAGACTCTGGTCGGAGCGCAGCCGCTGTACAACATGCAACATCAACGCAACTCTTCAGCGCAGTTGCCTCCCATCTAAACTCAACGACCCTTCTTGCTACTGCACTGGTTCGGATCGTAAATAACTCCACTAGGCAGTCAGCTCTCATCGACCATGGCTCGGAAGGCACCCTCATCACGGAAAACATCGTTCAAGCGCTTAGACTCAAACGGCATCCTGTTCGATCTGAGATCACGGGAATTGGTAATACGTCGCATAATCAGTGCAGGCACAGCACCGACTTCACCATAATCTCATGTTCAGGATCGGATTTTATTGCCTACGTATCCTCAGCCTTCACCCTTCGGTCACTAACAGGTCATTTACCAAAACAAAATATAAACATTAAGTCCTGTAAACATCTCCAAGGGTTATCCTTTGCTGATCCTAATTTCATCAAGTCGGGTCGCATTGACCTACTTATCGGTGTCGACATTATCCCGCAATTAATGCTTCCGGACATACGCAAAGGGACGGTTGCAGAACCAATTGCACAAAACACACAGCTGGGCTGGATAGTTTTTGGACCAGCTGAAGCAGCCCAGACGACTTCAATCTCCATTCGTTGTAATTTGGCAAACCTAACAACATGGTACAGAGGTTTTTCGAATTGGATCAGGTCTCCACAACAAGACAACTCAACGCAGAGGAAATATGGTGTGAAGCCCATTTTCAACAAACTCATATCCGTCAGCCGAATGGGAAATATCTAGTTCGTTTGCCTTTAAAAACGTTGTTTGACCCCACACAGGTGATCGGCCGGTCAAGGCAAATCGCATTAAACCGTTTCCACGCCCTGGAAAGGAAACTTAATTATCGGCCAGATTTCAGTCAACAGTATGCCAGCACTATTCAAGAGTACTTTGATCTAAAGCAGATAAAAGAGGTAAAAGGTAGTGAGGAAGAACACACTAGGATCAACGCTCAAAGGCAACTCTCAATCTCTGCGTGCACCGTTCCACATCATGCTGTGATCAAAGACGACAGTTTAACTACAAAGATGCGCGTCGTATACGACGCTTCGTGCAAAACGTCTAACGGGAGGTCTTTGAATGATATTTTATGCACGGGTCCCGCCCTACAAAACGATCTTGGAGGAGTTATACTTAACTGGCGTCTCCATCGGTATGTCTTCGTGGCCAATATAACGAAAATGTATCGCTGCATAGATATGCGTGAAGAAGTTGCCCAGTATCAGCGAATTTTCTGGCGCGATGAAGAGGGACTCATCAAGGAATATTTTTTGACTACAGTAACTTTTGGCACTGCCTCGGCACCCTTCACTGCGATTCGAGTCATACATCAGATTGCGTGCGACGAGCGCGAACGCTATCCTCTGGCCGAGCATGTCATTAAAAAAGAAATCTATGTGGACGATGTTCAAACAGGACACGAGACCATCGACGAAGCTCTGAAAATTCGCAATGATGTAGCTTTGCGGACCATAGCTACTCTGATGACTCCGTCCCCGCCGGGTATGACTTCCTGGATGCACCCAAGCTGCCATCTCAAGGGTGGAACGTTGTCCTCCTTCAGCAAAACTATGCGTCCAACCTTGATGTTAGACGTATCGACGCGCCACTTGCTCCTCTCTTGAAGTAGGGACAAAGACTCGCTGCTCCACCTATCCCAGAAATGTTGCTGCATCTGGGTAACCCGCTGCCATCTGCTGAGGCGGTCTTTGCGGAGATGAGTAATGACAGGAAATTCAGGAAATGCGCCGGTGTTAGCACCTCAAGGCTTTCAGCATTTTCTGAAATTGGACAGAGTGGACGGGAGTTAAGGATGGCAGAAATCTCATATGCAAGAGTTCTTAATTCATCGATGACTAAGATGGATGCACCGACGACTCTGTAAAAGTGAAATTTAGCTGACTTCACAGCGGCCTCCCATAAAGATATCGATTCTGTGTGCTGCTCGCTCAAAAAGAGCTCTTTCAGCTCGGCAAGCTCTCTCTTTGCACCGACAAAGTTTGTAGCATTGTCGCTCCAAATGGTACGCGGACTGCCTCTAAGACTGATGAATCTCCTCAGCGCTGCGATGAAAGAATCCGATGAATTTTCGCGATTCTGTTTGATACGAAAACGTTAAACTCCCTCGGAGGTTGCCGAATCCCCGCCAACACAATGGACGAGTCCGACCAGCAATGAAAGGTGCAATCGAAATCTATGGCTTCCTTGGCTTTTACGATTAGCTCAGCCAATAAAAGCGCTGCGGAAAGTTCTAATCTTGGAATTGTTAAGGCCTTCAAGGGAGCTACCCTTGACTTGGCACAGAGCAGATGGACTTTCGATTCTCCATTGGTCTCCGATCGCAAGTATAGACACGCTCCATAAGCTGACATGCTAGCATCGCAGAATCCATGCAACTCAACGGAAGCCCTTGGTTGCAGTGCGAATCGTGGGAATTTTAAGTTCTGTACGACCGATAACTGTAAGGTCAACTCCCCCCATGACGAAAGAATGGGCTCTGGCAGTGCATCATCCCAACCCACGTTCGCACTCCATAGAGATTGCAGAAAAATCTTAGATTTTGTGATAATAGGAGTTATTAAACCGAGTGGATCATACAACTTGGCAATCGTCGACAATGCAACCCGCTTAGTGGGTCGTTGATTGGTTGGCAGTTGAGAGGAATGAAATAGGAGCTGATCAGAAGATGGATCCCAGACTAGTCCCAATGCCTTGGCGACATCCGATCCATCGTGAAATTTGATTAACTGCTCCTTGTCGCATTCAGACTCTCCTTCTAGGGCTGCTGACTCATTCGAACACCATTTGCGAATTGGAAAGTGGCCTCGCGACAGTAGTTCCTCCACCTGACGACGAATTTCTCTCACCTCCTCAACTGAGTCGCCACCAGATATTAAATCATCCACATAGAAATCTCTACGAACAATTTTTGCTCCAATAGGAAATGATTCCTCCTCATCGTAAGAGAGTTGATGCATGGCCCTTATAGCCAAGAAGGCAGCTGGCTTGGTTCCATAAGTCACCGTGTTCAATTTAAAAACACTCAACTCTTCCCTGGAGCTCTCTCTCCAAACGATGCACTGCAAGAAATCATCCGGGTACGAGACACGCACGGTACATCTTATTGATATCTCCACAAAGGGCAACTTCAAAAAATCGAAAGCGAAGCAGTATATTGAAGATTTTTTGTTGAATTGTTGGTCCTGCCAGAAGTAAGTCGTTCAGAGAGCTACCAGAAGTTGATTTAGCAGATCCATCAAAAACGACACGAAGCTTCGTACTCGTGCTCTCCTGCTTATGTACGCAATGATGGGGCAAAAAGAATTGTGTTTCTGGCGGTTCCTTGGTTACAAGAGACATGTGACCTAGGTCGATATACTCCCTCAAAAATGCTGAATACTGAGCTTTCAGGGCTGGGTTTCTATCTAATTTAGCTTACAAACTCTTGAAACGACGACGAGCCAAGCAATAAGAATCACCTAAAGATTCGAATCCGGAAGTGGTCAAGAGACGAACAGAGTATTGGCCGTTTCCAAGTCGAATGCATTTTTCAGTAAAAAGTTGCTCACATCGCAAGTCTTCCGGCAATAAAGATGGCTTAGACGAAGTGAAGTCGTCAATTTCCCAAAATCGCTTTACAATGGCGGAAAGTGTGTCATCGGAATGATCAGCTGGGTCCTTGATGCTGGCTTGTAAAACCGATTTATGAGTTGACATATTCGATCATAACCCTCCAGAGACTATCCAACCAAGCTTGGTGTTCTGAAGAGTTGGCAAAGCCCTATCCAAATGAATTTGTCCCATAGAAATTATTTCGAAAAACAACCCAGCGCCGAGTAAAAGGTCAAATTGTTGTGATTGATTGAAATTAGGGTCAGCGAGTGAAATGTTTTGCGGTATCCTCCACGATGTTGCATTTATATTGAAATGGGGTTGATAATCAGTAATACTGTGAGTCACAACCGCTGTGAATGCCGCACGATAGCTTGCATCCCGTTATTGCACAAGAATATCGACAGTCTTATCAGAGGTCATGGAAGATTCTCCTATCCCAGAAATCGACGTTTGCGATCTTCTGTGATTCAAGTTTAGTTGGCTGGCTAAGCGAGAGGTTATGAAGTTTAGCTGGGAGGCAGAATCTAAAATTGCTCGGCAAGGCATAAATGCTCCAATTCTATTTCTGATGTAGATAATAGCAGTTCGGCAAAATATTTACGGTTTTGGGTGGAGGGCTTGGTAAATGATGATCAGGATGCGATGATGTATGCGAACATGATACTAATGCTGATGAAGTAGATGGTAATGGCTGAGAGCTCGAGGATGGATCGCATGATGGAGATGAAAATGAGGTTGATGTTGCGGATGGGTCATGGTTCATGTTTAATAATGAATGATGCTTCATGCGACAATACTTGCAGTGAGTCGACTTGCATTGCTGCAAACTATGCCCCTTGCGCAAACAGTTGAGGCAAAGGTGCAACTTCTTTGCTTCTCTATATCGAAGATTCGGACTTAAATTTAAAAATCGAGAACACTTTGGCAAATAATGATCCCGTGCATCGCAAAATAAGCATGTCAAATGATTTGAGTTAGTAGCAGATGCAATAAGTGTATTTTGGTTATATTTGTGCAAGTTTTTTCCCACCTGCTGGCCTGGTGTTTGAGTTACCAAGGCTTGATCCAAGTTTTCCATCATCCTGAACCTCTTTTCCAAAAACGACTCCATAGCATCCCAGGTAGACAGCTCAGTGATTGACAAATCCTCTTCCCATTTTTCCCGCGTCCTCTGATCCAGTTTCCGAGTGACGATGTGAATTAAAAGTCCATCCAAAATTTGTTGCGTATTGGCCAGGGTTCGAATTGCTCGCAGATGCGAATTCATGCAATCGCTCAGTTCCCGAAGACCCTTCGAAGATCCCTTCTCGACACCCTTTAAACCGAATGTTTGTGCCTAACCGAAGTAGACACTTCCGGGTCACACCGTGGGACAAGGGGGTAATGAGCACTTGTCGCTGGCACGGGGACGCTTTGCTGGCAGGACGATCGCATCGCGGCAATAGTAACGATAGTTACTGCGATGCCGGACCACAGGCGATGCTGAACTGCGCTGAGGGTGAGCTAACGTGGTTAGCTGCTAGTTGAGATAGTGTATTACGAGCCCTATTCCCAGATGTAGGAAGTAGAACCGCGGAGTTAAGAGGTGTGTTGATAACTGATTTATTCTTCATTTGATACCTGCTTATATACTACTGGGAACACGGAAGCTCAGTGTAATTATTAGTGAAATAAGCTATAATCTAAAGTAGGTCAGGGAATTATGATTATGGTGCAGTTGGCTCGGCTAAAACTGCAACATGTGCTGACTGCATTGGCGCGTCAGTGTACCGTTGAGTCGGTGAGAAGGTGAGTTAGTGAGACATATAATATGCTGATCAGCAATTCTCATACGCAGTGGGTGCTACTGAGCGCCTGGTACTGACACTGCAACATATGCTGACTGCATTGGCGGGTCAGTGCGCCGTTGAGTCGGTGAGACGGTGAGTTAGTGAGACATATAATATGCTGATAAGCACTTCTCATCTGCAGTGAGTGCTACTGAGCGCCTGTTACTGTTTCCAAATTGGCTACTGCTTGATTTGTTGGGTGTGGTCATGTTGAGTACCTTTGGGTACGAACATTCTCCCCCCCATTGAGGGGTACCCTCAATTAAGTCGTGATGTCGGTCAGCCCTTGACCGAATTGTATCGGAAGCACCTAACAAATCATCGACCAAGGTGGATCGTTCCTTCAACTGAGGTTCATGTTTTTGATTCAGGTCCTTCACATCTTCTTGATGCTGCTTAACACTCCCCTTTGCGATAAAATTGACATTACCGTGGGGACTGAAATTGTGCCCTCGTAGAACTTGATCATTTGGCACGTCTATGGTGTGTGGACATTCTGCAACAAAACTAAGATCTTCCTTGGTTAAGTTTAGAAATGTTGAACCAAAGTCAGCCTTCTTGTAGGTTTTAAATTGATGAGAAGTCGGTTCTATATTCATCGGACTTTTATCTTTTGTTGGATCATAAGCAGCGTTCGGTCCTGCAAAATCACCTCTGCCTTCTACCAGAATAGGATTGATTTCCGTGTCAGATGAGGTTTCCTTATTGAGATAACCTGTGATTACATAACCAAGCCTAGTGCCTTGTGCCAAAGGTTTATTAGGTCCTAGTTCAAGACTTTCACCGGTAATTACACGAGAAAATACTTCAGCCCCTAACGTTAGGTCAATGGGTCCTGGTTGCCGAAAGTCAGGATCTGCTAACGGCAGTCCCTCGGGAATATTAAGATCGGTTGTAATCGGTACTGACGGTTGGTCTGTAATGACTGTGGGCATAATAAATACCTCTAATAGTTTTTCAAACCCTGATGTACATGTTGAGAGCTTTAGTGTTGATCTAATTGCTGTTGATATCTTTCCTCCGATTCCAGATATTTCAATCGATGACCTTTCTTTAAGAGATAGCAGATCTGCCATTCTCCTTGAGATAAGATTCACCTGTGATCCACCATCTATTACAGCGCGACATGTTTGTAATTGACCGTTTGGCCCTTGTAATGAGACCTTGGCGGTCGCGAGCATGGTACATCCTCCTACGTGGTCGTAGCCTGTAATGGTTACTGCGCCGGCCACTGGATTGCTAGTCGGTCCTTTGTGTAGCAGTGAATGATGCCGTTGCTGGCAGACTCGACAATTGGTCGGTGATCCACAGTTTTCAACCATATGAGCTGTAGACAAACAATTTGTGCATGCTCCTAATTGAATAATGGCTTGGCGCCGTGTTTTGGGGTCCATTTCCTGGAAACGGCTACGTTGTGAACTGACTGATGGCGTAGTGTTGCTGTAGGTTGAGCGCTTATCGTCTCCAGCATGCAAGCGCGCCGTTCAATAAACGTTAGTACACTTTTTAACGTTGGAATTTCCGTTGGTGCATCCGCTGAATTTTCAGGAGCAGCTAGAGACTGCTGGTCTAGTTTTCTTCTGATAATAAAACACAGGAGTGGATCCCAGGATTTTGTGCTCACATCGAGGTTTTTAAGAGTACTCATTGAGTTTTTGATAGTGTCATGTAAGGTCCTTAGTTGGCGCGAACAGCCGTCTATAGGCTTATAGTCATCCATTTTTGCTATGGCGGCGAATACTAGTATTTTTCCGTTCTGGTACCTGGCCTTTAAACGCAACCAGGTGTCGTCATAGCCACCCTGTGAGAAGGCTGTGTCTGTCAAGACGTTTCTCGCTTCACCACGAAGCGAACTCTGTAGAATATGTAGTTTTTGACTGGCCGAATTGGTTTATTATGTACCAATTCCACAAAGAGATCATGAAACCGTGGCCAGTCTAGATACTCGCCGTTGAACTCCGGAATGCTAATTGGCGGAAGTGCCAAGTTTAGGCTCATTGGCGCGTCGTTTTCCCGAACCAGGTTCATTTCGTATTCCTCGTATAATGTGTGGAATTGAGCTAGCTCTGCTTCTGCCAGGGCTGCGGCCCCAGGTGTGCTGTCCAATTCGTCGTGGGCTTGCCTCAGTAACGCCCAATGCAGATCCAGGTGCCTTTGTAGGGCTGGGGTGACAGTTGGGGCGTTCGAGGCTAATGTTAATGAAGACTCTAATTCGGTGCATCTTCTCTGCAACTGCCGGATCACTGTGTCGATTGCGGAATCTCCTTTGACTTGATCTCTTGTTGTGAGCTTTATGTTGGCCGAAGTTCGTCTGGGGGCCTTCGGAAGCCCGCTTCCAGTCGGCATGTTGTCCAGAAAGATATTATGATATTTTTCGACCAGCTCCTTAAGTGCTACTAATCGTGAAGAGTACTCACTTCCAGTGGGTAATGCTGCTTGCTGGACTTCTTCATCTAGGTCGCAAAACTGCTGCCAGAGATCGTTTAACTGATTTAGCTTACCGGAATAATAGCCGTCTCGGTGGCGTCGGTCGGCAGAATCCTTGCCATAATTCTTAATGAGCTGTTGGATTTTCCCTTGCAGCTCGTTTTGGGTGTCTAGTAATCGATTGTGTAAATCAATTCTTGTGTGACTTGTTTCCTCAATGAATGAAGTACACATATTGTGTGTCTTGGAAACAAAGAATCTTGTGAAGCTGGATTAAGCTGAAGTTCCTGTGACGCTGGAAGAAGAAGCGTATCCTGTGAAGCTGGATTAAGCTGAAGTTCCTGTGACGCTGGAAGAAGAAGCGAATCCTGTGAAGCTGGATTAAGCTGAAGTTCCTGTGACGCTGGAAGACGAAGCGTATCCTGTGAAGCTGGACTAAGCTGAAGTTCCTGTGACGCTGGAAGAAGAAGCGTATCCTGTGAAGCTGGATTAAGCTGAAGTTCCTGTGACGCTCAAAGAAGAAGCGTATCCTGTGAAGCTGGATTAAGCTGAAGTTCCTGTGACGCTGGAAGACGAAGCGTATCCTGTGAAGCTGGATTAAGCTGAAGTTCCTGTGACGCTGGAAGAAGAAGCGTATCCTGTGAAGCTGGATAAAGCTGTGAGTCCTTTAATGGGAAGGGGGTTGCTTGAGTGTGATCCTTTGTTGTTAAAGGATCACGTCGGGGTCACCAATGTTTGTGCCTAACCGAAGTAGACACTTCCGGGTCACACCGTGGGACAAGGGGGTAATGAGCACTTGTCGCTGGCACGGGGACGCTTTGCTGGCAGGACGATCGCGTCGCGGCAATGGTAACGATAGTTACTGCGATGCCGGACCACAGGCGATGCTGAACTGCGCTGAGGGTGAGCTAACGTGGTTAGCTGCTAGTTGAGATATTGTATTACGAGCCCTATTCCCAGATGTAGGAAGTAGAACCGCGGAGTTAAGAGGTGTGTTGATAACTGATTTATTCTTCATTTGATACCTGCTTATATACTACTTGGAACAGTGTACCGTTGAGTCGGTGAGAAGGTGAGTTAGTGAGACATATAATATGCTGATCAGCAATTCTCATACGCAGTGGGTGCTACTGAGCGCCTGGTACTGACACTGCAACATATGCTGACTGCATTGGCGGGTCAGTGCGCCGTTGAGTCGGCGAGACGGTGAGTTAGTGAGACATATAATATGCTGATAAGCTCTTCTCATCTGCAGTGAGTGCTACTGAGCGCCTGTTACTGTTTCCAACTTGGCTACTGCTTGATTTGTTGGGTGTGGTCATGTTGAGTACCTTTGGGTACAAACATATTGCCTGAACATGTGCCTGAAAGTGTAAAACTTTATTATCAAATCGATTAACCAGCAAATTCATAGCCTTTTTAAAAGTAGCATTCGAGGGTTCGAGCGAGCGTATGGTTTCTAGAGCCACGCCGCCCAAACTCGAACGCAAATATTGTAATTTTTCAATGTCGCTTAACTCATCATCATTTCCGATGACCGTAGTGAAAGTCGCAAGAAAATCCGGCCACTCAGAGTAGGATCCACGAAAACGAGCAATTTCCAAATTTGGCAACCGAGGCTTCCTAGATCGAAAAGAAAGATCCGCATTATAAGTGATGTCAATAGATGTTGAATTTGCAGCGGTTGAAGCCGGCAATTGTGACTTGCGATGAGCCGCCAAGCCTCGGCGTAGTTTCGCCTTCACATCCATGAAGACTTCAGCAAATTCAATCCGATGGTCGCTCGAGATCTCTGCAAAATCCAGTCTTTCCAACGATGTCTGCGCAGAATCAAATGCATGGTTTAAGGAATTGATCCATTCCATTCGCGCCAGCAAATCAGCTTCGTCCGAACCGAGTTTTCCGTATCAGACATTTTTCAATCACGAGAAAGAAAAAAAAATGAAATGAAAATGAAGTAAAATAAAATGTCCGACCGCCTTAGAGGCACAAAACACCGTATACCCTTTGCCGCGAAAACGTGAAGGTTAACAAGCGTCGCCGAGATGCAACGGAACCTTTAACTTGGTTGTTGTTGTTCTTGCCGATAAATTGCCTGCCTAGCAACAGCGGATTATGTAACTGGCAAACGAATGTATGTACGGCTATATGAACATATATATATGTAATATGCGCTATTAACAAAGATTAAATGCGATTCACTTTGTTAAGAATTGTTTGCACAACACAGTTTTGGTGTTTTTTCACAGCGCAAAATGTACAAAAAATCCAACGGCTTGCTGTGCACTTTTATATGCACATATGTATGTATGTATGTTCGTATGTTTGTGACCGAAAGCACGATAACGACAGCGAAACAAAGCGTTTGTTTAAACTATATTAAACAATCGCGAGACCGAGTTGCAGACTCCGATAAAAACTGCTATCACGTCGGGGTCACCAAATGTTTGTGGGGAAGACAACAAATATGCCACCCTTATATTTATAATTAATAACGCACGAATGGGTTATATTAAAATGTTTAGCGTTTATTCGGAGCGGCAAACGGACTGTGAATGTGTAAAAAGCTTGGCTCCAAGATCTTCATATAGACATATGCAGGCTTACAAAGTAGTTGCTGAATAGATAAGCGACAGCTTTAGTGGTATAAGAAAGAAGGCGAAAGATAAGCAGAGAGCGCTGCAGGTGCCGTCGTACACCTATGCGCGCATGACTAGGCGCTGGCGATCTGCTCCGAACACTATCCACACTAGCACGCTTATTCGATCCGTTGGGATACCTGGCACCAGTGATCATCGCTGCGAAAATCCTGTTGAAGGAAGTTTGGAGTTTTCGTATCGAGCGCCAGGATGAGCCCCCCTCATCATTAGATTGGGACGACCCATTGCCAGATCAACTCGCCGAGCGGGTGCGACAGCTCATTCAAGAGCTCCCCGACATTGAAGAGATACACATCCCTCGTTGGTTAGGCTTCGATTTAAGGCATGTCTCGACGTTGCAACTACACATGTTTTGTGACGGATCATCCATGGCGTATGCAGCATGTGCTTATCTTCGAGCTAATTGTACGGATGGTTCCGTGCAGGTTATCTTATTAGCCGCCCGCAGTCGAGTCACACCTGTTAAGCCGCTAACAATTCCGAGAGTTGAGTTATCCGGAGCCCTGCTGTGTACACAGTTAGCCGATTGGATTGTCAATCAACTTCAAGCATCACATCACACCACATCAGTACATCAGGGTTATCCTTTGCTGATCCTAATTTCATCAAGTCGGGTCGCATTGACCTACTTATCGGTGTCGACATTATCCCGCAATTAATGCTTCCGGACATACGCAAAGGGACGGTTGCAGAACCAATTGCACAAAACACACAGCTTGGCTGGATAGTTTTTAGACCAGCTGAAGCAGCCCAGACGACTTCAATCTCCATTCGTTGTAATTTGGCAAACCTAACAACATGGTACAAAGGTTTTTCGAATTGGATCAGGTCTCCACAACAAGACAACTCAACGCAGAGGAAATATGGTGTGAAGACCATTTTCAACAAACTCATATCCGTCAGCCGAATGGGAAATATCTAGTTCGTTTGCCTTTAAAAACGTTGTTTGACCCCACACAGGTGATCGGCCGGTCAAGGCAAATCGCATTAAACCGTTTCCACGCCCTGGAAAGGAAACTTAATCATCGGCCAGATTTCAGTCAACAGTATGCCAGCACTATTCAAGAGTACTTTGATCTAAAGCAGATAAAAGAGGTAAAAGGTAGTGAGGAAGAACACACTAGGATCAACGCTCAAAGGCAGCTCTCAATCTCTGCGTGCACCGTTCCACATCATGCTGTGATCAAAGACGACAGTTTAACTACAAAGATGCGCGTCGTATACGACGCTTCGTGCAAAACGTCTAACGGGAGGTCTTTGAATGATATTTTATGCACGGGTCCCGCCCTACAAAACGATCTTGGAGGAGTTATACTCAACTGGCGTCTCCATCGGTATGTCTTCGTGGCCAATAAAACGAAAATGTATCGCTGCATAGATATGCATGAAGAAGATGCCCAGTATCAGCGAATTTTCTGGTGCGATGAAGAGGGACTCATCAAGGAATATTTTTTGACTACAGTAACGTTTGGCACTGCCTCGGCACCCTTCACTGCGATTCGAGTCATACATCAGATTGCGTCCGACGAGCGCGAACGCTATCCTCTGGCCGAGCATGTCATTAAAGGACACGAGACCATCGACGAAGCTCTGAAAATTCGCAATGATGTCATCACAGCTCTGCAATCAGCAGGCATGGAGCTCAAGAAGTGGGCATCCAACCATCCAGATATCTTAGAAAGCATCCCAACTACAGATCTCTCTAACAGTAGCATTTTTGAGATAGACAATAAGGACTCCATTAAAACTTTAATGTTGTATTGGCATCCAAACAAAGATGGTTTTGGTTTTAATCTTAAGTTTTCTCTCAATCCTATATTCACCAAACGTTCTATACTATCTGTTTGTGGGGAAGACAACAAATATGCCACCCTTATATTTATAATTAATAACGCACGAATAGGTTATATTAAAATGTATAGCGTTTATTCGGAGCGGCAAACGGACTGTGAATGTGTAAAAAGCTTGGCTCCAAGATCTTCATATAGACATATGCAGGCTTACAAAGTAGTTGCTGAATAGATAAGCGACAGCTTTAGTGGTATAAGAAAGAAGGCGAAAGATAAGCAGAGAGCGCTGCAGGTGCCGTCGTACACCTATGCGCGCATGACTAGGCGCTGGCGATCTGCTCCGAACATACTCCCCCGTTGGAAGAGGTAAGGTTCCAACTATCTCGGAATCGATGGGCAGAACGGCTAGCTTGGCGACGGCTCTCTTGATCAGACCCGTAGCTTTGCGGACCATAGCTACTCTGATGACTCCGTCCCCGCCGGGTATGACTTCCTGGATGCACCCAAGCTGCCATCTCAAGGGTGGAACGTTGTCCTCCTTCAGCAAAACTATGCGTCCAACCTTGATGTTAGACGTATCGACGCGCCACTTGCTCCTCTATTGAAGTAGGGACAAATACTCGCTGCTCCACCTATTCCAGAAATGTTGCTGCATCTGGGTAACCCGCTGCCATCTGCTGAGGCGGTCTTCGCGGAGATGAGTAATGACAGGAAATTCAGGAAATGCGCCGGTGTTAGCACCTCAAGGCTTTCAGCATTTTCTGAAATTGGACAGAGTGGACGGGAGTTAAGGATGGCAGAAATCTCATATGCAAGAGTTCTAAATTCATCGATGACTAAGATGGATGCACCGACGACTCTGTAAAAGTGAAATTTAGCTGACTTCACAGCGGCCTCCCATAAACCACCGAAGTGCGGGGCACGCGGAGGGATGAACTTCCAATCGATTCCATCAGCTAAACAGACGGAAGATATCGATGCTGTGTGCTGCTCACTCAAAAAGAGCTCTTTCAGCTCGGCAAGCTCTCTCTTTGCACCGACAAAGTTTGTAGCATTGTCGCTCCAAATGGTACGCGGACTGCCTCTAAGACTGATGAATCTCCTCAGCGCTGCGATGAAAGAATCCGATGAATTTTCGCGATTCTGTTTGATACGAAAACGTTAAACTCCCTCGGAGGTTGCCGAATCCCCGCCAACACAATGGACGAGTCCGACCAGCAATGAAAGGTGCAATCGAAATCTATGGCTTCCTTGGCTTTTACGATTAGCTCAGCCAATAAAAGCGCTGCGGAAAGTTCTAATCTTGGAATTGTTAAGGCCTTCAAGGGAGCTACCCTTGACTTGGCACAGAGCAGATGGACTTTCGATTCTCCATTGGTCTCCGATCGCAAGTATAGACACGCTCCATAAGCTGACATGCTAGCATCGCAGAATCCATGCAACTCAACGGAAGCCCTTGGTTGCAGTGCGAATCGTGGGAATTTTAAGTTCTGTACGACCGATAACTGTGAGGTCAACTACCCCCATGACGAAAGAATGGGCTCTGGCAGTGCATCATCCCAACCCACGTTCGCACTCCATAGAGATTGCAGAAAAATCTTAGATTTTGTGATAATAGGAGTTATTAAACCGAGTGGATCATACAACTTGGCAATCGTCGACAATGCAACCCGCTTAGTGGGTCGTTGATTGGTTGGCAGTTGAGAGGAATGAAATAGGAGCTGATCAGAAGATGGATCCCAGACTAGTCCCAATGCCTTGGCGACATCCGATCCATCGTGAAATTTGATTAACTGCTCCTTGTCGCATTCAGACTCTCCTTCTAGGGCTGCTGACTCATTCGAACACCATTTGCGAATTGGAAAGTGGCCTCGCGACAGTAGTTCCTCCACCTGACGACGAATTTCTCTCACCTCCTCAACTGAGTCCCCACCAGATATTAAATCATCCACATAGAAATCTCTATGAACAATTTTTGCTCCAATAGGAAATGATTCCTCCTCATCGTAAGAGAGTTGATGCATGGCCCTTATAGCCAAGAAGGCAGCTGGCTTGGTTCCATAAGTCACCGTGTTCAATTTAAAAACACTCAACTCTTCCCTGGAGCTCTCTCTCCAAACGATGCACTGCAAGAAATCATCCGGGTACGAGACACGCACGCAACGGTACATCTTATTGATATCTCCACAAAGGGCAACTTCAAAAAATCGAAAGCGAAGCAGTATATTGAAGATTTTTTGTTGAATTGTTGGTCCTGCCAGAAGTAAGTCGTTCAGAGAGCTACCAGAAGTTGATTTAGCAGATCCATCAAAAACGACACGAAGCATCGTACTCGTGCTCTCCTGCTTATGTACGCAATAGTGGGGCAAAAAGAATTGTGTTTCTGGCGGTTCCTTGGTTACAAGAGACATGTGACCTAGGTCGATATACTCCCTCAAAAATGCTGAATACTGAGCTTTCAGGGCTGGGTTTCTATCTAATTTAGCTTACAAACTCTTGAAACGACGACGAGCCAAGCAATAAGAATCACCTAAAGATTCGAATCCGGAAGTGGTCAAGAGACGAACAGAGTATTTGCCGTTTCCAAGTCGAATGCAATTTTCAGTAAAAAGTTGCTCACATCGCAAGTCTTCCGGCAATAAAGATGGCTTAGACGAAGTGAAGTCGTCAATTTCCCAAAATCGCTTTACAATGGCGGAAAGTGTGTCATCGGAATGATCAGCTGGGTCCTTGATGCTGGCTTGTAAAACCGATTTATGAGTTGACATATTCGATCATAACCCTCCAGAGACTATCCAACCAAGCTTGGTGTTCTGAAGAGTTGGCAAAGCCCTATCCAAATGAATTTGTCCCATAGAAATTATTTCGAAAAACAACCCAGCGCCGAGTAAAAGGTCAAATTGTTGTGATTGATTGAAATTAGGGTCAGCGAGTGAAATGTTTTGCGGTATCCTCCACGATGTTGCATTTATATTGAAATGGGGTTGATAATCAGTAATACTGTGAGTCACAACCGCTGTGAGTGCCGCACGATAGCTTGCATCCCGTTATTGCACAAGAATATCGACAGTCTTATCAGAGGTCATGGAAGATTCTCCTATCCCAGAAATCGACGTTTGCGATCTTCTGTGATTCAAGTTTAGTTGGCTGGCTAAGCGAGAGGTTATGAAGTTTAGCTGGGAGGCAGAATCTAAAATTGCTCGGCAAGGCATAAATGCTCCAATTCTATTTCTGATGTAGATAATAGCAGTTGGAAGCAACACGTAGTCGATCGGCAAAATATTTACGGTTTTGGGTGGAGGGCTTGGTAAATGATGATCAGGATGCGATGATGTATGCGAACATGATACTAATGCTGATGAAGTAGATGGTAATGGCTGAGAGCTCGAGGATGGATCGCATGATGGAGATGAAAATGAGGTTGATGTTGCGGATGGGTCAAGGTTCATGTTTAATAATGAATGATGCTTCATGCGACAATACTTGCAGTGAGTCGACTTGCATTGCTGCAAACTATGCCCCTTGCGCAAACAGTTGAGGCAAAGGTGCAACTTCTTTGCTTCTCTATATCGAAGATTCGGACTTAAATTTAAAAATCGAGAACACTTTGGCAAATAATGATCCCGTGCATCGCAAAATAAGCATGTCAAATGATTTGAGTTAGTAGCAGATGCAATACGTGTATTTTGGTTATATTTGTGCAAGTTTTTTCCCACCTGCTGGCCTGGTGTTTGAGTTACCAAGGCTTGATCCAAGTTTTCCATCATCCTGAACCTCTTTTCCAAAAACGACTCCATAGCATCCCAGGTAGACAGCTCAGAGATTGACAAATCCTCTTCCCATTTTTCCCGCGTCCTCTGATCCAGTTTCCGAGTGACGATGTGAATTAAAAGTCCATCCAAAATTTGTTGCGTATTGGCCAGGGTTCGAATTGCTCGCAGATGCGAATTCATGCAATCGCTCAGTTCCCGAAGACCCTTCGAAGATCCCTTCTCGATACCCTTTAAACCGAATATTGCCTGAACATGTGCCTGAAAGTGTAAAACTTTATTATCAAATCGATTAACCAGCAAATTCATAGCCTTTTTAAAAGTAGCATTCGAGGGTTCGAGCGAGCGTATGGTTTCTAGAGCCACGCCGCCCAAACTCGAACGCAAATATTGTAATTTTTCAATGTCGCTTAACTCATCATCATTTCCGATGACCGTAGTGAAAGTCGCAAGAAAATCCGGCCACTCAGAGTAGGATCCACGAAAACGAGCAATTTCCAAATTTGGCAACCGGGGCTTCCTAGATCGAAAAGAAAGATCCGCATTATTAGTGATGTCAATAGATGTTGAATTTGCAGCGGTTGAAGCCGGCAATTGTGATTGCGATGAGCCGCCAAGCCTCGGCGTAGTTTCGCCTTCACATCCATGAAGACTTCAGCAAATTCAATCCGATGGTCGCTCGAGATCTCTGCAAAATCCAGTCTTTCCAACGATGTCTGCGCAGAATCAAATGCATGGTTAAAGGAATTGATCCATTCCATTCGCGCCAGCAAATCAGCTTCGTCCGAACCGAGTTTTCCGTATCAGACATTTTTCAATCACGAGAAAGAAAAAAAAATGAAATGAAAATGAAGTAAAATAAAATGTCCGACCGCCTTAGAGGCACAAAACACCGTATACCCTTTGCCGCGAAAACGTGAAGGTTAACAAGCGTCGCCGAGATGCAACGGAACCTTTAACTTGGTTGTTGTTGTTCTTGCCGATAAATTGCCTGCCTAGAAACAGCGGATTATGTAACTGGCAAACGAATGTATGTACGGCTATATGAACATATATATATGTAATATGCGCTATTAACAAAGATTAAATGCGATTCACTTTGTTAAGAATTGTTTGCACAACACAGTTTTGGTGTTTTTTCACAGCGCAAAATGTACAAAAAATCCAACGGCCGGCTGTGCACTTTTATATGCACATATGTATGTATGTATGTTCGTATGTTTGTGACCGAAAGCACGATAACGACAGCGAAACAAAGCGTTTGTTTAAACTATATTAAACAATCGCGAGACCGAGTTGCAGACTCCGATAAAAACTGCTATCACGTCGGGGTCACCAAATGTTTGTGGGGAAGACAACAAATATGCCACCCTTATATTTATAATTAATAACGCACGAATGGGTTATATTAAAATGTTTAGCGTTTATTCGGAGCGGCAAACGGACTGTGAATGTGTAAAAAGCTTGGCTCCAAGATCTTCATATAGACATATGCAGGCTTACAAAGTAGTTGCTGAATAGATAAGCGACAGCTTTAGTGGTATAAGAAAGAAGGCGAAAGATAAGCAGAGAGCGCTGCAGGTGCCGTCGTACACCTATGCGCGCATGACTAGGCGCTGGCGATCTGCTCCGAACACTATCCACACTAGCACGCTTATTCGATCCGTTGGGATACCTGGCACCAGTGATCATCGCTGCGAAAATCCTGTTGAAGGAAGTTTGGAGTTTTCGTATCGAGCGCAAGGATGAGCCCCCCTCATCATTAGATTGGGACGACCCATTGCCAGATCAACTCGCCGAGCGGTGGCGACAGCTCATTCAAGAGCTCCCCGACATTGAAGAGATACACATCCCTCGTTGGTTAGGCTTCGATTTAAGGCATGTCTCGACGTTGCAACTACACATGTTTTGTGACGGATCATCCATGGCGTATGCAGCATGTGCTTATCTTCGAGCTAGTTGTACGGATGGTTCCGTGCAGGTTATCTTATTAGCCGCCCGCAGTCGAGTCACACCTGTTAAGCCGCTAACAATTCCGAGAGTTGAGTTATCCGGAGCCCTGCTGTGTACACAGTTAGCCGATTGGATTGTCAATCAACTTCAAGCATCACATCACACCACATCAGTACACTACTGGTCGGATGCAATGATAGTGCTGTATTGGATCAGCGGAGACCCTAGGCTTTGGAAGACATTTGTGTCGAATAGAATTGGAGCAATCCTGGAGGCAAGCTCGCCATCGCAGTGGAGACATGTTCTTACGCAAGAAAACCCAGCAGATTGTGCTACACGCGGACTCACCCCTTCCCAGCTGAAACATCACACGCTTTGGTAGAACGGACCACATTGGCTGCATCTTTCAGAGGAGCATTGGCCCATCAATCCAGTTCAGTCCCTAAAATCAGATTTTATTTTAGAAGAGCAATCCTTAAAGCACATCGGAGCCCACATTTGTATAGAAGTGCAACCGTTTATCGAATCATATTCCTCCTATAATAAACTCTTATTCGTTACAGCCTACGTCAAACGATTCATTTATAATACTCGTCACAAAAAACCGGATAGACTCACCGGCCCTATTCAGGTATCTGAATTCCAACAGGCTTTGTTCGCACTGGTGCGGATGGTTCAACAAGAAGTCTATTCGGAAGAATTATCAAGACTACGATCCAACAAATTTCTATCCAAACACAACAAACTCAGCCAGCTATCACCGTTTCTCGACGATCAGGGACTCATGAGAGTTAAAGGCAGACTTAAGAATTCTTTGCAGCTCTCCATGTCTCAACGCACACCAATAATCCTTCCAAAGGCCCACCACCTGACGATTTTGGTTATAAGGAACGCTCATCACAACAACTTACATGGCGGTGTGCAACTAACTTTATCTACAATTCATCAAGTTTTCTGGATCGTCAACGGTAAACAGGCAGTAAAAGGGATTCTGCGACAGTGCGTAACCTGTTTCAAACACCGCCCGTCACCATCAAGCCAACTGATGGGAGATTTACCAGCGCACCGTGTCAATCCGCCCAAACGGGCGTTCGAAGCAACTGGAGTTGATTACACTGGTGCGATTGAGATAAAGTCATCCAGATTCAGAGGTCACACTTGCTATAAAGCATACATTGCAGTTTTCATTTGCTTAGCGAGCAAAGCGATTCATTTGGAAGCAGTCACGGGAATGTCGGCACAGCATTTTCTGTGGGCGCTGCAGCGCTTTATCGGACGTAGGGGTTTTTGTCAACATCTATATAGCGACTGTGGAACCAACTTTATCTCATCCGACAAGTCTCTAAAGCTGTGGACCAATTAATTCTATAAAGGAATTGAAGAGACGGTAGTTCCTGAACTTACTCGTCGAAACATTCAGTGGCATTTCAATCCTCCACATAGTCCAAACTTTGGAGGACTCTGGGAATCCAACGTAAAAGCTGTTAAAACCCATCTTTATCGATCGTTTAATGGTATTCGAATGACGTACGAGCAGCTGTCTACCATTCTTGTCCAAATAGAAGCGTGCTTGAACTCTCGGCCATTATGCCCCTTAACGTCTGATTTAGATGATTTGCCAGCTCTCACCCCTGCACATTTTTTAATCGGTGATTCGATGATGTCACTCCCAGAGCCTTGCCTTAAGGATTCTTCATTAAACACAGAGTTCCTGAATGGTCAAAGGAAGTTTCGCCTCTTTTGGAGAAAATGGAGTGCAGATTGGCTGTCTCATCAGCAGGCGCGCCCCAAGTGGCGCCACGAAACTGACAATCTTCAGCGTAACGACATGATCATCATCAAGGATGATCGAACTGGTCCTTCTGACTGGAAATTAGGGCGAATCATCGACTTACATCCTGGGGCCGATGGGCTCGTTCGAGTAGCTACAATTAAGACCTCAACGGGTATTTACAAGAGGTCTGTGTCAAAGATTTGTCGTTTACCCTTGCCAAGATTTACTGAAGAGTCTAGCCCAAGTACACAACTCATGCACCTTTGAATATACCCGCATTCACTCCATAACACACTTCAACCTTTTCAGAGTTAAGCATGGTCTAAGGCTTTGAATACCGGTCCAGTATTGGGGGCGGCATGAACGGGTGTTTCTGTCGATTAGGAGAAGCTGGACAGCTGTTTTCTGGCGACTCTGAGAAGCAGTGGACAAAAGCAGTTTTAACAGCGAATGTTAGATTTCTGCTGCTAATGTTAGCAGCACGACACTACGAAGAAGACATAAGGAGAAGCTGGTCGCGTTTATAACCGAGCTAACTAATTTGTAAATCAAAGTTAGCAATAAGCCAAAGATTGAAAGTATACAAATGAATACAACTGGTGAAGTTCAACATATTTCTGAGTTTTTATTACAAAGTGTATGAAAGACCCCCAGAGTAGACTTCTGCTCAACTTTGACGATCGGGTGCGAATCGTCACAACAGAAGTGGTTCGAAGTTATATAGTAAGGAATTCCGTTCTCTAAATTGGTATATAAAATGTTATTATTTGTGGTTGTACCATTAAATGTTATTAAGAACGACGCGATTAATTGGGAGTTGCTGACAATATTATTACTATTTATAGGAAAGACACCTCTTGGATATTGTCTATTCCTTTATTAAACCCGGTAATCGTAGAGTAGAAGGGTATTCTAGATTCGTCGTAAAGTCTGTAGCAGGTAGAAGAAAGCGTTCCCGACCCCTTAAATATATTCTTCTACCCATATATTCTTAACCACGATCACTAGCCGAGTCGATCTAGCCATGTCCGAATGAACGTAGTGTTCTGGAAAACTATAAAGGCTAGAGTGTTAAGACTTGGAATGCAGATTTTGGGGCTACATGGGCAGCACAAGTATGTTACGTCAGGGTGCCACGCCCACTCTAACGCCCACAAACGACTATAACACTAAAACCCGCCTACATTTATCAATACTATGTAAAAATTTAAACGAGGTCTTGTTCTAAATATCAATACCAATCTACATAACAAAATTATAATCGGACCAGTCATTTAGGAGTTATACCCATACACCAATCAACACTCGGCTGAGGAACTTGTGAGATTGTTCCAAAGTCGCCTAGCTGGGGCAACCGAGCGGGTCGCAGGTTGCGGATAGCGGACGACCTCTTTCGAGGCCAACTGTGAATAAGTCGGTGGGAGAAGTCAAACACGGAATCGTGGACGGAAACCCCAGTAAATAAGCAGTCCCGGACATCCAGCGGATTTATTGCAACGAAGCAATACCGACGATGTGAATTGTTCAGCCGAATCTAAATAGTTGCTTTACACAAACCCACTCCCAACACAACACCTACCCATCTTCCCTCCCAAACAACATCTCACTCCGGGCCGGACTACGGTGGAATACGGACCGTGCCAAGAGTCAGCCTGGCTGGGGGCCCGGATCAAAACTAGCCCAGTCTCAAACGGTGTGCTCAGGGACATGGCGACCCCCTGTTCTAACTATCGCCTTACCCGGGCATCGCGGATCTCGGCCCGGGCAGACTTTTCTCCCAAATGTAACTAAAAAGCAAACACAGAGACGGGAACTCTCAAAAAAACCTCAGATAAGCTGAACACTGGTTCCACCATCCGCACCAGCACAGTCCCGCAAGGGCCGCATCCCAAACTGGCGATGACGGGTGGCAGAAAGCCAGCCGCGAACGCCTCCGCCACGGGCGCATCTGCGCCTAAAGCAGCGATAGGCACTGCCAAGGCGCTCGGGCCACCCGCTGGAGCAAATAAATATACTTACGCAGAAAGGCGGACTGCCGCCCATACTCTGCGCTCTCATACTAGGAGCAACGTTGCCACACATTTGCCTGAATGGCTAAAAAAGGTAGAGTGGGCAAGGAAGGTGCCTCTTAACTACGGGCAGGACAAGCCCACTCAAGAAGGGACTCAGGCGAAAAGCCAGCGATCCCTCGAACTACCCGGAGGACCACCGGCGAATAGATCTAAGATCCAGCCATCGGTCTCGTTCGCCGAAATCACGAAAGACCATATCCTACTCGGCCTCATTGACAAGGGAAATCCGGAGGGCAGGACTCCCAGGAACAAGTGGAAGGTAGTAGAGTCCCACCTTTCCCTCATTTGCCTGCGCATGGTACGGGAGAAGCCAGGAGCCTCGCCCTGCTGCATGGACGCGGGCTGGTACCAGGGCAGCGCCAAGGTGGTGGCCAGCGATAGTCAGCGGTCGGCCGACTTGTACAAACAGGCGACGAGCAAGTTCGGTGAGGTCTATGAAGGGGCGAACATTGTCGAGCTAGACTGGTGTGATGTCCCCAGTAGACCCTGAGCCAGGGTTTGGCTTCCAGCAGCGATCAAGGCGCCGGAGGACATCCTCTACATGTTGGACGACTGGGAAGTCGTGAAGATGGAGGAGCATGAAGGAGTGCTGAACTTCGGGTTTAGTGCGATCCACATTAAGGTGTACAAGGGCGACTCCAACGCCGCTGGCAGCTCTGCCGGCAACCGAGGCGAGCAGGTGCTTGCTGAGGAGTTGGAGGCACCTGGTGGGCCGGAGGACGGCTTCTCTACCGATTCGTCGCTGAGCAGAGAGACGCGAGCGCTCGGACCTGCTATCGAGGACGTGGACCTCAGCGACACAGAGGAGGCCGACGTCACTGTGGTGGAGGTTGCAGCTGTAGATGTCAATAAGGCTTCTACAAATCAACCTACACCACAGTAAAGCAGCGTCGGCTGCACTTTTGCTTCGCCTGACCGAAGGCGGAGCCAACCTAGTCCTAGTACAGGAACCTTGGGTAGTAGGAGGCAAGGTTGCTGGACTAGGAACAAAGGAATACAAGCTTATGCTTGACCGCAAAGAAGTTAAAATTCGAGCCCGCATATTAGCCAAAAGGCATCTTAATATATTTCTGCTTCGCAATTACAGCAACGGAGACAACACCGCAGTAAGCCTGGAGCGGGTCCATAAGGATACTATCGGCTTACTTGGCCTTTGAAAAGGAAAACCCCCAGACGCGCTGGTCAGAGGACTGGCAGAGGAATGCGAAAAGCTCAGGAAAGGTTTGGTAATAAGCTATGACGCCATCGCCCATCACACCCATTGCGGTTGCCCAATCAACAACGACAGAGGTGAGTCTCTTTTTGATTTTATTCTAAATTCGAACCTATTCTTATGCAATACATTCATAACTAAAACTTGTCAAACGATCATAGATCTAACTTTGGTACCAGGCGCAGTCAAAAAATGGGCAGTCTCTGACTAGCCCTCCTTTTCGGACCATAGATTCATAGAAACCGTATTGTCCCTTGATTCTCCCTTGCCGGTCAGCTTCGCCAACCCCAGACGAGCCGACTGGCACAGGTACAAAGAAGTTCTGACGAATATCCTCCCCATGGAACCGTCAGAAAGCATTACAAACCCACAGGAGCTGGACAGAACAGTAAATGAATTCACAGAAGCATGCTACACTGCCTTCAAAGTTGCATGCCCCACAGGGAAACCAAGAGGAAGGATAAAACCCCCCTGGTGGATCCAACAACTGTCAATCCTCCGAACCAACTGCAGATGCCTGTTTAACATAGCAAAGGCGGGAAATGAGGACACTAACTGGCAGAACTACAAGCATGAACGAGCCTTTTACAAAAAGGCCATTAGAAGAGCGAAACGAACTGCATGGCAGACCTTCTGCTCTGACATAGAAAAAACGACTGATGCCGCCAGGCTCAGAAAAATACTCTCTAAGACAGCCGCGCCTTTGGGCTATCTTCAGAAAGCAAATGGATCATGGTCAGACTCCAGTAAAGAGTCCTTGGACCTGCTCCTAGACGCCAACTTCCCAGGGAGCCAATAAACAGGTCATCCTCCAGAAAGAAGAGTCGGAGGGAAAATCGAATTAGATCCCCTCCTATCAGACCGCAACACGAAATGGTCCATTCATAGCTTTAAACCACACAAATCGCCGGGACCGGACGGGATAACACCGGCACACATCCAACAAGCAGGACAACTAGCTATAAACTGGCTGAAAAAATCTTCCACTCCATCCTGGCGGTAGGAGAACTACCAACAGCATGGCAAGAAACGATTGTGGTTTTCATTCCCAAGGCAGGGAAGGCCACCCATACCACAGCAAAGGATTTTAGGCCAATAATCCTAACATCATTCCTGCTAAAAAGCTTTGAAAGAATGATAAGCCTACAAATAGGGCCTACTATCAACCCGACACAAATATCAGAGTCAGAACACTACCAAAGGTAGTAAGTCAATCGAGTCGGCGCTACACTTGGTGGTAAGCAGCATCGAGAAATCGCTCAGCATCAAGGAATATACACTGATCGCCTTCCCATAGCTATAACAGAATCTCACACAGAACTAGAAGTTGAGTCGCCAATGGTGGGTTTGATCCATAAATTGCTTATAAGCAGAATAGTCACAGCCACACTACGGACCTCAACCCAGACTAGACTAGTGAACAGAGGCACCCTGCAAGGAGATGTTCTATCACCCCTCCTATGGAATATCGCAGTAAATAAACTACTGCGGATTCTGGAAGAAGGATGTTGTAAGGTTGTGGCATACGCAGACGACGTTGCCATCATCTTTAATGCAAAATATCCACAAACCCTTTGCGATCTTATGACCGCAAAACTTAAAATACTATCGGAATGGACGATAGCGAACGGACTCGGGGTAAATCCCTCGAAAACGGAACTTGTTATACTTAAAAATAGATACAAAATTTCACAACTCAACCCACACATTCTAAACAATTGTAATCTCTCTTTTAGCGATCACGCCAGGTACTTGGAGTTAGTATTAGATAAGCGCCTCAAATGGGGCATAAATAACCAAGAGAGAACCAAGAAAGCGACCATTGCACTTTAAGGCCAATAAGCCTAACATCATTCCTGCTTAAGAGCTTTGAAAGAATGATAAGCCTACACATAAGGGCCACCGTAGACCCGACACAAATATCAGAAGCACAATACGCTTACACCAAAGGTAAGTCAACCGAATCGGCGCTACACTTGGTGGTAAACAGCATCGAGAAATCACTCAACATCAAGGAATACACACTGATCGCCTTCCTGGATATAGAGCAGTGGTCGGCACACACATACCATCACAAGTTTGCCTTGCATTAGTGTGAGTGTAACAAACACGAAGTGTGCGCGCGGCGTGCTGAAGCGAGACGTTTCTCTGCTTTGCACTGAGATCCTCTGCCGCAGCAACAAAAAAGCGAGCCGAAGTTGAGAAAAAAATGACCCGAAGACCCATGCCGAAGTCACACGAACATGTACGTTATACGTGAGCGAGCAGAGGATGGGAAGAACACTTCCCTATGCTCACTAGATAGGCCGCTGCCGACCACTGATATAGAGGGAGCCTTCAATAACGTGCTTCCCACCGCTATAACAGAATCTCTCACAGAACTAGGGGTTGAGCCGCCAATGGTGAGGCTAATCCATAAATTGCTGATAAGCAGAATGGTCACAGCCACACTAGGGACCTCAACCCAGACTAGACTAGTGAACAGAGGCACCCCGCAAGGAGGTGTACTATCACCCCTCTTGTGGAATATCGCAGTAAATAAACTACTGCGGATTCTGGAGGGAGGAGGTTGTAAGGTCGTGGCATACGCAGACGACGTCGCCATCATCTTTAATGGAAAATATCCACAAACACTTTGCGATCTTATGACCGCTAAACTTAAAATGCTATCGGAATGGACGGTAGCGAACGGACTCGGGGTAAATCCCTCGAAAACAGAACTTGTTCTATTTACGAATAGGTACAAAATTCCTCAACTTAACCCACCCATTTTAAACAATTGTAATCTCTCCTTTAGCGATCACGCCAGGTACTTGGGGTTAGTACTAGATAAACGCCTCAAATGGGGCTTAAACAACCAAGAGAGAACCAAGAATGCGACCATTGCACTTTACTCCTGTACAAAAGCAATTGGGCTAAGATGGGGCATGCCCCCTAGAATAGTCAACTGGATATACACAGCGGTAGTCAAGCCAATCCTACTATACGGATTGGCTCTGTGGTGGACCGCCCTGCACAAACAATGCATACTGACTCCTCTAAACAAAGTACAGCGAATGGCGGATTTGTGTGTTAGTGGAGCCCTGCGAACCACCTCCAAATTAGAAGGACAAGTTGGCGGAGGTGTATACTCCGAACAATTCGATATCAGAAAGTCATTCAGGCTCCCGGACCACTGTAGCGTCTTTCAGGCGGAGGTCCACGCTATAAAAGAAGCACTAACCTGTTTAGGAAACTTAAACCTCCAAAGAGGACACCTAAACATATATAGTGACAGCCAAGCGGCTATTAAATCAATCTACTCGACAAACACAAACTCCCGTACAATAGCAGACTGTCGCAGATCTCTCCACGAGATGGCTAATCAGTTTACTATCAGCCTAATATGGATTCCGGGTCACCGGGACATCGTAGGCAACTGCATAGCGGACGAGTTAGCCAGGCAAACTACTTTAACAAACTAGCCATTGGCAAAACGCACCACAGTGTCGTATCTCTCACCAGACACAGGCCGAAAAACAACAAAAAAACCTCGGAATTTGTAACGAACTGATTTTTATAGTCTGCTCGCTACGAGATTCGTGCGGCTAGCTCAGTATATTGTGTGTTCGTCCCACCAAGTTTATATTAACGTGACCGCCCAGTAGCTCAGTGAGAAAACACAGACTTCACGGGTTCGTATTGGGTTTATTGCGTGTATATTATTATAAGTGTCTTAGTCGCTTGGTTGGCCTTGACTCGTTGCTTGTGACCTTCGGTGCTTCCTACGGTCCTGATTGACTCGACGACCTCTCGCCGTGATGACTCGGTGCTCCAGTCCTGTAGCTCCCCGAAGATACTCGCAACTCCCTGAAGATCCTCGCCGCTCCCTGATGAT
This sequence comes from Drosophila suzukii, assembly GCF_043229965.1. Classification (NCBI taxonomy): domain Eukaryota; kingdom Metazoa; phylum Arthropoda; class Insecta; order Diptera; family Drosophilidae; genus Drosophila; species Drosophila suzukii. The sequence goes on along the minus strand of NC_092082.1, from coordinate 27,810,423 downwards.
CCTCGCAGCTCCCTGAAGACGCTCGCTCGCTGTTCGCTTCTCACGCGTGACTTGGTGACTGCTGGTACCGACTCGGACTCGCGAGGGGTATCGGCCGTACGGACTTAGGGAAGCGTCACCGTTCTCAGACTAGGGTGAACAGAAGCTGCGCTCTCCAGGATCGCTCCTTTCGACACACCGCCGCCTGTCCCTTGCTCTGTCCCGGATGGTCCCACTGGGGTTTCTGCTCAGCCCGCGCGGACAGTCAAGGCGGAACGCCAGGAAGCTGCCTCGCGCCTTACTTCGCTTCCACGCCTGGTGTAAACGAACGTTCCACCCTAGCCTCAGCCTTTTGCTTTTTGTCCGGGACGTTTCCGCGTGGCTTTTGGTACTCGGGGTTCGGGCACGCCGCTCCGGGACCTCGCAAGTCGAGTCCATAGGGCTCTCCTGGATAATTCCACTCGAGACCGTATCGATCGACTGCTCTCCCTTCTGGCTTGTTATACTCGGGGTTCGGGCACGCCGCTCCGGGACCTCGCAAGTCGAATCCGTAGGGCTCTCCTGGATAATTCTACTCGAGACCGTACCGATCGACCGCTCTGCCTTCTGGCTTGTTATACTCTTTCCAGGCGTAACGCCAGGACTTTGTGGACAGGGTAAATCGACCGCCTTGACCTAGCCAATTCGGAGATTTCTGGTATCCCAATCCCGAACGTCTCGACGTAGCAATCTCGCTCCTCGAAGGCTCCCACGGCGCTGCTTCTCTGGCGACTCGACTTGCTGTTGTTCCCTTGTAGATTATCTGGTTGTTTGATTGTTCACTTTGATATCTGAGTGATCTTGACGGTTTGACTCATTGTGATCGACTGATCCAGCTGCCAGCGCTCTGCGGCCTTATATAGGACCTCCGGGAACCGTTATTTCCCTTTTGCGCACGGCCCGCTGGATCTCTCCACTCCGGGTCCAAAGTTCGTGCCTCCTGGTTGACCCACTTGTCCTTCACGTACCGCTTCCAACCGATGCTCTGATGTTTGTGGCACGCCTGTGTGCCACTCCACTGCCGAGATGTGGCACTTCTTTTCCCGGTCCAAAGTTCACGGGAGAATCCAAAGTCCGGTGGAGTTCCGTTATCCGCTTTTGCACACGGCACTCTTGCTCTGCCCGCGAAGTTTCCATTCTCTCTCGATCTCCATCCTTGGTCTCCAAACTCTCTCGCTCTCCTTCATTGGTCTCAAAACTCTCTCGCACTCCTTCATTGGTCTCCAAACTCTCTCGCTCTCCTTCATTGGTCTCCAAACTCTCTCGATCTCCACCCTTGGTCTCCAAACTCTCTCGTTCTCCTCGCCGCGCTGTTACTACGCGAATTCGCCGCGTATCTGGTAAGCGGCCGGCCATCTGCTGCTGCTTCTATTTGTGGGGAGTTATTCAACTCCTCACAAATTACTCAAACTCAGCCGCACAGACTGTGGCATGTTGATTCGAGCTCTTACAGGCCACTGGCTTGTTGGCGCACATGCCGGCAGGCTAAAAGCCCCGCAAAATGATTTCTGCAGGAGCTGCAGGGATGAGGAAGAAGAGGAAACGGTAGAACACCTTCACTGCTTCTGCCCAGCCCTTTGCAGACTCAGACTGAAACACTTAAGAAGTTCCTTCATCGACGGTCTTACATAAGTGCCTTTATTAAATCTTCCGGGTGGAAGACATGCTGATCAGCTTAACACTGGTTGAAACTACTAGAAACGGGACCCTAGAGAAGGAAAAATGAGATCATGCGGTATCACAATGGACCAATTGAGGTCTAAGTGTGTCGAACTACAGTCCGACAGCCGCCCTAACCTAACCCATAACAATCAACATTTTGCAATTCAATCGAGATTGCACACCACGTTCAGGAAATCAGCGGTTTTCACTAATACTCCACCAAGCCGATATGGACGCTATAGGCTAGAATCGCTGAAGCGAATAGCTGATCGGCATAAGCAAACCGTGTTCGGAGGGAGATTATTCAATTGATTATTTCATTGCTTTAGCAAAGAGTAGTGAAAATTTAATGGGGACTTTTTTGGGCCAACAGTAATCTCGAGAATTTTCACAAGTTAGAACCGTTTGGACCCTTTAAAACGAGAATTTTCACAAGTTAGAACCGTTTGGACCCTTTAAAGCATTTATATCACCTTCCTCGAATACGGTTCTTTGACTATATCCAATTTTTGGGTGTAAATGATGCTTTTTAATTTATTTCTTATCTTTTAATTTTCCGCGTGTTCTCTCTTCTTCTTAAATTACAAGTGGCCTATTTATCTCGACAATCGAGTTCACCATGTTATCGATATCTGTTATCTTATCGATGCTTAAGCGTAGTACTCACATCGACGAAAACCGCGAGCTAACCATTGGAGTGAGCGAGAGGTAAACAGGCGGCTAAAGCTTTTCGTCGGGTCTGTTTTTCAGCGCGGTACTCAGATGAGCTAAGGAAATACCAGAAAAAATACCAGATTTCGCCGTTAGCCGCGGCCCTAAGAATAAGAAATTTAATCTTTGGCGGTGTTCGTGCAGAAGCGGTGGGGAATTTAAAAATTAAAAATGGAGGATAAGCCCTTAAAAACGGCTAGATGAGGTAAGTGCAGATGAAAAAGGATGCCCAATACAAGCTGTTGCCCATTATTGTGGGACTTCACCGACAGGGAGCAATACCACAACGGTTCAAATCCGCAGAATAGTTGAAGTGCTGGAGGAGATCCACTAGAGAATCCCAGTGGGAAGGAACATGGGACATCGCTCAATCTCCGACGAGCTCTCCATTAAGGACTCCACCTCCACCAGCTACTTAACAGCTAAAGCGGAGATGGACGACGCGTCGGCTTCTATAGGGAGGAGAAAATAGGGTCGCCCGCTAAGGGAAGGCTAGAGGAGCCATCACCAGCCATTATTGGCCAGCCTATTGGGACTCGGAGCTGGACTACAGATGGCGCGGGAAAGATGGAAAAGCATACGTGGGACGAGAAGGAAGCTTTAAACTACTACTAAATAAAAACATTCGTTAAACATTCCATTTAGTTTTAATTTAATTTCTTTCTGTACAAGCAGACTCCTCCTTTTTAAATTTCACCAATTGATTTGTTTTTCGTTTGGCAACAAACCCAGCTGCTTGTCAGTAAGACCATTCTACATGCATTGCGGGTGAACTTTGAAAACATCGGTTACACTACAAAGAATAAGATTTTTCGACTTGTGAAACTCTTGGATAATCTGAGTACTAGGCAGTAATATTAAGTTTCATTATAGAAAGTACACACTAAAATGCAGTGCTAAATATAACATTATGTTCACACTTAATACTAATTTGTGTATATTCATATATGTTTACATTAGTATATATTCACATATGCTTACAACAGAAAGTACACACTAAAATACAATGCATAGCACTATGTTCACACTTAATACTATTTAGTATATATTCACATATGTTTACATAGGCAACCATTTTTGAAGGTGGATGCGCATTGAAATGGCTTTTTTTTTACATAAATAATGTACGTTTTGGTGAAACAGGTGCAATGACTTTATTTTCAAGATAAGATAAAGATCAACATTTTTTATAAAGATACCATTGCAATGAAAATGCATTTCCTTCTACAAAAATATACCAAAACGCAGGGTACAAAAATCACCTAAAAGCACTAAAAAACTCAATTTATATTAATCTGCGATACGATTTTCCGCTGAAGCGAGTTATAGCGATATATCTCGTGTCTTTCTAACACGTGCATTTCTACGGAAGAAAGACGCTGAAGCGGAATTTGGTAGCTGAAGCGAAAATCCCAATGTGTAAAGAGGCTATTATCCGTTACAGCAAGCAGATAACAGATACTTTCCCACGAATCTATTATATCCTTTTAGTCTACGAGTAACGGGTGTAATTAATATTTAAATAATAATGAAAATTTTTATTTTCATAGTAAATGAAGCATTAATTAGGGAAATGCCATCGCACAACCTTCCACTATTTCGATGGCAGGCTAAATGGGAAATTACGGATGCATATACTAGCTCCTATAACATGTAATTTTGCTTTAACTGACGAAATCAGTAGAATTTTGGTTCTCCTTCAGTTTTGATATTTTGTCAAACAAGATATGAAAAATCGTGTACGATATGATCACTACTGTTTATAGTGTCTTCCCACAGATATCCACAATCTACCATCCGATGAACGGATGGTCCATAAGGTTTCGCCGTTCCGAAAATTTCCCAGTTAGTGCGATAGTTAGGCGATGTTTTCTAGGTGCAACTCTGAGCTCTTCTTCAGTGGAAATTGAATAATTTACTACGAAAACGTAAACAATGATAACAGGGAACAGTCGAAAATGGAAGGCGCAGAAGCAACAGGTTATGTTAGATTAGCCAGATCAGCTGTTTTCGGATGGTAGATGGTGGATGTGCTCTGTGGGAATCGAAGTTTCTCATTTAAAAATGGGAGGCACAGAAGCAACAGGTTTTGGTTTGATGCACAGGTTTTCAAATCAGCTGTTATCGCATGGTATATAGTGGATGTGCCCTGTGGGAATCAGAGTTTAACATTTGTCAAATTCTTAACCGTTTCGAACGGCCGGTCACTAAGGGAAGGGAGTATTACCAAAGAGAGGCAGATGTGCGGAGGTTCCCTCTATTTCTTTCTCGCTCTCAGAAAAAATTTCGGCCGATCCGTTATTTCTTTCGCGCCTCTCTGTTTTGTTCGGCTAGCAACTACCATTTTAATATTTTAAAAAACTAATATTGTTTTATAATTAAGCAAATTGAATTTGCTTATAACGTTGAGCCTTCGTATTATACATTAATATTAAAATATAATTTTTTTGTTAAGTTTTAGAAATTTAGTCCGTTAAAATTGATTTAAATATTTAAAAAATTTTAATATCACCTATTTTAAAAAATTCATATTGTATTTCTTACTCAAGAATTATACAGTCGGATATTTTTCGCTTTGGAAAGGAAAAGAAAAGAAATCAAGTAAAGGGGTGAGAGGAAGACTTGGTTCATTCTGTTTGAATAATTGAAAGGAAAGCAAGCCATTTAAATTGTGCGCCTCAGATTTACTTTTTTTGTTTTTTGAAAATAATAAAGTCAGGTAAAAGTTACATTAAGTTTAAGATGTTGTGCATTGATCTTAGTTTAAAGTATTAAGGCATTTAATGGGTTCCGTTAGCCGAAAATGGACGATGAAATGTTTTGCGCCAATAAAAATCATGCAAAGGGTGAAACACAGCTCTAAAACGTAAATATGCAAATTGTGACGAGCCAGCCTAGAAGGCGCGTACGCCACAATCATTTTTACTTTCTTTATAATAGCTTTAAGAGAAATATCGTGAATTACAATAAATATTAGGTCAAATTAGGAATAAATAAGTTATAGCTAAGTTCGCGGTGGTTACGCGTCCGATTTTAAGACATAGATTTATATATAAAGAAGTCAGCTAAGGTTAGTACGACCAGAATATCCTGTGCTCAAAACGGTGTAGCGGACCTGAGTGAGGATAAATTGAATAAATGGTAAATAATATATAATCGCACTTCTCGATCGTGTGCTTCCTTCTCGTAGTCAGTCACTAAGTCTAAACTAACCTTACCTCATTCACACTGCTGCTTCGGACCTGAATGTGGACCCCCTTCCCGCTTGGTCCAGTAGTTATTCCTGCCTCTTTCGTAGTTTTAGGATTTGCGCATGGACACCCTTCCTGCCTTATCCGAAATCCTAATTTTCCCGCCACCTCCGTAGTTTTTGGGATTTGCGCGTGGACACCCTTCCCGCCTTATCCGGACTCCTAGTTTTTCCAGCCTCTTCCGTAGTTTCGGGACTTGCGCGTGGACACCCTTCCCGCCTTATCCGGACTCCTAGTTTTTCCAGCCTCTTCCGTAGTTTCGGGACTTGCGCGTGGACACCCTTCCCGTCTTATCCGGACTCCTAGTTTTTCCTGCCTCTTCCGTAGTTTCGGTATTTGCGCGTGGACACCCTTCCCGCCTTATCCGCAGTCCTAGTTTTCCTGCCTCTTCCGTGGTTTGTGATTTGCGCGTGGACACCCTTCCCGCCTTTTTCGCAATCCTAGCTCCTTCGTCGTTCTGGGGCTCGTGCGCGGCCCCGCCCTCGTGCTACCTGACACCCGCAAAGTATCCCCCCGGCTTGGCCTCGCCCGAGGGTCCAGCCCGGTAGATTTTTCGCCTCCGACGCGAGACCCAAGACTTCCGCCCGCAAAGTATCCTCCCGGCTTGGCCTCGCCCGAAGGTCCACCCCGGTGGATTTTTCGCCTCTGACGCGAAATACAAGACTTCGGCCAGCCCGTTAGGTCGCAGCATGGACTGTGCATAAGCAACGTCATCTGCGTTTTCCTCGACGCAAATAAGGACCTCTGGTGAAGACTCCCCTCAAAGTTACCCGTTCCCCCGTGGAGTGGAACCCTCTAGTCCGGTGTTTCGGTTTCGGATTTACAAATTTTCTTGTAAAGGACTCTTGGATCCGACTGAGATCTGTACCCCAGCTTACAAAATAAACAAATAAAACGCGTTTTTTAAACATATGCCCATAAATTTTTTAAGGAAAGCGATGACCAATGTAAGGAGCAAATTAACGTAACATAAAACTAGGCTTACTAACAATAACTAACTATTTAATTAAAATGAATTTAAAAGGAAATAAAAATATATGTACTTTAAATTCTATATTTTCATTGGAATCTCATTGGAAATATTCTGAATTGCACAGTGATTTCACGTGGGACGTGTCATTGGCACGTGACAGGCTATACGACAAATGAGTATAAGGAACAAGTGAAATCCCGTGGGACTTTGAAAAATTTTCATTTGAATTTTCACTTGTGAAAATGCGGACATCCCATACAATTGTCTATACCCTTCAGTTCCAAAAAAAAAAGTTTCACTTGTGAATCACCTTGGGAATCACCTGGGACATGTCCTCGTGCACAAGTGAAGAACAAGTGACGCTCCATATAGAAAATGGCCTGTCACGTGCCGGTGACTCGTCCCAAGTGAATCACTTGGGAAAATCAGAATTTTTCCTTGAGTTTTCACTTGTGAAATCACTTGCAAGGGACACGTCCCAAGTGAAACACTTGGGAAAATCAGAATTTTTCCTTGAGTTTTCACTTGTGAAATCACTTGCAAGGGACACGTCCCAAGTGAATCACTTGTGAAAATCAGAATTTTTCTTTGAGTTTTCAATTAAAATAATATAGAATTTAATTCATTTCATTTTAATTCATTTTAATTATATGGTACTATTTAGATTTTCAAAAATTGTACAATTATTGTTTCTGTTTTTTTGCTTCGTAAGCTTATTTTTAACGTTAGACATCGCCGTTCTTAAACCTTTGTCCGGGTCCTCTGAATCCTTGGCCAACGCTCCTGAAAAAACATATGTTTAAAAAATGCGTTTTATTTGATTAATTGTATTTTTACCTTTTATAGCTTGTTGCAGAATTTTTATTGGCACAAAACATTTCGTCATCCACTTTCGGCTAACGGAACCCATTGAATACCTTCAAAATTTACGTACTTTAAACTAAGATCAATGCACAACATCTTAAACTTAGTGTAGCACTTACCTGACTTTATTATATTAACTAAACGATTAAAGTAACTCTGCTGCGCACCATTAAAATGGATGCTTCCCTTTCAATCACTCAAACAGAATGCACCAAGTCTTCTCACCCCTTTACTAGATTTCTTTTGTTTTCTCTTCGCTGTTGACGCGTGCCACTGCACCTATACCCTTTCTAAAGTGAAATATATCCGACTATATAGTTTTTACTTCTTGAGTAAAAAATACAATGAGATTTTTTTTTAAATGTTAATACTTAAATGTTTTAAATACTTAAATCAATTTTAACAGACTAAATTTCTATAACTTAACTAAAAAATTATATTGTAATAAGAATGTATAATAAGTAAATATAACATTATAAGTAAATTCAATTCACTAAATTTTACTATAATCAAATAGTTTACTTTTATAAAACAATATTAGTTGTTTTTTTCGATACACAATAATGCTCCTAAAATATTAGGGCATTCACATGTCGCTTCTCCACGAAAATTTTTCCGCCGAAATATTAGTCGCTAGCCGAACATAACGGAGAGACGCAAAAAAAAATAACGGACCAGACGAAATTTGTCTCTGCGAGCGCGGAGTGCAGGCAGATTATAAGACAAGAAAGAGAGGGAAATATCCGAACATCTGCCTCTCTTTGTTGAACGATCGTTTTCGTGGGCAGTCTTCTACGCTGCGCCGACTGCTCTGCTGACGTCAACAGCGGCACAGCGTTTTAGGCACAAAAAAAAACAAAAAAAGCTTTTTGCCTTGAGCCATGTCACCGCGTCCCTACTGCAGAACTGAAGGGAATCAGAGTCTCACATATGTGAAAAATTTCAACAGTTTCACATGGATGGACCCTGTGGAAAGAGGGTATAACCCTTTCCGTGTTTCTAGCCACCATTTCCTTTTAGTCGCAAGGCAAACCTTAATATTGTTATGTTACATTTGTGTCGTACCCTTTGCTATTACTCTCAAAGCACTAAATTGCTCCTGGGATGTATTTTATTTAACGAGGAATAGGTTTATTACATTATTATATCAAATATAAATAAAATGGAAAAGAGTGTATCGGAATGGAAAAACGTTGATCTCTTCTATACAATCGCCCTACCATTTGTAAAATGTCCGACCACTGCAGAAATATTGTGCTACTGCTTTAACGAATCAAAAACTACCACAGAGGAAATCCAAATAAGATTAGTAATATGCGAACAAAACGGAAATATTCTTGTATACCTTTCGAATTGGGAATGTATTACCTTTAAATGTCAAGCAAGACCGGATACTATCACTCTTTGCTCCATTACATCAAATAACTGGCTTGCAACTGCGACACCAATATCCAATTGTGGTATTCACATTGATATATACGATTTAAGAAAACTAACCAAAAAACAAGGAGCTCCAATAATTGCGTCCGCATATTTTCAAGTCACAAGTATTGCTTCATGTATTACTGCTGTAGTCGTCGGTAATAAAATACTTTCTTTAGCCATAGGATTTGAGAATGGTGATATTCTCTTGCATTCTGGAAAAGTTACGCGAAATTTTTCTGCAAGTATTCGCAAGCATACTGTAAGTGGATACGCAATAAATGGAATACATTTTGACATTAATAACCTTGATTCAGATCCCCCAACTCAAATTATGTTTGTAACATGTATTCAAGGAGTGTATTGTTTCGTGTTGAAAGAAAAAAGTTGTATAGATCAAGCATTTATTCTCGATAATGATAAAAGTAATCACTGCAGTACGATGCGCAAAGCTGGAGACGGTGTTGAAGAGTCGATGTTGGTAGTGGGACGGGCAGATGCTATATATTGCTATACCCGTGAAGGAAGAGGTCCTTGTTTTGCTATCGAAGGCACAAAGAAATGTCTTGCTTGGGTAGGTCATCACCTAATCGTCGCCACGAGAAAATCGTGTTTAAAGCAAAACATGTCGATTCTAATTGTAGATACAGAAAACAAAATTATAGTTTTTCAAAAGCAACTACAAGAATTGTTCTACATAATCAGCGAAAATAATTTTTGCTTTATTATAAACAATGCTCATGTCGTAAATACTTGCAACGTATTAATGTTAGAGCAGCTCAATATGAGTAAAAAAATACGTCGGTTAATTGAACAGAATATGTACAACATAGCATTAAGGTTGTTACATCGAGAAGGCTATTCTAACACACCGGAAGCTGCTTTCGTAAGGTTTCAATACGGAAATCATTTATTACTAAAAGGCGAAATAAGTAGAGCTGTTGAAGAATTTATTAAAACAATTGGTTTTGTTAAACCCTATTCTGTAATTTCAAAACTTTTACATTCTAGATACAATAATTATCTAATAGACTACTTATCTGAATGGAAAAAAATTAACGGGACTATAAGCAACCACACAAAACTAATTGAATGTTGCATTAATCGTGAGCAAGTTAAGCATAAAATAGAGCAGCTATCTCATGGAGTTGAACCCTTGAGTTTAACAAGCAAGCCGGAAAAAAGAAATCTTTCAAATTTATCAAAAATATATTTTGAATGGAAACTTCAAAATCAGAGCAGAGTTGGAGAACATTTATTGCATCGATTTTTGGAATATGGACCAGAATCTCTATTAGTAGATCCTACTACTTATTTAGAAAACATAAAAACGGAACATTTAAATACACCCGAAAATGTTCTTTTATTTTTTTCCATTTTGCCACAACAAAACGATTACTGTGCCAAAATGTTAGCTGAAATCATTGAAAAATTTCCCAGTTGTAACAAAAAATTAAATTTGTACTTACTTGTTCTCTATCTTGTTTTATGGCGAGGAAAGAAAGTTACTAAAAATATTATTTTAGAGTTTTTAAGAAAAGAATGCTTGCCTTTGGACAAAGTTTTAATTATTTGTAGGCTGTATTCGTTTTTTATTGGGATACAAGAAACGACTAATAACCAAAAGAACGAAACATTGCATCATGAATTAGTTAATAAATGTATACAAACACTAATTGAAAATAATCCGGAAGCGGCTTTAAATTTTAATTTAAGTAAAATAACATTTCTTATGATGCTTAAAAGTTTTTGCTCTAGTGATAAAATAAAAGCATTGCAGATAAAATCTGTCCTAAGGGAAAGAATAATTGGCGATATAGTTGATTCAGCTAATGAAACCAAGTTAATTAAAGATTTTAATGATAAGATAACAAGATCTAGTTCGATGCTGTCTCTCTATACGAACAATCCAATAGAATTTCGTAATGATTCATGTGACACTTGTCGTGAAACCTTGAATACGCAGTCCATTTACTTTCTTTGTCAACATTCCTTTCATAAAGAATGCCTTAATTATAACTCAACCAAACGGGTGTGTGCTGTTTGCAAAACAAAAAGCAATTTGGGGAAAATAAAAAGTGTAATAAATATTAATTCTGAACCCTTAAATATTATTAATGTGATTGCAAAAGTAGTAGCTATAGGAATTAAAAAGCAAGGAAGTGAAAGTATAATTCAAAAATCTGTTAAAACCATAGCGGAAAGGAATTACCCAAAAGGACGTCAAGGCAAAAGCGAATCCGCTACATTTAATAATCTTTTCGATTAAAAATTCATATTTTATGTCCCCCACATTAACACGTTTTAATTTATGTATTTAATATAATAAAAAATATATTGTATATAACAAACTTATTTAATTTTTCAAACAAATTGGTTTTCCTACTAAAAACATACAGGGCTCTTCTTAGTTTTTTTAAATTTGTTTTAGAGATACAGTAGTTCTTATTTCCCCTTTTTTTCCGAGTTTCCCTATTTTGAAAGCTTGCTTTTTAAATATCTTCTCTGTGGGCCAAGTTATTAATTTTAGACCGCTTAAATCGCTGTAATGGCAAACAATTTCTCGCGTTGTGGGCGTTAGAGTGGGCGTGGCACCCTGCTGAAAAAGCTTGCGCTGCGTAATCTCTAGATTCTGGATGCCTAGTCCCAACTAGCTCTTGTAGTTGGCTTGATCGACTGCTATTAATCCTGATCAAGAATATATAAACATGGTGTTACACACTTTCCGACGAATATAGTATACCCTATACCAATACGCTTCCACTATCAAGCACATAGCATCCTGCTAGTTGCCTCCTTTTAGGCATTAATGAGGGGCGAAACCTCCCACATGAGACCCACGCGATTATCATTACCTCGTTTATACTAAAAACACTAGGAAAACTTCTGGATCTACACATCAGGAATGATGTAGGAAGACTTATTTTAACCAACCAGCATGCCTACAACAAAAGTCAAAAGAGAATGCTCTTAACAATAAGGAGTATGCTCGACTCTCAACACTCAGGGATATACATATGTGGGATGCTATTTAAGTTTCTGGCCTAGGCCACCTCTAGCCATATAAGCCTAGTACTCACATCGACGAAAACCGCGAGCTAACCATAGGAGTGAGCGAGAGGCAAATACGCGGCTAACGCTTTTCGTCGGGTCTGTTTTTCAGCGCGGTACTCAGATGAGCTAAGGAAATACCAGAAAAAATACCTGACTTAGCGGCCCAAAGAATATGAAATTTAATCTTTGGCGGTGTTCGTGCAAAGTTATTGTGGAAACTAAAAATTATAAATGGAAGAATAACCCCAAAATCGACTGCAGAAGGTCAGTACAGATGAAATAGGACGCCTAATCCAAGCTGTTGCCCTTTTTTGTTGGATTTCACCGACAGGAAGCAGTACCACAACAGGGGCCGCAGAGTAGTTAAAGTGCTGGAGAAGATCCAAGTGGGAAGAAACAAGCCGAGTGGGACTTCGCTCTCTACATGGACATCCTGCCCGGCGTGTCCTCGCAAAGAAAGGGAGATCTAGCCAAAAGAATTTTGTTGCGTTGTACTAATATAAGTATATTTTTAGCAGAACCACTAGTAACACGACCACCACCAGCTACTTGGTAGCTTAAGCGGAGCTGGAGGACCCGCTGGCTTCTATAGGGAGGAGTAAAATAGGGCGCTCGCTAAGGAACAGTTGGAGAAGCCATAGCCAGCCTTTGCCATTTTGGGCCGCGGCTAAAGGCGTATTTTTTATGGTATTTCCTTAGCTCATCTGAGTACCGCGCTGAAAAACAGACCCGACGAAAACCGTTAGCCGCGTATTTGCCTCTCCTTCTACTTCTAGTACTAGGCTTAAGCCTTTTCACGAAAAGAGTGCATCGATGAACTTAAATCTTTGTGTGGCGATGAAGCACCATCCTAAAGCAGTGATAAAACTGGTTTAATGAATTCAAGCGTGGCCGAAGTTCGTCCAAAAACAGTCGTTGTGCAAGGGAACATTGATGCAGTCCGTAAACTTATAATGCAAGATCGACATGTGACATACCGTGAAATAAAGGCATCCTTGGGCATTTCTTTCAACAGCCTACATTCGATATTTGATGAACGCCTGGCCGTTAAAAAGGTTTGTTCTTTTTGAATTTCGAGCATTTTTGTAATCGCACATAAAAAGGCTCATGAAAATTCGGAAATATTCAATCGTGGTAATTCACAAGACGTTTATAAGATCGTCACAGGTGACAAATCATTAATCTAAGCTTATAAGCCTGAAACAAAACAACATTCGACAGTGTGGGTTCTCGAAGACGACCCAAATAAGACGAAAGTTTTTCGTGGAAGGAGCACGAAGTGGAAAACGTGATTCGACAGTTGGTTTTTTGCGCCTGCAAAAGTGTTTAAATCTTGCTGGAATATACTTTGAAAAACAATTCGGAGAAAGTTGGACTCAGTAAATTTTGGGATTTCTGCCAGAATGCTCCCTGGATTATATTGGTCTGTTTTCTATGGTGCCTCCTCAGCTTCGGGATTCTTCGTCAGCTCCCTTTTTTAGGCAATCTGGGCTTTCTTGCATCTTTTTGCCTTTTGTAAGGGTATCTCGGTGGGCTACGAAGAAGCCACCAGACCAATGCCATCTAAAATTTCATATAAACGGATGACCGAAAGAATTTGGTTTTCTGTTTATTTTTAACGTAAAAGTGTTTTTAAGTAAGAAACACAAATTATATTTTTGTCAGGACTAAAGAAGCCTTAACGTTTCTTAGTTTAACCTCCTTCCAGATTGTAGGCCGAAATTATCACCTCTCAAAATACATTTTTGATGGAGCGATTCATTTTCCCGTGCTTTAAGAGGTTAACCATCAGAGGCTCACCTAAAAATATCAAAAATAAAAATAAAGGTACATCCAAAAACGAAAACGGGAAAAACAAACATTTTTCCAGTTGTCTTCTTAGTAAAGTAAATGTAGTTTTTTCTAATATTATTACTATTTATTATTAACGTGTTTATACAACAAACAACCTCTGATTTAGGTGATTTCGGCTCGAATGTTCGCATTTAAACACTGTAAAAGCGGGAGTGTTGGGACTTGGCATGCAGATTCTTGGGCTTCCTGCGCAGCGCAAGTTTGATTCAGCAGGGTTCCACGCCCAATCTAATACCCACAAACCGCCCAAAGATGTGGCTCCTACAGTTTTGATGCTAAGATAAAAATTTTTATAACAATAAATGTATTGTTCTCATCAATAACTATCGATTGACCCAAAAAAAGTTTTCCACGCCCATTTTAACGCCCACAAACCGCCCAAACCTGTGGCGCCCACAATATTTATGCCAGGTAACAAATTGTAACTGAATTGTATTAGTCTCGTCAATACCTATCGATTAACCCAAAAATTGGCATGCCCACTCTAACGCCCATAACGCTTAAATCTGTCTACCTCCCGCATAACCATATATTAAGAAATTGCATATCTCCATTTCCCTTTTGTCCCTATAGCTGAGTAACGGGTACCTGATAGTCAGGTACTCGACTTAAGCGTCACGTCAATACGTGAAAATGTTGCCACGCCCACTCTAACGCCCACAAGCTTCAAAAATTCGTCCATAAAAATTCTGGTTGGTTGGTACTTTACGCAGCGCAAGTTTGTTACGCAAACATACAACGCCCACTCTAACAGGCGGAGCTCCATATTGCAATTTAGCAATGACCCGACGAACTAGCTTGGTCCAAGAGCAATGGAGTGCCTAGAGCAGTGCCGCAGACGGAATAAAGTCCGGTAAGCAGGAACCGATTCTCTGGACTACTGCGGAAAGGTATCCAAGCTAACCCTATGTCTCTTCACTGAACCTTTGAAATATCGCAACAAAAAAAACAATAAAATCAGCTAAAGACCGGACAAACAAACGATAAGTGTATAGAGACAAGCCCAAAATCACTCAACAAATCAAACACATAACACTAGAAAACCAAACGGTAAACTTACAAAAAAGGAAGCTTGCTTTGGTAAGCCCAAGTTTATATACCCGTGCTGGTTTTATCTGTGGGAGAAATGTATATACATAGTGGTTCGACTTTTAAAAAATTAAGGATAATCACAGAAATGTTAAGATAATGTTACATTTAAATTAACTAGCGAATACGTTTTGCCGGAAGGAAAGTATTACGATTTTGGTATTGTTTGACATTAATTTTGGATCCTTCCTGTGGCAGCTACATATATGATGTAGTTCCATTTTTATTTATTTTTTTCGTAATTCTGAATTAATGAAAAAATGCTATATACCGGAGTAGAAGGGATTATGATCAAAAATAACTAAGCATTAATTATTTTCCTAGTATTTTTCCATTGCTAAATATGAAATATGAAATATTGAAATATGATATTCCTACGAGGAGATAATATTACTACTGAGGGCAAAAATTAACGAAAATTTGTTTATAAAATGAAACATTCTTATTTGTTCTTCTAAATTTATTTTACCCCCTTTAGAGTAATTCCCTCCCTACAAAATCCACTTAAGACAACGTTTTCTCCAATCCTCTGAACATGCTAAAAAGTCCTTTTCCGGTATACCCATCAGCACGATTTTTTTGTCTCCTCAATCGACTTGAAACACGTCCCCCGGTCTTTAGAGTTGTGGGAATAGCCAGAAGTCACACGGAGCCAAATCAGGCGTCGAATTTGTGCAAAATGGTCTCGAAGAACGAGTTAAATGTGAACCGCTGCATTATCATGGTGCAAAAACCAAGAGTTGTTGGGAGCTACTGGATATTGTTGTCAGATCCGGCTCGATCCGACAATAATAATAAGACTTTTGGGAAGGCTTCATCCCGATAGCTTTAACAATAAGAAAATAGTTTGCATAGAAACGGACAGACGAACAGACAAAAGGACATTTATACTTTAAAGGGTAATAAACGTCTCCTTTACTGCGTTGCAAACTCTGACTAAAATCATGATACCCTCTGCGAGGGTATACAAATTGTCTTGCTTCTCGAAGGCCCATGCGGAGCAGCGGAAAGACAAGCTAACTTCTCTTATGCGTTCTTCCAAAAAGCGCATCTTCATTTCACTGGTAGGGAAGTTAAGTTGAAGGCCAAATTAGGGGAGGTGCACTAGAGAGGTGAATTATATAAAAAATATGGAATTTGAAATTGCGGATATTCTAAGTTTGGAGGAAGAGCTATTCCCCAAAATACGTGATCATGCAAAAGCTGATGTCCAATGCAAAGTCAGAATGCACGGTGTGCCCTACAAAGAGGTCGAATCACATAAGGATTTGTTTATTATACTCTCCTATTCACTGGGTATCACATCGGTACTAAAAACATTGGAGATATTTGGGGTCGAGACACGCAACGTAACGAACACTCTTGTTGACCCATTAAATATAAATAATATTAAGTTCGAACACTTTCGGGAAAAAATAACAATAAATAATAAAAATGGCCACTGAACTCTGGCAATCTCACACGGACCCGCTGAACTCGGGGCTCTTTGGCTTAAAATCGATTGCGGCAATTTATTTAAACGAAAAATAAACGAATGAAAAATATATAATTTTTAAAGGTGCAATGAACATGAAAAATCGAATTCTCGTATCAGCTGTTTTCTCTCGACGTGACTTTGTACACGTTCGAGTGCATGGGATAGACGATGTAATGTTTCTAGAGACCATGCACTAGCATTCTGGTGGAGAGTTCTTCAACAAAAACAAACAGTGCTGTAACTATAACATTAGAAATGTTATAATGGAAAAGCTACAAAGCAGTGCAATTTTACATCGATCTTCAAACATATATAAAATTCGTGAAAGAAACCATTATAAAAGCATTATAAACCATTTTTATATAAATTCAGACACTCGAAAAACAATACGAGTACACGGTCAATTTTAAAGGAATTGGGGATCGGCAATATTCAACCAAATTGGAAAAATGTATACCGACAACATCCAGATATACCCTAAAGTTCCGAAAATAAAGTTTCACTCGTGAATCACCTTGTGAATAACGCGTGAAATGTCAGCTTGCACGAGTAAAAAACAAGATACACTACATATGGACAATCGTATGGGAAAATTATTTTTCAAACGAAAGTCACTCGGGACTTCACTTGTTCCTTATATTCATTTGTCGTATGGCCTGTCACCGGAAGGTGACACGGCCCACGTGAAATTCCTTGTAAAATTCAGAATATTTTTAATGAGTTTTCACTGAAAATATAGAATTTAAAATACATACATTTTTATTTACTTTTAAATAAATTTTAATTAAATTGTGTTATTAAGGTTTTCTGTTAAGGAACAGTTATTATTAGTAAGCCTATTTTCCTGTTTTGTTAATTTCTTTTTGACGTTGGTCATCGCCTTCCTTAAACTTTTGTCCGGGTCCTCCGAATCCTTGGCCCACGATTCTGAAAACATTTATGGGCATATCCTTAAAAAAATGGGATTTACTTCTTTATTTGTATATTTACCTTTTAGAGCTGTGTATAACCCTTTGCAGGATTTTTATTGGCACAAAATATTTCATCGTCCACTTTCGGCAAACAGCCCATAAAACGCCTTCAAAATGTACGTATTTTAAACTAAGATCAATGTACAACATCTTATTCTTAATGTAACATTACCTGACTTTATTTTTTGCAAGAAATATCACTTTTAGTAACAAAATAAATGTTTTACGCTGCGCACAATTCTCTTCTCTTTTAACAACTCAAACAGAATACACCAAGTCTTCTTCTCACCCCTTTACTTGATTTCTTTTGTTTTCTCTTCGCTGTTGGCGCGTGCCACTACACTACTTACACTATATAATTTTTATTTATTGTTAATATTAAAATGTTTTAAACATTTTAACAATCTTAACGGACTGAATTTCTATAACTAAACTAAAAACAAGAAAGGAAGTTAACTTCGGTAAGCCCATGTTGGTATACCCTTGCAGTTATAATTATTAAATTTAGCAAGAAAGACTCGACCATAGCGTGAGTACCTCGACTATCAGATACCCGTTACTCAGCTAAAGGGACCAAAGGGAAATGGAGATATGCAAGCAGCAAAGCGAGATTGAAATGCGACACCTAGCCGTGATCTCAATATATGGTTATGTGGGGGTAGACAGATTTAAGCGTTATGGGTGTGGCAAACTTTTTTTTGGGTCAATCGATAGGTACTGACGAGACTAATACATTTAAATTAAAATTATGTTTCTTGGGCGGCTTGTGAGCGTTAGAGTGAGCGTGGAAAACATTTTTTTTAATAAATTGACAGGTATTGACGATACTAACATATTTCAGTTAACTTTTTTTTCTAGCATAAAAGCTTTAGGTTCCACAGTTTTTGGCGGCTTGTAAGCGTAAGAGTGGGCGTGGCACCCTGCTGAAACAAACTGGCGCTGCGCAAGAAGCTCAGGAAGCTATACACCAAATCAAAACTTTCTAGCTTTTGTAGTTTCCGAGACCTTATCGTTCATCCGGTCGGTCAGACGGACTGACAGACGGTTTGCAAATGAGCAGAGCGGAAAGGATTAGTCCACTTAAATCCAAGCGCATAGTCTTACATAACTGTCACATTAACCACGGATATTAATTGGAGTTACTACTTGTATCCACTGATTAGTAACCACGCAAGAAAACTGGAAAGCTCCTTAAACGCCTATCGAGGGAAAACGCCTACGATCCAAACGAACCAGCCCTCAACACGCGACGCTCCTTTGTACCGGACGGTCGATCTGCCCGGAGACAAGACCTGTGTTGTAGAGGTGCAGAAACATCGATGCATCGATGTTTTTCCTATTTTCCAAAACATTGATGTTTAGTTTTGACTATCGATGTTTCTGGCCCATTACTGTTCAAAGAAGAATGAGAACGGAAACACGTTAAAGGATTGTAATTCTACACTTACCCTATTATGTTAATTATAATGTTTAATAGATTTGTATGCAAATACAGGGCATGCCATTGGTGGTGTAGGCGCGACGCTACATAAGTTTTCTAATGGTGCCATTTGTGCTGTCTGTTACCGCTACCAGCCGCTAGGTGCCGTGGCGCTGGAATGTGTAGTGAGTGCCGGGCTAATGGGAAATACTTTGAATTTTATTTCATTTTAAATTTTAAACAGATAGTTGAAGCACTCGATTATAGCGATTCCTTTTGTTTTTAATATATATTCCAATGTGAATTTTATATGTATAACATTACATTTTCATAGAAAACATCGATGTTGCATCGATATTTTTTAAAAACATTATTGTTTCTGCGCCCCTGGTCGCTAGTTCCTCCAGGTTATAGGTCGTCTCCTTACATGTGTCAACTAGATTACCTAGGAATCCACGCCTTAAATCCATGACATTAAATGTTTCAAACACCTTTCCGGTAAGACCCTCGATCTGATACATATGGCCACCGGATTACGTATCCTGCTCCTAATAAATTTTCTGGCAAATTTTTGCATTTTTCTTTCCGAAGTCACTTAGAGCAAAGTTCCTCATAAAAACTTATTGCCCTGGCTTAAATGTCACCTGCCGCCTGTTTCGGTTTTAATACCGTGCACTGGATTTATGTGCTCCATTTATATTCTATCGGATTGACTCTTGCAGCAATACAAATCTATCTCTATCTTTTTTGTCTCGAATTTTATGATTTTATGTTAATGTTTATTTCTGCAGCGATGCGACTGCGTTCCAAAAACAATACCGAGCGCATAAGGATGAGCCGAGAGATCAGCGACTGAATGCTCTTATCTCAGCTTATCCACACATGCACGCATACGAACGATCGAGTTACTGCATCTCGGTCGACGCCATCCTCTCCGGAGGCGGTGCTTTCCACTCTGCCGAGGCGCCACCGCAAGTGGGATAGGTTGTCGTCTTTGATGAGGACTACGCTGCCTGGCTTTACTTTGTGCTCAGGAGTGCGCCAATTCCTCCGTTCCTGCAGCAACGAGAGGTAGTCGGTGCTCGATTTGCCCCAAACTATTAGCTGCATTTGGTACACACACTGCCACCAGCTCAGACGATCGAAGTTCAGATGGGTGACGTCAGGTTCGTCCATTGAAATAAATGTAAACCCAATAAGAAAGATAGCAGGCGTCCGAACATCGATGTCATCTGGGCTTTCTGAAATTTGACAGAGTTCAACATTGCGAAAATTTCATAAGCCAAAATCGACTAGGGTGAGTTGCAGGTGAGGTTGGATTTAGTCGCCCGAATGAATTCCGACTTCGACTGCTCTTAACTTGACCTCGAACGTTTTGTTGATCAAGGAGATGGAATCAGAAGCGCGTAATACAGCATATTGTGGAACCAAAGAAAAAATATGCCGCCATCTAAATAGTGAGAAGAGGAAGTACATGGCAAATTCAACTGAATTTCATGGTAATTCGAGGCCTACCAGACTACCTGAATTTCAGCTTCCGCGATTCGGCGGAGCATATATGGATTTGCTGGACTTTTACGCCATGTTCAACATGGTTGTGGAAACAAACGAGCATCTTCGTTCATGCTTGGACGGCACAGCGTTGGACACAATTCGTTTGTAGTTTCATCGAATCTTCTTTGCTCAAAGACCAAACTACAGGAATTTCAACTATTAAATTTGCGATTTGATAATGGGTAATTAAACTTTCAAGCACACGTTCGGTCAAACTACTAGATGTTGAGAAGGGATCCGCAAGTATTTTGCGGCAGTTGAGCGACAAGGCAAATTCACACTTGCGCGCCCTTACTACTATGCCAGATACGCTTTTTAATCCATCTCATCGCTTCGAAGATGGACCACCAGACCCAGGAGAGGTGGATGGAGGGTTTGCCCGCCAAAGAGCTGCCAAAATGGGACAAATTTTCAAAATTTTTGGACCTTAGATTCCGCATGATGGAAAACTTGGCTGGATCATCTCAGGGCGTATAAAGATAGGAGCCTCGACGCGCTCATCGTTAGTTTCTTCAGTTCAGGAACCCAGCACCCAGAACCCAGTCGGAGTCAGAGTCGATTTCTGATATACTAACGAGATTTTGTAAAATCAAAAGTAGCAAAGATTCTAAAACAACCATTTCGAAGGAGGAAGCTTTATGCGAGCAGCTATTTCAACAGCAGTACACTCGGCTGGAGTCTGTCCAATATTCGGTTCTGATTCCTGCCAAAACTAGTTTGGATGTTCTAGGAAATTCATACAATCGTGCGCTTCTCCAATTTAAGGCACTTGATCCTAAATTAACTAGATATTTAGATCTAAAATCGCAGTACACAGCCTTTATAAAGGAATAGCTCAACCTTGGCAACATGTCTCTACTATCTAAAAACGCGGCAGCGCAGCAATAGTATGTGCCCCATCATCGCCTGCAAACATGGGATGGCACAACTAAGAAGCGAGTTGTTTTCGCTGGTTCAGCGAAGTCCACTGGGGGATACTCTTTGAATGATTCGTTGTACGCAGGTCCTTCCATTCAACCAAAAATCTTCACTACCCTGCTTCGTTTCCGATTTTTTAAGGTTGCATTGTGCGGAGTCGTCTGCAAAATGTATCGTTGCGTTCGAATTACGCATCCCCACCAGTTTCTCAATGCATCTTATGGCGCGATAGGCCCGAAGACGAAATTCAAGTATACTCGCTTGACACCGTAACGTACGACACTAAGCCTGCTGTCTTTTTGACAACTCGTGCAATGCAACAGCTATCCTAAGATGAAGAAGCAGAGTTTCCATTAGCAGCCAAGATCATACGCACAAACTTTTACGTGGATGACCTAATTTCAGGAGGAGGCAGTATTGAAGAGTTTGTTTAAATTCGTCAACAAGTTAAGGAACTCTTGGACAGGGGACATTTTCCGATTCGCAAACGGTGCGCCAACGACCCTGCGGCGCTAGAAGGAGTAGATAGGTCGGAGAAAAGTTAAGGTTCCACGACGGAATGGATGTTACAAAGGCGTTGAGTTTCGCTTGGGATACTCTCTCGAATAATTTGCTCTTCAGCTTCTCAAGCGGGTGGACAGACCAGCCCACAACCAAGCGCAGCATTCTGTCGGCTATCGCTAGATTTTACGACCCCCTTGCATTAATGCCCCGATCATCACCAAGCTTAAGATTTGTATGCAGGTCTTATGGAAGGATAAGCTTCACTGGAATCAGTCCTTTCCGCAATCTTTACACTCATCTTGGTTGGAGCACATGTCACAGATCGCAACAGTTTCTTGCTTAAAGTTTCCACGCTTTCACAGCATAAGTCATCCTGCGAAATACATGGATTTTGTGAAGCAAGCATGGCCGCGTACGGAGTTTTCGTTTATGTTCGCTCATAATATCATGGTGTAGTTTCATCGAATCTTCTTTCAAGAGATGGGCCCTTGAAGACCCCCACCGTTCCAAAGCTACAGTTACTGCAGCTCTTTTATTGTCCGAGCTCATCTCCCAACTATCCCAAATTGTGCCTCCAGAGTGCACCCTTCATCGTTGGTCGGATTCTACAATCGCTTTGGCATTGATCCATCAAGCTCCGTCTGACCTTAATATTTTTGTCTCGAACAGGATTTCACAGATAAAAGAGAGAGGTAAAGGAATGACCTGGAGGCATGTACGATCACGCCATAATCCGGCAGATATCTTATCCCGTGGATGTACACCTCTTGAGCTATTGGGATCAAGACTTTTGAGCGAAGGATCGGAATTCTTTATCTTTAGCGTTGACGCAGCCCATGGGGGGTGTCACAGGAAATGGATATTTCGCATAGTTTTATATTCGAAAATTCATTTGGGAAAATGCAGAGGATTTTTTGGGTATACATATCGATTCTTTCAAACGAGCAGAAGGAATCGAGAAACGCATAAAAGACCGGTTACCGTCAAGGAAATTAAAGGCAGTACTCATCTGCTCATTAAATGGATTCAGCGTGTGCACTTTGCCGAGGAGCACAAGGCCCTAACTTCGAAGATGCAGCTGTCGCCAAAGAACAGACTTCTCACTTTGAACCCATTTCTGGATAGGGGAGGTCTTATGTGCGTAGTCAGACACCTTTAAAATTCTCAGCTGGATCTCGATGCCAAGCACCCAATGATTCTCCCAAAGTTTAATCGCGTATCCTGAGTCATTATTAATCATTTCCAACGCACGTTCCTTCATGCAGGAGCGCAGAGCTTGTTGGCCGGTCTACGGAGGTCAGGCCCCCTACAAAATGCAACCATAGCCATATTCGTTTGTTTCGTCACTAAAGCTGTCGAGGACCTTTCAACGCAATCTTTTATTGCAGCACTAAAAAAATGTATAAGCCTTAGGGGAAAGACTCAAACGATTTGTTCGGACAACGCAACCAATTTCGTGCGAGCCAAAAACGAGATTATTGAACTTCGGCAGCTGTTCCTCAGCGAATTTTGGAATTTTATCCCACCCGTTCCCCACACCTTGGGAGCTTGTGGGAAGCCGCGGAAAAATCCGCTAAATACTATTTTGTCCGCGTTGTTGGAAAGTCGATTCTCACTTTTCATGAGCTGCGCAATTTTAAATTCACGGCCACTCTGTCCCATTTCAGAAAACACAGATGACATAGATATTCTGACGCCTGTTCACTTTCTCATTGGGTCTACATTTACCTTAATGGACGAACCTGACGTCACCCATCTGAACCTAGATGGTCTGAGCCGGTGGCAGCGTGTGTGTCAAATGCAGGAATAATTTTGGCGCAAATGGAGCACCTACTACCTCTCGTTGCTGCAGGAGCGGAGCACTCTCCCGAGCACAACGAAAAGCCAGGCAGCATTGTCCTCATCAAGAAGAACAACCTCAAAGCGCACCGTATATGCGGGTGATAGTAGGACCTTAGAAATTTCCATACAAATGTGGACCGCTTTAGGGGGCGCATGAAGTCGCTGATCTCTCGGCTTATCTTGCATTCGCTCGTTGTCGTTTTCGCAACGCAGTCGCAAACACTAACCTTAATTTCAATTATTGTCCACCACAGCTCAGTAGTCAGCAGCTAACATTTTATGAAAATGGTTTCTTTTTAAAACATTTCAACATATTATAAAAACTTCTAACCGTTAACGGGTTATTGTCCGCTCAGAGCAGATGTTTGTGGACTGAGACAGAATACACGCTTGCTCTTCCGGTTCTACTGTTTGGGTGGAATCAATTTGAATGTCTTGCCCTTGGCTCCAGTAATAATTACGAATATTTAAATTACTTCGTGTACGAAATTATAGGGGGGTATAATAAATAAACGAATAATAGTGATGGCTCACGTGGACAACTGACAATCTCAGGTTTTTTTAAATGGTTTTAAGCTTCATAATTCTTAAATCTTTTCCTTAACAAATGGCTACATTTTCCTCAGAGCTGCCGAGAGCATCCACATGCTGCATTTTGTTTCCAACCCTGTGAGATATCTTAAGATCATAGTTTTCCATCTCCATGGCCCATCTTGGGGTTTGGGCGGTTTGTGGGCGTTAGAGTTCCCAATTCTCTATCTTTGATAGTTTCCGAGATATCCACGTTCATATTTACTATTTTTTGAAGTTTGTGGGCGTTAAAGTGGACGTGGCAAACTTTTCGGTCAATCGATAGGTATTGATGAGAACAAAACATTTCAGTTACAATTTGTATTCTAGGACTGTAGGAGCCACAGTTGTGGGCGGTTTGTGGGCGTTGAGTGGACGTGGCACTCTGCTAAAACAAACTTCCGCTGCGCAGGAATCTTAGGAATCTGCATGCCTAATCCCAGTTTTGTAACTCTTTTAGTTTCCAAGATCTCAGCGTTCATACGGACAGACGGACATGGCTAGATCAACTCGGCTAGTGATCCTAATCAAGAATATATATACTCTATAAGGTTGGAAACGCTTCCTTCTGCCTGTTACGTACTTTCCGACGAATCTAGTATACCCTTTCACTCTACGTGTAACGGTTATAATTATATAACTTAGCCTCATCTGCTGTAGTATGCTTAGAAAAATAGAATACAGGACTTAACTTGCCATGAACCATCTTTTGTAACAGTAACAGCATAGCACCAAGTTCTAGAGCGCTCTCGTCACAATGTAATTCTGTATCGTCTTTGTAATTATATAACGCTAGTACTGGTGACCCAATAAGTTTTTCCCTTAGCCTGAGAAAACAAAATTATCTCTTCTTCGCCAAATTGAAATCATTAACAGTTTTGCTATTGTAAAGAAATCGTTTATATACCTTCGAAAATATGAAGTCCCAATAAACTACTGGCTGAACCTTGGAGGGAACTGGAAAATTTTTTACGGCTTCAACGTCCCTGTTATCTGCCCTGATGGCATTCTCGGATATCAAATATCCCAAATACTTTATTTTTGATTTCAAAAACTCACATTTGTTGTTTTTAGCAGTTCTTGGTTCAGTTTCCTATAATCAATGGATAATCTAATTTCACCTGTTTTCTTTTTGACTAATACTATCGGAGATGCAAATTCTAATTCGCTTGGTCATATTATCTCGCTTATCAAATATTCGCTTAGTAAATTTGGAAGCTTATACTTTTCTGCATATGATAATCGTCGAGGACTACAACTGAAAGGTTTTGCATTATCTAGGCATAGCTTCATTTCTGCTCTAATCATTGGCTTTTCAGGGCTCGTTGCTTTTACATAACTGTTTTTAATTGTTTTCAAGAAACGACATTGTATTTGATAAGTAGTGCTTTTGTGCCAGATAAATTCAATCGTTTCGTTGTTTGTACAACCGATATTAAGTATTTCGTTTTCAAAATTGTCAATTTCTAGCTGCCTGTTTACATTTGCAGTCCTTAGTTCTTTAATAATCGCTTTATCTGTATTCTGGCTGTCTTGTTTTACATTTGTATATTCCGTTGTTTCACTGTTAAGCCCTTTAATACAAAACATAAAACTTTTCCGTGGATTTTTAATGGACTTATACTGGATCCTGGCTCCATGTTGGCTTTCGACTGTACTTAGCGATTTGTCCTCTCGAATTGCAATTTCCGCAGCGTTGTCGCTTCTGTTCTTGTTCAGCTCCTTTGACGCCGACTCCTTTGAATTGTCCAAACGGATACGCACGGAGAATTTGCATCGGATGTGTAAAGCATTGGTTCCGGGCTTGGTCACGTAAATTCTGTGCTGTTATTCCCTCGACTATCTGGTCAACCAATTCGTCAGGTTCGATGTTGGTGCTGCTTGCTAGCATTGTCTTTGCTTCAAAATACACCGCTAACTTTTCGGTATGACGCCACTTTAAATCTTCAAATGTGCTGTTTTATACTAACGAAAACGCGAAAACTGGTGATTGCAGGAATCCGGGACTTATTCGATGACGAAAGGGATTGTGCGCAATGATTCTCATATGAAAACTGGCCATTAATTTAATTTTACATTTTCGTTAAGCCTATCTTAACTAGGGGCGAGGGACGGGACGAATTTGCGAGAGCGAAAAAGCTTTACTGCGCTCCCACTCCCGCCTTACACTCTTCAACAAATTTCAAAATAAAACGCGCAAAGTGCGCAAACACCGCCCCCTATGAAGGACCGCCGTCATCAGCACACCACAGACAGCAACGCTAGCCTATGGATCGCTCGCCGGTACGTGCCATCCTTGGTCTTCACGTCCGCCACTCGAACCTTGCCATCGACAGAAAAATTTCCGGGAATTTAGTTCTGGAATCAGAACTGTTCACAATTTTAAACTTTTACCACTATAATTTTTTGCTAAACTCACATTGGTGCTCACTACGACGAGAAATTGGGGAATTTTAATTTTAAAAACCAGGTCGCCCACAAATATTTGTTGGATTTAGGTCCAAAGCGATTTTCTTATGTATGTATAATTCGAAATATGTTTTTATGGATGTATATATCAGAATTATAATCGTTAGTGTTATTCGTTAGCATGCAAGTATTATTTATTTCTTGGTTAGAATGCTCGTTATCTACCGAATTTTTTCACACGTATGCAAAAAGTTGAAAGATGTGCCAAAACACAATTTACGACACGCCACAGAGAGCGGTGAACTTGGGGATGACAGCACAACAACAACAGCGGTCCAGCAGCAGCGATGAAACCCAAAAACTCCAGCTAAAGCGTCCAAAAATTTTCCAGCGGCAGTAACGAAGAAAATCCAGCTAAACAGCGTCCAAAAGCAGCCGCAGCAATTGCACCAACAACTTTAAGAAAGCCGGCCCGATATGTTACTTTGTTAATTTGTTTCACTGAAAAAATCGAGTTCCACTGCAAATTACGTCGGGGTCACCATGAAAATTTGATACTGTTTTGTATTAACGAAAACGCGAAAACTGGTGATTGCAGGGATCCGGGATTTGTTCGATGTCGAAAGGGAGTGTGCGCAATGATTCTTATATGACAACTGGCTTCTAATTTCATTTTACATTTTCCTTAAGCCTGTCTTAACTAGAGGCGAGAGAAGGGACGAATTCGCGAGAACGAAGAAAGCTTTGTTGCTCTCCCACTCCCGCCTTACACTCTTCAACAAATTTCGAAATAGAACGCACAAAGTGCTCAAACCGATACAAGCACTTCCATGGGTGCTTGGTATTTTTCCGCCAACTACTTCCTCGAAGTTTTCGCCTTGTACTGCTTGTTTTACTGCATCGATTCCCACTGCTTGGTTGCGGTTTTCGGCCTTGTTGATGACGTCATTGGCAACTGCTTGCGACGTGGCTCTTATTTGCAAAATGTTCTGGAGCTCCACCAGCTTCGATTTGTGCGCGGCCACGGCAAACCACGATCGTCTCCCTTGGGCCTTGAAGCCGCTGGAATCAGCTCCGACCTAGGGTTGGCATCCTCAGCAGAGAAATCCTTCGCCAAGTCATCTTCCAGATCCAACTCCTGAGCCCGATCAGCAAGGTGCTCGTTTTTAGCGTAGTGGGGATTCCGCGCGAGTTCCACGAACTAGCGGCTCCACGTCCAAAAAATCTGTATTTTTATACCCTTCCAGAGGGTATATTGATTTCAGTCAGAGGTTTACAACGCAGAGAAGGAGACGTTTCAGACCCCATAAAGTATATATATTCTTGATCAGCATGACTAGACGAGTCGATCTAGCCATGTCCGTCTGTCCGTCCGTTTCTACGCAAGCTAGTCTCTCAGGTTTAAAGCTATCGGGCTGAAACTTTCACAAAAGTCTTATATTTTTTGCAGGTAGCATATAAGTCAGAACCAGCTGGATCGGACAACTATATCTTATAGCTAACATAGGAATAATCGGAAAAAATTTTTTACAAAATTATATCTTTGGTGTTTTTTAGCATATAACCATATTTTTTAATTAGTTTTGAATTTCGAATTAAATTTTATCAAAATCGGACGACTATATCATATAGCTGCCATAGGAAGTATCGGAAAATTGGTGGGAAAATAATATGAAACAAATTATAGCTTTGGTATTTTTTAACATATAACCTCCTACGCTTGGAAATAAATCAAATCAATACATTTTAAATAATTCTGAATTTCGAATTTAATTTTATCAAAATCGCACGACTATATCATATAGCTGCCATAGGAAAGATCGGAAAATTGGTGGGAAAATAATATGAAATAAATTATAGCTTCGGTGTTTTCTGACATATATACAATTGGGAATATAATTTTTTGTATTTTTATAATTAATAAATATAACTGCAAGGGTATACAAGCTTCGGCATGCCGAAGTTAACCTCCTTTCATGCTGTTAGTAAGCCTAGCTTTATGTTTCGTTAGGAACTTTCGGAAAATTGGTTGGAAAATAATATGAAACAAATTATAGCTTTGGTATTTTTTTAACATATAACCTCCTACGCTTGGAACTAACATTTTTTAATTCGTTCTGAATTTCGAATTTAATTTTATCAAAATCGGACGAAGTTAACCTCCTTTCATGCTGTTAGTAAGCCTAGCTTTAAGTTTCCTTAATTTGTTTTTTACGGAACCCATAAAATACCTTCAAAATTTACGAACTTTAAACTAAGGTCAATGCACAACACAATTAACTTAATGCGACACTTACCTGACTTTATTATTTTCACTTTAAGAAACGAAAAAAGTAAATCTGCTGCGCACAATTTAAATGGCTTGCTTCCCTTTCAATAACTCAAACAGAATGCACCAAGACTTCTTTTCACCCATTTTCTTGATTTCTTTTGTTTTCTCTGCGCCGTTGGCGCGTGCCACTGCGCCTAAACGAAAATTATCCGACTGTATAATTTTTACCTCTTGAGTAAGAAATACAATATAATTTTTAAAAATGGTAATATTAAAATGTTTTAAATATTTAAGTCAATTTTAACGGACTAAACTTCTATAACTTAACTAAAAAATTATATTGTAATATTTGTTCGTACCCAAAGGTACTCAACATGACCACACCCAACAAATCAAGCAGTAGCCAAGTTGGGAACATTACCAGGCGCTCAGTAGCACCCACTGCATATGAGAATTGCTGATCAGCATATTATATGTCTCACTAACTCACCGTCTCACCGACTCAACGGCGTACTGACCCTCCAATGCAGTTAGCATATGTTGCAGTGTCAGTACCAGGCGCTCAGTACCACCCACTGCATATGAGAATTGCTGATCAGCATATTATATGTCTCACTAACTCACCTTCTCACCGACTCAACGGTACACTGACGCGCCAATGCAGTCAGCACATGTTGCAGTTTTAGCCGAGCCAACTGCACCATAATCATAATTCCCTGACCTACTTTAGATTATAGCTTATTTCACTAATCATTACACTAAGCTCCCGTGTTCCAAGCAGTATATAAGCAGGTATCAAATGAAGAACAAATCAGTTATCAACACACCTCTTAACTCCGAGGTTCTACTTCCTACATCTGGGAATAGGGCTCGTAATACACTATCTCAACTAGCAGCTAACCACGTTAGCTCACCCTCAGCGCAGCTCCAGCATCGCCTGTGGTCCGGTATCACAGTAACCATCGTTACCATTGCCGCGACGCGATCGTCCTGCCATCAAAGCGTCCCCGTGCCAGCGACAAGTGCTCATTACCCCCTTGTCCCGCGGTGTGACCCGGAAGTGTCTACTTCGGTTAGGCACAAACATTGGTGACCCCGACGTGATCCTTTAACAACAAAGGATCACACTCAAGCAACCCCCTTCCCACTAAAGGACTCACAGCTTTATCCAGCTTCATAGGATACGCTTCTTCTTCCAGCGTCACAGGAACTTCAGCTTAATCCAGCTTCACAGGATACGCTTCGTCTTCCAGCGTCACAGGAACCTCAGCTTTATTCCAGCTTCACAGGATTCGCTTCTTCTTCCAGCGTCACAGGAACTTCAGCTTCATCCAGCTTCACAGGATTCGCTTCTTCTTCCAGCGTCACAGGAACTTCAGCTTCATCCAGCTTCACAGGATTCGCTTCTTCTTCCAGCGTCACAGGAACTTCAGCTTAATCCAGCTTCACAGGATACGCTTCTTCTTCCAGCGTCACAGGAACTTCAGCTTAATCCAGCTTCACAGGATTCGCTTCTTCTTCCAGCGTCACAGGAACTTCAGCTCCATCCAGCTTCACAGGATACGCTTCGTCTTCCAGCGTCACAGGAACTTCAGCTTCATCCAGCTTCACAGGATACTCAGCTTCATCCAGCTTCACAGGATACTCAGCTTCATCCAGCTTCACAAGATTCTTTGTTTCCAAGACACACAATATGTCTACTTCATTCATTGAGAAAACAAGTCACACAAGAATCGATTTACACAATCGATTACTAGACACCCAAAACGAGCTGCAAGGGAAAATCCAACAGCTCATTAAGAATTATGGCAAGGATTCTGCCGACCGACGCCACCGAGACGGCTATTATTCCGGTAAGCTAAATCAGTTAAACGATCTCTGGCAGCAGTTTTGCGACCTAGATGAAGAAGTCCAGCAAGCGGCATTACCCATTGGAAGTGAGTACTCTTCACGACTAGTAGCACTTAAAGAGCTGGTCGAAAAATATCAGAATATCTTTCTGGACAACATGCCGACTGGAAGCGGGCTTCCGAAGGCCCCCAGACGAACTTCGGCCAACATAAAGCTCACAACAAGAGATCAAGTCAAAGGAGATTCCGCAATCGACACAGTGATCCGGCAGTTGCAGAGAAGATGCACCGAATTAGAGTCTTCATTAACATTAGCCTCGAACGCCCCAACTGTCACCCCAGCCCTACAAAGGCACCTGGATCTCCACTGGGCGTTACTGAGGCAAGCCCACGACGAATTGGATAGCACACCTTGGGCCGCAGCTCTGGCAGAAGCAGAGCTAGCCCAATTCCACACATTATACGAGGAATACGAAATGAACCTGCTACGAGAAAACGACGCGCCAATGAGCCTAAACTTGGCACTTCCGCCAATTAGCATTCCGGAGTTCAACGGCGAGTATCTAGACTGGCCACGGTTCCATGATCTCTTTGTGGAATTGGTACATAACAAACCATATTCGGCCAGTCAAAAACTACATATTCTACAGAGTTCGCTTCGTGGTGAAGCGAGAAACGTCTTGACAGGGTGGCTATGACGACACCTGGTTGCGTTTAAAGGCCAGGTACCAGAACGGAAAAATACTAGTATTCACCGCCATTGCAAAAATTATTGACCATAAGCCTATAGACGGCTCCTCGCGCCAACTAAGGGCCTTACATGACACTATAAAAAACTCAATGAGTACTCTTAAAAACCTCGATATCAGCACAAAATCATGGGATCCAATCCTGTGTTTTCTTATCAGAAGAAAACTAGACCAGCAGTCTCTAACTGCTCTAGAATATTCAGCGGATGCACCAACGGAAATTCCAACGTTATGGAGTGTACTGACGTTTATTGAGCGGCGCGCTTGCATGCTGGAGACGATAAGCGCTCAACCTACAGCAACACTCCGCCATCAGTCAGTTCAAAACGAAGAGAGCTGTAAGATTTGTCACCTAGGACAACATAATCTTAGAGCATGTAGCCGTATCCAGCAAATGGACCCCAAAGCACGGCGCCAAGCCATTATTCAAGTAGGAGCATGCACAAATTGTTTGTCTACAGCTCATAAGGTTGAAAACTGCGGATCACCGACCACTTGTCGAGTCTGCCAGCAACGGCATCATTCACTGTTACACCAAGGACCGACTAGCAATCCAGTGGCCGGCGCAGTAACCATTGCAGGCTACGACAACGTAGGAGGATATACTCTGCTCGCGACCGCCAAGGTCTCATTACAAGGGCCAAACGGTCAATTACAAACATGTCGCGCTCTAATAAATGGTGGATCACAGGTGAATCTTATCTCAAGGAGAATGGCAGATCTGCTGTCTCTTAAAGAAAGGTCACCGATTGAAATATCTGGAATCGGAGGAAAGATATCAACAGCAATTAGATCAACACTAAAGCTCTCATCATGTACACCAGGGTTTGAAAAACTATTAGAGGTATTTATTATGCCCACAGTCATTACAGACCAACCGTCAGTACCGATTACAACCGATCTTAATATTCCCGAGGGACTGCCGTTAGCAGATCCTGACTTTCGGCAACCAGGACCCATTGACCTAACTTTAGGGGTTGAAGTATTTTCTCGTGTAATTACCGGCGAACGTCTTGAACTAGGACCTAATAAACCTTTGGCACAAGGCACAAGGCTTGGTTATGTAATCACAGGTTATATCAATAAAGAAACCTCATCTGATACGGAAATCAACCCTAATCTAATAGAAAACAGAGATGATCATGCAGGACCGAACGCTGCTTATGAACCAACTTTTCATCAATTTAAAAGCAGCAACAAGTTTGACTTTTGTTCAACAGTTCTAAACTTAACCAAGAAATATCTTAGTTTTGTTGCAGAAGGTCCACATACCACAGACTGGCCAAATGATCAAGTTCTACGAGGGCACAATTTAAGTCCCCACGGTAATGTCAATTTTATCGCAAAGGGGAGTGTTAAGCAGCATAAAGAAGATGTGAAGGACCTGAATCATAACCGTGAACCGCAGTTGAAGGAAAGATCCACCTTGGTCAATGATTTGTTAGGTGCTTCCTATACAATTCGGTCAAGGGCTGACCGACATCACGACTTAATTGAGGGTACCCCTCAATGGGGGGGAGAATGTTCGTACCCAAAGGTACTCAACATGACCACACCCAACAAATCAAGCAGTAGCCAAGTTGGGAGCAGTACCAGGCGCTCAGTAGCACCCACTGCATATGAGAATTGCTGATCAGCATATTATATGTCTCACTAACTCACCGTCTCACCGACTCAACGGCGCACTGACCCGCCCATGCAGTCAGCATATGTTGCAGTGTCAGTACCAGGCGCTCAGTACCACCCACTGCATATGAGAATTGCTGATCAGCATATTATATGTCTCACTAACTCACCTTCTCACCGACTCAACGGTACACTGACGCGCCAATGCAGTCAGCACATGTTGCAGTTTTAGCCGAGCCAACTGCACCATAATCATAATTCCCTGACCTACTTTAGATTATAGCTTATTTCACTAATCATTACACTAAGCTTCCGTGTTCCAAGCAGTATATAAGCAGGTATCAAATGAAGAATAAATCAGTTATCAACACACCTCTTAACTCCGAGGTTCTACTTCCTACATCTGGGAATAGGGCTCGTAATACACTATTTCAACTAGCAGCTAACCACGTTAGCTCACCCTCAGCGCAGCTCCAGCATCGCCTGTGGTTCGGTATCACAGTAACCATCGTTACCATTGCCGCGACGCGATCGTCCTGCCATCAAAGCGTCCCCGTGCCAGCGACAAGTGCTCATTACCCCCTTGTCCCGCGGTGTGACCCGGAGGTGTCTACTTCGGTTAGGCACAAACAATATTAATGTATAATACGTAACCATAACATTAAAACTAAATTCAACTGACTTAATTTTACTATAATAAAATAATTTATTTTTATAAAACAATATAAGAATTTTTTTTCGATATACAACAATGCTCCTAAAATATTAGGGCATTCACATGTCGCTGCGCCACGAAAATTTTTCCGCCGAAATATTAGTCCCTAGCGTAACATAACAGAGAGACGCAAAAGAAATAACGGATCGGGCGAAATTTGTCTCTGAGAGCACCGAGTGCAGGCAGATTATAAGACGAAGAAAGAGAGGGAACTTACAAATATCTGCCTCTCTTTGTTGCACAATCGTTTTGGTAGGCTGCGCCAACTTTTCTGCTGACGTCAACAGCGGCATAGCGATTTGGGCACAGAAAAAAAGCAAAAAGGATTTTGCCTTGAGCCATGTCACCACGTCCCTACTGCAAAACTAAAGGGTTGTAATAGATTGAATATTAAAAACACCAAATTGATATTATTGTTAATTTTATATTATTATGATATGATATGATATTGGATATTTACATTGGGACTTTTTCTTTTTTATACATATACACATTGTAAATGAAGTTGTCTCACCTTTTCCTGGTTCTGCGCTAATTGAAACTCTGACAATGTACGTCTGACCGGCTTCACGATAAAACTCAAGTGGCAAAAAATCCACTAAAACGTATGTTAGTGCAAGCGCCAATTCGAATTTCGAAAATATCTTTTTCGCTTACACTCATGTGATCTATGTCGCCATATTGATATATGCTCTCTTTTTCGATGTCAAAGAATTTCCGAAAAGAGAGAAATCGACAACTTGACATTTTTTGGTATCAATTTGACATTATTTCATGGTAAAAATGATATGTGTCTAAAAAGCACAAATTTACCATACGCATATAAAATTGATCCTGACTCGTTTTTTTTTCTGTGTAATAAAAATAGAATACTGAAAAAAAGAAGAAAGGTATGTAAACGCGTAAAATTTTTTTTGGAAATTAAGTTTCCTTAACCAAGTCCACCAATTTTTCCATATTCAGCTGTGTCCATTGTTACGACATGGCCTTCACAACTTGCTGTCTCGCTCTGTGCCATAAGGAAATAGACAAACTGTTAAATGTGAACGCATGCTAGCAAACTACCACATGTACTATTTAAAAAGCGTTTGCGAATAAATCTAAGCCAGGGGGAAATCTATTGTAGTATGTTAACATATCGAATGCACACTGTTTGGTCATCTCACTATTTCCTTTGTTTTCTATGGTCGTTGCGATGCCGACTATCGACAGCTGCGAGCAGGGGCGTAGCACAGCTGATAATCGCTAATAAATTACCCCCTACATGTCGGCAAGCAACGATCATACAACAAACTACTAGATTAAAAATAATACTAGATTAAAAAAATACTAACTCTAGATACTAATGGAATAGGAAGAAGATCTGGAAAAAGGGAGTTGGTAACATTGTTGAACAGAAAAGCTCTTGGAATAAACGCACAATTTAAATAGCTTAGCCGTCATAAGCTATGTTTTAAATAAAACCAGTGGGCTCGCGAAGTTGCATATTTACTCCTGCTCCCTGAGCAAACACACACTTTACTCAGTATTATGCACAACCTATGCTCTGTCGCCATGTGAACATAGTACGTCCTCTCTGCCGCGGCGACTCTTCGTCGTCAATTACTTATACATATACATAATTAAATGCCTGCACCATAAGTGTACTTTAAAAAAAACTTTATTTAATTTACACTGGTTACAATATTTTGGGTTGGAAGAACACCGACTTGCTATTGACAAATCTCAAACTGAACTCGCTGTCTAACTCCTACTTCATTTACGATTATACCTCGGTTTTGAGCTTTAGAGCTTTTTGTGAGTGGGATTTATGGCTATTGAGTGACTTTCTGAGTATCCTGAAATGTGGGAACGTGCCGATAGTCTGAACTAGCGGCTATGACGACACCTGGTTGCGTTTAAAGGCCAGGTACCAGAACGGAAAAATACTAGTATTCACCGCCATTGCAAAAATTATTGACCATAAGCCTATAGACGGCTCCTCGCGCCAACTAAGGGCCTTACATGACACTATAAAAAACTCAATGAGTACTCTTAAAAACCTCGATATCAGCACAAAATCATGGGATCCAATCCTGTGTTTTCTTATCAGAAGAAAACTAGACCAGCAGTCTCTAGCTGCTCTAGAAAATTCAGCGGATGCACCAACGGAAATTCCAACGTTATGGAGTGTACTGACGTTTATTGAGCGGCGCGCTTGCATGCTGGAGACGATAAGCGCTCAACCTACAGCAAAACTCCGCCATCAGTCAGTTCACAACGAAGAGAGCTGTAAGATTTGTCACCTAGGACAACAAAATCTTAGAGCATGTAGCCGTATCCAGCAAATGGACCCCAAAGCACGACGTCAAGCCATTATTCAAGTAGGAGCATGCACAAATTGTTTGTCTACAGCTCATAAAGTTGAAAACTGTGGATCACCGACCACTTGTCGAGTCTGCCAGCAACGGCATCATTCACTGTTACACCAAGGACCGACTAGCAATCCAGTGGCCGGCGCAGTAACCATTGCAGGCTACGACAACGTAGGAGGATATACTCTGCTCGCGACCGCCAAGGTCTCATTACAAGGGCCAAACGGTCAATTACAAACATGTCGCGCTCTAATAAATGGTGGATCACAGGTGAATCTTATCTCAAGGAGAATGGCAGATCTGCTGTCTCTTAAAGAAAGGTCACCGATTGAAATATCTGGAATCGGAGGAAAGATATCAACAGCAATTAGATCAACACTAAAGCTCTCATCATGTACACCAGGGTTTGAAAAACTATTAGAGGTATTTATTATGCCCACAGTCATTACAGACCAACCGTCAGTACCGATTACAACCGATCTTAATATTCCCGAGGGACTGCCGTTAGCAGATCCTGACTTTCGGCAACCAGGACCCATTGACCTAACTTTAGGGGTTGAAGTATTTTCTCGTGTAATTACCGGCGAACGTCTTGAACTAGGACCTAATAAACCTTTGGCACAAGGCACAAGGCTTGGTTATGTAATCACAGGTTATATCAATAAAGAAACCTCATCTGATACGGAAATCAACCCTAATCTAATAGAAAACAGAGATGATCATGCAGTACCGAACGCTGCTTATGAACCAACTTTTCATCAATTTAAAAGCAGCAACAAGTTTGACTTTTGTTCAACAGTTCTAAACTTAACCAAGAAATATCTTAGTTTTGTTGCAGAAGGTCCACATACCACAGACTGGCCAAATGATCAAGTTCTACGAGGGCACAATTTAAGTCCCCACGGTAATGTCAATTTTATCGCAAAGGGGAGTGTTAAGCAGCATAAAGAAGATGTGAAGGACCTGAATCATAACCGTGAACCGCAGTTGAAGGAAAGATCCACCTTGGTCAATGATTTGTTAGGTGCTTCCTATACAATTCGGTCAAGGGCTGACCGACATCACGACTTAATTGAGGGTACCCCTCAATGGGGGGGAGAATGTTCGTACCCAAAGGTACTCAACATGACCACACCCAACAAATCAAGCAGTAGCCAAGTTGGGAGCAGTACCAGGCGCTCAGTAGCACCCACTGCATATGAGAATTGCTGATCAGCATATTATATGTCTCACTAACTCACCGTCTCACCGACTCAACGGCGCACTGACCCGCCCATGCAGTCAGCATATGTTGCAGTGTCAGTACCAGGCGCTCAGTACCACCCACTGCATATGAGAATTGCTGATCAGCATATTATATGTCTCACTAACTCACCTTCTCACCGACTCAACGGTACACTGACGCGCCAATGCAGTCAGCACATGTTGCAGTTTTAGCCGAGCCAACTGCACCATAATCATAATTCCCTGACCTACTTTAGATTATAGCTTATTTCACTAATCATTACACTAAGCTTCCGTGTTCCAAGCAGTATATAAGCAGGTATCAAATGAAGAATAAATCAGTTATCAACACACCTCTTAACTCCGAGGTTCTACTTCCTACATCTGGGAATAGGGCTCGTAATACACTATCTCAACTAGCAGCTAACCACG
Source organism: Drosophila suzukii (assembly GCF_043229965.1). Taxonomy (NCBI): domain Eukaryota; kingdom Metazoa; phylum Arthropoda; class Insecta; order Diptera; family Drosophilidae; genus Drosophila; species Drosophila suzukii. The sequence goes on along the minus strand of NC_092082.1, from coordinate 27,772,638 downwards.
TTAGCTCACCCTCAGCGCAGCTCCAGCATCGCCTGTGGTTCGGTATCACAGTAACCATCGTTACCATTGCCGCGACGCGATCGTCCTGCCATCAAAGCGTCCCCGTGCCAGCGACAAGTGCTCATTACCCCCTTGTCCCGCGGTGTGACCCGGAGGTGTCTACTTCGGTTAGGCACAAACAATATTAATGTATAATACGTAACCATAACATTAAAACTAAATTCAACTGACTTAATTTTACTATAATAAAATAATTTATTTTTATAAAACAATATAAGAATTTTTTTTCGATATACAACAATGCTCCTAAAATATTAGGGCATTCACATGTCGCTGCGCCACGAAAATTTTTCCGCCGAAATATTAGTCCCTAGCGTAACATAACAGAGAGACGCAAAAGAAATAACGGATCGGGCGAAATTTGTCTCTGAGAGCACCGAGTGCAGGCAGATTATAAGACGAAGAAAGAGAGGGAACTTACAAATATCTGCCTCTCTTTGTTGCACAATCGTTTTGGTAGGCTGCGCCAACTTTTCTGCTGACGTCAACAGCGGCATAGCGATTTGGGCACAGAAAAAAAGCAAAAAGGATTTTGCCTTGAGCCATGTCACCACGTCCCTACTGCAAAACTAAAGGGTTGTAATAGATTGAATATTAAAAACACCAAATTGATATTATTGTTAATTTTATATTATTATGATATGATATGATATTGGATATTTACATTGGGACTTTTTCTTTTTTATACATATACACATTGTAAATGAAGTTGTCTCACCTTTTCCTGGTTCTGCGCTAATTGAAACTCTGACAATGTACGTCTGACCGGCTTCACGATAAAACTCAAGTGGCAAAAAATCCACTAAAACGTATGTTAGTGCAAGCGCCAATTCGAATTTCGAAAATATCTTTTTCGCTTACACTCATGTGATCTATGTCGCCATATTGATATATGCTCTCTTTTTCGATGTCAAAGAATTTCCGAAAAGAGAGAAATCGACAACTTGACATTTTTTGGTATCAATTTGACATTATTTCATGGTAAAAATGATATGTGTCTAAAAAGCACAAATTTACCATACGCATATAAAATTGATCCTGACTCGTTTTTTTTTCTGTGTAATAAAAATAGAATACTGAAAAAAAGAAGAAAGGTATGTAAACGCGTAAAATTTTTTTTGGAAATTAAGTTTTCTTAACCAAGTCCACCAATTTTTCCATATTCAGCTGTGTCCATTGTTACGACATGGCCTTCACAACTTGCTGTCTCGCTCTGTGCCATAAGGAAATAGACAAACTGTTAAATGTGAACGCATGCTAGCAAACTACCACATGTACTATTTAAAAAGCGTTTGCGAATAAATCTAAGCCAGGGGGAAATCTATTGTAGTATGTTAACATATCGAATGCACACTGTTTGGTCATCTCACTATTTCCTTTGTTTTCTATGGTCGTTGCGATGCCGACTATCGACAGCTGCGAGCAGGGGCGTAGCACAGCTGATAATCGCTAATAAATTACCCCCTACATGTCGGCAAGCAACGATCATACAACAAACTACTAGATTAAAAATAATACTAGATTAAAAAAATACTAACTCTAGATACTAATGGAATAGGAAGAAGATCTGGAAAAAGGGAGTTGGTAACATTGTTGAACAGAAAAGCTCTTGGAATAAACGCACAATTTAAATAGCTTAGCCGTCATAAGCTATGTTTTAAATAAAACCAGTGGGCTCGCGAAGTTGCATATTTACTCCTGCTCCCTGAGCAAACACACACTTTACTCAGTATTATGCACAACCTATGCTCTGTCGCCATGTGAACATAGTACGTCCTCTCTGCCGCGGCGACTCTTCGTCGTCAATTACTTATACATATACATAATTAAATGCCTGCACCATAAGTGTACTTTAAAAAAAACTTTATTTAATTTACACTGGTTACAATATTTTGGGTTGGAAGAACACCGACTTGCTATTGACAAATCTCAAACTGAACTCGCTGTCTAACTCCTACTTCATTTACGATTATACCTCGGTTTTGAGCTTTAGAGCTTTTTGTGAGTGGGATTTATGGCTATTGAGTGACTTTCTGAGTATCCTGAAATGTGGGAACGTGCCGATAGTCTGAACAGCGGCTCGTTCTAATTGTTTAGTCTACAAACTGTGGTTTTTTGTTTCATGGTAATTTTCCTCTGGCTTGCTTATAGTTCGGTAATTTTCCATTGGCTTGTTGACAATTAAATTTGGGTTCTTATTTCTTAGAGGGTGTCTCGAGGGTGACTGCGTAATGTGAGCATGTATGTGTGGGTGTTTGGACATGTACATAGGAGTATGTGGTACTATGGATATGTCACTATATACATAAGTGCTGACCGCTCTGCTGCGCGTTCTTTAGTGATCAAAGTGTAAAAGAACCAAGAGATATTCAATAAACTAAAATGCAAGCCAAAAGGTTGAGGTTGTGTAATCATAAAATGGAATCGGAGGCTAGATGGGTGCAGCTTAGATGGGGACCGTGACAGGGGGTCGAGGAATCAGGATCAGGAATGAGGATTGAATTAACACCAACACCAACCACATCCAAGAAATGAGAACCTCCTCCCGAAAAGCAAACAGAGATGGAACTATAGGCCGCGCGGAAGTAAAAAACGTGCAAGGGAAAGTGCGAGCCGACCAACTTAGTCAAGAATCCTGTGTGATGACCGGCACCGGTACCGCCTGGCCCATATGGCCAGGACAACAGAGTGGCAAGTCGCCACTTGCGGCTACGTAGGGAGCATCAGCAAGCCAACCGGCGACGACCAGCTGATGCATCCGAGAAGAATACCACTTCAAGAAACCAACAAAATATAAAAATACAAATTTTACAATACATATAAGAAAATAAAAAAATTGTTAAAATTGGGCGGAACCATTTCTGCCCGATTAACAGTACAGCCTGCTGCTGGGGCCGGCTTTAGGGGAGAAACACTCGAAGAACAGAACGCACAAGCGAAAGATCTTAATTATAAACAAGTTGGGTAATAGAACTATAACTAACTTAAGCATACGTAAGCTACGAGCTCCAGTGCGGGGATATGGAAAAAGAGCGGGAGAGTGGTACAGTGGGAGAGCGGTGCAACGGGATACAAGGGGCCTGAACATTCCGCCCTTTTTGCAATCGCTCGCGTTGCAAATAAGGAGAGAGACCCGGCCAGTCGTCTACGCCTTAAGATTGAGTGCAGGAGTTACCATACCGGTACCATCAACTACGCCACCGCCTAAACCTCCCCGTGCTACCCTTTTTCAATTGGACAGTGACCGGCAGCTAGCCGTTCGTTGTCCCACATAGGATCGACATAAGAAATGCAGCATCAGCACAAGGCAGGATGTTGCTAAACGACACCCACTCAGCAGAGCTCTAGAAAATACTTTGTTAGCATTTACACACCCACACATACATAATTGTAAACACATAAAATTCTTTGGCGGAGGTTTGGTTTGAATCTCAAGCCACAATAAAGATTATTCCATTTGAAACAACCGAACAGAAGACATCAAGTGTTTATTTAAAATCTTATCACCATCAGGAGCAGTAATTATAAGTTACTATAACTGGCGCAGCCGGACCTATCAGCCGGAAGGAGGAAAAAGAACATACCATACCCGGAGAACTAAGAAGGACCGAAATGATAAAAACGATTATTTTTATAATTTATATGCAAGAGTAAGTTTAAAATAATGATGTGATGGAAGTGAGGTGGGTGGTGTAAATAGAAAAAAAAGGGGTGCACATATATAATAACGATAAAATTTATAAAGGCATAAAATGAACAAAAACAAAGAACATTGGCAAGAATAAATTAATTGAAATAATGTGTTGACTGTGAAACGCAACCTGGCGACCCGCAACGTCATCGAACCATATAGTTCGACGGAGTGAGTTGTGAGTATGACGTTCGAAGGTTCGATGTTGGAAGCGAACGTCAAACATGCAGCTTGGGGAAAGAAACCCAGGTCGCTGGTTAAATACTCTGCCTGTGTCAACAAATGAAACAAAAAAAAAACATAAAATAAAAAGAAGATACCTATTGCAAGTGACTGTCCGCTCGTGGCTTGAATAAATGCATCGAGCAGGACTTCCAGTTGGCTTCAGCACGGTGCAAAAAAAAAAAAATACAAGTGGAGAAACGAAAATATTTGAGGTTGGGCTGACACCAGGCAGAACAGTGGTGACACCTTTTAGGAACAAAATAAGAAGGACAATAACAGAAAAGGAGTTCACAAAAGAAGAAATTGCTAAAATTCTTAAAGAAGTGCTTAAACCGTACAGGATGTGTGCGACATACACGTCAGATGAAGCGTAGAAGAAGCGTTTCAGAGTTATTTTAGCAAGAGCAAACTATATAAAGCAGTACGATGTCTTACCTTCATGCGGGAAATAACAGATATTAGTGAACAAAGGGAAGAAATAGAAAGGTATCATACCTCAGGTAATCATAGGGGAATAGATGAAACGATTTGGAAAATGAGACGTGACATTTATTTTCCATTTATGAAAAACCGAGTAACACAGGTCATTAATGCGTGTGAAACTTGCCAGACATTGAAATATGATCGGCAACCACAAAAAGTGGTATTTCGAAATACGGAAACTCCGTGCAAGCCACTTAACATCGCTCATACGGATTTATACACAATCAACAAAAACTACGTTATAACAATAATAGACAAGTTTTCAAGGTTTGCTGTGGGGTACACCATACCAGCAAGAGATAGTTTAAACATTGTTAAATCAATAAAGAAGTTCATAAGTCAGTACGGTGTCCCCAAAAAGATCATATGTGACCAAGGCGCAGAGTAAGCCTCGGCATTATTCAGGGATTTCTGTAGGCAATACGGAATTGAATTGCATTTGACGTCGATTCAACAATCGTCCAGTAATTCACCGGTTGAAAGGCTTTATTCAACGCTGACAGAAATTTATAGAATAATTATGAAAACAAGGAAGGACTTAAAAATAGAAAATGGGCAATACACTCCAGTACGAAATTGTTCGTTCGAATTGTTCTCGGGGAGAACACACGTTTTTGAACGGGAGATCAATTTTGATACCGAGCGTGAGTTCATAAGGAAGTTAAATGCTTATCAAGAGGAAATGTATAAGGAGGTTAAGGACAGGTTAGAAAGACAAAAACAGGAAAGGACGCGAAAACTCAATGAGGGAAGAAAAGAACCCATGGAGTTGGAAAAAGGAGATGTAGTTCATAGGAAGGAGAATAGAAGAAATAAACTAACACCTAGGTTTACGGAGCACACAGTAGATGAGTATAATGGGGTTACATTAGTTACAAAAAGGTACATAAATAAAAAATTAAAAAAAGGATTAAACAAAATAAAAACTAATCAATCACGGTTACAGGTGCATATTGGTCCATGGACAGACAATGGTCGTGCAAACGCTAAAACGAGAAGAAGCGATCATAAAAATGGAGCTGGGGAAGGCAAGAGTAATGGTCGGAGCGAAGACGTTCGACCATATAATAAACTTTAAGGACTACGAAGGTAAATTTGCACAGATTGAAAACGCGTTATTAGACATAGAGAATGTTAGATTCTCAGGTGAGGCAGTCCAGGTAGTTAAGGAAAAATTGTACCAGGTGAAGGACAAGCTAGAAATACTTAGACCAAGAAGTAGGGTCAAAAGAGGGATTTTTAATGGGTTAGGAAGCATGATAAAAATAGTTTCGGGATATATGGACGCGTATGATGAGGAGAAAATAGGAAATAGATAAAAAGAATTAAGACACGAAACAAGGTTTCTTACAAAAGAAGCGGACGAGCAAAGAACCTTTTATCAGGAAACTTTTAGTAGGTTTACGAAAATTACTAAGCATATAAACAAGGAGCAGGAAGATATAAATTGGTTTATAAAAAATTATAAAAATAACGTGTTTAAGGAATTAACACAAGAGCACAATGAAATACATATGCTCCAGCATTTGAATAGGATTAGTTACAGTACTGATTTGTTAATAGTGCGCTTGAACAATATTGAGGGGAGCATATTGTTAGCGAAACTTCGCATTGTGCCTAAATTCATTTTAGCAGAGACAGAACTAAATATAATTATACAGTTTGTCGAGAGTAAAGGGCTCAAAATTGGTTCAAACGAACAAGTATATGAACTAATAAATATACAGGCCCAAATAAATGAAACAGTCATAATATTTAGGGTAAGAGCTCCAATTTTTGAGCCAACTGTCTATCAATTGTATCATGCTATACCAATTCCAATTAATGGGACACATTTATTAGTAGTACCAAATTATGTAGCAATTAATAAGTATAAAATAAGCTTCTTTAACAACCAATGTTCAAAAGTTCATGAAACTTTTATTTGCGAGAGCGAAGAGTTGGGTGTTGATACAAAGGGAAAGGAGTGTTTGAGGAAGATTTTAATGAACAAACCACAAATATGCGATTCAGTAAATCTAGAGGGGAGAGAAATGGTTTTGGCATCTGAGGATGGACACATATTAATTTTCAATGCCTTGGACTTACCTGTAAACAACACGTGCGGAGAAGATATGACAGTATCGGGGGCGATAGCAATCAAATATGCAAACTGTTCGATCGCAATAAATGGCATAAAGTATGATGGCCAGGTTATGGAACATAAAAAGGAACCATATAGTACTTACCACTACAATAAGTAAGCAGATACTTATAAATAACACCAAACAGGAGTTAAACCTAGAAGTTTGACATCTCGAAGATATGAGAAACCTCAAAAAAGTAGTGTACATAGAAAAAGTACAGGAAAGACATTTTTCCGTAATATACGGTATGTTGGTGCTCCTAACGATAACGGTACTGACAATATGGAGAATTAGAAAAACAAAAACAATCTTCACCCCCAATGCTTTTCTGCACAATGTCGCTCTGGATATACCACAGATGTGGCCATCGCTCCATTCTCGGGGGGGAGGAGTTACCATACCGGTACCATTAACTACGCCACCGCCTAAACCTCCCCGTGCTACCCTTTTTCAATTGGACAGTGACCGGCAGCTAGCCGTTCGTTGTCCCACATAGGATCGACATAAGAAATGCAACATCAGCACAAGGCAGGATGTTGATAAACGACACCCGCTCAGCAGAGCTCTGAAAAAAAAATTTGTTAGCATTTACACACCCACACATACATAATTGTAAACACATAAAATTCTTTGGCGGAGGTTTGGTTTGAATCTCAACCCACAATAAAGATTAATCCATTTGGAACATCAAGTGTTTATTTAAAATCTTATCACCGTAAGGGGCAGAAATTATAAGTTACTATAACTCAGGCGCCGGAGAGCATCACCCCGAACACCATCTTTTGGGCTACTGGCAGTCCCACGTCGACCATGTGACTAAATGTCCCTGGGGTAAACATCACTGCCAAGCGTGCACTGAGCGTGGTGAAGCGGCAAGCATCTGGCGAGTTACCGGATCTTGTTAGCGCGAACGCTGCTGATAAGCAGCCCGTTGCTGCGAGCCGGACTTTTTTAGGGAAGTGTGCTCAGGCATTTGGATCCGCGAATGGTGGTTCCGGTTGCACCGGTCACCGCTCCGCCAGTTCCCTGCGGAGTGCTCGTGTGCGAGGCAGTTTGCGCTTTTCCGGTGTAATTTTTTATATCACCTGTACCTGTGTACGTGAATGGACGAGAATAAGACACTCTCTCTTCCTTCAAACTTCCCATCATCTACATTCATTCGTACGATAGTATTATTGGATGTCGTTCATCATAACGCAAATTTTTGGAGACCGTTACGCGGCCGTATGCCCTGTCTAGACCTTTTAGATCTAAAAAGGGGTTCAAGGAGAGAATCCAACTTGACGTGGACACTGGACGCTTTTGACTCAAGCAGCGGTATTCTTCAGAAAAATATCTGCGCTGAGTAAAAAGGGTCATGAGACGTTCAGCGGGGGCAACGTCCTGGGCCTCTAGACCAGTGGTCGGCAACGGACAAATCGATGGACATACGCGAGGACCCGCATTGCTCTATCTAACTTGGAAAAGCGATCCAGGATATCTTCTGTCGGCATAGACGCCAAATGAGCTTTGACCGTGCGCTTTACTATCTCGGTCACCGAGCTCCTCAAGGGGAACTCCTCGACTAGCCAAATCAGCTGGATTATGTTGAGATTAAATGTGATACCAATTGGTGATCTTCGTCACCCTGTTGACAATGAACGTTGTCCAATGATACGCAGGTTTAGCCAACCATGCCAAAACAATGGTGGTGTCGGTCCAGCAATAGAGTTTCGAGGTCAGCCACGGCTTACTAGGAAGGCTGGCTTCGGCCGTCTCGGACAACAGTAGAGCTTCACACAGCTCCAGCCTAGGAAGTGACAGCGTTTTAACTGGCGACACACGCGTCTTGGCCATGAGAAAGTGCACCATCGTCGTATGCCCCATCTCTATGAGTGCATAGATCGCAGCTCCGAATGCTTTTTGCGAGGCGTCGCAGAATCCGGGATGCTCTTCGCGGAACTCTGGATGGAAGGAAACCCACCTTGGAATTCGGACCTGATCTAGGACCGAATAGTTTGAAGAAAGCTGCTCCATCTTTGGCACAGTTGAGTTAGAAGTTCATCGTCCCAACCGATATCGTAAACCCAAATCTCTTGCATTAAGATTTTGGCACACACAACAAATGAACAGCTTGGCTATTTGGGAAAAGACCTGGCGTTTCTTGGCGGAGATCTCCGTTGCGAAATCTAGTGGGACGAGATAAAATTCATCGGTCGTCGCTTTCTAACGTACTCCGAGAGTTTTGGCTGTGCTTTCCGTGTCCATCTCGAGGAAGTCTGTGGTCAGAAGATGATCGCTGGTTGGAGGTTCGTTTTCTTAATGGAAAGCCCACGGAATCAAGAGAACTTTGTAGCTCCGAAAAAATGAGCCGAGTGTCCTCTGCGGAGTCAGCTCCCGAAAGACGTCGCCTACATACATGTGATTGCGAATGACGTTGCGAGCTCTAAGATGGCTGAGCTGCACGTCAGTCGAACCTAAAGGTTACCGTCTGTAACTCATAATCTCGAATACACTTCATACATACCTTTCAAATGCAGTTTGGTGGTCGTACTTTCCGGCTTCAGCAAGGAAAATCGGATTTTACATTGAAGCAGGCACTGGTCCTTTTATGATCCATCCGAAAATGGTTTCTTAACCGCGGAGAGATTCAGCGATGTTCGGCCGGGTACCCCTGAGGAGTAACTACCCCGATCAGAATATCTATTTGTGCGCTGAATCGGACAAGATCAGAGGTTTCCAGCTGATTGCGGCAGAACATAGGCAGTCGTGTTTATTTGCAAACTATGCCTGTTCGGAGAACGAATCGTAAACTGACAGAGCTCTTTGGATTCAGGAACAAGTTCTTCCCACTGGGTTAATCTAGTAGATCTCCTCCAGCACTTCATCTATTCTGCGGATTTGCCCTGTCGGTAACGTCCCTTAATAATGGGCAAGAGCCCCAAGAGGACTGACGTCCTGCAGGCTCTTTTGAAGTTTTCCTTCCATTTTTAATTTTTTGTATCCACACCGCTTTTTCAAGAACACTGCCAAAGATTAAATTTCTTATTCTTTGGGCCGCAGCTAACGGCATTCATCGAAATTCACTCGCTAAATCTGGTATTTCCTTAGCTTATCTGAGTACCGCACTGAAAAACACGCCCGGCGAAAAGCGTTAGCGCGTTTTCACTCTCGTTCATTTCTATGGTTAGCTCGCGGTTTTCATCGATGTGACTACTAGGCTTTTGTAATTATTTGACGGGGGAAAATACCAAATGGATTGGTGGATAGTATTTAATGAGTATTATTGTCACCGGTGGAGTACTGGTACTATTTTTCTCTGGAATAATAATCTGCGGCGGAAAAATTACCAAATAATTTTTTAGATGGTGGATAGTCTTTAATTCTTATTTAAGCCCGGAATTTCGGAAAACTGCGCATAACCTAGTACCAAGATCGGCTAAGAGTTCCACTTGTAGGGTGACCGAAGTTTCAAACGGAAAACAAATTAATTGAATCAATTTAAAAAAGAAGAGTGCAAAACGAAATTAAAATAAAAGTAAATTGTATGTTCATCGAATAATTTAATTTACACTCAGCGTCATATCTCGCGCCATCTGTAGTTCAGCACTATTGAGGAAGTGGAAGCCGGATTGGGAACGAGGTTGTTTCGAATGATGCTGCAAGAAGTCGCCCAGCATCCGGCAATGGTTCTCCAGCTGTCCCTTAGAGGGCGCTCTTTCTTCCTCCTCTCTATAGAAGCCAGCGGGCCTCCATCACCGCTTTAGCTACCAAATAGCTGGTGGAGGTGGAGTCCTGTAGTTCCCCAATGGAGAGCTCGTTGGATATCGTTCTGGTGGCCAGAACTTACTTTCTTTGTGAGGACACTCCCGGACCTATTCTGCGGATTTGCCCTGTTGTGGTATTGCTTCCTGTCGGTGAAGCCCCAAAATAATATGGAACAGCTTGGAATATGCGTCCTTTCTCAACTGCACAGACCTCCTGCAATCATATTGTTGGGCTTTCCATCTAATTTTAATTTTTAGTTTTCACACTGTTTTTGAACGAACACTGCCAAAGATTACATTTTTTGTTCTTTGTGCCGCTCACTCACTTTGTTTGGAGCAGATCGCCAGCGCCTAGTCATGCGCGCATAGGTGAACGACGGCACCTGCAGCGCTCTCTGCTTATCTTTCGCCTTCTTTCTTATACCACTAAAGCTGTCGCTTATCTATTCAGCAACTACTTTGTAAGCCTGCATATGTCTATATGAAGATCTTGGAGCCAAGCTTTTTACACATTCAAAGTCCGTCTGCCGCTCCGAATAAACGCTGTACATTTTAATATAACCTATTCGTGCGTTATTAGTTATAAATATAAGGGTGGCATATTTGTTGTCTTCCCCACAAACATTTGGTGACCCCGACGTGATAGCAGTTTTAATCGGAGTCTGCAACTCGGTCTCGCGATTGTTTAATATATTATTGTCACCGGTGGAGTACTGGTACTATTTTTCTCTGGAATAATAATCTGCGGCGGAAAAATTACCAAATAATTTTTTAGATGGTGGATAGTCTTTAATTCTTATTTAAGCCCGGAATTTCGGAAAACTGCGCATAACCTAGTACCAAGATCGGCTAAGAGTTCCACTTGTAGGGTGACCGAAGTTTCAAACGGAAAACAAATTAATTGAATCAATTTAAAAAAGAAGAGTCTGCTAGTGCAAAACGAAATTAAAATAAAAGTAAATTGTATGTTCATCGAATAATTTAATTTACACTCAGCGTCATATCTCGCGCCATCTGTAGTTCAGCACTATTGAGGAAGTGGAAGCCGGATTGGGAACGAGGTTGTTTCGAATGATGCTGCAAGAAGTCGCCCAGCATCCGGCAATGGTTCTCCAGCTGTCCCTTAGAGGGCGCTCTTTCTTCCTCCTCTCTATAGAAGCCAGCGGGCCTCCATCACCGCTTTAGCTACCAAATAGCTGGTGGAGGTGGAGTCCTGTAGTTCCCCAATGGAGAGCTCGTTGGATATCGTTCTGGTGGCCAGAACTTACTTTCTTTGTGAGGACACTCCCGGACCTATTCTGCGGATTTGCCCTGTTGTGGTATTGCTTCCTGTCGGTGAAGCCCCAAAATAATATGGAACAGCTTGGAATATGCGTCCTTTCTCAACTGCACAGACCTCCTGCAATCATATTGTTGGGCTTTCCATCTAATTTTAATTTTTAGTTTTCACACTGTTTTTGAACGAACACTGCCAAAGATTACATTTCTTGTTCTTTGTGCCGCTCACTCACTTTGTTTGGAGCAGATCGCCAGCGCCTAGTCATGCGCGCATAGGTGAACGACGGCACCTGCAGCGCTCTCTGCTTATCTTTCGCCTTCTTTCTTATACCACTAAAGCTGTCGCTTATCTATTCAGCAACTACTTTGTAAGCCTGCATATGTCTATATGAAGATCTTGGAGCCAAGCTTTTTACACATTCAAAGTCCGTCTGCCGCTCCGAATAAACGCTGTACATTTTAATATAACCTATTCGTGCGTTATTAGTTATAAATATAAGTGTGGCATATTTGTTGTCTTCCCCACAAACATTTGGTGACCCCGACGTGATAGCAGTTTTAATCGGAGTCTGCAACTCGGTCTCGCGATTGTTTAATATAGTTATAACAAACGCTTTGTTTCGCTGTCGTTATCGTGCATTCGGTCACAAACATACGAACATACATACATATGTGCATATAAAAGTGCACAGCCGGCCGTTTGATTTTTTGTACATTTTGCGCTGTGAAAAAACACCAAAACTGTGTTGTGCAAATAATTCTTAACAACGTGAATCGCATTTAATCTTTGTTAATAGCGCATATTACATATATATATGTACATATAGCCATACATACATTCGTTTGCCAGTTACATAACCCGCTGTTGCTAGGCAGGCAATTTATCGGCAAGAACAACAACAACCAAGTTAAAGGTTCAGTTGCATCTCGGCGTCGCTTGTTAACCTTCACGTTTTCGCGGTAAAGGGTATACGGTGTTTTGTGCCTCTAACGCGGTCGGACATTTTATTTTACCTCATTTTCATTTTATTTTTTTTCTTTCTCGTGATTGAAAAATGTCTGATACGGAAAACTCGGTTCGGGCTCAAAATGAATCTACAAGTGACGTCGACTACTACCGAGTCAAAGCCCAATCTATTTTGCGGCAAATGAGCTCGATGAAAAAAGTCGAAAAATCTTCTACTTTGTAGGGTGACCGAAGTTTCAAACGGAAAACAAATTAATTGAATCAATTTAAAAAAGAAGAGTCTGCTAGTGCACAACGAAATTAAAATAAAAGTAAATGGAATGTTCATCGAATAATTTAATTTACACTCAGCGTCATATCTCGCGCCATCTGTAGTTCAGCACTATTGAGGAAGTGGAAGCCGGATTGGGAACGAGGTTGTTTCGAATGATGCTGCAGGAAGTCGCCCAGCATCCGGCAATGGTTCTCCAGCTGTCCCTTAGAGGGCGCTCTTTCTTCCTCCTCTCTATAGAAGCCAGCGGGCCTCCATCACCGCTTTAGCTACCAAATAGCTGGTGGAGGTGGAGTCCTGTAGTTCCCCAATGGAGAGCTCGTCGGAGATCGTTCTGGTGGCCAGAACTTACTTTCTTTGTGAGGACACTCCCGGACCTATTCTGCGGATTTGCCCTGTTGTGGTATTGCTTCCTGTCGGTGAAGCCCCAAAATAATATGGAACAGCTTGGAATATGCGTCCTTTCTCAACTGCACAGACCTCCTGCAGTCATTTTGTTGGGCTTTCCATCTAATTTTAATTTTTAGTTTTCAAACTGTTTTTGAACGAACACTGCCAAAGGTTAAATTTCTTGTTCTTTGTGCCGCTGCTAACTGCGTTCAACAAAATTCACTCACTTTGTTCGGAGCAGATCGCCAGCGCCTAGTCATGCGCGCATAGGTGTACGACGGCACCTGCAGCGCTCTCTGCTTATCTTTCGCCTTCTTTCTTATACCACTAAAGCTGTCGCTTATCTATTCAGTAACTACTTTGTAAGCCTGCAAATGTCTATATGAAGATCTTGGAGCCAAGCTTTTTACACATTCAAAGTCCGTCTGCCGCTCCGAATAAACGCTGTACATTTTAATATAACCTATTCGTGCGTTATAAGTTATAAATATAAGGGTGGCATATTTGTTGTCTTCCCCACAAACATTTGGTGACCCCGACGTGATAGCAGTTTTAATCGGAGTCTGCAACTCGGTCTCGCGATTGTTTAATATAGTTATAACAAACGCTTTGTTTCGCTGTCGTTATCGTGCATTCGGTCACAAACATACGAACATACATACATATGTGCATATAAAAGTGCACAGCCAGCCGTTTGATTTTTTGTACATTTTGCGCTGTGAAAAAACACCAAAACTGTGTTGTGCAAATAATTCTTAACAAAGTGAATCGCATTTAATCTTTGTTAATAGCGCATATTACATATATATATGTACATATAGCCATACATACATTCGTTTGCCAGTTACATAACCCGCTGTTGCTAGGCAGGCAATTTATCGGCAAGAACAACAACAACCAAGTTAAAGGTTCCGTTGCATCTCGGAGACGCTTGTTAGCCTTCACGTTTTCGCGGTAAAGGGTATACGGTGTTTTGTGCCTCTAACGCGGTCGGACATTTTATTTTACCTCATTTTCATTTTATTTTTTTTCTTTCTCGTGATTGAAAAATGTCTGATACGAAAAACTCGGTTCGGGCTCAAAATGAATCTACAAGTGACGTCGACTACTACCGAGTCAAAGCCCAATCTATTTTGCGGCAAATGAGCTCGATGAAATGCTATTTAAACGCTGATGCGGTTAATCAGTTTGACGAAGCTGATTTGCTGGCGCGAATGGAATGGATCAATTCCTTAAACCAGGCATTTGATTCTGCGCAGACATCGTTGGAAAGACTGGATTTTGCAGAGATCTCGAGCGACCATCGGATTAAATTTGCCAAGGTTTTCATGGATGTGAAGGCGAAACTAAGTCTAGGCTTGGCTGCTCTTCGAATGTCACAATTGCCGGCTTCAACCGCTGCAAATTCAACATCTATTGACATAGAAAGCATCGGTTGCCAAATTTGGAAACTGCTCGTTTTCACGGATCCTACTCTGAGTGGTCGGATTTTCTTGCGACTTTCACTACGGTCATCGGAAATGATGATGAGCTAAGCGACATTGAAAAATTACAATATTTGCGTTCGAGTTTGGGCGGCGTGGCTCTGGAAACCATACGCTCGCTCGAACCCTCGGAAGCTAATTTTAAAAAGACTATGAATTTGCTGGTTTATCGATTTGATAATAAAGTTTTACACTTTCAGGCACATGTTCAGGCAATATTCGGTTTAAAGGGTGTCGAGAAGGGATCTTCGAAGGGTCTTCGGGAGCTGAGCGATTGCATGAATTCGCATCTGCGAGCAATTCGAACCCTGGCCAATACGCAACAAATTTTGGATGGACTTTTAATTCACATCGTCACTCGGAAACTAGATCAGAGGACGCGGGAAAAATGAGAAGAGGATTTGTCAATCACTGAGCTGTCTACCTGGGATGCTATGGAGTCGTTTTTGGAAAAGAGGTTCAGGATGATGGAAAACTTGGATCAAGCCTTGGTAACTCAATCACCAGGCCAGCAGGTGGGAAAAAACTTGCACAAATATAACCAAAATACACTTATTTCATCTGCTACTAACTCAAATCATTTGACATGCTTATTTTGTGATGAACGGGATCATTATTTGCCAAAGTGTTCTCGATTTTTAAATTTGAGTCCGAATCTTCGATATAGAGAAGCAAAGAAGTTGCACCTTTGCCTCAACTGTTTGCGCAAGGGGCATAGTTTGCAGCAATGCAAGTCGACTCACTGCAAGTATTGTCGCATGAAGCATCATTCATTATTACACAGGAACCATGACCCATCCGCAACATCAACCTCATTTTCATCTCCATCATGCGATCCATCCTCGAGCTCTCAGCCATTACCATCTACTTCATCAGCATTAGTATCATGTTCGCATATATCATCGCATCCTGATCATCATTTACCAAGCCCTCCACCCAAAACCGTAAATATTTTGCCGATCGACTACGTGTTGCTTCCAACTGCTATTATCTACATCAGAAATAGAATTGGAGCATTTATGCCTTGCCGAGCAATTTTAGATTCGGCCTCCCAGCTAAACTTCATAACCTCTCGCTTAGCCAGCCAACTAAACTTGAATCACAGAAGATCGCAAACGTCGATTTCTGGGATAGGAGAATCTTCCATGACCTCTGATAAGACTGTCGATATTCTTGTGCAATAACGGGATGCAAGCTATCGTGCGGCATTCACAGCGGTTGTGACTCACAGTATTACTGATTATCAACCCCATTTCATAAATGCAACGTCGTGGAGGATACCGCAAAACATTTCACTCGCTGACCCTAATTTCAATCAATCACAACGAATTGACCTTTTACTCGGCGCTGGGTTATTTTTCGAAATAATTTCTGTGGGACAAATTCATTTGGATAGGGCTTTGCCAACTCTTCAGAACACCAAGCTTGGTTGGATAGTCTCTGGAGGGTTATCATCGAACATGCCAACTCATAAATCGGTTTTACAAGCCAGCATCAAGGACCCAGCTGATCATTCCGATGACACACTTTCCGCCATTGTGAAGCGATTTTGGGAAATTGAGGACTTCACTTCGTCTAAGCCATCTTTATTGCCGGAAGACTTGCGATGTGAGCAACTTTTTACTGAAAATTGAATTCGACTTGGAAACGGCCAATACTCTGTTCGTCTCTTGACCACTTCCGGATTCGAATCTTTAGGTGATTCTTATTGCTTGGCTCGTCGTCGTTTCAAGAGCTTGGAAGCTAAATTAGATAGAAACCTAGCCCTGAAAGCTCAGTATTCAGCATTTTTGAGGGAGTATATCGACCTAGGTCACATGTCTCTTGTAACTAAGGAACCGCCAGAAACACAATTCTTTTTGCCCCACCATTGCGTACATAAGCAGGAGAGCACGAGTACGAAGCTTCGTGTCGTTTTTGATGGATCTGCTAAATCAACTTCTGGTAGCTCTCTGAACGACTTACTTCTGGCAGGACCAACAATTCAACAAGAAATCTTCAATATACTGCTTCGCTTTCGATTTTTTAAAGTTGCCCTTTGTGGAGATATCTGCAAGATGTACCGTTGCGTGCGTGTCTCGTACCCGGATGATTTCTTGCAGTGCATCGTTTGGAGAGAGAGCTCCAGGGAAGAGTTGAGTGTTTTTAAATTGAACACGGTGACTTATGGAACCAAGCCAGCTGCCTTCTTGGCTATAAGGGCCATGCATCAACTCTCTTACGATGAGGAGGAATCATTTCCTATTGGAGCAAAAATTGTTCGTAGAGATTTCTATGTGGATGATTTAATATCTGGTGGGGACTCAGTTGAGGAGGTGAGAGAAATTCGTAGTCAGGTGAAGGAGGCCACTTTCCAATTCGCAAATGGTGTTCGAATGAGTCAGCAGCCCTAGAAGGAGAGTCTGAATGCGACAAGGAGCAGTTAATCAAATTTCACGATGGATCGGATGTCGCCAAGGCATTGGGACTAGTCTGGGATCCATCTTCTGATCAGCTCCTATTTCATTTTTCTCAACTGCCAACCAATCAAGGACTCACTAAGCGGGTTGCATTGTCGACGATTGCCGAATTCTATGATCCACTCGGTTTAATAACTCCTATTATCACAAAATCTAAGGTTTTTCTGCAATCTCTATGGAGTGCGAACGTGGATTGGGATGATGCACTGCCAGAGCCCATTCTTTCGTCATGGGGGGAGTTGACCTCACAGTTATCGGTCGTACAGAACTTAAAATTCCCACGATTCGCACTGCAACCAAGGGCTTCCGTTGAGTTGCATGGATTCTGCGATGCTAGCATGTATGCTTACGGGGCGTGTCTATACTTGCGATCGGAGACCAATGGAGAATCGAAAGTCCATCTGCTCTGTGCCAAGTCAAGGGTAGCTCCATTGAAGGCCTTAACAATTCCAAGATTATAACTTTCCGCAGCGCTTTTATTGGCTGAGCTAATCGTAAACGCCAAGGAAGCCATAGATTTCGATTGCACCTTTTATTGCTGGTCGGACTCGTCCATTGTGTTGGCGTGGATTCGGCAACCTCCGAGGGAGTTTAACGTTTTCGTATCAAACGGAATCGCGAAAATTTAGGAGATGACGAAAGACATGTCTTGGCATCACGTTCCTACAAACTTGAACCCGGCAGACGTCGTATCGCGAGGATGTACCCCAAGAGAATGGTTGGAACATTCCCTTTGGGCTAACGGGCCTCCATTCCTTCTGCAAAGCTCGTCAAATTGGCTGTCCCTGCTAGACTCAGTAAAGGATCTTCCGGAGCGCCGTTCTGTGGCTCTAATTGGGGCCGTTTGCATAGACAGTTCATCAAAATGCAAATTCCTCAACTCTTTCGATAAGTTGCAGCGCGTATTTGCATACATTTATCGATTCATTTCAAATTGCAGAGCCAAATCTGCGCCGTTAAAAGGTCGACTTTCGGTGGAGGAGATCAACTCTGGAACTGTACTTCTTCTGAGGAGCATCCAAAGGGTTAACTTGGCGAAGGAGTATGGATCTCTTAGCCAGGGCAAGCCGTTTCTACAGAAAAGCAAGCTGGTTTCGCTTAGGCCTATACTCGGCTCCGATGGGTTACTTCGCGTGGGTGGAAGGCTTCAGAACGCAAACTTGGACTACGACACGAGGCATCCGATACTGTTGCCCAAGGATCATCCAGTCACCAAGGCGATCATCGTTTATTATCATGAGAAATATTTGCATGGAGGATCGCAGGCGCTGCTTGCCGCATTACGGCAAAGGTACTGGCCGATTGGAGACCGCAAGTTCTTCGCCAGCGTTATCAACAAATGCGTCCGATGTTTCCGAATGAAGCCTGTTACTTGGGAGCCCGTCATGGGTAGCCTTCCAGCAAATAGAGTGCAGTCTTTTCAACTATTCATACCACAGGAGTGGACTATTGTGGGCCATTCTGTCATAAGGCAGAGGCCAGAAATAAGGCACCCCACAAGTGCTATATCGCCGTCTTTGTCTGTTTTTCCACGAAGGCTGCTCATTTGGAAGTGGTCCAGGATCTCACGACGGATTCTTTCATCGCAGCGCTGAGGAGATTCATCAGCCTTAGAGGCAGTCCGCGTACCATTTGGAGCGACAATGCTACAAACTTTGTCGGTGCAAAGAGAGAGCTTGCCGAGCTGAAAGAGCTCTTTTTGAGCGAGCAGCACACAGCATCGATATCTTCCGTCTGTTTAGCTGATGGGATCGATTGGAAGTTCATCCCTCCGCGTGCCCCGCACTTCGGTGGTTTATGGGAGGCCGCTGTGAAGTCAGCTAAATTTCATTTCTACAGAGTCGTCGGTGCATCCATCTTAGCCATCGATGAATTAAGAACTCTTGCATATGAGATTTCTGCCATCCTTAACACCCGTCCACTCTGTCCAATATCAGAAAATGCTGAAAGCCTTGAGGTGATAACACCGGCGCGTTTCCTGAAGGGTTCCAACTACACTAAGTTTCCTGAGCCTGGCATTACTCATCTCCGCGAAGACCGCCTCAGCAGATGGCAGCGGGTTACCCAGATGCAGCAACATTTCTGGAAAAGGTGGAGCAGCGAGTATTTGTCCCTACTTCAAGAGAGGAGCAAGTGGCGCGTCGAAACGTCTAACATCAAGGTTGGACGCATAGTTTTGCTTAAGGAGGACAACGTTCCACCCTTGAGATAGCAGCTTGGGTGCATCCAGGAAGTCATACCCGGCGGGGACGGAGTCATCAGAGTAGCTATGGTCCGTACAGCTACGGGTCTGATCAAGAGAGCCGTCGCCAAGCTAGCCGTTCTGCCCATCGATTCCGAGATAGTTGGAACCTTACCTCTTCCAACGGGGGGAGTATGTTCGGAGCAGATCGCCAGCGCTATACATTTTAATATAACCTATTCATTCGTTATTAATTATAAATATAAGGGTGGCATATTTGTTGTCTTCCCCACAAACACACTTAATCTGGTATTTTTTCTTATATTTCCTTAGCTCATCTGATTACTGCGCTGAAAAACAGACCCGAAGAAAAGCGTTAGCTGCGTATTTGCCTTTCGCTCACTTCTATGGTTAGTTCGTAGATGTGAATACTAGGCTTAAAAGGACAAGCCAAAGCGGACAGTTGTAGGCTGGAATGCACGGGAATATGGAGTTTGAATGCGGTTGTTGTACGAAATAAAAAACACACTGACCAAAAAAGTTTTCAATGTCGGTTGGTGGATTTTTATTGGATTATACATAATAGAATGTTTTGAATTTAACACGTTCGGTTTTATATATTTATTAATTATTGCCTGCGGGTATGTGTTGTGATGGACGTTTTCGATTTTTTGTGGACTGTGTTTAGAGAGAAAAATAGGTGCAAATTTTAATGCGGCAGCGGATACACAATGAAAGAATACTGAGACATTTTTGGGGGCCTTAATTGGCAGAACACTGGAAATTAGTTGGTTCTCACTGTATGCTTGGCATATACTTGCACAACATTTCTGATGCTTGGGATTTTTATACCCTTGCAAAGGGTATAATGATTTCAGTCAGAAGTCAGAAGTCAGAAGTGCAACGCAGTGAAGGAGACGTTTCCGACCCCATAAAGTATATATATTCTTGATCAGCATGACTAGACGAGTCGATCTAGCCATGTCCGTCTGTGCGTCTGTCCGTCTGTCGGTCCGTTTCTACTTAAACTAGTCTCTCAGTTTTAAAGCTATCGGGCTGAAACTTTCCCAAAAGCCTTTTTTTTTTTGCAGGTAGTATATATGTCGGAACCAGACGGATCGGATAACTATATCTTAAAGCTCCCATAAGAATAATCGAAAAAAAAAATTTTTAAATATTATATCTTTGGTGTTTTTTTAACATATAACCTCCTACGGAACAGGGCCGACCGGGCACGACGGACGCAATCTGTTTCTATACAGATGGCTCCACATTAGAAGGACACGTTGGCGGAGGTGTGTACTCCGAACAATTAGATATCAGGAAGTCATTCAGGCTCCCGGACCACTGTAGCATCTTTCAGGCGGAGGTCCACGCTATAAAAGAACACTAACCTGTTTAGGGAACTTTAGCCTCCAGAGAGGACACCTAAACATATATAGTGACAGCCAAGCGGCTGTTAAGTCGATCTACTCGACAAACACCAACTTCCGTACAATAGCAGACTGTCGCAGATCTCTCCACGAGATGGCAAATCAGTTTACTATCAGCCTAATATGGGTTCCGGGTCACCGGGACATCGTAAGCAACTGCATAGCGGACGAATTAGCCAGGCAGGGCACCACCAAGCCTCTCCTCCCAGGAAAGGAAAATGTCGGTATGCCCATGGCTACTTTCAAGCTAAACATAAAAAACCACTTCAAAACACTAGCCAACACCCATTGGCAAAACGCACCACAGTGTCGCATCTCTCACCAGACATGGCCTGTGATAAACAACAAAAATACCTTGGAGTTACTCAAACTCAGCCGCACAGAGTGTGGCATGTTGATTCGAGCTCTTACAGGCCACTGGCTTGTTGGCGCACATGCCGGCAGGCTAAAAGCCCCGCAAAATGATTTCTGCAGAAGCTGTAGGGATGAGGAAGAAGTGGAAACGGTAGAACACCTTCTCTGCTTCTGCCCAGCCCTATGCAGACTCAGACTGAAACACACGATCTTACCGAAATATCGGAGATTAATCTCGAAAACATAAGTGCCTTTATTAAATCTTCCGGGTGGAAGACATGCTGATCAGCTTAACACAGGCTGAAACTACTAAAAACGGGACCCTAGAGAAGGAAAAAACGAGATCATGCGGTATCACAATGGACCCATTGAGGTCTAAGTGTGTCGGACTATAGTCCGACAGCCGCCCTAACCTAACCTAACCTAACCTCCTACGCTTGGAAATAACATTTTTTAATTAGTTCTGAATTTCAGATTTAATTTTATCAAAATCGGACGACTATATGAAATAGCTGCCATAGGAACGATCGGAAAATTGGTGAGAAAATAATATGAAACATATCATATATATTTTTATACCCGTTATTCGAAGAGTAAGTAGTAGTAGAGTGGTATACCCTTTTACTCTACGAGTAACGGGTATAAAAACTTAAAAGCTTAGCATGGAATGGGAGCAATTAGCTAAATAAATCACAGAAGTAAAAGAAGCATTTGAAACAGAATAAACAATAGATAAAACGAACTGGTCAAAAATATCAAAATTACTGATCAATAACATTACCGGAGCCAGAAGGTGAAGTAGAAGAGGAAAGAGATGAAGAAGAGTTAGATTCATTAGAAAGTATAATAGACTCGGAAGAAAACATAAGGGCAGACACAGTTGCCCAACTGGCAAAGACATTTCAAATGGCGTCCCAGGATTAAATGGACCAAAACTTCTCCTTCAACAATTTATAACAGCGTTGAAGTTAGTTAACCTAACAAAAGGCGCATACTAAAAGATAGCTGTTTAAGTAATAAAGTCTAAAATAATTGGATCTACAATATACAAAGCATAAAATGAGACCGCTATTAATGTTATAATACAAAAATTGCAAGAGACTGTAGTCGGTGAAACATCCGATGTGGTAAAAGCAAAAAGGTAAAACCACTGAAAAACTGACAACAGAAATCGACAATTTACGCAAACTCCTAGAAGCTTCGTATATTGAAGAGGGTCTGCTAGCCGAAAATGCAGATAAATTAAGCACCAAGGAAGCCATCAACACAATGTTCAAAAAATGTGAACATGGCCGTCTTAACACAATCCTTGAAGCAAGAAACTTTTTAACAATGAATGAAGCTATCACAAAGTACATTCAATGCAGTACTGAAATGACAGGTAGTACTAATACAATATTGTACGCTCAAAGAGGTCAAACCCAGCGTGGTAGTTTTAACAACAGAAGTAATTATCGCGGTAGAGACAATGGTCGCGGTTATTATAATAACAATTGTAGTCGCAACAACGGCCAGAACAATAATAATTACAATAATAATAACAATCATACAGGAAATAAAAAAGGAAATTATAGAGGAAACAATATGATGACTGCCTTGAAATTAGACCAAATAATTTAATGTACCTGATTTATGTTCCAATAACATTCAGTTCTGGCAACAACCCCATAATTCTGCCAGCAAGATCCAAAGTTGTCCGAAAAATCGAACTTGCCTCACTGGAAGATAGTGTATTGATTCCAAACCAAGAAATTCAGCATGGAATTAAAGTGGCAAATACCATAGCAAAAT
This sequence comes from Drosophila suzukii, assembly GCF_043229965.1. Classification (NCBI taxonomy): domain Eukaryota; kingdom Metazoa; phylum Arthropoda; class Insecta; order Diptera; family Drosophilidae; genus Drosophila; species Drosophila suzukii. The sequence continues at coordinate 27,749,698 of NC_092082.1, read as the reverse complement.
ACCTTCATAAGACTGCTTAATACAAAAAATATTGATCAAGTAGTTAGTATAAATAATTTGAAATATGAACCCCTTTCTAACAACGATGTAGTAAAAAAAGATTTGGGTAACAGAGATAAGTCTGTTTTAACTCAACTTTTAAAAACTTTCCTCCACAATTTCATACAAAACTAACAACAATTTGCACCCAAAATAGCTATGTATTCGGTAGAGGTAGAGGTCCTCATAGCCAAAAAGAAGAAATTCAAGAACAAGTACACAAAACTAATTAATGAAATTAATGAAATTAATGATCAGAAATAGTTGAGCCATCAGTATCTGCTTATAACAGCCCACTCTTGTTAGTACCAAAAAAGTCACTTCCAAATTTCGACAAAAAAAAAGGAAGAACGCTATAGTCGAGTACCTCGACTATCAGATACCCGTTACTCAACTAAAGGGACCAAAGGGAAATGGAGATATGCAAGAAGCAAAGCGAGATTAAAATGCGCCACCTACCGGCGGTAGACAGATTTAAGCGTTATGGGCGTTAGAGTGGGCGTGGCAAATGTTTTTTGGTCAATCGATAGGTATTGACGAGACCAATACATTTCAGTTAAAATTTTGTACCTAGCATGAAAACTGTGGGCGTCACAGGTTTGGACGGTTTGTGGGCGTTAAAGTGGGCGTGGCAAACTTTTTTTTAGGTCAATCGATAGGTATCGATGAGAGCAACACATTTCAGTTAAAATGTTTATTCTATCATCAAAACTGTAGGAGCCACAGTTTTGGGCGGCTTGTGGGCGTTAGAGTGGGCGTGACACATTGCTGAAACATACTTGCGCTGCGTAAGAAGCTCAGGAATCTTCAAGCCAAATCTCAATAGCCTAGCTCTAATAGTTTACGAGATCTCAGCGTTCATCCGGACGGACAGACAGACGGACATGGCTAGATCAACTCGGCTAGTGGGGTCTAGTGGCTTTATGGGGTCGGAAACGCTTCCTTCTGCCTGTTACATACTTTACGACGAATCTAGTATACCCTTTTACTCTACGAGTAACGGGTATAATAAATATTTATGTATGTTTGCTTAATATGAACCATTTTAGAGCCTATAATGTATTCTTCAGTTTAAATGTTTGCGTTAGTTGTTCAAGAAAATGTTTGGACAAATAGATTTGTTTGAAAAAGTTCTGGCCGCTGCTTAATTCAGTTTGCAACTATTTACATACAAACATGCAGAAATGAAATGATGTATAATTCAGGTGCTGAGACATTTGCTGATCTCCTTCTTGCATTTTTGTTGCAGATGCGCAGTGAGTCGCGGTCAACGTCTTCTCCGTTCAGATATCAAAAGCAAAGTGAAGTCGGCTTCCTTCTGCCGGCTTCTTCTGACACACGTCAAAACGACACACGTCATCCAATTGCAAATTCCTTTCTTTTCTCTCTCTCTCTCATTTGCAATTCCTTTTTGGTCCTTCTCTCTCTCAGAGTCCTTGACCTTGACCATGACCGCGCCACACTCGGCTGAGACGACACTCTCTCTCGTTCTCAATCCACGCTCTCAGCAATTGTGCAAATAAAGGAACCACAAATAACCTAGTGACTAGTTTATTTTATTCTTTATTCTTTCTCTTTCTTAATGCTCTACAGTTTCTTTTACATTTTCTTTCTTCTTATACATCTCCGACATATACTGTTCACGCCAAAAGGGCGTTTAATTTCAGGAGGCAGTGTCGAGCGGCAGTTTTATCCAGATTTCTACATCTCGCGCGCTCGCGCTGCCGTTCGCTCTCCCTCTCCATCTCTCCCCTAAGTCTCCGCTCTGCTCTGGAGCGCTTAAGTTAAGTTAGGCTTAAGCAGTTCATGTTTCCAAGTGTGCTAATAAACACCTACGCACGTCGCGTAAAAACCCAAAAGTACCCGCGTATTTTTATGCGTACCACTCGATCTTGGGGCTTCAACTATTTCATCGATCAAGCCGCACCGCCCCAACATTTTGGTCCAGTCGAAACCGGATTTCAAAATCTTTGGACTTTCCTCTCCTGGAGTTTCCTTTGATTTTGTCCCAGCAGGCTTGAAACACTCCGGATAAGTTCCGCTTACTATAATTGCCGGTCATACAGCCAGTTTTTCGAACCTTATTTCGACTAACTTTCTGTATGATATATTGTCTAAATCCAAAAGAGATTAATCCGACGCAACGGCATTTAATATATGTATTTCAATTCCGTTACTTGTGCCCGACAATATTCCAGTTTCCTTTGCCCACAGTTGCACACTTGAAACAATTCCAGTAAATATTTCAGTGCTACTATACAACGAAAATATTTGTCAAATATATTTTCAATTCCAATCGTGTGTAAAATATAACTCAGCCGCAGTAAAAAATTCCCGGTCATAAAATTTTTCCTTAAGATTTGCACTCTTTATTTTTTACTGTGTTCCAGCTGCGTGTGTATATTTACATAAATATTCTAATACAGTCCACTCTAACTACTCTTTCTAATACAGTCCACTTCAACTACTTTTTTCGAGCTACAAATACGGCTAAACTATTTCTAAAATTAAAAACAAAGTTACAATATCCACAAATTTACTCCAGCAAATCGTTTGCAATTTAGTTGTGCAGGTGACAAACAAACGCACCGACATACAAACATAAGCGAAGTCTTTCCAATTCCCGCAACCCTATTCTGCTATTCGCACCCCACATATATACATACGTACAGTGTACATACATACGTATATCGATATTTTCGCCAGTGCACAGTGGGTCAAGAGCTCACAATAAATGTGCCTTCCAAACATACAATATTAAAGTCCGTAATTCTTTACATTAGTACGACCATCCGATATAATAAATATTTATTGACTCTGCCTATCCGACAGTGTGACCATATATATTTACAATCTTAATGGGTTCCTAAATTCCAATTTGATTCCAATCCGTTTCCTTTTTTCTGAATTAAAATTCTAAATTATTTAACGTCATGGCAACATCAGTAAAATCCGCTTTAACCCGATTTATGGCCACAGCTGACTGTCTAATTCACTTTGAGGCCACTGTGAACGCTCCAGGTGCTCCTACCCCAACGTTATCCGCCTATAAAATCCGTCGCGTTCACCTCAATTCCTTGTGGCAAACGGTAAAGGCAGCACATGCTCCGACTGCATTATAGCTGCAGGCGGGAGCGCCGCAGACACAAAATCCATACTAAAGTCCAAGTATTACCAAACGTACTCCACTTACGAAATATTTGACGCGCAGCTGATGGAACAAATCCAAAAAGGCTCCTCCCAAATACCTCAAGCTCCAGTAACTCCGTCCCGAAATTCCACGTCTTATGGCTGTCGGCTCCCTCCTATCGACACAGAGGTTTTCTCTGGCGATTTTCTTCGCTGGCCGACTTTCCGGGACCTTTTCACGGCAATATACATAGACCATCCGAGTCTAACGCCCGTTGAAAAATTATTCCATTTAAACTCAAAAACAAGTGGCGAAGCTCATTCCATAGTTTCGAGATCCCCACTCACCAATGATGGCTTTCGCTCAGCCTGGAATAACCTAACTGAGCGTTTCGAAAATAAGCGATTGCAGGTGAACAGTCACCTGAAAACACTTTTCAATGTGCAATCCTTTTCGCTAAACTTGCGTTTATGTAGAGACATATGTGTTTGGTCACGGGGCTCTTCTTGCAGTTTGGGAAAGCAACAAACGCTCGCGAGAAGCATTGGAGACTTACATATTCGACAAATTGAATGCCGATCATCAAAATGAAACAATAATAAAAACAATATCAACTAAAATTACTAACTTTATAAATTACATAAATAAACATTTGCCTCGATGCTGCCGAAACATAAAGCGATTTAGACAAAAACACGCTATGTGGCTAGCCGGTAATATGACTATACTTTCTGATAGAAATGAATCCCCACAGAAGAAAAGTGGTCGTCCAAAATTGTCATATGAAGCTGCTGGTAAACGACTCAAAATAAAGTTGGCGTCTGAACTTGCGGTAGAAAATGAAAATTCAACTCCTTTGTTACTACACGCTGCTAACATTTCCGCCAGAAAATCAACAGAAAATGAAATTATTAAAAAAAGTGATAGAACTGAATCGCTGGCTCCGAGTCCAATAACTTCTGAAAAGGCTTTCGCTTTTTTTATGGAAAATGGATTTACTAAGCAGCAATACATAAATGTAAAACAAATTAGTAAACAACATGGCTGCGATATTTACCCCCCTTATTCGAAAATAGCTGAGGAGAAATTAAAATGTAGACCTGCTGGAATAGCATGGACCGAAAATGAAGCCAAAGTTTCCTTGCAAAACTTATTGAACCATACCGCTTCACGAATATTACTGATGCAAAAGGAAGTTTGTGAAGTACTTTCAGATGTTACTCATTGTACTCTTATTTTTAGCTATGGTTTTGATGGGTCTACTGGTCACAGTTTATAGAAACAAAAATTTAGCATCGCAGAGGGTCAATCTTTAGATGATTCTCTTTTTGTTACATCAATGATTCCTATAAAAATGATAGATCAGAAACAAAGGGTCATTTGGTTAAATAAATCGCCTCAGTCCATAAGATTTTGCCGTCCTGTGAAAATTGCTTACGTAAAAGAAACAACGTCTCTTATATTAAAAGAAAATGAAAACTTGGACAATCAGATTAAAAACCTGGATATATACGTGCATCCTTATCAATCAGCCGAAATTTTTGTAAAATTTGATGGGCACCTAACACTTATAGACGCAAGGAACGAAATCCTGTCAGTTGTGTCCAATGTGTGGGGCAAAGCCCACCCAGCTTCTTACTATTACTGATTTTAACTCCAAAACGTTTGATATGAAGCCACATACGGATCAATATGGATTAAGTTCCCTTCATGCGTGGATCCGCTTTTTTGAATTCTTGCTCAAAATATCGTACAGAATTGCGCTTAGAAAGTGGCATGTCAAGGGAAATGACAAAATCGAATTGGAGGCACGTAAACATAAAGTTCAAGCAGCGTTTTGGAATGATATGGGACTTCATGTGGACAAGCCGAGACAAAACGGCAGTGGCAATACAAATGACGGAAATACGGCGAGGCGGGCATTCTCCAACCCAAAATTATTGTCCTCTATATTAGGAATAGATCACAGTTTGATTCAGCGCCTACATGTAATTCTGATCGCCATAAATTGTCATTACCCTATAAATTCGGAAAAATTCAAAATATTCTGTTCAGAAACTTTTTCTATGTATATGGCTAGTTACTTTTGGTACACCATGTCGCCAACAGTGCACAAAGTTTTAGTACATGGATACATAATCATTGAAAAATCGATTGTTCCTGTTGGCTCTTTAGCAGAAAGTGCATCAGAAGCAAGACACAAACTTTTTAAGGCTGACAGAAAAGATCATGCCAGAAAATGCAGCCGGGTTGACAATATGTCAGATGTTTTTCACAGAGCTATTTTTGCTCAACAAAAACCAACCGGATGCCTCTGCCAGCAGAGGTTGTAGATCTTTTGGATTCGCCAATCATATCCCCAGGCACAGAAGACACAGATGAAGAAAATTGTAACGACGATGTAAGTGACACTTTTGAAATAGAATTAGAGGAAGAGGTACCAGACGATATTGAAAACTAAAAAACAAGGAAAAAATAAAAAGAGTAAGTTAAAATTGTTGAGTTAATAAAAAAAAATAATCGAATTTTTTTTCAGTGTTCTTCAAATGTAACAATGGATCCCAAATATGTTACCGGTTTTTTTCTATAATGTAACACCAAATAGGATTAAAATTATAATTTATAATAATTACTTATTTTAAAATGTATTTTTAACCACTGTGCGGTGGACAAATTAAAAAAAAAACAAAAACCAAAATTTTGTTTAAGTTTAAATAATACACCAAAAAAAGTTTCAAGTCAATATCTTAAAAACTAGAGTTTATGCCCCAAAAACGGTTTTTTTGCCCATAGTGCAGCGCCAAGAATGAGAAAGCAACACATAAAGTAGAAAAAAACATTTATATTTATGTATGCTTGCTAAACATACACAATTTTAAGGCACATTCTGTATTTCAAAATATTTGGTTGAATAGCTTTGTTTGAAAGAATTCTATTTGCCGCGGATATTAGTTTGCAATTTTTTACACCCACACACATGCATAAATACATATGTATGTATGTGTCAGGGGCTGAGACATTTGCTGGTCTCCTTCTTGCATTTTTGTTGCAGATGCGCAGTGAGTCGCGGTCAACGTCTTCTCCGTTTAGATATCAAAAGCAAAGTGAAGTCGGCTTCCTTCTGCCGGCTTCTTCTGACACACGTCAAAACGACACACGTCAAAACGACACACGTCATCCAATTGCAAATTCCTTTTTTTTCTCTCTCTCTCTCATTTGCAATTCCTTTTTGGTCCATCTCTCTCTCAGAGTCCTTGACCTTGACCATGACCGCGCCACACTCGGCTGAGACGACACTCTCTCTCATTCTCAATCCACGCTCTCAGCAATTGTGCAAATAAAGGAACCACAAATAACCTAGTGACTAGTTTATTTTATTCTTTATTCTTTCTCTTTCTTAATGCTCTACAGTTTCTTTTACTTTTATTTTCTTCTTATACATCTCCGACACGGCCATCCTGACTTTCACACGTCCTCGTGTGCATATTGTAACACTAGGTTGGTATCATTCTTGCTTAATTTATCTTTACATCTTTTACATCTCTCAACATCATTCTTAGCTTAACAAATAGTCTACACACTCAACTTTATAAATTGCGTCATCAAATGTCGGTTTCGCAGGCTATCTCGCTTTTTCACATCATACAGTGAGTCAAATCAAACTTGTCACACCAGTCAACCGCGCCACACACCATGACAGAACACTCCTGGTTCCACACTTGTGCTTTCGGCTTGACCTGGTTCAACTTTCTCTCAGTAGCTCGTACTCTTCTGCGCAAACCCGACCATTTGGCTATCCTTGTTATCAATCCACAGTTACAGGCTCTTGCCGCCTCAGGCGACGCTTTGCACCTTTAGTGCCACGATCTGCTCAGATCCAAACTGCATCACACAATATCATCCATACTAGGCATGACTATTGTTGATCAAATCTAGCCCCTGTGTTTGATGTTTCACGACGAGTGTCTTTTTCACCACTGTCACTTTCCTCAATAGTCTCATCAGAGATCTGCTCGTCCAGCAGCCTTCTCAAACTCTCGTGCGAATACTTGTAGGTTCGCTTGCTAGTTAACGATTTTAACAGGTATCGATCACCTTCCAACAACTCGGCAACCACAAAAGGTCCTTTGAACTTAGGATCCAATTTGGCCTGATGCCGCTCTTCACTTCTAAGCAAGACATGATCCCCAACCTTGTGTTTTACAATCTTGGCCTTATTTTTATCAACTCGATTCTTTTCATATTTCGCATTTATTTCAATATTTTCTTTGGCCTGAGCCCTCGCTTGCTTACAATCTATTTTAGTTTCTTCATTTATTGGCAATAAGCCCATTGGCCTGGCCTCTCTTTCAATCAATATTTCTAATGGGCTATACTTTGTTACCCTGTTCGTTGTACAATTCATGGCTAACTGTACTTCACTGAGTGCATCCTGTCAGGAACGTTCACCTATCTCTACCGTTGTCAACATGACTCATTCAACCTGTCCATTGACCCTACTTGCACCTGTTGCTATCAAATGTAACTCTATTTTATGCATTGAACAGAACTCACGAAATTTTTCACAAGAAAAACTCCTGCCTTGATCTGCTATGTTACGGTTAGGTACCCCAAAAAGTGATATTGTTGATTTTACAGCCTTAATACAGTTTTCTCCATCTAAATGCAAAGTATGATATAGGTGAACAAATTTAGTAAATGCGTCTACTTGTACTATGACATATTCCTTGGTATCATTTTTACCACTCAGCTTTCCACTAATATCAATGTGCACAGTATGCCAAGGTATCTCAACTTTCGGAATTGGATGCAATTCCATTTGAATTTTCCCTGATGGAGGCATTGCTAGTTTGCATGTGATGCAGTTTTCTACAAATTTTCGTACATACTTGGACATTTGCTCGAACCAATACTACTCTCGGCGTTAGTTCTACTTTAGCACGACTTGCTTTCAATGAATTACAATCTGTAAGTATTACAAACTTTCGACCGTGAAGGTAATGTCGGAAACTTTTTACAGCGTTGTATACTGCCAGGGTTTCTAATTCGTATGAATGATACCTCGATTCTGGGGGCGATGTACACTTGCTAAAGTATTCGACCATTCTAGGCTTACCGTCTATTTTGTGCATGAGAATGGCACCATAGCCACTTGCACTTGCATCTGTATGCAGCTCTATGGAATATTGTGGATCAAAATTAATTAAAACCGGATCATGTGTTAGTACTGAGATGATCTGCCGTATTTCTTCATGCTCAGCTTTCCAAACGAAACTATTAGTTTTGGAAGTCAACTGATATAACGGTTTCATCTGTTCAGAGAACTGTGGGACAAATTTACGGAAGTACGACGCTAATCCTATAAATTGTCGTAATTGTGAAACATTCTTTGGTTGAGATAGTCCAGCCAGAGCTTGTATTTTTCGCGGATTTTGTTCAATACTACCGTCCTTGACCAAGTAGCCAAGATATTCTATTTCAGTTTTCAGAAAAGATCATTTTTTTATATTAAATGAAAATACTGCTTCCGATAGAGCCTTTAGCACAACTGTCAACCTTTCAAATGCTTCCTCTTTTGACCTTGCTACTATCACCACATCGTCAATGGAAACAATTGCATAGGAGTACGCCAGGTCACCCAGTGCTCGCGCTAAAGCTCGCTGAAAAATCGAAGATTCATTCTTCAGCCCAAATGGCATAGATAGAAACTCGTACTGGCCCTCAGGGGTTACGAAAGCAGTTCGCTCTATAGATCCTACATCTATTGGAATCTGATAAAACCCACTAGCCATATCTAAGCAAGAGAAGAATTTACCCCCACGCAGTCTGTTAACTTGATCTGATATTAGAGGCAAAGGATATATGTCAGCCACTGTATTTGCATTTAGCTCTCTATAATCTATGCACAAACGATCACTGCCATCTTTCTTCTTAACTAAAAAAATTGCACTCGCGAATGGAGAATTACTTGGACGTATTACATTGCCGCCAACATTTCATTGATTTTATCTCTAACTAATTCCTTTTCATCTACGCGAAGTCGATATGGACGTCTCTGCACAGTCTTGTTGGCATCTAATAAACGAATTTCTAATTCTCCAGTCGTGACACGTCTGCTCGTCTGACTTATCATTATCACTTAAATCATAATTTTCATCAAATAGCTTATCATAATTTGTAATAGTTTCATCGGATATTGAATTAATTTGTTTATTTTTAAAAATATTAAATGCTGATAAACATCCATCGTTATGCCAAAGCCAAGTGCCAAGATTTCACGACCAATCATTATGTCATGTTTCAAATGTTCGTCCATAACTACATTAAACATGATTTCCAAATTAAATTGACAAATTTGTATGGTGGACAGTATTTGTAAATTACAGTGTACCACATTTGTTCCAATTCCTTTTAGAATGACTAAATTATTAAATCTTTTTCCGGCCACTTTGACTGCTAACTTTTCCTTTATGAAGGAGCACTCGGCACCCGAGTCGAAAAAGAATGGAAAGGCCTCACCAAATTGATATAAAATTCCTTTCGGCTCCAACACTGCACAGACATCTACTCGCTTCTCGTTCTTACTGCTACTCGATGCTGCTGTTCTCTTCATGCATGCGGATGCAATATGACCGACGATTCCACATTTAAAGCAAGTCACTCCAGTCCTGTCTCGTCCCGCCAGTGGTCTTCGAAACGATTGATTTGGTTTTGATTGTTCTGCCTTCCTTTTACGGCATTCCAGCATTTTGTGTCCAGAAATTCCACAGTAATGGCACTGTTCGTAACCAAAGTACTCAGCTCGGTCTGGCAAGGTTGCGCAGCACGGGTCAAACGCACGCAACCCCCAACACGACGGAGTTGTAAGTTGTCAGCAAGCGGTACAGACGACCAATGCAACTTATACGGAAAAGCGACCAGGCGCACAGTAGCAGCACAATATAGTGCCGACGCTGCAGTATGGGTCAAGCAGCAAGCAGCATACTGCTGACATTGCAACGTAGACAATCAGCTAAAATAGGTCAACACGCTTGCAGCTCCAACCCGATGCTAACATAGCAGATAATGCATGCCCAAGTCTTCCGGGTCATGATAGTATTTAAGCGCTAACCAACAGCTCAATAAAGTCAGTTACAAATATAAACACTCACAAGTCTTATTACTTCTCTCACGTAAAGACTCTTGTCAACTCACCCTAACACAGCTCATCGATCGCCTGTGGTCCGGCACCATACTACCCTAGCTATCTGTGTCGCGACGCGAATCGTCCTGTGCTCTCTAGTGTCCCCGTGCTAGCGACAGGTGTGTCATTAACCTCCTTGTCCCGCGGCGTGACCTCAACACACTGTTGATCCCCAGTTACACGAGTATCCGGTACCTCTACTCACACAGTCCATATCGCCTGTGGTCCGGCACCGTGATACCCATAATCACCCGTGTCGCGACGCGATCCGACTGCAATAACCAGCGTCCCCGTGCCAGCGACGAGCGTCTATACCCCTCCTCGTCCCGCAGAGTGACCCGACCTTGTCCATCGAACTTAGGCAAGAAAATTGGTGACCCCGACGTGATCCTTTACCAACAAAGGATCACACTTCAGCATCCGCCTTCCGCATAGGCAACGCACACCGGTTTGCACAGGTAAGACTTGCTTACACAATCACCTGTCAAGCCTATCTTAAGAACCGCAGTAGCCGACTTACTGAATATCTGCACTATGTCGACTTCATTCATCGAGCAGACAAATCAAACCAGAATCGATTTACACAATCGGTTGTTAGGCGATCAAAACGAGCTGCAAGGAAAAATACAACAGCTTATTAAAAACTATGGCAAAGATTCTGCTGACCGACGCCGCCGAGAAGGCTGTTATGCCGGCAGATTAGAACAACTAACGGAGCTCTGGCAACAATTTTGTGATCTGGATGAAGAGGTCCAGCAAGCGGCACTACCCACGGGAAGTGAATACTCCTCACGACTAATCGCACTTAAGGAGCTGGTCGAGAAGTATCAAAAGGTCTTCCATGACAATATACCGACTGGAAGCGATCCACCAAAGGCCCCCAGACGAACTTCAGCCAACATCAAGATCACAAGAGGAGAGCAAGTAAAGGGAAGCTCCACAATTGACACGGTAATTCGACAGTTGCAGAGAAGATGCAACGAATTGGAATCATCATTAAGATTAGCCTCAAACGCTCCAACCGTCACCCCAGCCCTACAAAAACACTTGGATCTCCATTGGGCATAACTGAGGCAAGCCCATGATGAATTAGATAGCACACCTGGAGCCGCAGCTCGGGCAGAAGCAGAGCTAGCCCAATTCCACACGTTATATGAGGAATACGAAATGAACTTGCTTCGAGAAAACGATGCGCCAATGAGCCTAAACTTGGCACTACCGCCAATTAGCATTCCGGAATTCAATGGCGAGTATCTAGACTGATTTCGGCCAAAGAGCTAGTGAGATGGCTCTGAGGGCGCCGAGCTGAAGGCTACCGAACGGGTCGCAGGTTGCGGATAGCGAGCGCCCTGGTTCTCCAGGGTAGCTACGAATAAGCGTGGAAGTTGGACACGGCCCGGCTACCGCCAAGCCCCCAACACGAAGCGCAAATAAGTAGCCCCGGACAGTCAGCGGGTATCTGCGCCGTAGCAGTACCGACGTCGCGCTTGTGCTGCCGCCTCCGACAAAACACACCCCTTCCCACACTCTTTGAACCTACCTCTTTCCCATCCACACAACTCATCTCACCCCGGGCTGGACTAAGGTGTCACTCGTACCGTGCCGAGAGTCAATCTGGCTGGGAGCCCGAGTCATCAAATAACTCAGTCTCAAACGGTGAGCTCAGGCAAGTGGCGACCGCCTGTTCTAAGTCAGCCTTACCCGGGTACGGCGGATCTCTGCCCGGGTGGACCTGTCCTTTCTCCGCAGCTCGTGGGATTTAACATGGAGAACTTAACAAATACTATACAAAAAGACTGCACAAGACGAGAGCCCGACACTCTTATAAAGTCGGAAGTCGTAACCAACGACGAAAGAAAGAGCAAGATCACGGCTCTGACTACCCCAGTCCACGTGACGTCTACCCCGGCCAAGGCCAGCGAACAACGCAGCCGGCTAAGCCCAACTCGCCATAGCGACAAGCCCAAGCCTCCCACCAGCGTAGGTGTGGCTAACCAGCCACTCCAACCTGAGGGGAGCGCCAAAGCCGGTCTGGTGGTGAGTACCAGGGCAAAGGAGTTTAAGAGGGTACCACCTAACCAGGCAGGACCTCTTGAAAGAAAGAAGGCTTCTAGGATCCTCAAACGGCTGGCCACCAATCCGATACGTGAGGATCAGACTTCGAAATTGGATTACCAGAAAATCCAAGAGGACATAGCCTTGGCGAAGGCAGTTATCCCAGATTTCGACATCGCTATGACTACCAGCAACAAGCGAGAGAGGTCGATGGAGTCAGCTCAACCAGCGAGCAAGAAGGCCAAAGTAACCAACCGCGGCACATGGTCGAGATCCTTTGTGGAAGTGGTAAAGGATCGGAAGATCATTGGAGTCATCGACCAGAGCGATGAAGGCGGAAGGATCCCAAGAAACCATTGGGGTCTGGTTAGACGGGCCCTTGCGACAGTGGCCTTGAAAGTGCTGGACGAAAACCCAGGACCGCCACCCGATTGCACAGATGCAGGGTGGTACCAGGGCAACGTAAAGTTGATCGACTGCGAAGACGAGAGATCGGCAGCACTCTACAAGGCTGCAATTGACAAAGTCGGCGAGGTCTACCCCGGGGCCAAGCTGGCAGTTTGTGAGGCTGCAGACATCCCGTCTCGACCGAGAGCGAGGGAATGGCTGCCGTCGGAACCATCGGAACCAGAGGCTATACTCAGCCTGCTGACCAGGTTCAACGCAAAACTTCCAACAGACGGTTGGAAGGTGGTCAAGGTGGAGAAAACCGAGCGAGTCACCATGAGCGTGGTTATCCTCCTAAACCAGGCCTGCTTGGAACCCCTCGCAGCCCAACAGCACAGAGTGAACTACGGGTTCGACAAGGTGCAGCTTCGTATTTATGACACCGATAAAATAGCGGCTGACAACCTGGCTGCCTGTGCGTCGTACGAACCCCCGAGCGACGACGAACCAGATCACGAGGAGGCCACCCTCACCGGCTACGTGTCAACCGACTCGGAGCTGACGGAGAGCCTGAAACAGCTGTGCACCCAGGACACAACCCGACCAGGGCGCTCTGTCCTCCAGGGCATAGCGGAGGAAGCGGAGGGTACCCAGCCCGACCCCAGTCCCAAAGATGGTGCAGTTTCTGCAAATTAATCTGCACCACAGCAAGGCAGCATCCGCTGCCCTCCTCACCCGCCTGGCAACAGGCAACATAGACGTAGTCCTCATTCAAGAGCCATGGATTGTTGGTAACAACATCTGTGGCTTATCAACCCCCCTATACAAGCTATTTTACACCAAGGACAAGGGTAAAACCAGAACCTGCATTCTTACAAAAACACACTTTAACACATTTCTTATTCCACAGTTTAGCGAAGGCGACCTTACCACGGTCAGACTGGAGCTAAACGAACACACACATCACACCATAGCATCATTCTATCTGGCTCACGACCACGAAGGGCCACTACCAAACACCACTACACAACAACTCATACGCACTCACTCATCTAAGGAACTCATCCTGGGTGGGGACGCTAACTCTCACCACACACAATGGGGAAGTACAAACACCAACGAAAGGGGTGAGTTACTCTACGACTATCTCCTTCAATCAAATCTATTCATCTGCAACAAAGGTAGTGACCCAACTTTCATCACTAGAAATAGGAGGGAAGTACTAGACATTACTCTAATATCTGATCCCCTACTTAACCAACTAGAAGCGTGGAAGGTGGGGATCGAACACTCATTCTCAGACCACCGTTACATAGAATTTACAATAAGTCTAGACCATCCTCCCGCCGATAACATCACTAATCTAAGATTAACCAACTGGGGATACTACAAAAATCTCCTCAACAGGAACCTACTCGCTCCCCCGACACGCATACGCAACCGTCAAGAATTAGATAACCTAGTTAACACTTTTACTGATATCTGCAGTGACGCCTTAAAAAGGGCTTGCCCAAGTAGAACAGTCAAAACAAAGCACAAACCCCCATGGTGGAACCCAACCCTGGCGAACCTTAAAAGAGAGTGTAGAACTTACTTCAACAAAGCTAAATATAACAATAGCGAATCCTCCTGGAATCTATATCATTCAAAACTAAGCCTATACAAAAAGGAAATAAGAATATCAAAACGAAGAGCCTGGGCTAACTTCTGCAGTAGCATAGAATCTACTGCGGAGGCATCCAGACTCAGAAGAATTCTAGCTAAAGCTCCAGCTACCATTGGCTATCTTAAAACCAATGCTGATGGCTGGACGGAAAACAGTCAGGAAACCCTTGAACTACTGTTAGACACACACTTCCCTAACAATACCCAGGTAGTGGAGGACCTCCACATAGAGGTGAATCTAGACGACCAGAGTATTGCCAACATTTCAAACCCTGACCGCATTCAGTGGGCTGTTAACTCTTTTAAGCCCTTCAAATCACCTGGCCCAGATGGGTTCTTCCCGGCCCAGCTACAACGGACATTAGATATGTCCCTTCCCTGGCTGACAGCCATCTTCCACGGCTGCCTTGCTCTAAACCATATTCCAACAAGGTGGCTGGACGATAAGGTAATTTTTATACCGAAAGCCGGCAAGCCCTCCCACCCCAACCCAAAGGACTTCCGCCCGATCAGTCTCTCTTCCTTCTTGTTAAAGACCCTGGAAAGGCTAATTGACACCCATATCAGACTAACCATCGACCATAGCCTACTCTCTGACGCACAGCATGCGTACCGTAAGGGTAGATCAACCGATACCGCCCTCCACTCTCTAGTGTACAGTATAGAACGAGGCTTCTACAATAAGGAATACTCTCTTGCAGCGTTTCTAGACATAGAAGGCGCCTTCAACAACGTCACCCCAACGGCGATCACTGGTGCTCTGACTGAACTGGGCATTGAGCGGCCCATAGTGGGACTCATACACACCATGCTAACCAGCAGGGTAGTGCACTCCACTATGGGATCGGCCCTCTCGACCAGGAATGTCAGTAGAGGAACCCCACAAGGGGGCGTACTCTCACCTCTTCTATGGGTTTTTGTGGTCAACAAACTGCTATCACTTCTAGAAGAGGCGGGCACAAAAGTGGTAGCCTACGCGGATGACGTGGTTATCCTACTGCAGGGCAAATTCCCGCAAACCCTTTGTAATCTAATGGAGACAGCCCTATCCACCCTTTCCCGGTGGACGGCTGGCTGTGGACTGGGAGTTAACCCGGAAAAGACCGAACTAGTTCTCTTTACAAGGAAGTACAAGGTACCAATTCTAGTTCCCCCAAAACTACACCAAACGCGCCTAACCTTTAGCAACCAAGCAAAGTACCTAGGTGTCATCCTTGACAAAAAGCTCCTCTGGACTGATAACATCCTAGATCGCACACGCAAAGCGGCCATAGCTCTCTTCGCTTGTAAAAAAGCCATAGGGAGGAAGTGGGGTTTCTCCCCCATGATAGTTCACTGGCTATATACTGCAATAGTCAGGCCCATTCTCCTCTACGGAAACATCGTTTGGTGGCCTTCTCTAGATAAGAACTGCAACCTCCGGATCCTTCACAAGATCCAAAGGAGCGCAGAGCTCTGCATCAGTGGGGCGCTGCGCACTACCGCCACCGAGGCACTAAACACAATTCTCGATCTCCAACCCCTGGACCTACTTGCCAAAAGCTGGGCATCTGCAACAGCGCTGAGGCTCCGTGAAGCAGCGGCATGGACAACGGGCTCCACGGGTCACTCCATTATCCTATCAAAACATTCACCCCTACCACGTTATACAGACTACGTCCCACCCATAGTCAACTTCGAAAGAAGATACAAAATTCATATACCCACCCGTTCAGACTGGGACAACCTCCCACATCAATTCGTAAACGCCGTCAACATATACACTGACGGCTCCAAGTTTAACTCCCAAACAGGTGGGGGAGTCTTCTCCCCCGAACTAGACATAAAGGTCTCATTCCGCCTACCAGACCACTGTAGTGTTTTCCAAGCGGAAGTGATGGCAATTCAGGAAGCCACTACCCACCTGAACACGTCTGTACATAAAGACAGTGATATCTTCATATTTTCGGATAGTCAAGCTGCCCTCAGGGCCCTCGACTCCTACACAACGAGCTCAAAAACAATCTCTGAATGCCGCAAATCTCTTAACGAGATGG
Source organism: Drosophila suzukii (assembly GCF_043229965.1). Classification (NCBI taxonomy): domain Eukaryota; kingdom Metazoa; phylum Arthropoda; class Insecta; order Diptera; family Drosophilidae; genus Drosophila; species Drosophila suzukii. Next base: position 27,733,203 of record NC_092082.1, on the reverse strand, counting down.
CCACTCATCTGAGAATCAACCTCATCTAGGTGCCTGGGCACCGCAACATTGAGGGCAACTGCATAGCAGACGAGCTGGCAAGACAGGGGACAACCGCCGATATCCTTCGTGATAAGGACACGGTAGGGATGCCCATGGCTACCTGCAAGCTCCATCTCAGGCAGAGATTGTATACTCTTTCCAACAACCGTTGGAACTCAATCTCAACATGCCACAATTCTAGACTCACATGGCCAAACTATAACACGAAAAGAACAAAAACTCTAATACAATGTAGCAGGGAGGACATCTCCACTCTCCTAAATGCCCTCACGGGCCACTGTCTTATAGGGACTCATGCGATAAGGCTGGGTCTAAGTAACCACGACTTCTGCCGCAGCTGCAAAGAGATAGACGAAGAGGAGAGCATCGAACACCTCCTATGCTTCTGCCCAGCGCATAACCTAAAGCGCTTTCAAACCCTAGGTAGCTACACACTTCCGAACCTTGCGGCCATTCAGGACGTAAGCATTCAAAAACTACTATGTTTCTTAAGAAGAACAGAATACTTCGCGAAGGCAGAAAACCCATGAGCTAGGGAAACGGATCTTTCAGAGATCATGTTCAGTATACGTTGGCCGCTCTCGAAGACTCAGCCAACTCACCGACAGAAGTCCCGTTGCTGGAAAGTGTTTTAGCCTTTTTAGAACGGCGATCCGGCATGTTGAAAACATTGGACGCTCAACCCAAAACATTGGTATCACGAGATAACATTTGTAAAATTTGCAACATAGCCACACACCGGCCATTATCCTGCAACATGTTTCGAAGAATAAATCCGGAAGAACGTCGGCAGACAATGACGAAGATTGCAGGCTGTGCCAATTGTCTGTCAAACTACCATAAGACAAACAGCTGCCCGTCACCAATGACCTGTCGTTTTTGCCGTCAACGGCATCATTCCATGTTACACAAACATCCAGATTCCACGGCGCCGGTTGTTGCCATTGCTACCCGAGATCAACCTTTGGAAGCAATGGATGTTTCAGGTCCAAATCAGCAAACCCAATGATTAACAAGGTGTCTGCGTTGGCCCTCGGCCAACAGCCAAACACGTACGAATTACTCGCCACAGCCATTGTGGCTATACAAGGACAAACCGCAAAGCGAGAACAATGTCGCGCAGTCATCGACCTTGGCTCTCAGCTAAATCTCATGTCCAGAAGGATGGCAGATCAACTTGGTCTCCCCGCCTTCAGCACTTCACAAGGTATCCTAGGAATTGGACACACGGCGCAGGGATCTTCGTCATGGGCACGTGTACGGCTGTCATCATTAAGTTCGATTTTTCAAAAGGAGATTGACGTGTTTATCTTACCACAACTGACGAAAAACCTACCGTCGGAATCCATAGATGAAGGACTCAGTATTCCGAGCACGGTAGTATTGGCGGATCCGAAATTCGGTCAACCCGGAAGCATAGACTTTCTTCTGGGAGCCGAGGTGTATTCTCGATTGATAAGACCCGGACTTATCGATTTGGGGGATGGTAAGCCAACTCTACAAGAAACCGCTCTTGGGTGGATTGTGTTCGGCGGAGTGAGACGACGAGTGCCAGCAGCCATGGCAGGAAATGTCATGACAATAACACGGGAAGACCCATTACCAGCCCTAGAAAAATTTTGGAAGCTAGACACGTTTAACACCGAAGTACCAGCAATGACAGTCCAAGAGAGGCTTTGTGAAGAACACTTTGTATCAAACGTCCAATTCTGCCCGGATCAACGACTAATGGTAAGATTGCCGTTCGCAGAAAATCCAAGGGAACTAGGAAAAAAATTAGCCTTGGCTCAACGGAGATTTTTCAGCATAGAACGTCGTTTAGAACGAGATCCAGCAATGCTAGAAGGATACGTGAGTTTATGGATGAGTATGAACGTTTAAATCACATGACGGAGGTACAACTTTCCAGTGTACCAAGGAATCGTTACTTCATTCCCCACCATTGCGTCTTGAAACCAGACAGCTCCACCACAAAACTAAGAGTGGTTTTTGACGCTTCGGCGCCTAGCTCAACAGGAAAGAGCCTTAACAACATTCTAAGGGTCGGGCCGACAGTTCAGAGTGATTTACTATCAATTTTGATACGGTTCCGGACTCACCGGTTCGTGTTCACAGCAGACGTAGAAAAAATGTATCGACAAATCTGGGTTCATCCTCACTACAGCAGCTATCAACTCATAGTATGGCGACGAAACCCACTAGAAAAAATACGGTACTTCCACTTAAATACGGTGACCTACGGGACTGCATGTTCACCTTACTTAGCAACAAAATGTTTACAACATCTGGCACATAGAGCGCCGACAAGCCAGCAGCTAGGCGCGATCGCCATTCAGCAAAACTTCTATGTCGACGACTGCTTATCGGGACCCGACACGCTGGAGGAGGCGATACGGCAACGAGATCAGATTTGTACAATTCTAGGGTCGGCGAAACTAAGGTTGAGGAAGTGGTGCGCAAATTACCCGGACTTACTTAAGGATACTCCAAAGGATGACCAGGCGTTGGACCTCGACTTCAGCAAATTCTCGGATGCAACAATAAAAACACTAGGGATAGTGTGGAATCCTAAGGAAGATAAACTCCAAGGACGCGCGACGCCATACGAACAAGGGACGGTCACAAAACGAGTTGTGTGCTCTGAATTAGCCAAAATATTTGATCCATTAGGTTTACTATGCCCCATAACGACAGCAGCAAAAATATTTATGCAGCAGCTATGGCAAAAATCGTTAGACTGGGACACTGAATTGGACAAGGAAGATACAACCCATTGGCAAGCATTTCGAAAGGATAGTCAGGTATTAGCTACCATTGAGCTCGCCAGGCACCCGCTTCCACAGGCAGACCCAGCAGCCATTCAACTGCATATATTTTCTGATGCGTCAGAAGTCGCTTATGGCACGGCTGCTTATCTTCGTACAATCACATCGTCCGATCCAATAGTAAGTAAGCTGCTATCCGCAAAACCACGAGTGGCACCCCTAGCAAAACAAATATTGCCTAGACTAGAATTATGAGCAGAGGTGCTAGGAGCTGAGCTAGCAGAAAGAATCAAAAGGGATCTACGGATAAGGATAGATGAAGTCCAATATTGGACGGACTCTACAATAGTGTTAGCGTGGATAAACGCAACAGCGTCATGAGCTATCAAATCCGGAGCAATGGGGGCACGTAGCATCAGAAGACAACCCAGCAGACCTTGCGTCAAGAGGATGTTCAGCAACACAGCTTAAACAAAAGGAGTTATGGTTTAATGGTCCACCATTTCTGACAACAAACCAAGAAGTCTGGAAGCAACAGACTAAGCATATGCTGCACACGAAAGACCCAGAACAACGGACCATAACCAATCACGTCCTGAGTCTAATTAAAATCGAGGATTGGACCACGGAAATCAGTCACCACGGGTCATTTGACACGCTGGTAGGAATAGCAGCCTGGATGTTGCGTTTTGGAAACAACTGTCGACCCGGCAAGCAGAGAGAAACAGGATCAATAACTCCGGAACAACGAGCAAAGGCATTACAACGAATAGTGCGACAGATACAAGGAATATCATTCCAGCCCACTATAACTCAGTTACAGAAAACCGGGTGTGTGGCAGTGAACGGGTGTTTCTGTCGATTAGGAGAAGCCAGACAGCTGTTTTCTGGCGACTCTGAGAAGCAGTGGACAACAGCAGTTTTAACAGCGAATGTTAGATTTCTGCTGCTAATGTTAGCAGCACGACACTACGAAGAAGACATAAGGAGAAGCTGGTCGCGTTTATAACCGAGCTTTTATATTTCCTAATTTGTAAATCAAAGTTAGCAATAAGCCAAAGATTGAAAATATACAAATGATTACAACTGGTAAAGTTCAACATATTTCTGAGTTTTTATTACAAGGTGTGAGAAAGACCCCGAGAGTAGACGTCTGCTCAACTTTGACGATCGGGTGCGAATCGTCACAACATTTTGGTGGCCCATGAGGGGAGACATACACTCATAACTTCATCAGCTTCCAATATTTGTAAACTTACTTCAATCTTTGTGCTTACTGGTTTGCAAATCTACTATTAATTTAAACCAGCAAAGTTACGCAACCTTTGGCCCGTACATCGCCATAACGGAGCCTCGAATAACGGAGGAATCAAGAAGTCGAGGAGAAAAGCGGATTCAACCCATGCCTATTGCCATCTCATGCGACACACTAGTCTCGTGAAGTTTGCCGTCCCCTTCCTTCAAAGCTTGATCGCAACACGAGCGGAACGACTGAAACAGGTGAGTGTGTTTGTGAGAGTATTTGTACGTGGTTTTTCAAAGCAGAGTGCAATAGGAAAACATTAAAATGGGTAAAAATGAAAGTAATGGTAGTGATTTGGCACAACAGAGCTCGGCACCTTTGGCTGTGGTCGAGCCTTTTGCAGACATGTACGCAATGCAGATGGACTTATCTTCCAGGTTGACCCAACTAATTAAAAATGCTAAAAAGGACGGTCAAATAAAGAAAACTAAATCCTACTATGAGTTTCGCCTCAACAAGCTCAACGAGCTTTCAAAACAATTTTACACAAATCATCAAGCGCTCATTTTACAGCAATGTCCACGATCGCATCCATATTTTGCGGATGCTGTTGAAGACAATTTTGAGCAAGCATACAGCCACATTTATTGTTCTTTCGCCGAACAGTCCCAATACAGGTATCAGGTGATCAATCCATAAACAACACCCTTGTGCCCATTCCTGTTTCCACAATTCAGCTGCCCAAATTGCCCGTACCCCACTTTTCAGGAAATTTTGTGGATTGGCCATCTTTTTATGACAGCTTTACGCAGCTAATACATGAAAATCAATCTCTTTCAAACATTCAAAAATTTCATTTCTTGAAGCAAGCACTACCGCACGGGCGAGACCATTAACAGAAACCAACTATTCAGTGGCATGGAACCTTGTGGTAAAACGATACAACAACCCTCGACTGCAGTTCATGTACAATATGAATGCACTGTACGGAATCGAGCCACTGTCCAAGGAGATCGCGGTGGACCTTAGGAATTTGTTAAACTTGGCAAATGTATGTATTAGTGAATTCCGACGACTACACATTGCCATTGATTCCTGTGAACATCACTTACTCACAAAGCTGCCTATCAGCACAACACAGGCCTGGGAACATTCCCTGGGCAACAACGTGGAAATCCCCACCTTCACAAAGCTGGAGGTGTTTCTTCACAATAGATTGGTCAGCATCGACCTAATCGAGAGTAGGAAACCAGCCGTTCCAGTTAGATCATCTATACAATCGACCAACCATCGCCAGACAACCAGACCATCGGGAAACTCCACTGTTAGGGGACACAGCTTCCACAGCACTCTTGAGTCTGGATCCATCAGGTGCTCGCTCTGCCAACAGAATCACGTTCTTAGACGGTGCCCGGACTTCCTTGCCAAGGATTGTTTCGCGCGAAAGGTTATAGTCGACCGCTCGAATGCATGCATCAATTGCCTTAGTGCTTACCATTCTCTCAGTCAATGCAGCAGCAACCGAAACTGCTCGCAATGTGGTCAACGGCACCACACTTTGTTACATTTCCCGAATGCTCAACAAAGTTCTTCATTGACTCCTGAAGTATCCCGACAGCATGCTTCAGACTCTGGTCGGAGCGCAGCCGCTGTACAAAATGCACCATCAACGCAACTCTTCAGCGCAGTTGCCTCCCATCTGAACTCAACGACCCTTCTTGCTACTGCACTGGTTCGGATCGTAAATAACTCCACTGGGCAGTCAGCTTTAGTTCGAGCTCTCATCGACCATGGCTCGGAAGGCACCCTCATTACGGAAAACATCGTTCAAGCGCTTAGACTCAAACGGCATCCTGTTCGATCTGAGATCACGGAAATTGGTAATACTTCGCATAATCAGTGCAGGCACAGCACCGACTTCACCATAATCTCATGTTCAGGATCGGGTTTTAATGCCTACGTATCCTCAGCCTTCATCCTTCGGTCACTAACAGGTCATTTACCAAAACAAAATGTAAACATTAAGTCCTGTAAACATCTCCAAGGGTTATCCTTTGCTGATCCTAATTTCATCAAGTCGGGTCGCATTGACCTACTTATCGGTGTCGACATTATCCCGCAAATAATGCTTCCGGACATACGCAAAGGGACGGTTGCAGAACCAATTGCACAAAACACACAGCTGGGCTGGATAGTTTTTGGACCAGCTGAAGCAGCCCAGACGACATCAATCTCCATCCGTTGTAATTTGGCAAACCTAAACAACATGGTACAGAGGTTTTTCGAATTGGATCAGTTCTCCACAACAAGACAACTCAACGCAGAGGAAAGATGGTGTGAAGACCATTTTCAACAAACTCATATCCGTCAGCCGAATGGGAAATATCTGGTTCGTTTGCCTTTAAAAACGTTGTTTGACCCCACACAGGTGATCGGTCGGTCAAGGCAAATCGCATTAAACCGTTTCCACGCCCTGGAAAGGAAACTTAATCATCGGCCAGATTTCAGTCAACAGTATGTCAGCACTATTCAAGAGTACTTTGATCTCAAGCAGATAAAAGAGGTAAAAGGTAGTGAGGAAGAACACACTAGGATCAACGCTCAAAGGCAACTCTCAATCTCGGCGTGCACCGTTCCACATCATGCTGTGATCAAAGACGACAGTTTAACTACAAAGATGCGCGTCGTATACGACGCTTCGTGCAAAACGTCTAACGGGAGGTCTTTGAATGATATTTTATGCACGGGTCCCGCCCTACAAAACGATCTTGGAGGAGTTATACTCAACTGGCATCTCCATCGGTATGTCTTCGTGGCCGATATAACGAAAATGTATCGCTGCATAGATATGCATGAAGAAGATGCCCAGTATCAGCGAATTTTCTGGCGCGATGAAAAGGGACTCATCAAGGAATATTTTTTGACTACAGTAACGTTTGGCACTGCCTCGGCACCCTTCACAGCGATTCGAGTCATACATCAGATTGCGTCCGACGAGCGCGAACGCTATCCTCTGGCCGAGCATGTCCTTAAAAAAGAAGAGACCATCGACGGAGCTCTAAGAATTCGCAATGATGTCATCGCAGCTCTGCAATCAGCATGCATGGAGCTCAAGAAGTGGGCATCCAACCATCCAGATATCTTAGAAAGCATCCCAACTACAGATCTCTCTAACAGTAGCATTTTTGAGATAGACAATAAGGACTCCATTAAAACTTTAGGGTTGTACTGGCATCCAAACAAAGATGGTTTTGGTTTTAATCTTAAGTTTTCTCTCAATCCTATATTCACCAAACGTTCTATACTATCCACAGTAGCACGCTTATTCGATCCGTTGGGATACGTGGCACCAGTGAACATCGCTGCGAAAATCCTGTTGAAGGAAGTTTGAAGTTTTCGTATCGAGCGCGAGGATGAGCCCCCGCATCATTAGATTGGGACGACCCATTGCCAGATCAACTCGCCGAGCGGTGGCGACAGCTCATTCAAGAACTCCCCGACATTGAAGAGATACACATCCCTCGGTGGTTAGGCTTCGATTTAAAGCATGTCTCGACGTTGCAACTACACATGTTTTGTGATGTATCATCCATGGCGTATGCAGCATGCGCTTATCTTCGAGCTAGTTGTACGGATGGTTCCGTGCAGGTTAACTTATTAGCCGCCCGCAGTCGAGTCACACCTGTTAAGCCGCTAACAATTCCGAGAGTTGAGTTATCCGGAGCCCTGCTGTGTACACAATTAGCCGATTGGATTGTCAATCAACTTCAAGCATCACATCACACCATATCCGTACACTACTGGTCGGATGCAATGATAGTGCTGTATTGGATCAGCGGTGACCCTAGGCGTTGGAAGACATTTGTGTCGAATAGAATTGGAGCAATCCTGGAGGCAAGCTCGCCATCGCAGTGGAGACATGTTCTTACGTAAGAAAACCCAGCAGATTGTGCTACACGCGGACTCACCCCTTCCCAACTGAAACACCACACGCTTTGGTGGAACGGACCACAGGCTGCATCTTTCAGAGGAGCATTGGCCAGTCAATCCAGTTCAGTCCCCAAAATCAGAACTTATTTCAGGAGAGCAATCCTTAAAGCACATCGGAGCCCACATTTGTATAGAAGTGCAACCATTTATCGAATCATATTCCTCCTATAATAAACTCTTATTCGTTACAGCCTACGTCAAACGATTCATTTATAATACTCGTCACAAAAAACCGGATAGACTCACCGGCCCTATTCAGGTATCTGAATTCCAACAGGCTTTGTTCGCACTGGTGCGGATGGTTCAACAAGAAGTCTATTCGGAAGAATTATCAAGACTACGATCCAACAAATTTCTATCCAAACACAACAAACTCAGCCAGCTATCACCGTTTCTCGACGATCAGGGACTCATGAGAGTTAAAGGCAGACTTAAGAATTCTTTGCAGCTCTCCATGTCTCAACGCACACCAATAATCCTTCCAAAGGCCCACAACCTGACGATTTTGGTTATAAAGAACGCTTATCACAACACCTTACATGGCGGTGTGCAACTAACTTTATCTACAATTCATCAAGTTTTCTGGATCGTCAACGGTAAACAGGCAGTAAAAAGGATTCTGCGATAGTGCGTAACCTGTTTCAAACACCGGCCATCAAGCCAACTGATGGGAGATTTACCAGCGCACCGTGTCAATCCGCCCAAACGGGCGTTCGAAGCAACTGGAGTTGATTACACTGGTGCGATTGAGATAAAGTCATCCAGATTCAGAGGTCACACTTGCTATAAAGCACACATTGCAGTTTTTATTTGCTTAGCGAGCAAAGCGATTCATTTGGAAGCAGTCACGGGAATGTCGGCACAGCATTTTCTGTGGGCGCTGCAGCGCTTTATCGGACGTAGGGGTTTTTGTCAACATCTATACAGCGACTGTGGAACCAATTTTATCTCATCCGACAAGTCTCTAAAGCTGTGGACCAAGGAATTCTATAAAGGAATTGAATAGACAGTAGTTCCTGAACTTACTCGTCGAAACATTCAGTGGCATTTCAATCCTCCACATAGTCCAAACTTTGGAGGACTCTGGGAATCCAACGTAAAAGCTGTTAAAACCCATCTTTATCGATCGTTTAATGGTATTCGATTGACGTACGAGCAGCTGTCTACCATTCTTGTCCAGATAGAAGCGTGCTTAAACTCTCGGCCATTATGCACCTTAACGTCTGATTTAGATGATTTGCAAGCTCTCACCCCTGCACATTTTTTAATCGGTGATTCGATGATGTCACTCCCTGAGCCTAGCCCTAAGGATTCTTCATTAAACACAGAGTTCCTGAATGGTCAAAGGATGTTTCGCCTCTTTTGGAGAAAATGGAGTGCAGATTGGCTATCTCATCTGCAGGCGCGCCCCAAGTGGCGCCACGAAACTGACAATCTTCAGCGTAACGACATGATCATCATCAAGGATGATCGAACTGGTCCTTCTGACTGGAAATTAGGGCGAATCATCGACTTACATCCTGGGGCCGATGGGCTCGTTCGAGTAGCTACAATTAAGACCTCAACGGGTATTTACAAGAGGTCTGTGTCAAAGATTTGTCGTTTGCCCTTGCCAAGATTTGCTGAAGAGTCTAGCCCAAGTACACAACCCATGCACCTTTGAATATACCCGCATTCACTCCATAACACACTTCAACCTTTTCAGAGTTAAGCATGGTCTAAGGCTTTGAATACTGGGTCCAGTATTGGGGGCGGCATGAACGGGTGTTTCTGTCGATTAGGAGAAGCCAGACAGCTGTTTTCTGGCGACTCTGAGAAGCAGTGGACAACAGCAGTTTTAACAGCGAATGTTAGATTTCTGCTGCTAATGTTAGCAGCACGACACTACGAAGAAGACATAAGGAGAAGCTGGTCGCATTTATAACCGAGCTTTTATATTTCCTAATTTGTAAATCAAAAAGTTAGCAATTAAGTCAAAGAGTGAAAGTATACAAATGAATACAACTGGTGAAGTTCAACATATTTCCGAGTTTTTATTACAAAGTGTGTGAAAGACCCCCAGAGTAGACTTCTGCTCAACTTTGACGATCGGGTGCGAATCGTCACAACAGGCAGTATCAGATCCTTATCGGTCATTAGACCCGTTTCTGGATAATACCAAGGTACTACGAGTAGGAGGACGACTCCAGAATTCCAGTCTAGCACTCGATGAAAAACATCCTATGTTGCTGCCAGCAGGTCATGAAGTAACACGGCTCATATTTGAGAACAAGCATCGGCAGCTTAAGCATTGTGGCCCTCAGGCACTGTTGGCAAACACGCGACAACAATTTTGGACGATCAAGGGAAAACAACTCGTATTGACGACAGTACGACGCTGCATCACCTGCTGTCGAGCTCGGCCAAGGTTGCTAAATCAGATCATGAGTCCGCTACCGACCGATCGGGTACAAATTTCAAGACCGTTTAATATTAGTGGGGGGATTACTGCGGACCATTTTTTGTGCATTACAAAATCCGAGGAAAGAAACCCCATAAGGTCTATTTAGCCATTTTTTGTTGTTTCACCACCAAGGCAGTACATTTAGAAATGGTGTCGGATCTAACCACTCAAGCGTTCTTGGCTGCACTAAAAAGATTTAATGGAAGGAGAGAAGTAGCAAGGAGCATCTATTGTGACAACGCCACGAATTTTGTCGGAGCGAAGAACGAGTTGCGAGAGTTCAAATCCACGATATACTCGGATGAGGCTCGAGAGACGATTACTAAAGCATGCTCAAGGTTAGGAACAGAGTTCCATTTTATTCCACCACGGGCACCTCACTTTGGAGGACTGTGGGAGGCGGCAGTGAAATCAGCAAAACATGTGTTGTGTGTCAACGGCAGACTTGACACATGAAGAATTAGAAACAGTGATCATCGACATAGAGGCAATATTAAACTCACGGCCTCTTATTCCTATTTCTTCCAGCCCACGCGATCTGTCTGCATTGACTCCCGGACACTTCTTGATCGGAGGACCAATAACCGCATCTCCCGACATTCATAACAAGAAGGTACGATCGGGTCTAGTGTCAAGATGGAAACAAGTAGACAAGGTCAGACAGGATTTCTGGAAAAGATGGAGCCACGAGTACCTGCAGGAACTACAAAACCGGTCAAAATGGAAAAGAAAGCAAAAGACGGTTGCCGTAGGAGACCTAGTGGTAATAAAGGAAGACAATATGCCACCATTACAGTGGCCGCTTGGGAGAATACTGACGGTACACGCAGGAAAGGACGGTGCAGTCCGAGTCGTCAGCATCCGGACTTCTGCAGGAGAATGCACGAGAGCGATTCATCGGCTTGCGGTGCTACCAATAGACACACAAAGGGCACCCGAAGAAGTGGAAAAGGGTGTCAGAAGATCCCCAAGGTTATGTTCCAATTCATAGTACTGTTGGCCGCTGCCAACGCCACCCAAGCCGTCCCAATAATGGCGGAACTTCCCGTAAAAGTAAGTCCATTACCTAATAATACGGGAACATATGTAGAGTTAAGGAATAAAATAGATCTGATGTCAGCAGAATGGACGATCATATCATATTTTGATCTACGGCTGATAGCGCAGGAAATCACTGCATTTAAGCAAAATATTGAAGAATTATTAACCTGGTGCCTTCGAGGCGGGTCATGTCCAACAATAATACAGGTGCTCGAACAAGAGGCCAGCGAGCTATATGATGGTCAACAGCTATTCAATCATCATCGACAACGGAGAGGAGCCCCGAATCTGGTAGGAAATCTCGAAAACGGTCTATTTGGAGTTTTAGACTCTCAGTATGCGCAAAATATGGAAGAGGTCATCCGCAGAATCCAAGCCAAGGAATTGCATAACACACATTTACTCAAAAATCAGACGTCGATCTTAGATAGCACAATAAACGTGATGAGAACAAGTACTGATGAAATGAAACGCAGGATAAGACACATGGAAACACACGTCACAGACCTCGAAAACACCATACGAACTGGGAACATAACGCAGGTGTCATCAGAGCTAACATTAATAGCAGGGCATATCAAGAGGACACAGACGGCAGTTATCAACATCATAACCGGATTAAAAAGGGGCATAGTCAGCCCAGCTTTAATCTCCGTAAGTCAGCTACAAAAGGAGCTTATAAACATACAGGCCCATCTCCCGAAGGGGAGCCGGCTACCTGTTAGGCATGAGACGTTGCATGATATCTATAAGGTGATGATATCAGAAGTTCAGGAATTGGACAATACTCTTATATTCCATACTAAAATACCATTAGTAGACGAAGAGGAGTACGACGTGTGTTGGGGCGGTGCGGCTTGATCGTTGAAGTAATTGAAGCCCCAAGATCGAGTGGTACGCATAAAAATACGCGGGTACTTTTGGGTTTTTACGCGACGTGCGTAGGTGTTTATTAGTACACTTTGAAACATGAACTGCTTAAGCCTAACTTAACTTAAGCGCTCCAGAGCAGAGCGGAGACTTAGGGGAGAGATGGAGAGGGAGAGCGGACGGCAGTGCGAGCGCGCGAGATGTAGACATCTAGATAAAACTGCCGCTCGACACTGCCTCCTGAAATTAAACGCCCTTTTGGCGTGAACATTCTCCCCCCCCTTGCGAGGACACCCGTAGCAAGAACCTCAGGATAGTAGGCTCAGGAATATGTTGGAAGTATAGATCGGTCGTCCGTATGTAGGAGAGTGTGGTGGGCCTTTCCACACTTGTGGCAGTGATGACCACTGCGGCAGGAGTCCTTGGAATGATTGTGAGCCAAGCAATTGGAGCAGTACTTCTGGATATGTACTTCCTGAAGCCGATTCTGGGGGCTTAGCCGTAGAAAGTGGTGGCACTTCCGTAGAGGATGGATCTTTTGGCAGACTCGGCATTGGTAGGATTTAATACCTCGAGTACGTCTGCCATCCAAGGCGGGGTATGGAACCCAATATTCGGATGGAGTATTCTTAGGAGGGACTTTTTGTACGGAAACTTGCGTTGAATAGGACGAAATGATGTGTGGAACTGAGGCGGATACTGGCCTTGGAGGGTCGGATGGAATCGTCGGAGTAGTAGGACCGCTGTTTCGATGCAGCAATGTGTGATGCCGATCTTGGCAAGTGAGACAGTTGTGAGCGCTTGTGCAATCCCGGAATTGATGGCTACTTGCAAAGCAATTGGAGCACAACTGCTTCCTTTGGATATAGGCTAAGCGATCTTCTACCGTCATCTGTAGGAAGCGTGGACATATACGCACGGGGTGGTTCTTCTTCGAACACAGATCGCAGCCTTTGGTTATCGGAACTAACCTTGTGTTGAAGGAATTTATTTTTGGAAATTCTGCCTCTCGATTTGTGTCTTTGGACTGGACGTGGTGGAAATTGAAAGATCGGAAGCTACCGACGGCCTCAAGAGTTAGATGGCGCTCCGTCAAATATGCATCAAGCTCAAGCCACGTAGGAATTTCGGCTTTATTTTGGATGGATTGCTCCCATAATGAGAGAGTGAGCTTTGGTAGTTTTGTCGAGCACATATAAACCAGGATAGGGTCCCAATTCTCAATATTAACACCGGAAAATTTTAAGGAAGTTAAGCAACCTTGAAAAGTGCGTTGAAGTTCCTTTAAGGCTGCTCCCGACTCCTGTGCTATGGATTGCACATTGAAAAGTGTTTTCAGGTGACTGTTCACCTGCAATCGCTTATTTTCGAAACGCTCAGTTAGGTTATTCCAGGCTGAGCGAAAGCCATTATTGGTGAGTGGTGATCTTGAAACTATGGAATGAGCTTCGCCACTTGTTTTTGAATTTAAGTGGAATAATTTTTCAACGGGCGTTAGACTCGGATTGTCTATGTATATTGCCGTGAAAAGGTCCCGGAAAGTCGGCCAGCGAAGATAATCGCCAGAGAAAACCTCTGTGTCGATAGGAGGGAGCCGACAGCCATAAGACGTGAAATTTTGGGACGGAGTTACTGGAGCTTGAGGTATTTGGGAGGAGCCCTTTTGGATTTGTTCCATCAGCTGCGCGGCAAATATTTCGTAAGTGGAGTACGTTTGGTAATACTTGGACTTTAGTATGGATTTTGTGTCTGCGGCGCTCTCGCCTGCAGCTATAATGCAGTCGGAGCATATGTCGTATGCTGCCTTTACCGTTTGCCACAAGGAATTGAGGTGATCGCGACGGATTTTACAAGCGGATAACGTTGGTGTAGGAGCACCTGGAGCGTTCACAGTGGCCTCAAAGTGGATCAGACAGTCAGCTGTGGCCATAAATCGGGTTAAAGCGGATTTTACTGATGTTGCCATGACGTTAAATAATTTAGAATTTTAATTCTGATGTAAGGAAACGGATTGGAATCAAATTGGAATTTAGGAACCAATTAAGATTGTAAATATATACGGTCACACTGTCGGATAGGCAATAAATATTTATTATATCGGATGGTCGGACTTATGTAAGGAATTACGGACTTTAATATTGTTTGTTTGAAAGGAACACTTTTTGTGAGCTCTTGACCCACTGTGCACTGGCGATATACGGTATACGTATGTATGTACACTGTACGTATGTATATATGTGGGGTGCGAATAGCAGAATAACGTTGCGGGAATGGGAAAGACTTCGCTTATGTTTGTATGTCGGTGCGTTTGTTTGTCACCTGCACAACTAAATTGCAAACGATTTGCTGGAGTAAATATGTGGATATTGTCACTTTGTTTTTAATTTTAGAAATAGTTTAGCCGTATTTGTAGGTCGAGAAAAGTAGTTGGAGTGGACGGTATTAGAAAGAGTAGTTAGAGTGGACTGTATTAGAATATTTATGTAAATATACACACGCAGCTGGAACACAGTAAAAAATAAAGGGTGCAAATCTTAATGAAAAATTTTATGACCGGGAATTTTTTACTGCGGCTGAGTTATATTTTACACACGATTGGAATTGAAAATATATTTGACAAATATTTTCGTTGTATAGTAGCACTGAAATATTTACTGGAATTGTTTCAAGTGTGCAACTGTGGGCAAAGGAAACTGGAATATTGTCGGGCACAAGTAACGGAATTGAAATACATATATTAAATGCCGTTGCGTCGGATTAATCTCTTTTGGATTTAGACAATATATCATACAGAAAGTTAGTCGAAATAGGGTTCGAAAAACTGGCTGTATGACCGGCAATTATAGTAAGCGGAACTTATCTGGAATGTTTCAAGCCTGCTGGGACAAAATCAAAGGAAACTCCAGGAGAGGAAAGTCCAAAGATTTTGAAGTCCTGCTCGAACTGGACCAAAATGTTGGGGCGGTGCGGCTTGATCGTTGAAGTAATTGAAGCCCCAAGATCGAGTGGTACGCATAAAAATACGCGGGTACTTTTGGGTTTTTACGCGACGTGCGTAGGTGTTTATTAGTACACTTTGAAACATGAACTGCTTAAGCCTAACTTAACTTAAGCGCTCCAGAGCAGAGCGGAGACTTAGGGGAGAGATGGAGAGGGAGAGCGGACGGCAGTGCGAGCGCGCGAGATGTAGACATCTAGATAAAACTGCCGCTCGACACTGCCTCCTGAAATTAAACGCCCTTTTGGCGTGAACAACGTGTATCAACTAACGCCAATTCCAGTAGCCACCCACAATCATATACTCGCAACGGAGACAGAAACCAAATATCTTGCGATTAGTGATCATCGGGATCGACATTTCGCACTAACGGTAGAGGAGCTGAACCAATGCACGAAGATGTCAAAAGGACCAATGCTGTGCAATATAAAACAAACAACGTTGGGCCCCGCGCACGAGCTGTTCCAATGCGCCCTAGCAGCCGTTCAATCTGAACAAAAATCCTGCTAAAAACCCGAAAGGATCAACACGACAAGCATATGGTACCCTCTTGATACTCCAAATTCTTGGATTTTTGCTACAACACAAGAAATAACATTAACCTACGTGTGCGGGGATGAACGAGGAAAAATACAAGTGCATAATAATGGAATCCTGACAATAAATGCGGACTGCATTGCAAGAAGCCCAGTGGTTACGCTACAGGGGCACCCAGCGTTAAGATCGACAATAGGGAAAAAACCAGCGACAATTATTACACATTCGTTCAAAAATCCAATACAGAGAGGCAGCAGTACACGACCATACGTAGCAATACAACAAGCAACCTAAATCATCTGCAAGGAGAAGTCCATCAACTTCAGGAGCAGCTAGACAGAGGGGATTCGGAGGCAACTACGAATACGCAGGTGAACTACGTTAAACCAATCTCCATTACAGCAGGGCTCGTAATATTGCTGTTGCTAGCCGCAATTGGTTTACAAGAATATGCCAACAAGAGAACGTCGCGAAACAAAGCGTCACTTCCCCAATACCTATGAGTCGGGTGAAAGCGCTGACGACCACAGAATAATAAAAAACACAATTCATTACGATGTAAGAATATATTTAGTAAATCAAAAAAAAAAAAAGAAGAGGGAGGTCACTACTCATGACCCGAATCACTAGTGGAGTCGTAATACATCTCCAAAGGATAGGCGTCCGGCACTGGAGGACCACGCAAAGTAACTGCAAGCACAGCCAATCGAACCACAGCAAAACGATTGTTAGGAAGAAGGATGAAGGAGCCGTCGTGGACCGTCACAGTCCGATTGGGAGGATAACGTAGACCATCTATAATAGGGCCACATGAGGTACGGATCGAGACCGTACGGCGTTTACGACGTACATAGAATCCTGGGATATTATCCAGTAAGGACCAAAAGGTGGGAATACGAGTATAACGCATCGAACCATCAAGGTCCAAAACGACTTCGCAATGATCGTTAAGCAGCATTGCAACAAACTGAGACCCAACACACGGAACCCCGAGTTTTATAGATGATTAACGAGACCTCAGCAAAATAATATATAGACGTATTTAATGGTAGAGTAAGCAATTTATTAAGTATTAAAAACTGACAAAGGCAGATCCAATATCGCATTCAACACCGGAATCTGAGTCATCATACCAGGATGACACGTCAGCACGCAAAACAGGACTATCGCTACGTTGCAAAGCCAGGACAGCACGCCGAAAAACCAGGACCGACCCGTCGTCCAATAAGAGAAAGGATTCAGGATGATCAGGATCAGCTGGATACCGTAGGTCACGCCAAACAAAACCAATCGGACTACGTATCCACAGTTGGTTTCCTTCTAGGACCATTTGGATAAAGAAGGTGCAGTCCTTGTGGAAGACGAGTAGACTCCGAGTAGATCCGTATACGGAACGAGCAACATGTCGACAACTGACAAACATTGGCTACTCTCCGCTTTTTATTGACGAACCCGTCAATGGGGGGGAGAATGTTCGTAACCAAAGTACTCAGCTCGGTCTAGCAAGGTTGCGCAGCACGGGTCAAACGCACGCAACCCCCAACACGACGGAGTTGTAAGTTGTCAGCAAGCAGTACAGACGACCAATGCAACTTATACGGAACAGCGACCAGGCGCACAGTAGCAGCACAACATAGTGCCGACGCTGCAGTATGGGTCAAGCAGCAAGCAGCATACTGCTGACATTGCAGCGTAGACAATCAGCTAAAATAGGTCAACACGCTTGCAGCTCCAACCCGATGCTAACATAGCAGATAATGCATGCCCAAGTCTTCCGGGTCATGATAGTATTTAAGCGCCAACCAACAGCTCAATAAAGTCAGTTACAAATATAAACACTCACAAGTCTTATTACTTCTCTCACGTAAAGACTCTTGTCAACTCACCCTAACACAGCTCATCGATCGCCTGTGGTCCGGCACCATACTACCCTAGCTATCTGTGTCGCGACGCGAATCGTCCTGTGCTCTCTAGTGTCCCCGTGCTAGCGACAGGTGTGTCATTATCCTCCTTGTCCCGCGGCGTGACCTCAACACACTGTTGATCCCCAGTTACACGAGTATCCGGTACCTCTACTCACACAGTCCATATCGCCTGTGGTCCGGCACCATGATACTCATAATCACCCGTATCGCGACGCGATCTGACTGCAATAACCAGCGTCCCCGTGCCAGCGACGAGCGTCTATACCCGTCCTCGTCACGCGGAGTGATTCGACCTTGTCCATCGAACTTAGGCAAGAACAGGCACTTCATTGGTGTGTGTGCCTTGAATCTCTTCCTGTCGGGGCCTATCGAAAGATCTGAAGCCAGATGCTCACTTCGCTTGCTGTATGCGTACGCCTTCAACTGCTGCTGCAGTTCATTTCTGTTCGTTATATGGTGTTCACCATGGTGGTGAACAGCAGTCTAGTGTCGATTTGTGACGTGTGTGCCAGCACGAAAGAAACAGCTATTCCCTCGATGTCCATCGACTTCCATTTTGTCAAAAGTGACGTCACTAATCGGCTACCGTACGCTGACAAACACTTGCCCGTTTTCGGCAGTCCGTTAAGAATGTTCCACAAGGTGGCGGCCGGCGTCTCAGAATCTTCGTAGCGCTGAACAAACAACTCTTGGAATTGTGGCCAGGTAATACCAGCATAGCTGATCTGTGCAAGCCATTGGGAAGCGCTCCCTTCTAGTGCTCCACTCAGCGACATAACCATCGCACTGCCCTCCAGAGGATGCTCCGTGAGAATTATGTCGGCTGTTTTGCGCCACGCGCTGGCGTCACCTTCAGCCGCGTCTGGATTAAACTTTGGTAGTCTCAATGATTTTTCACTTGTTGTTGTTGAAGCAGCATTGTTTTTAATATTTCGATGAATCGTAGATTTTGTGCTTCCAACAGAGATCGCCATTCACTATCACGCTGGGCCTGAGCCGATCCCACTTCTGATGTCAGGGGCTGAGACATTTGCTGGTCTCCTTCTTGCATTTTTGTTGCAGATGCGCAGTGAGTCGCGGTCAACGTCTTCTCCGTTTAGATATCAAAAGCAAAGTGAAGTCGGCTTCCTTCTGTCGGTTTCTTCTGACACACGTCAAAACGACACACGTCATCCAATTGCAAATTCCTTTATTTTCTCTCTCTCTCTCATTTGCCATTCCTTTTTGGTCCTTCTCTCTCTCAGAGTCCTTGACCTTGACCATGACCGCGCCACACTCGGCTGAGACGACACTCTCTCTCGTTCTCAATCCACGCTCTCAGCAATTGTGCAAATAAAAGGAACCACAAATAACCTAGTGACTAGTTTATTTTATTCTTTCTCTTTCTTAATGCTCTACAGTTTCTTTTACATTTTCTTTCTTCTTATACATCTCCGACATATGTATGTCGTTTTCTGGCTCTAGTGTCAAGGCTTGTCCTAACTACTTTGGTTTGAGAGCATTGGACTGAAAACGGAAAAGTTTTTTTGGGACAATCTATAGGTATTTATTAAGCTTATACGTATTCATTGAAAGAGATAAATAAAGATGTACAGATCTTTAAAGGTCTTTGCCCGTCAATGGGACAAATGGATAAAGGGTTCATTATTCAATAGAATAAGTTAACCGCGCACTTTGCCCTCTCTGAGCGCCGGCAGGGTTTTTTTCTTTGCCGCTAAGTTCGGCCGGCAACTATTTACATACACACACATACAAGCGTAAAAACATTTCGCATTGTCTGGCTCTGACGTCATAGCTTTTTTTCTTGGGAGGTTTGTGGGCGTTAGAGTGGGCGTATCAAAATTTTTTTAATACATTTCAGTTAAACCTTTCTATCTACCATTAAAACTGTAGGAGCCACAGTTTTGGGCGGTTTGTTGTGGGCGTTAGCGTGGGCGTGGCACTCTACTGAAACAAACTTGCGCTGCGTAAGAAGCTCAGGAATCTGCACGCCAAATCTCAATAGCCTAGCTCTTATAGTTTCCGAGATCTCAGCGTTCATCCGGACGGACAGACAGACGGACAGACGGACAGACTGACATGGCTAGATCGACTCGGCTAGTGATCCTGATCAAGAATATATATACTTTATGGGGTCGGAAACGCTTCCTTCTGCCTGTTACATACTTTCCGCCGAATCTAGTATACCCTTTTACTCTACGAGTAACGAGTATAAAAAGTGGGGATTAGTAATTGACTGTCGTCAGATTTTTTATCAATCTGTTGCTGGTCGATTTACACTCCCTAAAATTGATGATATTTTAAATCGTCTGGGTAGGGCAAAATATTTTTATGGCCCTGACTTAATATCAGGTTTTCATCAAATTGAACTTTAAAAAAACTTATGAGATATAAAATCTTTTTCAACAAGCAATGGTTTATATTGCTTCACGCGTTTACCATTTGGCTTAAAAATAGCGCCAAATTCCATTCAGAGAATGATGACTATAGCTTTCTCTGTTCTTTCTCTGTTGTTCCGAAAAAACATATTCTTAAAAACTTAACTGATGTTATTGAAAAGTGTAGGAAATATAACCTAAAGTTACATCCTGAAAAATGTTCATTTTTTATGCATGAAGGTACTTTCCTGCTCAGGTAAAGGAATCTTGCCCGACGACAAAAAATACTACGTAATTTAAATTTACGATTTGTTGCATTCTGCAATAGACGTTTCATAAAAAATTTTACCGACTATTCTCGTCACATAACAAGATTATGTAAGAAGGATGCCAAACTGAACTTAACTCTGTTACAATACCCAGAAAAGACTTTTGCATAACTACAGATGCAGCAAGTAAATTAAAACAAAAATGGACTCCAACTCCCAGTGGCATACGAATCAATACCATTTACAAAGGGTGAAACAAAAGTACAACAGGACAAGAATTGCCAGCAATTCATTGGGCATTCATTCACTGTCAAAACAGATCACAGAGCACTTACGTAATTGTAATGGTAAGTCCAAGTTCCAAGCTCAATTAGAGGAGTATAACTTTAAGGTAGAGTAGCCAAAGGGTAAGGATAATTATATAGCAGATGCATTATCAATAATAAAAATCAAATAACTATAAAATACTACCAGCAATATTAATTAAGTCACTACAATATATTAAAGAAGATAAAAATCCTGCGTAGGCCTAGGCAAACTATAGAAAAAAGCTTCAAAGCCCAACGTATATAATACTATTAACAATGATGAAATACGAAAAGTAATGACATAGCATGTACATAATAAAATATGTTTTTCCAAACGTACAAATAAGAATTACTGCAAAGGCTTGAAATGTAACCTCTACGGCACACCACCACCAAACAGTTGGCACAGTAGAAAGGAGTCATAGAACTCTCAATGAACACATACGCATATTGGTTGAAAAAACTTATTGGGACGTGTGGCTTCAATACTTCGTATATTGTTTCAACGACACCCTCTATGGCACATAACAATTGTCCTTTGAGTTTGTCTTTGGAAAAACTAACAATTTGCCAAAGCATTTTAATAGTATACATAACATAGAAGAATTTATAATATAGAAGATTACGCAAAGGAAAGTAAATATAGATTGGAAGTATCATATAAAAGAGCTAGAATAATGATTAAAGAGCATAAGATAAATATAAGGAAATATATGATAAACAAGGAAGAACGCTATAGTCGAGTACCTCGACTATCAGATACCCGTTACTCAGCTAAAGGGACCAAAGGGAAATGGAGATATGCAAGCAGCAAAGCGAGATTAAAATGCGCCACCTACCGGCGGTAGACAGATTTAAGCGTTATGGGGGTTAGAGTGGGCGTGGCAATTTTTTTTTTGGATCAATCGATAGGTATTGACGAGACCAATACATTTCAAAATTTTTTATCTAGCATGAAAATTGTGGGCGTCACAGGTTTTCGCGGTTTGTGGGCGTTACCGTGGGCGTGGCAAACTTTTTTTTGGGTCAATCGATAGGTATTGATGAGAACATTACATTTTAGTTAAAACTTTTATTCTAGCATCAAAACTGTAGGAGCCACAGTTTTGGGCGGTTTGTGGGCGTTAGAGTGGGCGTGGCACTCTACTGAAACAAACTTGCGCTGCGTAAGAAGCTCAGGAATCTGCACGCCAAATCTCAATAGCCCAGCTCTCATAGTTTCCAAGATCTCAGCGTTCGTCCGGACGGACAGACAGACGGACAGACGGACATGGCTAGATCGACTCGGCCAGTGATCCTGATCAAGAATATATATACTTTATGGTCGGAAACGCTTCCTTCTGCTTGTTACATACTTTCCGACGAATCTAGTATACCCTTTTACTCTACGAGTAACGGGTATAAAAAGTAAGAAATATAGATTTATTCTTAGGAGATAAAATTTTACTAAAAAACGAATCTGAGCATAAGTTGACTTTAAATATGCTGGTCCTTATACAGTAACGAAAATAGGAGAAAGGGATAAAATCACAATCTCCAGCAGTAAAAATAAGAAACAAGCAGTTCATGAAAATATATTAATTATTTTTAATTATTTGATGGACGTTGATGCAGTACGAGCAGTACAAACAAGTGGCCCAACGACACCAAGCACGTGCTTGTTACGCGCGGGGCCCTTTTATCAATTTGGGCAAAAATGGTAGTTCGCAAGGAAGATACAAAAAACAAATAGAGACGGGACACAAATGAAAATAAAAGAAGCAACTAAGAATGAAGCAAATGAGTTAAAATATTAGTTTTTAATAACGGGATAGAAGTTGAAGTGCAAATTAAATGGTAAAGGTTGTTATAATTATTACATAGAACGCGAAAGGGCTCGTGCAGACAAAAATTTGATGTACATCGTGGCAAGTTTAGGGGTTAATAATTTCGTGTTAGTCTAGCAGGGACATTGAAAGTAGTAATCTACTCTGATAGGAAGGTAGGTCTTACGTTTTGATCCCAGTTCAAACTACGAAGGGCAAAAAGAAGAAATTTTTTTTGTACCGACTCAATACGCTCAATGTGCACTTGATAATGTGGACTCCAAACCGAAGAACAATATTCCAAAATAGGAATTCATAATCACTTTACTTTTCTTAAAAACATTTGAAGTATGGCCATTATTTTCGTCAATTTTGTATTCATATCGACCAAGCTGCGAGAGTTGAAAAAGTTGGGAGGGGAAATCGATCTATTTGAAACAATTTATGGCTGGTATAAAGGGTCTATCGCATAGTCTATGACTTAACCAACTTTTTTTTAATTTTTAATAAATTTTTTCCACATTTTAATCAACTTTGTGATTGGGTGAGAACAAGATTTAATTTTTTGGAATAAATTATATATATATACATATATATATACACAAAAAAAATCATTAAATAATATCAATTTCTGGTTCGTCGAAAAAAAATATTAAATATAAAAAAATGTATGTATCATAAATATCATTAAATAAACCTTATTTAAAAAAAATTAATACAAAAACAAGAAAGGAAGTTAACTTCGGCAAGCCGAATTTTGAATACCTTGCAGTGATAAGAAATAATCAATGTTAGTAACACTATGTTACATTTTAAGGATTGTTGCTAGCTTCAGTGATATTAAAACAATTTCACGTACTCAGCCCCCACAGCAGGTCAAGGTCACAATCCACGAGGGTGAAAATTTTCATTTATATATATATATATATACAATTATGAAAACTACGTTGATAGATAGAAATAAATAAATTAATAATACCATAAAAATACATATATACAATATGCTATATACAATTACTTATTTTTTCTAACCTATTACAAATTTTACAATTTATATATTTAATAATTGTTCGTAACCAAGGCAACTCGGATCGATCTAGCATGGTTACGAACACGGGTCAAACGCACTCAATCTCCAACACGACGGAGTTGCAAGTGATCAGCGAGCCGAGCATACCACCAATGCAACTTATACGGAACAGCGACCAGGCGCACAGTGGCAGCACAATACAGTGCCGACGCTGCAAGTATGAGACAGCCAGTCACGACGGTCAGTGGGTCAGCAGCCACAAGCAGCATACCGCTGACATTGCAGCATAGACGATAAAATGTAGGTGAACCCAATATGAGGCGTAACATGTCAGTTAATATAGGCACCCAAGTTCCGGGTCATGATAGTATTTAAGCTCTGATCGACAGCTCAATAAAGTCAGTTACAAATCCAAACACTCACAAGTCTTCTTACTCTATATCGTAAAGACTCTTGTCAACTCACCCTAACACAGCTCATCGATCGCCTGTGGTCCGGCACCATACACCCTTAGCTATCTGTGTCGCGACTCGAATCGTCCTGTGTTCTCTAGTGTCCCCGTGCTAGCGACAGGTGTGCCATTATCCTCCTGATCCCGCGGAGTGACCTCAACACACGAGTGACCGGTTACACGAGTATCCGGCACCCCTACTCACACAGTCCATATCGCCTGTGGTCCGGCACCGTGACACCCATAGTCACCCGTGTCGCGACGCGATCCGACTGCAACAAACAGCGTCCCCGTGCCCGCGACGAGCATCTACACCCCTCCTCGTCCCGCGGAGAGACCCGACCTTGTCCATCTGACTTTGGGCAAGAACATTGGTGACCCCGACGTAATCCTTTACCAACAAAGGATCACACTTCAGCATCCGCCTTCCACATAGGCAACACACACGCCGGTTTGCACAGGTAAGACTTTCTTACACAAACACCTGTCAAGCCTAGCTTAAGAACCGCAGTCAGCAAAAGTTACTGAATACCTGCACTATGTCGACCTCATTCATTGAGCAGACAAACCAAACCAGAATCGATTTACACAATCGATTGTTAGACGACCAAAACGAGCTGCAAGGAAAAATACAACAGCTTATAAAGAATTACGGCAAGGATTCTGCCGACAGACGCCTCCGAGAAGGCTATTATGCTGGTAGATTAGACCAACTAAAGGAGCTCTGGCAACAATTTTGTGATCTGGATGAAGAGGTCCAGCAAGCGGCACTACCCACGGGAAGTGAATACTCCTCACGACTAACAGCACTTAAGGAGCTGGTTGAAAAATATCAAAGGGTCTTCCTGGACAACATACCGACTGTAAGCGATCCACCAAAGGCCCCCAGACGAACCTCAGCGAACATCAAGATCACAACAGGAGAGCAAGTAAAGGGAAGCTCCACAATTGACACGGTAATTCGACAGTTGCAGAGAAGATGCAACGAATTGGAATCATCACTAACATTAGCCTCAAACGCTCCAACTGTCACCCCAGCCCTACAAAGGCACCTGGATCTCCATTGGGCATTACTGAGGCAAGCCCACGATGAATTGGATAGCACACCTGGGGCCGCAGCTCGGGCAGAAGCAGAGCTAGCCCAATTCCACACGTTATATGAAGAATACGAAATGAACCTGCTTCGAGAAAACGATGCGCCAATGAGCCTAAACTTGGCATTGCCGCCAATTAGCATTCCAGAATTCAATGGCGAGTATCTAGACTGGCCACGGTTCCATGACCTTTTTGTAGAGTTAGTACACAATAAACCATATTCGGCCAGCCAAAAACTACATATTCTACAAAGCTCTCTTCGTGGTGAAGCAAGGAACGTCTTGACAGACACCGCCTTCTCACAGGGTGGCTATGACGACACCTGGTTGCGCTTAAAGGCCAGGTACCAGAACGGAAAGATACTAGTATTCGCCGCCATAGCAAAAATCGTTGATTATAAACCTATAGACGGCTCTTCACGTCAGCTCAGGGCCTTACATGACACGATCAAGAATTCAATGAGTACTCTAAAAAACCTGGAAATCTGCACAAAGAGCTGGGATCCAATTATAGGGTTCTTAGTGCGGCGGAAACTAGATCAGTATACGTTAGCCGCTCTCGAAGACTCAGCCAACTCACCAACAGAAGTCCCGTTGCTGGAAAGTGTTTTAGCCTTTTTAGAACGGCGATCCGGCATGTTGGAAACACTGGACGCTCAACCCAAAACATTGGTATCACGAGATAACACTTGTAAAATTTGCAACATAGCCACACACCGGCCCCTATCCTGCAACATGTTTCGAAGAATGAGTCCGGAAGAACGTCGGCAGGCAATGACGAAGATTGCAGGCTGTGCCAATTGTCTGTCAAACTACCATAAGACAAACAGCTGCCCGTCGCCAATGACCTGCAGCTTTTGCCGTCAACGGCATCATTCCATGTTGCACAAACATCCAGAATCCACGGCGCCGGTTGTTGCCATTGCTACCATAGATCAACCATTGCAAGCGATGGATACTTCAGATCCAAATCTGCAGACCCCAATGATCAACAAGGTGTCTGCGTTGACCCTCAGCCAACCACCAAACCCGTACGTATTACTCCCCACAGCCATGGTGGCAATACAAGGACAAACCGCAAGGCGAGAAAATTGTCGCGCAGTCATCGACCCTGGCTCTCAGCTTAATCTCATGTCCAGCAGGATGGTGGACCAACTTGCTATCCCCACCTTCAGCACATCACAAGGTATCTCAGGAATTGGAGAAACGGCGCAAGGATCTTCGTCATGGGCACGCGTGCGGCTGTCATCATTAAGGTCGAACTTTCAGAAGGAGATTGTTGTGTTTATCCTACCACGACTGACGAAGAACCAACCGTCTGAACCCATAGACGAAGGACTTAGTCTTCCGAGCACGGTAGTGTTAGCGGACCCCGAATTCGGCCAACCCGGAAGCATAGATTTGCTACTGGGAGCCGAGGTGTATTCTCGATTGATAAGACCCGGACTTATCGGTTTGGGGGATGATAAGCCAACTCTACAAGAAACCACTCTTGGGTGGATTGTGTTCGGCGCAGTGAGGCGACGAGTGCCAGCAACCATGGCAGGAAATGTCATGACAATAACACGGGAGGATCCATTACCAGCTCTGGAAAAATTTTGGAAGCTAGATACGTTTAACACGGAGGTACCAGCAATGACAGTCCAAGAGAGACTTTGTGAAGAACATTTTCTATCAAACGTTCAAATCTGCCCGGATCAACGACTAATGGTAAGATTGCCGTTCGCAGAAAATCCAAGGGAGCTAGGAAAAACATTAGCGTTGGCTCAACGGAGATTTTCCAGCGTAGAACGTCGGTTAGAACGAGATCCAGCAATGCGAGAAGGATACGTGAGTTTTATGGATGAGTATGAACGGTTAAACCACATGACGGAGGTACAGCTTTCCAGTATACCAAGGAATCATTATTTTATTCCCCACCATTGTGTCCTAAAGCCAGACAGCTCCACCACGAAATTAAGAGTGGTCTTTGACGCTTCGGCTCCTACACAGAGAAAAAAAAATACCAAAACTGGTCATCAATCGGGTGTTTTTTCATATCAATTTTGATCCCTTATGTTGCCATATCATATTCATATTTTCGAACATATGACATTGATATTTTCGAACATGTCAATTTGGTATTTTTCATACCAGATTGATATGAGCACATATCAAAGTTGTGACCAAATTGTGGTATTTTTTAATATCCAACTGATATGCTTTCATATCAAACTGATATGCTTTCACATTAAACTGATATGCTTTCATATCAAACTGATATTTTGTCAAATCAATTCGACACTTAACTCATACCCAGCTTTATATTTAAATAATTTTATTGAGAGAAACAAATTTGTAGTTTTATTTAAAATTTATTTTCATTCAAAGTCTTATGTTACATATAAAAAATAATTGTAACCTAAAATTACTTATCATAATTAAATAAACTAAAATATTTTTTAATAATAATATTGGTAATGCTCATTTAAGCTGCTCACAAAAAATTCTTTTGTTGTGATGTCACCTTTTCTTTATATGTTGGTGTCGTATCCCCTGCGCAGACATCAATGTGCTAAAATTTGAAATTATTACAACCTGTTATGAAAATATTAAAAATTAAACTTACTTGTGATCTCTTCCATTTTTGGAGCTTCTCGCGGAACTCGGATTTCAGACCAAGATGTTCTCTCTTGGAAAATATTAAATCAAGATCTGAAGCACTAATGTACTGCAGCCTTTGGTAGTTGTATCCACACTCTAGGAATATATTGCAAAAATAAGTCTCAACTAATAATGGCTTACACATGTATATATATATATATATATGTGCACATATGTTGATTTATAAAAACCTAAAAGCAGGTCTGAATTAAAGAAGCCAACTCTCCCGTGTGCAGTCGCTTTATTGAACGCTCTATAAAATAAACGATATTCCACGGAAAATAACATTTAAAAAATTGAAGAAAGTCTATAACTGCCTAATATACCACCAGCCCTATCCGCGAACAACACAACATAGTGCTAATAAACAAAGTTGATTCTATAAATCAGAAAATAAATTCTTGCTGAACAACAAGTGCGGTTGTGCGTGCACCTTCAGTGAGAGACAATCGGTGCGGCAGCATCTTCGGAGTGCAAGAGAGAAAAAGGTTGCCCCATCAGCTACGCTATTGCCGATAAGGCAGCTATTCACTATTGTCGATAAGGCAGTTTGTCGGTAAAGCAGTGTGTGGTTGCAAGCTAAGCTATTACTTAAACTTAAAGATTAAATCCGAAAGATACAATACAAACACAACCGACCTAACCTTAACCAAATCAAACAAAAAATACACTTAAAAAAAGTCATGGGTTCTTCTGCTCCACCTACTAAACGTACCCGCAACAATGCTGGAACTGCCAGCGAACGCATCTCGGATGTAAATTCGCCTCAGCTTCTGGAGCTCCTAAAGACTCGCTTCGAGGAACAAACCGAGAAAATTGAGTCGGCCGTTCGGGAAGCTGAACAGCGAATGCTCAGAAGCCTTATGGATCGCTTGGACAAAATCGCCGGGGAAGTAAAACAAATGGATGTTCGTGTCCTGACGTTGGAGCGCGAGGTTGCCGATCTTCGCTCCATGAGGGACCGAATGGGTGAGCGGGTTGAGACGTTGAACCGGGAGGTAGAAAATCTACAAGCAGCAGGTCAGAGGTTGGGTGCACTGGAGGCCAGGATGGCAACGCAATGCAGGGAGACTAGCTCGTGTGATCTGAGGGTTCATGGAGTTCCCTATGTCGAAGGTGAAGATCTCAGAGCGCTCTATCACAAGCTATGCTTTAATCTCCAGCTGACTCCACCACCAAGAGTCTGCGATATCTTCCGAGCAAGGAAATCACAGCAAACACATGTGGATCCGGTGATAATAATTAAAATGCTAAACCCACGCGAAAAGGTCAAGCTGCTTGGTCAAGTCGGAATGTACAGGCGCGAGCACAAGAAACAACTTAGCTTGCAGTTTCTGGGTTTCAATTCAGAAGCGTTAATTTATATTAATGAGCAATTGTTAAAAGAGCATTATCTCATCTTTAAAGAGGCTATGCGCATGAAAAAACATAAAATCCTTACGGCTGTCTTTACACGACGCGGCCTTGTGCACGTACGCTGCACTCGAAGAGAGGGTGTCTGTTGCATTAACAGTATGGAGGAACTTTCGTCCATTAATCTTTCGCCTGATCCACTTTCTACATCTCTCACTAACGCTTCGGCTGGACCTGAAGCTGATAGCTTTCGTTCTTAAGCGTATAAATTGTATCCTCTTAATTAAGATAGGTTTAAAACTAGTTTACTCTAAGATACGCATTGAATATTGAGATTGCGCCCCTAATAATCATTGATAACAACAATGCAGGATGAGGAAGTTTGTTCCATAGCTAGTGCCATGATAAAAACTATAAGTAGTTATAAAATTGGTCTAAAAATTGTTCACTTAAATGCACAAAGTTTGCTAAAGAAGATTGATGAGTTTAGATTCCTTTTCACTCAGTCTAATGTCGATGTGATATGTGTGTCTGAGACGTGGTTTGTAAATGATCTATAAATAGACGAATCACACGTCTATTATTTGTGAAGGCTTTAATGTTTATCGGTCCGACCGTACTGGTCATGCAGGAGGTGTTGCTATATACGTGAATGTGAAGCTGAAATGCAAAGTGGTACTTAAACAGCCAAGTGACAGTACTATCGAATACATTCTATTAGAACTTCCCAATAAATCCCATGGAAGAACCCTTCTAGGTTGCATATATAGACCGAATCGGACAATTGACTACGGGTCATTACTTAATGTTGTTTCAGGCATTTCGTTGGAGTACACTGACATCATATTGGCAGGTGATTTTAACAGCAACCTATTGTCAGAAAGCCATCTCCTAGATAACTTTAAGTCCCTAGGTTTGTTTTCCGTAAGCGAAACGATTCCCACGCACTATAGCAGCCACTGTGATACATAACTTGACTTATTTCTTATCAATGACCCTAGCAAAATCATACATTATGACCAGGTTTCTGTACCAGCCTTCTCCAGACATGACCTAATATTTTTAACATACGACTTGACCTTTGACAGCAAAATCAATTCTTTTACGTACAGAGATTACAAAAATATAAACTATAATGAATTAAAAACGGAATTTTTGTGTTGTGACTGGTCATGTATTTACCATCTTCGTCATGTAGATTGTCAATTAGAGGTTTTAACCAACAATGTCCAGTATTTGTTCAACAAGTTTGTGCCCCTAAGGACCAAGGTGATTAAGCCAATGCAAAATCCATGGTTCAGTAGTGAAATTAAAAACCTAACCCGTCAGCGAGATGTAGCTTACCTCCGGTGGAAGCGATACAAAACTGATGAATTTCGAAAACAATACAAAGAGGCTAGGGTAAAAGTAAACAAAAAGATAAAATCAGCAAAGAAAGAGCATTATAACATACAATTTAATAATTGTGTTAACTCAAAAAAAAGATGGAACAAACTAAAACGGTTAGGTATTGGAAAGTGTAAGCAACAGACAGAGTCTGAGGTGGATGTCGAATTAATAAACAAAAAGTTTTTGGAAATAGATGTACCTGAAGCAACATGCAATCCGTACCTGAATACTCAACCCCTCTGTGATAATAGTTTTAGCTTTATATGTATAAACCAAAGTGATGTCCTAGCTAGTATTCTGCATGTCAAGTCTGATGCTGTTGGTCTCGATAATATGAGTCCAAAATTTGTTAAGCTTTTGCTCCCCTTAATGTTGCCCCATATTACATATATTTTTAACACGGCTATTACAACGTCTTCATTTCCGTTAATATGGAAAAACGCCAAAATTTTCCCAATTCCTAAGCCAAACAATGACTATAGACCTATTTCAATATTACCTTTTCTATCAAAAGTCTTTGAAAACCTTATGTCCTCACAGATTCAACTATACTTAGCTAATAATTCTCTACTTGACGAAAAACAATCAGGATTCCGTAAGAAAAGGAGTTGTATTACTGCAATCACAAATATTGTAGAGGATATAAGACAAGAACTGGACAGTAACTGCGTAACGTTTTTGACGCTCCTTGACCACAGCAAGGCTTTTGATTCTGTGAATCATAATATTCTCTGTACCAAGCTTAGGAATATGTTTAATTTCTCAACTAATGCGACGAAGCTTATTAGGTCGTACTTAACGAATAGGTTTCAAGAACTCCGGAACTTATCCAGGGGAGTGCCACAGGGATCTGTGTTAGGCCCTTTATTGTTTTCTATATATGTCAATGATCTCCCTAGTATCCTGTCTGAGTGTGAAGTACATTTATATGCTGATGATGTCCAAATATATGTTAGTAGACCCGTAACTGAAATACATGACTGTGTCTGTATAAGTAATAAAATGTTGTGGCTAATTGAAAAATGGGCAAAGGAAAATGGCTTGGGTATAAATCCTAAAAAATCGAAGTGCTTGGTAATTGGTAAAAAGCAACTTTCAACACTTTCACTTCAAAAATTATATATAAACCATACGCCGATAAGCTATGAAGTGAATGCAGTTAATCTAGGCATAACATTTAACAATACTTTATCATGGAGCAACCATATAGTCAAAGCGACAGGGCGTACATATGCTCTGCTGAGAAAATTTTCATTCTCCAAATCGTTCTTAACTGAGGAAGTTAGACTATTAATCGCCAAAGTTATCCTCCTGCCCACTCTCTTTTACGGCATAGAAATTTTTGGAAATTGTGATGTGCGGGATTTGCGTACATTAACTGTAGCTTTTAATTCAGTTGTCCGTTATGTGTTTAACTTAAGACGTTTTGACCATGTATCAGAACTGACATATAAAATACTTGACCTTAACTTGACATCCTGGATCGATCTCAGAATTTTAATCTTCTTTCACAAAATAGTGACGAGTGGAGAACCAAAAGATCTTTTCAATAAACTTACCCCAGCCACATCTGTAAGAACCAAAAATTACATATGCCCTCGAATACAAACACTGTGTTCGAGAAGGCAATTTTTTATAAATGGTATCCGGCTATGGAACAATCTACCGCACCAATACAAAACAATTAGGAGCGCAACTCAATTTTACAATAAAGTTAAAGATCTTTTAAAATACCAGTACACATAAGTATAAAAATTAAATGAAAAAAAATAAAAAAAAAAAAAAAAAAATAAACCAAACAAAAATAAAAAAAATAAAAATATATATATTTTAAAAACAATAATAATTGTAACTAAGAAACTACGAAAATTTGATGTTAGTCAATAATATTAATTAAGAGCGAGAGAAATTGTTTTAATAACTTAAAAATAATAATAATATAAAATATCAACTCAATGTGACTAGCGCGATAATTATAAGTGTGCACTTGTAGCGCTAGGATATAAATAAATAAATAAATAAATAAATAAATAAATAAATAAATAAATAAATAAATAAATATATAAATAAATAAATAAATAAATAAATAAATAAATAAATAAATAAATAAATAAATAAATAAATAAATAAATAAATAAATAAATAAATAAATAAATAAATAAATAAATAAATAAATAAATAAATATATAAATAAATAAATAAAGGTCAAGCACAACCAAATTGACCTCGTGGTCCGTAAGGAATTGAAGCAAAAGTGGATCCTCCATGGTACTTCGTCAAACTAATGCACAAATAAAGTAATTTAGTTAAAATTATACATACTTACCAAGTAATTACATTTATAAACACCTTAAACTTTTCTTTTGTCACGTTTTACACTAAAATTGACGCAGTAAATAAAAGTGGGACCACCGCATACGAAGCGTAATTATACCGTTGTACACAGAATATACACAAAAAGGACGAATTTAAAGTCATACTATTTTTTCGAAGACTTTTCGATATTACGTTTGATACGAAATCTTATCAACTTGCTAAGTATTCATATCATTATGATACGGATTCATATTAACATTTGAAGTTGATATGATTTCGTATCAAATTGATATGAATTCGAATCATTTTGATATGAAAAAATTGATATGTGAAAATTGAGGAGACAATATCAAACGGGTATTGTTCCGTTTTTTTCTCTGTGTAGCTCAACAGGAAAGAGCCTCAACAACATCCTAAGGGTCGGGCCAACAGTTCAGAGTGATTTACTATCAATTTTATTACGGTTCCGGACTCACCGATTTGTGTTCACAGCCGACGTAGAGAAAATGTATCGACAAATCTGGGTTCATCCTCAAGACAAGGGCTATCAACTCATAGTATGGCGACGAAACACACTAGAGAAAATGCGATACTTCCATTTGAATACGGTGACCTACGGGACTGCATGTGCACCTTACTTAGCAACAAAATGTTTACAACATCTGGCACAGAGAGCGCCGACAAGCCAGCAGCTAGGCGCGGACGCCATTCAGCAAAACTTCTATGTCGACGATTGCTTATC
The DNA here is from genome assembly GCF_043229965.1 of Drosophila suzukii. Classification (NCBI taxonomy): domain Eukaryota; kingdom Metazoa; phylum Arthropoda; class Insecta; order Diptera; family Drosophilidae; genus Drosophila; species Drosophila suzukii. The sequence continues at coordinate 27,699,571 of NC_092082.1, read as the reverse complement.
AGGAGCCGACACGCTGGAGGAAGCAATACGGCAACGATATCAGATTTGTGCAATTCTAGGGTCGGCAAAACTAAGATTGAGGAAGTGGTGCGCAAATCACCCAGAGTTACTTAAGGATATTTCAAGGGACGACCAGGCGTTGGACCTCGATTTCAGCAAACTCTCGGATGCAACAATAAAAACACTAGGGATAGTGTGGAATCCTAAGGAAGATAAACTCCAAGGACGCGCGACGCCATACGAACAAGGGACGGTCACAAAACGAGTTGTGTGCTCTGAATTAGCCAAAATATTTGATCCACTAGGGCTACTATGCCCCATAACAACAGCAGCAAAAATATTTATGCAGAAACTATGGCAAAAATCGTTAGAGTGGGATACTGAGTTGGACAAGGAAGATACAACCCATTGGCAGGCATTTCGAAATGATAGTCAGGTATTGGCTACCATTGAGCTCGCCAGGCATCCGCTTCCACAGGCAGACCCAGCAGCCATCCAATTGCATATATTTTCTGATGCGTCAGAAGTCGCTTATGGGACGGCTGCGTATCTTCGTACGATAACATCCGCCGGTCCAATAGTAAGTAAGCTGCTATGCGCGAAATCACGAGTGGCGCCCCTAGCAAAACAAACATTGCCTAGACTAGAATTATGTGCAGCGGTCCTAGGAGCTGAGCTAGCAGAAAGAATCAAAAGTGATTTACGGATAAAGATCGATGAAGTCCAATATTGGACGGATTCTACAATAGTGTTAGCATGGATAAACGCGACAGCATCATCATTTCATACGTTCGTAGCAAACCGAATTGCTCGGATTCATGAACTATCAAATCCGGAGCAATGGGTGCATGTAGCATCAGAAGACAATCCAGCAGACCTGGCGTCGAGAGGATGTTCAGCAACACAGCTTAAACATAAGGAGTTGTGGTTTAATGGTCCGTCATTTCTAACAACTAACCAAGAAACCTGGAAACAACAGACTAAGCAGATGCTGAACGCGAAGGACCCAGAACAACGTACTATAACCAATCACGTCCTGAGTCTGATCAAAATCAATGATTGGACCACGGAAATCAGTCACCACGGGTCATTTGACACGCTGGTAGGAGTAACAGCCTGGATGTTGCGGTTTGGAAACAATTGTCGACCAGGCAATCAGAGAGAAACAGGACAAATAACTCCGGAACAAAGAGCAAGGGCATTACAACGAATAATACGACAGATACAAGGAATAGCATTCCAGCCTACCATAACGCAGTTGCAGAAGAACGGTTGTGTGGCAGTATCAGATCCTTATCGGTCATTAGACCCGTTTCTGGACAATAGCAAGGTAGTGCGGGTAGGAGGACGACTCCAGAATTCAAGTCTAGCATTCGATGAAAAACATCCTATGTTGCTGCAAGCAGGTCATGAAATAACACGGCTCATATTTGAGAACAAGCATCGGCAGCTTAAGCATTGTGGCCCGCAGGCACTGTTGGCAAACACGCGACAACAATTTTGGACGATCAAGGGAAAACAACTTGCATTGACGACAGTACGACGCTGCATCACATGCTGCCGAGCTCGACCAAGGTTGTTAAATCAGATCATGAGTCCGCTACCAACCGATCGGGTACAAATTGCAAGACCGTTTAATATTAGTGGGGTGGATTACTGCGGACCATTTTTTGTGCACTACAAAATCCGAGGAAAGAAACCCCATAAGGTCTATTTAGCAATTTTTTGTTGTTTCACCACCAAAGCAGTACATTTAGAAGTGGTGTCAGATCTAACCACTCAAGCATTCCTGGCAGCACTTAAAAGATTTAATGGAAGGAGAGGAGTCGCGAAGAGCATCTATTGTGACAACGCCACGAATTTTGTCGGGGCGAAGAACGAGTTACGAGAGCTAAAAACCACGATATACTCGGATGAAGCTCGAGAGACAATTACTAAAACATGCTCGCAGCTAGGAACAGAATTCCATTTTATTCCACCACGGGCACCTCATTTCGGAGGACTGTGGGAGGCGGCAGTGAAATCAGCAAAGCATTTGTTGACCCGCACGGTGTCAACGGCAGATTTAACATATGAAGAATTAGAAACAGTGATTATCGACATAGAGGCAATACTAAACACACGGCCTCTTACTCCCATTTCTTCCAGCCCACGCGACCTGTCTGCATTGACTCCAGGGCACTTCTTGATCGGAGGACCAATAACCGCATCTCCCGACATTCATAACAAGGAGGTACGATCGGGTCTAGTAACAAGATGGAAACAAATAGACAAGGTCAGACAGGACTTCTGGAAAAGATGGAGCCACGAGTACCTGCAGGAACTACAAAACCGATCAAAATGGACAAGAAAGCAAAAGACGGTTGCCGTAGGAGACCTAGTGGTAATAAAGGAAGACAACATGCCACCATTACAGTGGCCACTTGGGAGAATAGTGACGGTACACGCAGGAAAGGACGGTGCAATCCGAGTCGTCAGCATCCGGACATCAGCAGGAGAATGCACGAGAGCGATTCATCGGTTGGCTGTGCTGCCACTAGACAATCAAAGGGCACCCGAAGAAGTGACAAAGGGTGTCAGAAGATCCCCAAGGTTATGTTCCAATTCATAGTGCTGCTGGCCATTGCCAACGCCACTCAAGCCGTCCCAATCATGGCTGAACTTCCCGTAAAGGTAGGCCCATTACCTAACAATACGGGAACATATGTAGAATTAAGGAATAGAATAGCTCTGATGTCCGCAGAATGGACGATCATATCATATTTTGATCTACGGCTGTTAGCGCAGGAGATCACTGCGTTTAAAAAAAGTATTGAAGATTTATCAACCTGGTGCCTACGAGGCGGGTCAAGTCCAACGATAGTACAGGTGCTCGAACAAGAGGCCAGCGAGCTATACGATGGTCAACAGCTGTTCAATCATCAGCGACAACGGAGAGGAGCCCTGAATCTGGTAGGAAATCTCGCCAACGGGCTAGTTGGAGTTTTAGACTCTCAATATGCGCAGAATATGGAAGAGGTCATCCGAAAAATCCAAGCTAAGGAATTGCACAACACGCATTTACTCAGGAATCAGACGTCTATCTTAGACAGCACCATAAACGTGATGAGAACGAGTAATGATGAAATGGAACGCAGGATAAGACACATGGAAACACACGTCTCAGACCTCGAAAATACCATACGAACTGGAAACATAGCGCAGGTGTCATCAGAACTAACATTAATAGCAGGGCATATCAAGAGGACCCAGACGGCAGTCATCAACATCGTAACCGGGTTAAAAAGGGGCATAGTCAGCCCAGCATTAATCTCCGTAAGTCAGCTGCAAAGGGAGCTTATAAACATACAGGCCCATCTCCCGAAAGGGAGGAGACTACCTGTTACACATGAGACTATGCATGATATCTATCAAGTGATGGTATCAGAAGTCCAGGAATTGGACAACACCCTCATATTTCATACTAAAATACCATTAGTGGACGAAGAGGAGTACGACGTGTATCAATTAACGCCCATTCCAGTAGCCACCCAAGATCACATAATCGCAAAGGAGACAGATACCAAATATCTAGCGATTAGTGATAGAGGAGCTGAACCAATGCACGAAGATGTCAAAAGGACCAATGCTGTGCAATATAAAACAAACAACGTTGGGCCCCGCGCACGAGCTGTTCCAATGCGCCCTAGCAGCCGTTCAATCTGAACAAAAATCCTGCTAAAAACCCGAAAGGATCAACACGACAAGCATATGGTACCCTCTTGATACTCCAAATTCTTGGATTTTTGCTACAACACAAGAAATAACATTAACCTACGTGTGCGGGGATGAACGAGGAAAAATACAAGTGCATAATAATGGAATCCTGACAATAAATGCGGACTGCATTGCAAGAAGCCCAGTGGTTACGCTACAGGGGCACCCAGCGTTAAGATCGACAATAGGGAAAAAACCAGCGACAATTATTACACATTCGTTCAAAAATCCAATACAGAGAGGCAGCAGTACACGACCATACGTAGCAATACAACGAGCAGTCTAAAGCATCTGCAGGGAGAAGTCCATCAACTTCAGGAGCAGCTAGACAGAGGGGAGTCGGAGGCAACCACGAATACGCAGGTGAACTACGTTAACCCAATCTCCATTGCGGCAGGGGTCGTAATATTACTGTTGCTAACAGCAATTTGTCTACTCATCAGAAGAGGTAAACATACAAGAATATGTCAACAAGAGAACGGCTCGGAACAAAGCGTCACTTTGTGAGGAGTTGAATAACTCCCCACAAATAGAAGCAGCAGCAGATGGCCGGCCGCTTACCAGATACGCGGCGAATTCGCGTAGTAACGGCGCGGCGGGGAGAACGAGAGAGTTTGGAGACCAACGAAGGAGAGCGAGAGAGTTTGGAGACCAACGAAGGAGAGCGAGAGAGTTTGGAGACCAATGAAGGAGAGCGAGAGAGATAGGAGACCAAGGATGGAGATCGAGAGAGAATGGAGACTTCGCGGGCAGAGCAAGAGTGCCGTACTTTGGACTTTGGACTCTCCCGTGAACTTTGGACCGGGAGAGGAAGTGCCACATCTCGGCAGTGGAGCGGCACACAGGAGTGCCACAAGCGGCACGGGAATCAGCGGAACGGCAGCAGTGGGCGGAACATCTATTGGAAGCGGTACATAAAGGACAAGTGGGTCATCCAGGAGGCACGGACTTTGGACCCAGAGTGGAGAGATCCAGCGGGCCGTGCGCAAAAGGGAAATAACGGTGCTTGGAGGCCCTATATAAGGCCGCAGAGCGCTGGCAGCTGGATCAGTCGATCAAGAGGAGTCAAGCCTTCAAGATCAGTCAAAGTACCAAGTGAGCAATCAGTCAAACAAGTAATCTACAAGGGAGCTACAACCAAGCGAGTCGTCGGAAGCAGCGCCGTGGGAAGCATAGAAGGAGCAAGATCGCCACGTCGAGACGTTCGGGATTAGGACATCAGGAATCTCCGAATTGAGACACAGGTGGCTGAGTTCTGAAAGGCATCACGCGGCTAAGTCAAGGCGTTTGTTTTCTAACTTTGTCACGACCACACCCTGGCGAGTCGCCCGGCGGGTCTGTCAGAGACAAGCAAAAGAGTCCTACGACGAAGAGCCGTCAGTTTGGGGAGGAAAGTTGTCTGCGACCCAGCGTACCTTGCCCGACCAAGCAGGACCTGGCGTGACGGACGAGCGGTAGATCGATTTGTGGTTTCGAAAGGCGTCAGCCTGGAGAGCCCTGCGATTACCGGCGAAGTTCCCGAGCAGCGACCGCACAGCTCCCCGAGCGCCAGAACAACGAGATACTAGCCAGAAGACAGCGCAGAGGACATCGACAGCGACGCCAGCAGACATTTCCGGCAGCCACGTTACCATCGCCGCGCGGAGCTCATTGGGGAGCGCAGGAGCGTCGCGGACGTCACGCATTAGGGTGAAGCCGGGTGGAACGTTCGTCTGCGCTAGGCGTAAAGCGAAGTGAACCGCTAGGCAGTCTTGACTGTCAGCGCGAACTGAGCAAGAACCTAGCGGGACCGTCCGGGACAGAGCAAGGGACAGTATTGCCTCGAAAGGCGTCAGCCTGGAGAGCAAGGCTTGTTCACCCTAGTCTGAGAACGGTGACGCTTCCCTAAGCCCACAAGGCCGAATTCTCTGCGGGTCTAAGGCGCAACAAGCGACCCCGAGGCAACGCGTCGGCAAGCAAGCAGAGGCGGCCACTACGAGCGTCCCGAGATCCAGGATCCAGAGGAGGACGAGTCAACGCGTCGAGAAGCCAGAAGGAGGAGCACCAGCAGCCGGCGGAACCAGAATAAGGAGATACAGAAACCAGCATAGCCACACACCCGCTGTACCAATACCACGAGAATAAATCCCACTGTTACCATTTGAACACTTTGTTTTCTCACTGATGTACGGGCAATCACGTCATATAAATTTGGTGGGACGAACACACAATCTTCTGAGCTAGCCGCACGAATCTCGTAGCGAGCAGACATACAAAATCAGTTCGTTACATCTGGCGCCCAACGTGATTGTCCCAACAGTGAGAATAGCACAGTAAAAATGGGAAAGAAGTGGATTTACCGCCTCAAGAAGGAAGACTTCGCCCATGTCGCACAGAGGCTCAACGTCGCCCTGGAGGGCAGGCTAGACGACATGAGGAAGGCACTATCGGAATACTACTCCGAAACAGAGAACGATCCACAACTCGTCGACATCTGGGCCGAGCTAGAGGCGACATACTACGACAGAGCCGGCCCAAGCATTACGTTAACGAACGCTGAAGGGGACAACCTGGTGGCAAGCCTGAGCGTTGACAACATACAGAAAGAGGCCCACAGGAGAGAATCAAGCCAAGAAAAGAAAGCAGCAGCGCTGATCCCGAGACCAAGCCAGTCGGACTATGCAAAGGTCGCTAAGCAGGTCCGCGAATGGTCGTTCAGGTTCGACGGGGCGGAAAAACCATTCGAGTTCCTGGAGCAGGTAGAATGGTCCGCCAACACGTACGGTTTGGAGCTCGATATGATCCCTCGAGCGATGCCGGAGTTGCTAAAAGGAAGGGCTTTGAAATGGTTCATCGCCAACAATAAGCAGTGGAGAACTTGGGCAGAATTCATTGAAAGTTTCCACACATATTTCCTGCCAAGAGATTTCTTCACCAGGCTGGCGGACCAGGTCCGGCAAAGGAAGCAAGGCTTCAGCGAGTCGTTCAAGGACTACATGATCGACATGCAGACGATGGTGAGGCCACTTAATTACTCCCCTAAAGAGACCCTAAGGACCATCAAGGAAAACTGCACCCCTAGTCTAAGGATCTTCCTAAGGGCATACAAAGTGTCGGACCTGGACACGCTAATGATCCTAGCCGATGAGTACGAAGAACTGGAAAAGGAACGGGAAGTCTTCGCACAGGAGAACAAGTTCTCAAAGACAAAGTCGGCGTCACCAACACAGGTGACATGCAGGAGATGCGAGGAGGAAGATAACCAGGACACACGAGGAAACGACCAATGGTCACCACCACACCAAGCCAGACGACAGCAGGCAACAGACGCACCACGCGGAGGCCATTGGGCACCACCCCCACAGCAACAGAGACAGCCAAACAATACCTTGTGGAGGCCACCAAGCAACACACAGAGGCCACAAGATGCCACCCATATCACAGACCCGCAGGAGGCCTGTCGGAAATGCGGTGGGAACGGACACTGGGCTAGAGGATGTCGTAACCAGCGGCTGCTGTTTTGCTGGATATGCGGCAAGGTTGGTGTTAGGAGCGTCGATTGCTGCCAACGATCGGGAAATGGCCAGCGATCTCAGCCGCAGAGAGGCGAGCGGGGATCGCACAATGCCACCTCTCCAAACTAACGGGCGAGCTAATCGAGGAGGAGCAGCAGTTGTCCGCAGCTGTGATGATTGGTGGGAAAAGCTACAAAGCCACAATCGACACCGGAGCAACGGCAAGCTTCGTTAGCGAAGAATTGGCGGACAATATTGCTGCTCTAGGAAAGATTACAAGGACGAGACGGCAAGTTAGGTTGGCAGATGGAAGGTGCGGCGGAATTAATGCGCAGCTCGAGGTGGAGGTCAAATTCGGCAACAAACAAGTGACCATGAGCCTGTTGATTTTACCCGGGGTAGTGGATCCATTAGTGTTGGGATGGAACTTCCTGAAACAAGTCGGAACCGAGATAAGGTGTGCTGGACACGAAATAATAATACCAGCCAGGAACCGACACAATGGATGGCTCGAGGAAAAGCTATCAGTAGCAGTCGTTCAACAAGTAAACGAGTTGGACGATACTACAGCGTTCCTTGAAACAGAGCTGGCAGACTTCAGCACAATGTCGGGAACATCGAATATGGCAGAACACCAGATCAAAATGAAGGACGACAAGCCAATCAAGCAGAGATACTACCCAAAGAACCCAAAAATTCAAGGGGAAATCAACGCAAAGGTGGACGAGCTTCTCCAAATGGGGTTCATAGAGCATTCAAAGAGCCCATACAGCTCCCCCATCGTGATGGTGAAAAAGAAGACAGGCAAGTGGAGACTGTGTGTCGACTTCAGGCAGATCAACGCGAAGTCAGTGAAGGATGCCTACCCAATGCCCCGCATAAACTACATCCTAGATCAACTAAGAGAAGCGCGGTACATCAGCAGTTTGGACCTGAAGGATGGATACTGGCAGATCCCACTAGAAGAAAGTAGCAGGCAATATACAGCATTTACGGTACCAGGCAAAGGTCTGTTTCAGTGGAGGGTAATGCCGTTCGGACTTCACTCAGCGTCGGCAACGTTTCAGCGAGTCCTGGACCAAGTAATTGGCCCCGAGATGTCACCTCACGCATTCGCTTACCAGGATGACATAATAGTGATCGGTCGCACGCTGGAAGAACACAAAAGAAACCTGAAGGAAGTGTTCCGGCGTCTAAAGGAGGCAAATCTGAGGCTGAATCCAGAAAAATGCCAATTCTTCAAAAAGGAGCTGCTGTACCTGGGTCATCGAGTGACTAGCGAGGGAATAGGAACAGATCCAGAAAAAGTAGCCGCCATCGCCGAACTAGAACCGCCATCGACTGTCAAAGAGCTCCGGCAATACCTAGGAGTAGCGTCGTGGTACCGCCGGTTTGTACCAGATTTTTCCAGAATCGTCAAACCCCTGAACGACCTGCTGCGCAAAGGCAGTAAGTGGGAGTGGACACCAGAGCACCAGACGGCGTTTGAGGAGGTTAAGGCAAGACTCGTGGCAGATCCAGTGCTAGCATGCCCGGACTTCAGTAGAACTTTCATCCTGCAAACAGACGCCAGCGACTACGGCATCGGAGCGATACTGACCCAGGACACCGAAAAGGGCGAAAGAGTAATCTCCTACTCGAGCCGAACACTGAACGGCGCGGAGAAGAACTACTCGACAACGGAGAAGGAGTGCTTGGCGATCGTCTGGGCGATCCGGAAGCTCAGGCCATATCTGGAAGGTTACCACTTTAAGGTAGTAACCGACCACATGGCCCTGAAGTGGCTCAACAGCATCGAAAGCCCTTCAGGAAGGATCGCCAGATGGGCCCTGGAGCTACAACAGTACGACTTCGAGATAGCGTACAGAAAGGGCCAGCTAAACGTGGTGGCCGACGCATTATCAAGACAACCACTACCAGAGACGCTACGAGGAGTAAAAGAGGCATCGGCAACAATAACCTCAGGAGAGTGCAGCTGGATCAAGGACATGGGCGAAAAGATAAGGACCCAACCGCAGAAGTACCCGGACTATGTTATGGATGGTGAGACACTGTACAGAAACATACCTCACCGAGCAGGCAGTGAAGACGTCGCATCATGGAAGATGTGCGTCCCGAAGTCACTACGAGAAACAGTGTTGAGGGAAAACCACGACGCACCGTCCGCGGGACACGTAGGAAGCCGAAGGACAATTGCACGGTTGGCAGCCCGATACTACTGGCCAGGCATGCATAGAGACGCCCGAGCCCACGTACGAAAATGCGAGATTTGCATGCGGTTTAAGCCCAATCAGATGCAGGCGGCTGGGAAGATGTTGACCCAAGTGCCGGAGGAACCATGGGCCACGGTATGTGCAGACTTCGTTGGACCCCTACCAAGATCTAAGCACGGGAATCAAATGCTGCTGGTCATGATAGACAGGTTTTCGAAATGGACGGAACTGGTGCCCCTACGCAGTGCGACGGCAGAGTCGCTCAAAAAGGCATTTAGGGAGCGCATAATCGCAAGGTACGGGGTCCCGAAGGTGGTCATAACGGACAATGGAGTACAGTTTGCAAGCCGCATATTTAAAAATTTCCTGGCTGAGATGGGTATCAGTCAACAATTCACCGCGCCATACACACCACAAGAGAATCCAACCGAACGAGCAAACAGAACGGTCAAGACCATGATTGCCCAGTTCGCAGGGCAGGACCAGAGAAACTGGGACGAGAAGTGGCCGGAGATTATGCTAGCAGTGAACACGAGCACATCGGAATCCACTGGCCATACTCCGGCGTTTCTTACCCAGGGAAGGGAACCACGTCTACCCAGCAGCCTATATGATAAGGAAACCCTAGGCACGGGACGAGCTACGGAGACCCCTGAGGAAAATGCCAACAAACTAAAAGAGGTATTCGAGATCGTGCGGCGAAATATGGAAAAGGCGTCCCAGGACCAAGCCAGACACTACAATCTGAGAAGGAGGCAATGGTCACCAGCGGTGGGCGACATAGTGTGGGCCAAGGAACATCACCTGTCCAAAGCGGCCGAAGGATTCGCCGCAAAACTAGCCCCGAGGTACGATGGCCCTTACCAGGTGGTAGATTTCGTCTCTCCAGTGATCTGCAAAATTCGCCACACACAGTCAAAAAAAGAAAAGACAGTTCACGTTGGCGAGCTCAAGCAACAAGTAAACGAGCAGACAGCAGAAACATCAGATGTCTAACAACGGGTACGAGGCGGCAGGATTAGGCGTCAGGCCGAAGCGAGAGTCATCCATACGCCACACGGAAAGGACAATCAGGATAGAACAAGGACATGGATAAGGATCACACGTTGATCCAGACTGCGAGGCCACAGGATTAGGCGTCAGGCCGAAGCGAGAGTCATCCACACGCCACGCAGAAAGGTCAACCATAAGGGTAGGGCACTAGGACGTGGATAGGGATGGATGGTGATCCCGACCGCAAGGCAACAGGATTCAGCGTCGGGCAGTTGCCAGAGTCATCCGCGATAACGCCAGGCGGAAGGGACACTTACAAAACGGCACATGGATACGGGTAACGCAGACAACACAAGACGCGCAGTCCAGACATACACCGCAGCATCCGGAGATTCTATACGGAATGCGCCGGACGAGCTCGTCTAGTTGTTACCCGAGGAAAAGGGGAGGACGGTGCAGAATCAGATCTACACCGTAGCCAGCTGGTCACAAAAAAAAAAAAAAAAGAAAACAGAAACACGCACCACACCAACAGTTGACTAAAAACAAGAAAAGGAACGGGGCATGCATGGGCCGCACCAGCAACCTGAAATTTAAAGGGGGCTTAATGCAGGAAGCAGAAAGACATCATAAATACTTACCGGCTGTCCTGGTTGCGAAGCGAATGCGAAGTCCTCTACGCAACCGCTCTCAAAAGCTGCCAATGTGGAGTCAGATTGCTGCCAACAGAGGACGAGTGAAGGGCGAGAGAGGACGAAAGGATGAGATGAAAAGGAGTGAAGGAAATGCAAAAGAAACTTACCTATGAATTTCATAGTATGAAAGTTGCAAAATCACCACGAGCCAGGGAAGGGGGCGCCTCGATAGGCGATCGATTGGCACTGGACGATAGTGCGATCGATGGGCACACGACAATGGAAATATCGGCCAAGGTGAAAATATCGCAAACGAGCAGGTGGCAACGCCGCACCGTCGGTATCGATATGCGAATAAATATCGATCACGCACGAATGGTGTGACCAGGCGGAGGAAACATGGAAAGGAGTGAGACGCAGCAATGAGCAGCGAGCTGGGGATCGATAGCCCAGGAGTATCGATGTCCCAGTGGGAACACAGGAAATATCGGCGCGGGAGATTTAAAGTTGCTACGAGGAGGATGACCCCCGCTGTAGAAACTCAAGGGAGTTAAGAGCGTCGAGGGAGCATCGAGGGAGCAACGAGGGAGCGCCGCGGGAATCACAAGGACTCAAAGGCTAGGATAAGCAAGGAAACGCCGGAGAGTAGGAACCAGTTTTAAATGTTTCCCGAAGTAAGGGGGGAATGTGAGGAGTTGAATAACTCCCCACAAATAGAAGCAGCAGCAGATGGCCGGCCGCTTACCAGATACGCGGCGAATTCGCGTAGTAACGGCGCGGCGGGGAGAACGAGAGAGTTTGGAGACCAACGAAGGAGAGCGAGAGAGTTTGGAGACCAACGAAGGAGAGCGAGAGAGTTTGGAGACCAATGAAGGAGAGCGAGAGAGATTGGAGACCAAGGATGGAGATCGAGAGAGAATGGAGACTTCGCGGGCAGAGCAAGAGTGCCGTACTTTGGACTTTGGACTCTCCCGTGAACTTTGGACCGGGAGAGGAAGTGCCACATCTCGGCAGTGGAGCGGCACACAGGAGTGCCACAAGCGGCACGGGAATCAGCGGAACGGCAGCAGTGGGCGGAACATCTATTGGAAGCGGTACATAAAGGACAAGTGGGTCATCCAGGAGGCACGGACTTTGGACCCAGAGTGGAGAGATCCAGCGGGCCGTGCGCAAAAGGGAAATAACGGTGCTTGGAGGCCCTATATAAGGCCGCAGAGCGCTGGCAGCTGGATCAGTCGATCAAGAGGAGTCAAGCCTTCAAGATCAGTCAAAGTACCAAGTGAGCAATCAGTCAAACAAGTAATCTACAAGGGAGCTACAACCAAGCGAGTCGTCGGAAGCAGCGCCGTGGGAAGCATAGAAGGAGCAAGATCGCCACGTCGAGACGTTCGGGATTAGGACATCAGGAATCTCCGAATTGAGACACAGGTGGCTGAGTTCTGAAAGGCATCACGCGGCTAAGTCAAGGCGTTTGTTTTCTAACTTTGTCACGACCACACCCTGGCGAGTCGCCCGGCGGGTCTGTCAGAGACAAGCAAAAGAGTCCTACGACGAAGAGCCGTCAGTTTGGGGAGGAAAGTTGTCTGCGACCCAGCGTACCTTGCCCGACCAAGCAGGACCTGGCGTGACGGACGAGCGGTAGATCGATTTGTGGTTTCGAAAGGCGTCAGCCTGGAGAGCCCTGCGATTACCGGCGAAGTTCCCGAGCAGCGACCGCACAGCTCCCCGAGCGCCAGAACAACGAGATACTAGCCAGAAGACAGCGCAGAGGACATCGACAGCGACGCCAGCAGACATTTCCGGCAGCCACGTTACCATCGCCGCGCGGAGCTCATTGGGGAGCGCAGGAGCGTCGCGGACGTCACGCATTAGGGTGAAGCCGGGTGGAACGTTCGTCTGCGCTAGGCGTAAAGCGAAGTGAACCGCTAGGCAGTCTTGACTGTCAGCGCGAACTGAGCAAGAACCTAGCGGGACCGTCCGGGACAGAGCAAGGGACAGTATTGCCTCGAAAGGCGTCAGCCTGGAGAGCAAGGCTTGTTCACCCTAGTCTGAGAACGGTGACGCTTCCCTAAGCCCACAAGGCCGAATTCTCTGCGGGTCTAAGGCGCAACAAGCGACCCCGAGGCAACGCGTCGGCAAGCAAGCAGAGGCGGCCACTACGAGCGTCCCGAGATCCAGGATCCAGAGGAGGACGAGTCAACGCGTCGAGAAGCCAGAAGGAGGAGCACCAGCAGCCGGCGGAACCAGAATAAGGAGATACAGAAACCAGCATAGCCACACACCCGCTGTACCAATACCACGAGAATAAATCCCACTGTTACCATTTGAACACTTTGTTTTCTCACTGATCTACGGGCAATCACGTCATATAAATTTGGTGGGACGAACACACAATCTTCTGAGCTAGCCGCACGAATCTCGTAGCGAGCAGACATACAAAATCAGTTCGTTACAACTTCCCCAATACCTATGAGTCCGGTGAAAACGCTGACGACCACAGAATGAAAAAAAAAAAAAAGAGAGACAAAAGTTCATAACGATAAGAATATATTTAGTTATCAAGTAAATCAAAAAAAAAAGGGGGGGTCACTACTCATGACCCGAATCACTAGCGGAGTCGTAATACATCTTGGACGGATCGGCGTCCGGCACTGGAGGACCACGCAAAGTAACGGCAAGCACAGCCAATCGAACAACAGCAAAACGATTGTTAGGAAGAAGGATGAAGGAGCCGTCGTGGACCGTCACACTCCGATGGGGAGGATAACGCAGACCATCTATAACAGGGCCACATGAGGTACGGATCGAGACCGTACGGCGTTTACGACGTACATAGAATCCTGGAATATTATCCAGCAACGACCAACAGGTGGGAATACGAGTGCAACGCAGCGAACCGTCAAGGTCCAAAACGACCTCGCAATGGTCTTCAAGCACCATTGCGACAAACTGAGACCCAATAACACAGAACACCGCAGTTTTTATAGATGGTTAACGAGACCTCAGCAAAAAAATATATATAGATACATATGTAACAGTAGAATAAGCAATTTATTAAGTATTAAACAGTAACAAAGGCAGATCCAATATCGCATTCGACACCGGAATCCGATTCATCATACCAGGATGGCACGTCCGCACGCAAAACAGGGCTGTCACTACGATGCAAGGCCAGGACAGCACGCCGAAAAACCAAGAAAGACCCGTCGTCCAATAAGAGGAAGGACTCAGGATGAAGTTGGACCACACGACCAGCTGGATATCGCAGGTTGCGCCAAACGAAACCAATCGGACTACGTATCCACAGTTGGTTTCCTCGACGAAATATCTTGGGACCATTTGGATAAAGGAGATGCAGTCCTTGTGGGAGACGAGTAGACTCCTCCGCAGATGCGAACTGAATCACGAGATCAGTACAAGGAACGAGCAACATGTCGACAACTGACAAACAGTGGCTACCCTCCGCTTTTATTGACGAACCCGTCAATGGGGGGGAGAATGTTCGTAACCAAGGCAACTCGGATCGATCTAGCATGGTTACGAACACGGGTCAAACGCACGCAATCTCCAACACGACGGAGTTGCAAGTGATCAGCGAGCCGAACATACCACCAATGCAACTTATACGGAACAGCGACCAGGCGCACAGTGGCAGCACAATACAGTGCCGACGCTGCAAGTATGGGACAGCCAGTCACGACGGTCAGTGGGTCAGCAGCCACAAGCAGCATACCGCTGACATTGCAGCATAGACGATAAAATGTAGGTGAACCCAATATGAGGCGTAACATGTCAGTTAATATAGGCACCCAAGTTCCGGGTCATGATAGTATTTAAGCTCTGATCGACAGCTCAATAAAGTCAGTTACAAATCCAAACACTCACAAGTCTTCTTACTCTATATCGTAAAGACTCTTGTCAACTCACCCTAACACAGCTCATCGATCGCCTGTGGTCCGGCACCATACACCCTTAGCTATCTGTGTCGCGACGCGAATCGTCCTGTGTTCTCTAGTGTCCCCGTGCTAGCGACAGGTGTGCCATTATCCTCCTGATCCCGCGGAGTGACCTCAACACACTGTTGACCCCGGTTACACGAGTATCCGGCACCCCTACTCACACAGTCCATATCGCCTGTGGTCCGGCACCGTGACACCCATAGTCACCCGTGTCGCGACGCGATCCGACTGCAACAAACAGCGTCCCCGTGCCCGCGACGAGCGTCTACACCCCTCCTCGTCCCGCGGAGAGACCCGACCTTGTCCATCTGACTTTGGGCAAGAACAATAATATTACCTACTACAAGCTATACTTAAATAAATTCCATCGTGGTGGCTTTATGGTGTCTCATAAGTAATGGCAAGAGCTTGTGGAATTCGAGAATCTGAAAATATCCAAACAATTTGTGTTATTTGTTTTGTTGTGGGAGAATCATTGATTGAAAAGAGGTTATAGGCATTCAAATGTTCCTCCAGAATATCAGTCCCTGTGGATCTGCAAATATTAAAATCTCCTAATACTAATACTTTAGTATTATCCATTCTACGCACTTTTTCCACATCAGCTTTAATTTCATTTCGAAATCTTGCAATTGAAAATCCGGGACTCCTATAAACAATTATAAATGACGTGTCAAGATATTTAAATGTAATCTATTGATACGTTGCCCTTGTGTTTGTGGACTTCTTTATCTCAAACAGAAATAATACATTTTGCGAAATGTTTTGTTTGTTTGTTTGTTTAGCCCGATGCGCTAGTTGCTCTGCTGCAACCTAAGTACAACGAAGCTCGCTTAATGCCTCTTTTAAGATGCACTGCGACTTTGCTGTAGGTTGCTCCTTGGCTCTTATGGATGGTAATAGCCTCAGCAGGAACAACTGGAAATTGTTTTCGATCAATAGAAGAATGTCCCGAATTTTCGCATTGGAATACTCGGGCTGTTTTATAAATTGGAGTCCAGTCTGGGTGATCATTTCCTCGAACTTTTGACCTAGCTATAGTACCGACAGTGGCATCTGTAAACTTAATCCACAGTCCAGTAACTAATAATGAGCCGATAACCATACAGTTGTCAATTCGCATTAATTGACCAGTTGCCCCATTTACAAGTCCATCATTTGTGTCAATATTGACGGTAACCATATATTTTGCAGTATTCTTCAGGTGTAAAATATATGGTAGACCCTGAGTTTCAGAGGTCTACATGTTTTGGGCATGCCTAAGAGTTGATTCTCGACTTCTTTCAGACATATTAGCTGACTTAACTGTATCTACTGCAGTTGACACAAATTCTTCAGTACTAATTTGGGCAAGTTTTAGGGAGTTGTAATGGTTTACGTCAGCATTAGAACAGAATAAGTGAGTTGCATCGTCAGGAACATCGGTTACTGGAAGAACTCTTGTCCTGAAAAGCTCAATATCTGCATCTGTCCTGTTGGCTTCAGACATATTATTCAAAGCCAAAGCAAAAGCGTGGTCGTCACGTTGCCGCATTATTTCCGTTAGCTCGAAAAACTTAAAGTTATTCCAAAGGTTAGCTCCTGCCAGAATATTATAGGGATTAGATGTATTTTCTGCGAATATCCAACGATTTCCAACTGGGCTAAGCTGCTTCAGATCTCCAAACACTATTATAGACTTGCCCCCAAAACTTACATCTTGACTTCTAAAAATTTGACAAAGTCTTTGATCTAAGTATCCAAGCATTTTTGATCCGACCATCGAGATCTCATCTATAATAATTAATTGGATATCAATCAACTTGCAATGCATTGTATTTAAAGTGTCATTGCTTAAGGGTCTTAAAGGACCAGATGTTTGATTAACAGGAAGGGAGAAAACTGAATGAAGCGTTAGTCCCCCAATCCCAAAAGCTGTTTTTCCAGTAGGAGCACGAAGTAAAACCTTTGCGGAATCTGTTGCCCCAGGAAGTTTATTTGCTCGCCAAGTTATAGACTGAAATGTTGTAGAAATCAATCTGCTTTTTCCCCCTCCGGCCCCTCCACCAACATATTCATAAAATGTTTTTTTGGCTGCAACTTTATACTGGCGTTGCTTAAAGTTGAGAGACCGGGTAAGCGAGCAAAGGTTATCGTCAGATACTATCGGAGGAAGTCTTATAAGAGGAAGTTTGCCATTTTAATGATTTTCATCTTGGGGTACATTTACGTTTTGGGCGACGTCGGGGACTGCCAAAGCTCTGAACTCTTCATCAAGGTATTGAGAGGCTGGCCCTTCGGGAAGGGGGCCGTTTTCTTCTCTATCCACATTTTTCAGATCTTGAAGAACTCTCTCTAACTCCATGTCGTGAAACACATCATACTGCTCTTTATTGCGTTTAATAATTTCAAAATTATTTCTAAATTTGCTTTCATTGTCGTTTGAAATGAGTTCCGTTTCTTCACTTCTCCATGGGAAAAAGAGCATTACGTGCTCTCTAAAATAATCTGATGGAGAAGAGCTTAAACTGAAGCGAACCTAATAACCTAAGAATAAGGGCATGATTACGTCTTTTTACCCTACCAGTCCCATCCAGCATTTGGTAACTTTGTGCAGCAACGTTATTTTCTTCATCTGCATCAAAGTCGATTGGTTCGTCATATTCTTCGTTTGACTGTTCTGATCGTGCATTTAGCTTGGAGAATTTGAACCAAGCCGCAAATTCCGCAAGACATGACGACTCTAGTTGCTAATGTATCGATCAAGTAAATTTCGCTCAAAAATAACTGTTGAGTTTGCGGGAAGCTGTTCTAATTCTCTGTTAGATCGGACTATCCGGACCCTTTTATCTGGATGGCAAGTGTTAATAAAAACATTCCCTTCACTAGCCTCAGACATGTGTAAACCTAAAATGTTGTATGCAGCTTCTTGGGCAGATATATCTGTAGCGTTAATAAACTTGTTCCCCAAATGCTGCAATTTTTTTTTGACGGAAACACTTCCATGGCTTATTTCTGTCATTGCTTCTCGAAGCAGTTGCGACACGCCACGGTTGGATTTATTTATGTAGTTAATTATATAACTACAACACGCGTAAGCATCTAGAATGAATTGAATATCCATGTTTGCTCTATGCAAGCCTAAAATATTTCTATTGTAAGCATTTAGCAACCTATCAGAAAATTGGCGACGAAGAAATACTTGGGGCTTTTTTAAGCTAGACCGAATGGCGAACTTGTACTCCTCATATGAAATTTCAAGATGGCTGAGAAAATATTCAAAATTATTAAACATGGCCGATTCTTCTTCGGAAACAGACTTTAGGAGCTCTTTAACTTTTTTATATATTTCTTTATATTCTTCAACGTTGGATTCGTTTTCTTCAAATGGATACAAAACCAGAGTTTCAGGCATTGGTGGGTATGGCATATTAAAACGGCAGAATTGTTGTCCTCGCAGTTCCCTTAAACATGAAGCGCTGTGCTTATGGCGCTGATATTGAATTACTTCATGCATTTCAGGATCGTCCCCGCTGGTAGTAATGAAGCAATCAACAAAGCGGGTGACCTCTTCGGCGTTATCGGGTTCTTCTAGCTTTGGGGCACCAGAAAACTAATACATGCCATGAGAGTGCGGCGATCCTCTGTGCTGGAACTCGATCCTCCAATAATAATGGACGAGTCTTAACTCACCAAATATCTCGGAGCTTTTAAATAATTTCATTAATTGCCGGAACCTATAGTCGAAGTACCGGGAGCACGTTACTGGGTCAGATCGAATTAATCTAGCTTTTTCGGCGCTAGAAAGAGCTGCTGCCTCTTCCTCAGTAATGTCTCTGCTATCCAATAAAAGAGAAAGAATAACTTAGAGTTCGTTCCATTTAGATTCAGCAGCAGAAAGGGTTATAAAGAATGTAGGCAACCCAAATTGTCTAATCATGGCTATAACTTTCTTTTTTTCTGCCTCCCAGTGTGCTGGAGCTAAACGAAGGCCTTTTAGAATGTGAAATCCATCGTCATGTTGTACAAAAAAAAAATTTCCCTCACATTTGCAGCAGTTACTGCACCTGATTTTTTTCGTAGGGCAATGGAAATAGAACTTTGAATTCGTTGCATTTCATAAAATTTGTACATATAAAGGACTTTGGGCACTACTGGGCAACGACGGTCGTAAAAGCGAATTTGCGATCTTGCTTTTTTTGCATAGGTCGAATTCGCCTTAAATATTTCGCCGCAAAAAATAGTTGGGAAAGAATTGTGAGGATGCGTGAAACACACCCTTCACATTTCGCCACTTCTATTCTATTCTTTCCGCCACGAAGGCATACAATTGGAGATCACGCCACGAAGACCATTTATTTATAAGTTATAATATATATAATATAATTATAATATAAGTCGTTACGCCACGAAGGCTATTTATTTAGGTTCAAACTAGAAGCTAAGCTTATCCGACTTAAATATTGCGCGCACCAGGGCTGGAAAACCACCCAGTGTTGGTCAACCGAGGGCCAACAGCTGATAGTGCCGATAACGATAGGCGGGAGGTTCGAAAAGAAACTGTGTTGGGAAACGAAGAAACCCGGCAAGCCGGGCTTACATGCGGCCGCAAGGGCGGAAGCTCGCGCTCATTCTCGAATGGCAGCCAAGGCGATCAGACCTAGGAGCGGACTTCAACCCGGAGTGGTACAGCGGCACGAGCGTCGGCACGCCGGATCCAAGGAGTAAGTGGGACAGACAATAGCGATCAGACTGAGTGCGAGTAGGGGTAGTAGTAGTAGTACTAGCGAATAATAAAGACAAGAGAGAATGAAGAAGTATGTGTCCGTGTGAATTTGTGCATTTTTCGGGAACCCACATGCAGTGATTTGTGCCGGTCGGGAATCGTGTTGCGCCAGAGCTGCTTACTCAGTACAAACGACCACCCGATCGCCCACAAGGAGCATAGGAAAGGATCGCCTCTGGCCACCCTCTCCTGGGAACCCCGCCCCAATTACGGTTTAGGTAGGCGCGAGCCACGTGCAGTGATCTGTGCCGGTCGGGAATCGTGTTGCGCCAGAGAAGCTTACTCAGTGCAAACGACCACTCGATCGACCACAGGGAGCACAGGGAAGGGTCGCCTCCGGCCATCCTCCCCTCGGATCCCTACCCCCTACCCCAGTAGCTTGTGAGTCGCACATCCAGGGGGAACGGCCACGCCGTCCAGTTTTGTTGGTATTTTCTCAGGGATCGGCTACGCCGCTCGTTTCGTTAGTATTTTCGCCGGGAGCAGCCCCGCCCTCCACTATACCTTTCGGGTGCCGTGTTGCGCTAGAGCTGCTTACTCGGTGCAACGCGGATACTCTGGCCTCCTTTCCCCACAAATCCCCGCGGCAACTCCCCGTCCAGTTTCGTCCCAACACTTTTCTACAAATTTAACTGTAGAGGACCCTGGCCGGACTGAGTTTTATCCCAGCCCATGAAAAAGGTCCTTACAGTTTGGCGCCCGAACAGGGACGGTAAAGGACGACTAGATATCCTTCAGGAGAGTTGGGTTTTTACCACCAACCGCATGGCCTAAAGACCCATGTCCAGTAGACGAGATTTACAGAAAGATAGGAGACCGCAGGAATAGTTAGAGTAGGGGATCCTGTAACGCTGCGCCCGCCAATGCCAACCCAATCCCGGAGCGCCACATAGCCACGTGGTCTCCCACGAAGCCTTCAAGCGCATACCGCGCCCCGAGCAGCGCCCTCAGAGCGGCCCAGCAGCGCCCAACAAGCGCCCAGCGATCGGCGTCAGTGCACCACCAGCGGCACCCACCCACGTGCCCACCAGGTGCCCACAGAGCGCCACCGGCAGCGCCGACAGCGCCGGACACGTGGTCACCAGCCACACAACGAGCGTCACCAGGAGCGCGCAACGAGCGGCCCCGCGCCCTCCGCAGCGTTCAGCGCCCATCGGGCGGCGTTATTTGCACCACCAGCAGCACCCACAGAGTGCCTACCGAGTGCCCACCGAGCGCCACCAGTAACGCCCACAGCAGCGCCCATCAGCAGCGCCCAGCAGCGCCCTCAGCAGCGCCAACCGCGCCGGATACGTGGTCACTAGCCACGCTACGAGCGCCACCAGGAGCGCCTAACGATCAGCGCCGCCGCTCACCAGCCGCACTCACCGAGCGCCAACGAGAGCGCTAGCCGCAACCACATCGGTCAGCCAGTGCCGCACGTCAGCAGCACCTGCCGTGCGCCCAGCGCCCAGTCACGCCACTAGGAGCGCTCACCAAGTGATCCCCAGCAGAGCCATCGGCAGCGCCACCGCGCGTATGCCCAGTGTCTCGGGAAAGAAAACGTCAGAGGACGCAGAATCAAAGCCAGATCCGGCAGCTGCCGGACTGGAAGAGGACAGGTTTTTCACCGCATCCGGGGGTGATTCCACGACCGCAAACATGGGGGTCAGGTGGATCGCCTACCGCCGGAAGGACGAGCTGCAGGCTCTGCTAAAAGAGTTTGGACTTGACCCGAACGGCCAAGTAGACGAACTACGACCACGATTGGCATTCTTCATCGGAGGAGGAGACCACAGCCCGGCTCTACGAGAGCGCTTTGCCGCACTGGAGGCAATATACCCGGAAGCACCCACCCAGAGGACGTCCACCAGTCGGGCCACCTCACCGATGCCCGGAATTGAGGATCACACGCTTCCCGTGCCATGCTTAGGGAACCTACGGAAAAGCCCTGGACGGGAGATACCGGCCGCCAACCCAGCCGCCCATCTCCCGCACAGCCCTATATCCGCGGCAGTGTTCGCCGAGAAACTGCGAGGATGGGGCGTACTGTTTGACGGACAGTCAGACCCCGTTCATTTTATAGAACGCATCGAGGAAGGTGCCACTGCCTACAATGTGAGAACCGAGGGCCGTCATTGGACTTCTCTCAGGCCGCGCCGAAGGCTGGTACCGGGCATACCAAATGCACACCGAGCCATGGGAAACTTTCCGGAGAGAGTTTCTGGAGTTTTTCTTGCCTCCGCGGTACTACCAGAGCCTAGAAGATGCCATCCGGACCAGGCAACAACAAGTGGGCGAGCCCTTCAAAATATACGTAGTGGAATTACGCCTGATGACGCAACGCGCCAAGTACTCACTAGGCCAGGAGCTCGAGCGGATCTACGAGAATTTGATGCCGGAGGGGCTTACCCAACTGGCAACTGCGTTCGAAATCGCACGGGATCGAGACCCCGTTCGACATGCAGCCCTAATTCCAACCGCAAGCTGGAATTCCGGCAGGGAGAGCAGCGGAAGACCCACACCTCGACCCCAGAACTTTCTCGCTCCAACGCCCTCTGGACCCAGGAGGCCGGCGATATCCAACGGGATGATCGCCCAGGAAGCGGAACCACCGGTTGACATCGGCAGAGCTTGTCACCGCTGCGGAGAAATTGGACACTTCACACGAGAATGCCGAAACCCACCGCTGATGTACTGCTGGGACTGTGGGAAACGAAGCATCCGTACCATCGACTGCTGCCGCCGGACGGAAAACGGCCAGGGTCGCCGCCCACGTCGGGAGCCCGCGGTGACCCACTCGGTGCTCCCCCATCACTAGATTCCCCACTCCGCCTGGCGGGGGGGCGAATTGTTGCCAATGTTACCATCGAGGGACAACCTTTCTCGGCAACAATTGACACAGGAGCCTCGCGAAGCTTTGTCAGCGAAGCGATCGCCAAGCGCCTAGACTCAGGAAGAAACAGCAGAGAAGTCCGCTCCCGCATCTCTCTGGCGGATGGATCCCAGAAAGAGGTGACCAAGGCCCTCCGGGCGCAAGTCGGCTTTAACGACCGACAGATCGGGCTGACGCTACTAGTCCTGCCAACGATCCTGGATGAAGTGATTTTGGGCATCGACTTTCTCTGCGCCATCAGCGCAACTCTAATCTGCGGGCAAGTCTGCTTGCAACTAGCCCCACCTGCCACCCGGAAGGTAGAACCAACCCCAGATACGCGGACGACTCCTGCGGCCGCAACCGCGCAATCCCCAAGCACACCCGGTACGCCGCAATCATCGCAAGGCACCGAGGAGGGGACCAAAACAGTTCCAAAGCCTGCTCCGAGGACTCACATAAAGCCAAACGCGCCAGTGCGGAAGACAAGTCCTGACCCCTCGGGACCCCCGTTGTCAAGGAACCCGTCAGGCGACACCGCGGGAACCTGCATCACCACGGAGAACAGGTACGGCCTACAACCGCAGGCGGACGCCGCCACGGCAAAGGAGAAGAACCCGTTTCGACGACCCTCCACGAGCGCCCTGTTGGCCACCACAACGGCGGAAACTCACACGCGCAAACCAGCCACCTCACCTGGGCCTGGGGAACCACAACGGAAAATCGGTGTATATCAGCTGCCAGCCCAGTCGGACGCAGCCAGCGCACGGAAGCACAACCCGTTCCGGAGCCACTGTCCCCACGGACACCTGGCCACTGTAGCGGAGGACCCAACCAGAAACCGCCCACTTTCTGCAGGGGGAGCTACAGCTTTTCGACGAGCTAAGCGGGCCAACGGAGATCGCCGAGCATACCATCACTCTCCGGGATAATAAGCCACTAAAGCAGCGGTATTATCCAAAGAACCCCGCCATGCAGAGCATAATCAATCAGCAGTTGGACGAGCTATTACGAGACGACCGAATCGAGCCCTCCCGTAGCCCGCACAGTGCCCCGCTGGTGCTCGTGCGGAAGAAGACAGGGGATATGCGGATGTGCATCGACTATCGACAACTCAACGCACATTCCATACCCGATGCGTACCCACTCCCACGAATCAACCACATATTGGAGCGGCTACGGAACGCCCGGTTCATCTCAACGCTGGATCTTAAGAATGGATACTGGCAGATCCCTATGGCGGAAGGAAGCCGCGAATGCACGGCTTTTACCGTCCCTGGGCGTGGACTCTTCCACTGGAAAGTCATGCCCTTTGGACTGCATTCTGCCCCAGCAACGTTCCAGCGAGCCCTTGACAGCGTCATCGGGCCGGATATGGAACCCCACGCCTTTGCCTACTTGGATGACATCATCGTCATCGGGGCGACGTGGGAGGAACATGCCAGGAATCTCAGGGAAGTCTTCCGACGACTGCGGGAAGCAAAGTTTCGGCTGAATCAAGGCAAGTGCAAGTTTTTCCAGAAAAAGCTGGTATACTTAGGCCACTTGATCAGCGAAGAAGGCATAAGGACGGACCCAGATAAGATAGCTGCTATCCAGGGACTACGCCCGCCAACCAACGTCAAGGAACTCCGTCGCCATTTGGGCATCGCATCTTGGTATCGACGCTTCGTCCAGGATTTCGCCTCCATCGTTCAGCCCATGTCCCGACTCCTCAGGAAGGGGGTCAAGTGGAGCTGGGAGGAGCCCCAACAGCAGGCATTCGAGACACTCAAAGCCAGACTAACGGCCGCACCGGTACTGGCCTGCCCAAATTTTGAATACAAGTTCCAGCTTCAGACGGATGCAAGTGATACAGGACTTGGAGCAGTCCTCACTCAGAGCATCGATGGAGAGGAGAAGGTCATCGCCTACGTAAGTCGACGCCTCGAGCGAGCCGAGGAAAACTACTCCACTACCGAAAAGGAGTGCCTCGCCATAGTTTGGGCCACGCGGAAGCTACGCTGCTACTTGGAGGGCTACCAGTTTGACGTGATTACGGATCACCTCGCTCTCAAGTGGTTGAACTCGATTGAAAACCCCACGGGCCGTATAGCCCGGTGGGCTCTGGAGCTGCAACAATACCAGTTTACCGTCCTCTATCGGAAGGGCAAATACAACGTTGTCGCCGACGCCCTCTCCCGACAACCCCTAGGGATGCTTCAGCTGCTCGCGGAACACGGAACTCAGTGCAAATGGATCCGGAGGATGCAAGAAGAAGTCCAGAGGCGCCCCGAAAAGTTTCCGGATTACACTCTGGATCACGGACAGCTGTATCGACACATCGGACACACCTCAGACGTGGGAAACAGCAACCCATGGAAGCTTGGCGTGCCTCGGGAGCAGAGACAACGAGTGCTGGAGGAATGCCACGACCACCCTTCTGCTGGTCACCTGGGCATCCGGAAGACTCGCAGACGGATTGCCCAACGATATTTCTGGCCGGGATTACATCGAGACGTTGTGCGGTACGTCACCAGCTGCTTGGTTTGCCAACAATACAAGGTGAGTCAACGCAAACCGGCGGGCAAAATGCTCACCCGCCATCCCACGGAGCCATTTGCGCTCGTCGGAGTCGACTTCGTTGGACCTCTTCCTCGGACCCGACGAGGGAATACCATGCTGCTCGTATTTATAGATGTCTTTTCCAAATGGGTCGAGATCATACCCCTAAAGAAGGCCACAGCCGCCCAACTGGAGTTTGGATTTCGGGAAAGGATAATATCCCGCTTTGGAGCACCCAGGACTTTGATCTGCGACAACGGCACGCAGTTCACCAGCCGCGGTTTCAAGACATTCTGTCGCACTAACGGCATCAAACTGGAATACACAGCTCCCTATTCCCCGCAGCAGAACCCCACCGAACGGGCAAACCGGACCATCAAGACAATGTTAGCCCAGTACGTGAACCAGGATCACAGGACATGGGATCAGCTACTGCCAGAGATCTCGCTGGCCATAAACACGAGCATCTCAGATAGCACCGGTTTCAGCCCCGCCTATCTGGTGCAGGGTAGGGAACCCAGATTGCCAGGGGCCCTCTTTGATGTGGTCACGCCTGGTCTACACTCGTCGCCGTTGGACCCCACTGAGCGAGCTAAATGACTTCAGGAAGCTTTCCGCACTGCGCTGGAAACCAACCCGATGGCTTCTCAGGAACAAGGCCGCCACTACAATTTGCGACGTCGCGAGTGGAGACCTCAGCTCGGATCACAGGTTATGGTCCGCCTCCACCACCTGTCAAAGGCCAGCGAAGGCTTTAACGCGAAGCTTGCTCCTAAGTACTCGGGGCCATTTAAGGTGCTGAAGTTCCTCTCCCCGAATATCGTCAGGATACAACATATGGAAAACAGGAAGAGGCGAACAGCAGGAGTAGGCGACCTGAAGGAGTACCACCAACGCAGTGACCAACTAGGGGACCCGGAAGAAGCCACCAGAGAGAGCGCGTGCCCAACATAAGGGAGTCGACGAATGTACCCAAAGCATCGTAGTAATAACTTTAGTAGAAAACTAGGTTAAGCTGAGAGTTGTACCCACTAGATAAGTCGATCCTCGCACTCAGGCAGGGCCAGTAAGGAACGTAGGCCTAGGCTAATATTCTAGCAATTTACAGATCGGAACTACAACAACATGATGGTGCCTTTCTACCCAAACTTCGTCGCAGAGGTCTACCAACCGGTCGACCACCGTGACTCGGACACGGATACCAATGACGGCGCACCCCCCAGCCGGGACTCGGTCCTGTCAGACCGGAGCCCCACACCACCCAGCTTCAGCACCGCCGGGCGGGAGGTGATCGTTTCCCTCCGCCATAATCACGCCGAAGAAAGGGGGGGGTGTGAGGATGCGTGAAACACACCCTTCACATTTCGCCACTTCTATTCTATTCTTTCCGCCACGAAGGCATACAATTGGAGATCACGCCACGAAGGCCATTTATTTATAAGTTATAATATATATAATATAATTATAATATAAGTCGTTACGCCACGAAGGCAATTTATTTAAGTTCAAACTAGAAGCTAAGCTTATCCGATTTAAATATTGCGCGCACCAGGGCTGGAAAACCACCCAGTGTTGGTCAACCGAGGGCCAACAGCTGCTAGTGCCGATAGCGATAGGCGGGAGGTTCGATAAGAAACTGTGTTGGGAAACGAAGAAACCCGGCAAGCCGGGCTTACATGCGGCCGCAAGGGCGGAAGCTCGCGCTCATTCTCTAATGGCAGCCAAGGCGATCAGACCTAGGAGCGGACTTCAACCCGGAGTGGTACAGCGGCACGAGCGTCGGCACGCCGGATCCAAGGAGTAAGTGGGACAGACAATAGCGATCAGACTGAGTGCGAGTAGGGGTAGTAGTAGTAGTACTAGCGAATAATAAAGACAAGAGAGAATGAAGAAGTATGTGTCCGTGTGAATTTGTGCATTTTTCGGGAACCCACGTGCAGTGATTTGTGCCGGTCGGGAATCGTGTTGCGCCAGAGCTGCTTACTCAGTGCAAACGACCACCCGATCGCCCACAAGGAGCATAGGAAAGGATCGCCTCTGGCCACCCTCTCCTGGGAACCCCGCCCCAATTACGGTTTAGGTAGGTGCGAGCCGCGTGCAGTGATTTGTGCCGGTCGGGAATCGTGTTGCGCCAGAGCTGCTTACTTAGTGCAAACGACCACCCGATCGCCCACAAGGAGCATAGGAAAGGATCGCCTCTGGCCACCCTCTCCTGGGAACCCCGCCCCAATTACGGTTTAGGTAGGCGCGAGCCACGTGCAGTGATTTGTGCCGGTCGGGAATCGTGTTGCGCCAGAGCTGCTTACTCAGTGCAAACGACCACCCGATCGCCCACAAGGAGCATAGGAAAGGATCGCCTCTGGCCACCCTCTCCTGGGAACCCCGCCCCAAATACGGTTTAGGTAGTCGCGAGCCACGTGCAGTGACCTGTGCCGGTCGGGAATCGTGTTGCGCCAGAGAAGCTTACTCAGTGCAAACGACCTCTCGATCGACCACAGGGAGCACAGGGAAGGGTCGCCTCCGGCCATCCTCCCCTCGGATCCCTACCCCCCTACCCCAGTAGCTTGTGAGTCGCACATCCAGGGGGAACGGCCACGCCGTCCAGATTTGTTGGTATATTCTCAGGGATCGGCTACGCCGCTCGTTTCGTTAGTATTTTCGCCGGGAGCAGCCCCGCCCTCCACTATACCTTTCGGGTGCCGTGTTGCGCTAGAGCTGCTTACTCGGTGCAACGCGGATACTCTGGCCTCCTTTCCCCACAAATCCCCGCGGCAACTCCCCGACCAGTTTCGTCCCAACACTTTTCTACAAATTTAACTGACCCTGGCCGGACTGAGTTTTATCCCAGCCCATGAAAAAGGTCCTTACATAATGTTCTTCTGCGTCGTCGTCAAGGGTTAAATTTGTTGGAATGCGGCCTTCTCCGGGAGCCATAGCAATACGCTGAAGTCCAATATCATCGTTATCTAATAGGTTTTCATGACCTCCGGGATTTAAATCACCTTCTTGCTCGTCATTTGATTGAGAATGAGAATGTTGACGAAGAAGCTCTACGACTTCTCGGTCAGATTCATCTACGATGAAAGGTATCTCTTCTTCGGCTCCCATTTGATTCAGCCAATCACCGTCAAAGGAAATGTTGTGATTTCTGTAGACCTCAGTGTTAACCAAGTATCGCACAGCTTGAATAGCCCGAACGGGTCGAATAGTTTCCGTCATGAAATTATGGGTGTTTGTGCCTAACCGAAGTAGACACTTCCGGGTCACACCGCGGGACAAGGGGGTAATGAGCACTTGTCGCTGGCACGGGGACGCTTTGCTGGCAGGACGATCGCGTCGCGGCAATGGTAACGAAGGTTACTGTGATGCCGGACCACAGGCGATGCTGGAGCTGCGCTGAGGGTAAGCTAACGTGGTTAGCTGCTAGTTGAGATAGTGTATTACGAGCCCTATTCCCAGATGTAGGAAGTAGAACCGCGGAGTTAAGAGGTGTGTTGATAACTGTTTTATTCTTCATTTGGAACATGTTTATATACTACTTGGAACACGGAAGTTTAGTGTAATGATTAGTGAAGTAAGCTATATTCTAAAGTAGATCAGGGAATAATGATTATGGTAGCAGTTTGCGTAGTTGGCTTTGCGTAGTTGGCTGACACTGCAAAATGTGCTGACTGCATTGGCCGGTCAGTGTGCCGTTGAGTCGGTGAGACGGTGAGTTAGTGAGACATATAATATGCTGATCAGCAATTCTCATATGCAGTGGGTGCTACTGAGCGCCTGGTACTGTTCCCAAACTTGGCTACTGCTTGATTTGTTGGGTGTGGTCATGTTGAGTACCTTTGGGTACGAACATTCTCCCCCCCATTGAGGGGTACCCTCAATTAGGTCGTGATGTCGGTCAGCCCTTGACCGAATTGTATCGGAAGCACCTAACAAATCATTGACCAAGGTGGATCGTTCCTTCAACTGAGGTTCATGTTTGTGATTCAGGTCCTTCACATCTTCTTGATGCTGCTTAACACTCCCCTTTGCGATAAAATTGACATTACCGTGGGGACTGAAATTGTGCCCTCGTAGAACTCGATCATTTGGCACGTCTATGGTATGTGGACGTTCTGCAACAAAACTAAGATCTTTCTTGGTTAAGTTTAGAAATGGTGAACCAAAGTCAGCCTTCTTGTAGGTTTCAAATTGATGAGAAGTCGGTTCTATATTCATCGGATTTTTATCTTTTGTTGGCTCATAAGCAGCGTTCGGTCCTGCAAAATCACCTCTGCCTTCTACCAAAATAGGGTTGATTTCCGTATCAGATGAGGTTTCTTTATTGAGATAACCTGTGATTACATAACCAAGCCTAGTGCCTTGTGCCAAGGGTTTATTAGGTCCTAGTTTAAGAAGTTCACCGGTTATTACACGAGAATACACCTCAGACCCTAAAGTTAGGTCAATGGGTCCAGGTTGCCGAAAGTCAGGATCTGCTAATGGCAGTCCCTCGGGAATATTAAGATCGGTTGTAATCGGTACTGACGGTTGGTCTGTAATGACTGTGGGCATAATAAATACCTCTAATAGTTTTTCAAACCCTGATGTACAGGATGAGAGCTTTAGTGTTGATCTAATTGCTGTTGATATCTTTCCTCCGATTCCAGATATTTCAATCGGTGAACCTTCCTTAAGAGATAGCAGATCTGCCATTCTCCTTGAGATAAGATTCACCTGTGATCCACCATCTATTACAGCGCGACATGTTTGTAACTGACCGTTTGGCCCTTGTACTGAGACCTTCGCGGTCGCGAGCAGAGTATTCCTCCTACGTTGTCGTAGCCTGCAATGGTTACTGCGCCGGCCACTGGATTGCTAGTTGGTCCTTTGTGTAACAGTGAATGGTGCCGTTGCTGGCAGACTCGACAATTGGTCGGTGATCCACAGTTTTCAACCATATGAGCTGTAGACAAACAATTTGTGCATGCTCCTATTTGAATAATGGCTTGGCGCCGTGTTTTGGGGTCCATTTCCTGGAACCGGCTACATGCTCTAAGATTATGTGGTCCTAGGTGACAAATCTTACAGCTCTCTTCGTTGTGAACTGACTGATGGCGTAGTGTTGCTGTAGGTTGAGCGCTTATCGTCTCCAGCATGCAAGCGCGCCGTTCAATAAACGTTAGTACACTCCTTAACGTTGGAATTTCCGTTGGTGCATCCGCTGAATTTTCTAGAGCAGCTAGAGATTGCTGGTCTAGTTTTCTTCTGATAAGAAAACACAGGATTGGATCCCAGGATTTTGTGCTGATATCGAGGTTTTTAAGAGTACTCATTGAGTTTTTTATAGTGTCATGTAAGGCCCTTAGTTGGCGCGAGGAGCCGTCTATAGGCCTATGGTCAATAATTTTTGCTATGGCGGCGAATACTAATATTTTGCCGTTCTGGTACCTGGCCTTCAACCGCAACCAGGTGTCGTCATAGCCACCCTGTGAGAAGGCTGTGTCTGTCAAGACGTTCCTCGCTTCACCACGAAGCGAACTCTGTAGAATATGTAGTTTTTGACTGGCCGAATATGGTTTGTTATGTACCAATTCCACAAAGAGATCATGGAACCGTGGCCAGTCTAGATACTCGCCGTTGAACTCCGGAATGCTAATTGGCGGAAGTGCCAAGTTTAGGCTCATTGGCGCGTCGTTTTCTCGAAGCAGGTTCATTTCGTATTCCTCGTATAATGTGTGGAATTGAGCTAGCTCTGCTTCTGCCAGGGCTGCGGCCCCAGGTGTGCTGTCCAATTCGTCGTGGGCTTGCCTCAGTAACGCCCAATGGAGATCCAGGTGCCTTTGTAAGGCTGGGGTGACGGTTGGGGCGTTCGAGGCTAATGTTAATGATGACTCCAATTCGTTGCATCTTCGCTGCAACTGTCGGATCACCGTGTCAATTGCGGAATCTCCTTTGACTTGATCTCTTGTTGTGATCTTGATGTTGGCCGACGTTCGTCTCGGGGCCTTCGGAAGCCCGCTTCCATTCGGCATGTTGTCCAGAAAGATATTCTGATATTTTTCGACCAGCTCCTTAAGTGCTACTAATCGTGAAGAGTACTCACTTCCAGTGGGTAATGCCGCTTGCTGAACTTCTTCATCTAGGTCGCAAAACTGCTGCCAGAGATCGTTTAACTGATTTAGCTTACCGGAATAGTAGCCGTCTCGGTGGCGTCGGTCGGCAGAATCCTTGCCATAATTCTTAATGAGCTGTTGGATTTTCGCTTGCAGCTCGTTTTGGGTGTCTAGTAATCGATTGTGTAGATCGATTCTTGTGTGACTTGTTTCCTCTATGAATGAAGTAGACATTTTGTGTGTCTTGGAAACAAAGAATCCTGTGAAGCTGGATGAAGCTGAGTATCCTGTGAAGCTGGATGAAGATGAAGTTCCTGTGAAGCTGGATGAAGCTGAA
Source organism: Drosophila suzukii (assembly GCF_043229965.1). Taxonomy (NCBI): domain Eukaryota; kingdom Metazoa; phylum Arthropoda; class Insecta; order Diptera; family Drosophilidae; genus Drosophila; species Drosophila suzukii. The sequence continues at coordinate 27,667,926 of NC_092082.1, read as the reverse complement.
GTTCCTGTGACGCTGGAAGAAGAAGCGTATCCTGTGAAGCTGGATGAAGCTGAAGTTCCTGTGACGCTGGAAGAAGAAGCGAATCCTGTGAAGCTGGATGAAGCTGAAGTTCCTGTGACGCTGGAAGACGAAGCGTATCCTGTGAAGCTGGATGAAGCTGAAGTTCCTGTGACGCTGGAAGAAGAAGCGAATCCTGTGAAGCTGGATTAAGCTGAAGTTCCTGTGACGCTGGAAGAAGAAGCGTATCCTGTGAAGCTGGATTAAGCTGAAGTTCCTGTGACGCTGGAAGAAGAAGCGTATCCTGTGAAGCTGGATTAAGCTGAAGTTCCTGTGACGCTGGAAGAAGAAGCGTATCCTGTGAAGCTGGATTAAGCTGAAGTTCCTGTGACGCTGGAAGACGAAGCGTATCCTGTGAAGCTGGATTAAGCTGAAGTTCCTGTGACGCTGGAAGAAGAAGCGAATCCGGTGAAGCTGGATTAAGCTGAAGTTCCTGTGACGCTGGAAGAAGAAGCGTATCCTGTGGAGCTGGATAAAGCTGTGAGTCCTTCAGTGGGAAGGGGGTTGCTTGAGTGTGATCCTTTGTTGTTAAAGGATCACGTCGGGGTCACCAATGTTTGTGCCTAACCGAAGTAGACACTTCCGGGTCACACCGCGGGACAAGGGGGTAATGAGCACTTGTCGCTGGCACGGGGACGCTTTGCTGGCAGGACGATCGCGTCGCGGCAATGGTAACGAAGGTTACTGTGATGCCGGACCACAGGCGATGCTGGAGCTGCGCTGAGGGTAAGCTAACGTGGTTAGCTGCTAGTTGAGATAGTGTATTACGAGCCCTATTCCCAGATGTAGGAAGTAGAACCGCGGAGTTAAGAGGTGTGTTGATAACTGTTTTATTCTTCATTTGGAACATGTTTATATACTACTTGGAACACGGAAGTTTAGTGTAATGATTAGTGAAGTAAGCTATATTCTAAAGTAGATCAGGGAATAATGATTATGGTAGCAGTTTGCGTAGTTGGCTTTGCGTAGTTGGCTGACACTGCAAAATGTGCTGACTGCATTGGCCGGTCAGTGTGCCGTTGAGTCGGTGAGACGGTGAGTTAGTGAGACATATAATATGCTGATCAGCAATTCTCATATGCAGTGGGTGCTACTGAGCGCCTGGTACTGTTCCCAAACTTGGCTACTGCTTGATTTGTTGGGTGTGGTCATGTTGAGTACCTTTGGGTACGAACAATGGGAATATTCTAACTTTCTTTCTTTTTAAATACTTTCGGTGTGTTTATATTAATTGAATATAAAACATACACAACATGTATAAGTTGTCACTCGGCAACTGGTTTTCACAAACTAATCCGGGGATTAGGATTACGAGTCAATATACAGGTTTGAATCATACATGCTATTAACCTTCATATAACCCTTTTGATGGCGGACAATGCCTGATTTTAGGGACAATTCGTAGGTAAATTAGGTAAGCCAAGTTGATTACCTAATTTAAGGATTGCGTAATAACTGCATTATTACCTGTTATCTAGCTTCGTGGCCAACTTGTTACGGTTATTTCTGTAATCTAAAATAGGAAAAACGGGTATACCTAGGTATCCTACCTTATAATTTGGACACCTGTACGCCGGATGGTAGCGGGGTTCCGTGGTGGCGCTGATGGAATGGCGTGGGAGGCGACGGTGGGAAACTGGCGGCGTCGGCGGGCTGCTGCGCTGGGCTTCGGCGGTTTGCTGCTGGTGTTGCGGAAGCTGTAGAGGAGAAACCACTCGAACGCGTATTGCCCCTTGATCGAAAAGAAGTACGCACAAAAGTTAACTTGGAAAGTAGGCGGGGGTACGACCGCGGTTTATTCAGTTTTAACTCCAGAATCGAACTGACTTAGTCTAAGCTCCGCTCTGCGCTCCAAAGCGCAGCGGAGACTTCATGGAGGGAGCTAGGAACAGCGCAGGAGAGCGGGATCGCGAGAGAGCGGGAGAGCGGAAGAGCGGTGCAGCTGGATAGCGGGGCCAGTCCAGATTCGCCGGACAGTGGGCCTGAACATTCCGCCCCCCTTGCAATCGCTAGCGTTGCAAAAAATAAAGGAGACGGAACTTCGGCCATTCGCCTACGCCTCAAGCCTGCGTACAGGCGCCAGAGACGATCCACCCGAACACCGTCTTCTGGGCTACTGGCAGTCCCTCGTCGACCATGTGGAAGCCCGGCTGTATCACCTTCGGGTAGACGTCCGCGCCCAGGATCAATGAAATAGTGGCTGGCCGGTGGAAAACCTCATCCGCGAGCGGTAGCTCCTTAAATTTCTGGACGACGCTCTCACTGAGCGCACGGATGGGAGTGCGGATGCGCACGTTCGGCTCGATCTTGAGGACCACCTCCAGCTTGACGGCCTCGTCGACCTTCGAACGAATCGTCGCCGTGCAAATGCTCTCATCGCCCACGTTTGTTGTCGGCAAACGAAACGCGGCGGCCAGGGATGCGTCGATGGAGCTTGTCGGGGTGCACGGATCGATAAGTGCGGCGGTGTCGAACGTCGTCTCTCCGGTCTCGACGATCACCACAGCAGTCGGCGAGTTGGCGGATCTTGCCGGCGCGAACGCTGCGGAGAAGCGGGCTTTTGCTTGGAGCCGCACTTTTTCCGGGAAACAAGGTCGTGCATGTGCAGCAGCGTGAGATGGTTCCGGTTGCAAGTTCTGCACCGGTCACCGCTACGACAGCTCCCAGTGGAGTGCTCGTGTGCGATACAGTTCGCGCAGTACCTGTTAATGAGAACTGCCCGCAGCCGCTTCTCTGCGCTCAGCTTTAGGAACCTCTGACACTTCCGAAGAGGATGGATTCCGCGGCAGACTCGGCATCGGTAGGACTGAGTACCTCTAGTACGTCTGCTGTCCAAAGCCTGAGCGCTACGTGGACGGGGAGCCATTTTCCTGTTTAGAGTGTGGATAAGGAAAAAACAAACAGGGCTGATTAACAATGACGTGGATAATGGCTACGGACTAAGGTGTCTTGAAGGAAGAACCACCTTGGTCACTGGACGTTTGACAATGCCGCGTGTCATACGAATGTCGACTACGCGGACATTGCCATCGGCTCCCGGAAAAACGGAGTCTATTCTTCCGAGTCGCCACTCATTTGAGGGCAAATTGTCATCCTTAATGACGACCAGATCGCCAACACGCAGATTTTCTGTGGGGTCTTAAGGTACTCATCCTTCCATCGAGTGCGGAATTGTTGATGGAGAGACTTTAAGTGCTGCCACCGGTTCAGAATGGACTTGGATTCGCCCTTTACTTCAGGTTCCACTATGGATAGAAGAGGTCCACCAACAAGAAAGTGCCCTGGTGTCAACGCTAAGAGATCAGTTGGATTCTCGGACATGGGAGATAGCGGTCTGGAATTCAGACAAGCTTCGATTCTCGCTAGGAGGGTGGACAGCTCTTCAAAGGTGTACTTCCGTGTAGCGGTGGACTTGTAAAACAAGGTCTTGAAGCTCTTGACATCAACTTCCCATAGGCCTCCCATATGGGGTGCCCCAGGAGGAATGAATTGCCAGGTGAGCTGCTGATGACTATACGCATCGGTCACAGACTCCTTAACGGCTTGCAGGAAGTCTCGGGAAAGCACGGTGGAGGCGCCGACGAAGGTCTTTCCATTGTCGGACTGGACTTGGCGAGGACACCCTCTTCTAGAGACGAAACGAGCGAAAGCGGCAAGAAACTTTTCAGTCGTTAAGTCGGATGTAGGCTCTAGATGGATGGCCTTTGTAGAAAAACAAACGAAAACCAACACATACCCTTTCGTAATGAGACAAGCTCTTCCGGTATAATTTTTTATATCAAACGGGCCGGCGTAGTCCATCCCTGTGTACGTGAACGGACGGGAAAAAGACACTCGCTCTTTCGGAAAACTTCCCATCATCTGGACTTGCAATCTCTTTTTGTGGATAACGCAGACCTTGCAGGAGTTAACCACTGCCTTCACCAAGTTCTTTATTCTCGGAACCCAGTATCTGGACCGAGTAAGACGCACCACTAACTGGTTGCCACCATGTAACGTAATGATATGCGTGAATTTGACCAGAAGCCGCGAGAGTGCACATTCGTACGGCAGGATTATCGGATGTCGTTCATCATACCGCAAACTGTCGGAGACCGTTACGCGGCCGCATGCCCTGATTACCCCTTTCTTATCTAGAAAGGGGTTCAGGGAGAGAATCGAACTCGCCGCGGGCACAGGACGCTTCTGACTCCAGCAGCGGTATTCTTCAGAAAAATACCTGCGCTGAGTGCAAATTGTCATGAGTTCTTCCGCGGCGGCAACGTCCTGGGCCTCTAGACGGACCCCGGAAGGCGGTGATTGTCTTCGACATCGTTGGACAAATCGATGGACATACGCGAGGACCCGCAAAGCTCTATCTAAGTTGGAAAAGCGATCTAGGAAATCTTCTGACGGTATAGACGCCACATGGACTTTAACGGCACGCTTTTCGATCTCCGTCACCGGCAGGTCGGTTCCCTGGCTGGGCCAATGATCGCGTGGACGTTGCAGCCAAGTGGGTCCATGCCACCAAAGCGGGTTATCCACCAGCTCTTGAAGGGGAACTCCTCGACTAGCCAAATCAGCTGGATTATGTTCGGATTGAACGTGCGACCAATTGGTTGCCTCAGTGGACTCGGTGATTTTCGTCACCCTGTTGGCAACGAACGTAGTCCAATGGCACGCTGGTTTGGCTAACCATGCTAGTACAATCGTGGAATCGGTCCAACAATGGAATTTTGAGGTCAGCCTCGGCATATTAGGAAGAATGGCTTCGGCCATCTCGGACAAAAGGAGAGCCCCACATAACTCCAGCCTGGGAAGGGACACCGTTTTGACTGGCGCCACACGCGTCTTGGCCGTGAGCAAGTGCACCATCGTCTTATGGCCCACTTCTACGCGCACATAGATCGCAGCACCGTATGCCTTTTGCGAGGCGTCACAGAATCCGTGATGCTCTACGCGGAACTCTGGACGGAAGGAAACTCATCTGGGTATTCTGACCTGGTCTAGGACCGAATAGCTCTGGAGAAAGCTGTTCCACCTTTGGCACAGCTCAATTGTAAGTTTTTCGTCTCAGCCTAGATCCTGAAGCCAAATCTCTTGCATAAAGATTTTGGCACACACAACAAATGGAGCGAGCCAACCTGCTGGATCAAACAGCTTGGCAATTTGGGAAAGGACTTGGCGTTTCGTGTGGGAGATTTCCGTTGCTAAATCTGGTGGGACGAAAAAGAACTCATCGGACGTCGCCTTCCATCGTACGCCGAGAGTTTTGGCTGTGCTCTCAGTGTCGATCTCGAGGAAGTCGGTTGTCCAAAGATGATCGCTTTGGATATGAGCTAATATTTCTTTGTTGTTGGTACCCCTAAAGAAGGCCACAGCCGCCCAACTGGAGTTTGGATTTCGGGAAAGGATAATATCCCGCTTTGGAGCACCCAGGACTTTGATCTGCGACAACGGCACGCAGTTCACCAGCCGCGGTTTCAAGACATTCTGTCGCACTAACGGCATCAAACTGGAATACACAGCTCCCTATTCCCCGCAGCAGAACCCCACCGAACGGGCAAACCGGACCATCAAGACAATGATAGCCCAGTACGTGCACCAGGATCACAGGACATGGGATCAGCTACTGCCAGAGATCTCGCTGGCCATAAACACGAGCATCTCAGATAGCACCGGTTTCAGCCCCGCCTATCTGGTGCAGGGTAGGGAACCCAGATTGCCAGGGGCCCTCTTTGATGTGGTCACGCCTGGTCTACACTCGTCGCCGTTGGACCCCACTGAGCGGGCTAAATGACTTCAGGAAGCTTTCCGCACTGCGCTGGAAACCAACCCGATGGCTTCTCAGGAACAAGGCCGCCACTACAATTTGCGACGTCGCGAGTGGAGACCTCAGCTCGGATCACAGGTTATGGTCCGCCTCCACCACCTGTCAAAGGCCAGCGAAGGCTTTAACGCGAAGCTTGCTCCTAAGTACTCGGGGCCATTTAAGGTGCTGAAGTTCCTCTCCCCGAATATCGTCAGGATACAACATATGGAAAACAGGAAGAGGCGAACAGCAGGAGTAGGCGACCTGAAGGAGTACCACCAACGCAGTGACCAACTAGGGGACCCGGAAGAAGCCACCGGAGAGAGCGCGTGCCCAACATAAGGGAGTCGACGAATGTACCCAAAGCATCGTAGTAATAACTTTAGTAGAAAACTAGGTTAAGCTGAGAGTTGTACCCACTAGATAAGTCGATCCTCGCACTCAGGCAGGGCCAGTAAGGAACGTAGGCCTAGGCTAATATTCTAGCAATTTACAGATCGGAACTTCAACAACAGGATGGAGCCTTTCTACCCAAACTTCGTCGCAGAGGTCTACCAACCGGTCGACCACCGTGACTCGGACACGGATACCAATGACGGCGCACCCCCCAGCCGGGACTCGGTCCTGTCAGACCGGAGCCCCACACCACCCAGCTTCAGCACCGCCGGGCGGGAGGTGATCGTTTCCCTCCGCCATAATCACGCCGAAGAAAGGGGGGGTGTGAGGATGCGTGAAACACACCCTTCACATTTCGCCACTTCTATTCTATTCTTTCCGCCACGAAGGCATACAATTGGAGATCACGCCACGAAGGCCATTTATTTATAAGTTATAATATATATAATATAATTATAATATAAGTCGTTACGCCACGAAGGCAATTTATTTAAGTTCAAACTAGAAGCTAAGCTTATCCGATTTAAATATTGCGCGCACCAGGGCTGGAAAACCACCCAGTGTTGGTCAACCGAGGGCCAACAGCTGCTAGTGCCGATAGCGATAGGCGGGAGGTTCGATAAGAAACTGTGTTGGGAAACGAAGAAACCCGGCAAGCCGGGCTTACATGCGGCCGCAAGGGCGGAAGCTCGCGCTCATTCTCGAATGGCAGCCAAGGCGATCAGACCTAGGAGCGGACTTCAACCCGGAGTGGTACAGCGGCACGAGCGTCGGCACGCCGGATCCAAGGAGTAAGTGGGACAGACAATAGCGATCAGACTGAGTGCGAGTAGGGGTAGTAGTAGTAGTACTAGCGAATAATAAAGACAAGAGAGAATGAAGAAGTATGTGTCCGTGTGAATTTGTGCATTTTTCGGGAACCCACGTGCAGTGATTTGTACCGGTCGGGAATCGTGTTGCGCCAGAGCTGCTTACTTAGTGCAAACGACCACCCGATCGCCCACAAGTAGCATAGGAAAGGATCGCCTCTGGCCACCCTCTCCTGGGAACCCCGCCCCAATTACGGTTTAGGTAGGCGCGAGCCACGTGCAGTGATTTGTGCCGGTCGGGAATCGTGTTGCGCCAGAGCTGCTTACTCAGTGCAAACGACCACCCGATCGCCCACAAGGAGCATAGGAAAGGATCGCCTCTGGCCACCCTCTCCTGGGAACCCCGCCCCAAATACGGTTTAGGTAGTCGCGAGCCACGTGCAGTGACCTGTGCCGGTCGGGAATCGTGTTGCGCCAGAGAAGCTTACTCAGTGCAAACGACCACTCGATCGACCACAGGGAGCACAGGAAAGGGTCGCCTCCGGCCATCCTCCCCTCGGATCCCTACCCCCCTACCCCAGTAGCTTGTGAGTCGCACATCCAGGGGGAACGGCCACGCCGTCCAGTTTTGTTGGTATTTTCTCAGGGATCGGCTACGCCGCTCGTTTCGTTAGTATTTTCGCCGGGAGAAGCCCCGCCCTCCACTATACCTTTCGGGTGCCGTGTTGCGCTAGAGCTGCTTACTCGGTGCAACGCGGATACTCTGGCCTCCTTTCCCCACAAATCCCCGCGGCAACTCCCCGTCCAGTTTCGTCCCAACACTTTTCTACAAATTTAACTGTAGAGGACCCTGGCCGGACTGAGTTTTATCCCAGCCCATGAAAAAGGTCCTTACATAATGTTCTTCTGCGTCGTCGTCAAGGGTTAAATTTGTTGGAATGCGGCCTTCTCCGGGAGCCATAGCAATACGCTGAAGTCCAATATCATCGTTATCTAATAGGTTTTCATGACCTCCGGGATTTAAATCACCTTCTTGCTCGTCATTTGATTGAGAATGAGAATGTTGACGAAGAAGCTCTACGACTTCTCGGTCAGATTCATCTACGATGAAAGGTATCTCTTCTTCGGCTCCCATTTGATTCAGCCAATCACCGTCAAAGGAAATGTTGTGATTTCTGTAGACCTCAGTGTTAACCAAGTATCGCACAGCTTGAATAGCCCGAACGGGTCGAATAGTTTCCGTCATGAAATTATGGGAATATTCTAACTTTCTTTTTAAATGAACCTGGATTACATGGGTCAAATCAAAGGTGCGCGGGAGTACGCTTACAGTATCAGGTACTGAAATTGGAACATTGACTACAGCGCCTCTTATTCCGCATTGCCTTTCATATCCAAGGGATATAATGCGCATGAAGGGAATCCGAGGAGAAATAAGGCGCTTCTGAAGACATGTCAAGTTTTTAAGGCATTCAGGTATCTCTGGAAAGTCGAAGCCATTAGAGAGACAAAGGGATGGATTCAAAATCTCTTTGGTCGGGATTCTGGTAAAAATGTATTGATGTTCATTGATGTTCCACCTGAATTTCACCAGAAGAGACTTATGTTACGAATTTATGAATCCTGTTTTACTTTATAGAAATACTTACCAAAGGAAAAAAGTATAATAATACTTTATTATTTTGTTACACAACGAACGTAGTCCAATGGCACGCTGGTTTGGCTAACCATGCTAGTACAATCGTGGAATCGGTCCAACAATGGAATTTTGAGGTCAGCCTCGGCATATTAGGAAGAATGGCTTCGGCCATCTCGGACAAAAGGAGAGCCCCACATAACTCCAGCCTGGGAAGGGACACCGTTTTGACTGGCGCCACACGCGTCTTGGCCGTGAGCAAGTGCACCATCGTCTTATGGCCCACTTCTACGCGCACATAGATCGCAGCACCGTATGCCTTTTGCGAGGCGTCACAGAATCCGTGATGCTCTACGCGGAACTCTGGACGGAAGGAAACTCATCTGGGTATTCTGACCTGGTCTAGGACCGAATAGCTCTGGAGAAAGCTGTTCCACCTTTGGCACAGCTCAATTGTAAGTTTTTCGTCTCAGCCTAGATCCTGAAGCCAAATCTCTTGCATAAAGATTTTGGCACACACAACAAATGGAGCGAGCCAACCTGCTGGATCAAACAGCTTGGCAATTTGGGAAAGGACTTGGCGTTTCGTGTGGGAGATTTCCGTTGCTAAATCTGGTGGGACGAAAAAGAACTCATCGGACGTCGCCTTCCATCGTACGCCGAGAGTTTTGGCTGTGCTCTCAGTGTCGATCTCGAGGAAGTCGGTTGTCCAAAGATGATCGCTTTGGATATGAGCTAATATTTCTTTGTTGTTGGTACCCCTAAAGAAGGCCACAGCCGCCCAACTGGAGTTTGGATTTCGGGAAAGGATAATATCCCGCTTTGGAGCACCCAGGACTTTGATCTGCGACAACGGCACGCAGTTCACCAGCCGCGGTTTCAAGACATTCTGTCGCACTAACGGCATCAAACTGGAATACACAGCTCCCTATTCCCCGCAGCAGAACCCCACCGAACGGGCAAACCGGACCATCAAGACAATGATAGCCCAGTACGTGCACCAGGATCACAGGACATGGGATCAGCTACTGCCAGAGATCTCGCTGGCCATAAACACGAGCATCTCAGATAGCACCGGTTTCAGCCCCGCCTATCTGGTGCAGGGTAGGGAACCCAGATTGCCAGGGGCCCTCTTTGATGTGGTCACGCCTGGTCTACACTCGTCGCCGTTGGACCCCACTGAGCGGGCTAAATGACTTCAGGAAGCTTTCCGCACTGCGCTGGAAACCAACCCGATGGCTTCTCAGGAACAAGGCCGCCACTACAATTTGCGACGTCGCGAGTGGAGACCTCAGCTCGGATCACAGGTTATGGTCCGCCTCCACCACCTGTCAAAGGCCAGCGAAGGCTTTAACGCGAAGCTTGCTCCTAAGTACTCGGGGCCATTTAAGGTGCTGAAGTTCCTCTCCCCGAATATCGTCAGGATACAACATATGGAAAACAGGAAGAGGCGAACAGCAGGAGTAGGCGACCTGAAGGAGTACCACCAACGCAGTGACCAACTAGGGGACCCGGAAGAAGCCACCGGAGAGAGCGCGTGCCCAACATAAGGGAGTCGACGAATGTACCCAAAGCATCGTAGTAATAACTTTAGTAGAAAACTAGGTTAAGCTGAGAGTTGTACCCACTAGATAAGTCGATCCTCGCACTCAGGCAGGGCCAGTAAGGAACGTAGGCCTAGGCTAATATTCTAGCAATTTACAGATCGGAACTTCAACAACAGGATGGAGCCTTTCTACCCAAACTTCGTCGCAGAGGTCTACCAACCGGTCGACCACCGTGACTCGGACACGGATACCAATGACGGCGCACCCCCCAGCCGGGACTCGGTCCTGTCAGACCGGAGCCCCACACCACCCAGCTTCAGCACCGCCGGGCGGGAGGTGATCGTTTCCCTCCGCCATAATCACGCCGAAGAAAGGGGGGGTGTGAGGATGCGTGAAACACACCCTTCACATTTCGCCACTTCTATTCTATTCTTTCCGCCACGAAGGCATACAATTGGAGATCACGCCACGAAGGCCATTTATTTATAAGTTATAATATATATAATATAATTATAATATAAGTCGTTACGCCACGAAGGCAATTTATTTAAGTTCAAACTAGAAGCTAAGCTTATCCGATTTAAATATTGCGCGCACCAGGGCTGGAAAACCACCCAGTGTTGGTCAACCGAGGGCCAACAGCTGCTAGTGCCGATAGCGATAGGCGGGAGGTTCGATAAGAAACTGTGTTGGGAAACGAAGAAACCCGGCAAGCCGGGCTTACATGCGGCCGCAAGGGCGGAAGCTCGCGCTCATTCTCGAATGGCAGCCAAGGCGATCAGACCTAGGAGCGGACTTCAACCCGGAGTGGTACAGCGGCACGAGCGTCGGCACGCCGGATCCAAGGAGTAAGTGGGACAGACAATAGCGATCAGACTGAGTGCGAGTAGGGGTAGTAGTAGTAGTACTAGCGAATAATAAAGACAAGAGAGAATGAAGAAGTATGTGTCCGTGTGAATTTGTGCATTTTTCGGGAACCCACGTGCAGTGATTTGTGCCGGTCGGGAATCGTGTTGCGCCAGAGCTGCTTACTTAGTGCAAACGACCACCCGATCGCCCACAAGTAGCATAGGAAAGGATCGCCTCTGGCCACCCTCTCCTGGGAACCCCGCCCCAATTACGGTTTAGGTAGGCGCGAGCCACGTGCAGTGATTTGTGCCGGTCGGGAATCGTGTTGCGCCAGAGCTGCTTACTCAGTGCAAACGACCACCCGATCGCCCACAAGGAGCATAGGAAAGGATCGCCTCTGGCCACCCTCTCCTGGGAACCCCGCCCCAAATACGGTTTAGGTAGTCGCGAGCCACGTGCAGTGACCTGTGCCGGTCGGGAATCGTGTTGCGCCAGAGAAGCTTACTCAGTGCAAACGACCACTCGATCGACCACAGGGAGCACAGGGAAGGGTCGCCTCCGGCCATCCTCCCCTCGGATCCCTACCCCCCTACCCCAGTAGCTTGTGAGTCGCACATCCAGGGGGAACGGCCACGCCGTCCAGTTTTGTTGGTATTTTCTCAGGGATCGGCTACGCCGCTCGTTTCGTTAGTATTTTCGCCGGGAGAAGCCCCGCCCTCCACTATACCTTTCGGGTGCCGTGTTGCGCTAGAGCTGCTTACTCGGTGCAACGCGGATACTCTGGCCTCCTTTCCCCACAAATCCCCGCGGCAACTCCCCGTCCAGTTTCGTCCCAACACTTTTCTACAAATTTAACTGTAGAGGACCCTGGCCGGACTGAGTTTTATCCCAGCCCATGAAAAAGGTCCTTACATAATGTTCTTCTGCGTCGTCGTCAAGGGTTAAATTTGTTGGAATGCGGCCTTCTCCGGGAGCCATAGCAATACGCTGAAGTCCAATATCATCGTTATCTAATAGGTTTTCATGACCTCCGGGATTTAAATCACCTTCTTGCTCGTCATTTGATTGAGAATGAGAATGTTGACGAAGAAGCTCTACGACTTCTCGGTCAGATTCATCTACGATGAAAGGTATCTCTTCTTCGGCTCCCATTTGATTCAGCCAATCACCGTCAAAGGAAATGTTGTGATTTCTGTAGACCTCAGTGTTAACCAAGTATCGCACAGCTTGAATAGCCCGAACGGGTCGAATAGTTTCCGTCATGAAATTATGGGAATATTCTAACTTTCTTTTTAAATGAACCTGGATTACATGGGTCAAATCAAAGGTGCGCGGGAGTACGCTTACAGTATCAGGTACTGAAATTGGAACATTGACTACAGCGCCTCTTATTCCGCATTGCCTTTCATATCCAAGGGATATAATGCGCATGAAGGGAATCCGAGGAGAAATAAGGCGCTTCTGAAGACATGTCAAGTTTTTAAGGCATTCAGGTATCTCTGGAAAGTCGAAGCCATTAGAGAGACAAAGGGATGGATTCAAAATCTCTTTGGTCGGGATTCTGGTAAAAATGTATTGATGTTCATTGATGTTCCACCTGAATTTCACCAGAAGAGACTTATGTTACGAATTTATGAATCCTGTTTTACTTTATAGAAATACTTACCAAAGGAAAAAAGTATAATAATACTTTATTATTTTGTTACACACCTTTTTCACTTTTCACCTTATACCTTTTGTTGGATTTTTAATCACTTTTCACCTTATACTTTTTAATGGGCTTATATTCACATTTCACCTTGTACTTTTTGGTGGATTTTCATTCACTTTTCACCTTATACTTTCGGTGTGTTTATATTAATTGAATATAAAACATACACACAACATGTATAAGTTGTCACTCGGCAACTGGTTTTCACAAACTAATCCGGGGATTAGGATTACGAGTCAATATACAGGTTTGAATCATACATGCTATTAACCTTCATATAACCCTTTTGATGGCGGACAATGCCTGATTTTAGGGACAATTCGTAGGTAAATTAGGTAAGCCAAGTTGATTACCTAATTTAAGGATTGCGTAATAACTGCATTATTACCTGTTATCTAGCTTCGTGGCCAACTTGTTAAGGTTATTTCTGTAATCTAAAATAGGAAAAACGGGTATACCTAGGTATCCTACCTTATAATTTGGACACCTGTACGCCGGATGGTAGCGGGGTTCCGTGGTGGCGCTGATGGAATGGCGTGGGAGGCGACGGTGGGAAACTGGCGGCGTCGGCGGGCTGCTGCGCTGGGCTTCGGCGGTTTGCTGCTGGTGTTGCGGAAGCTGTAGAGGAGAAACCACTCGAACGCGTATTGCCCCTTGATCGAAAAGAAGTACGCACAAAAGTTAACTTGGAAAGTAGGCGGGGGTACGACCGCGGTTTATTCAGTTTTAACTCCAGAATCGAACTGACTTAGTCTAAGCTCCGCTCTGCGCTCCAAAGCGCAGCGGAGACTTCATGGAGGGAGCTAGGAACAGCGCAGGAGAGCGGGATCGCGAGAGAGCGGGAGAGCGGAAGAGCGGTGCAGCTGGATAGCGGGGCCAGTCCAGATTCGCCGGACAGTGGGCCTGAACATTCCGCCCCCCTTGCAATCGCTAGCGTTGCAAAAAATAAAGGAGACGGAACTTCGGCCATTCGCCTACGCCTCAAGCCTGCGTACAGGCGCCAGAGACGATCCACCCGAACACCGTCTTCTGGGCTACTGGCAGTCCCTCGTCGACCATGTGGAAGCCCGGCTGTATAACCTTCGGGTAGACGTCCGCGCCCAGGATCAATGAAATAGTGGCTGGCCGGTGGAAAACCTCATCCGCGAGCGGTAGCTCCTTAAATTTCTGGACGACGCTCTCACTGAGCGCACGGATGGGAGTGCGGATGCGCACGTTCGGCTCGATCTTGAGGACCACCTCCAGCTTGACGGCCTCGTCGACCTTCGAACGAATCGTCGCCGTGCAAATGCTCTCATCGCCCACGGGGATTAGGACTACGAGTCAATATACAGGTTTGAATCATACATGCTATTAACCTTCATATAACCCTTTTGATGGCGGACAATGCCTGATTTTAGGGACAATTCGTAGGTAAATTAGGTAAGCCAAGTTGATTACCTAATTTAAGGATTGCGTAATAACTGCATTATTACCTGTTATCTAGCTTCGTGGCCAACTTGTTAAGGTTATTTCTGTAATCTAAAATAGGAAAAACGGGTATACCTAGGTATCCTACCTTATAATTTGGACACCTGTACGCCGGATGGTAGCGGGGTTCCGTGGTGGCGCTGATGGAATGGCGTGGGAGGCGACGGTGGGAAACTGGCGGCGTCGGCGGGCTGCTGCGCTGGGCTTCGGCGGTTTGCTGCTGGTGTTGCGGAAGCTGTAGAGGAGAAACCACTCGAACGCGTATTGCCCCTTGATCGAAAAGAAGTACGCACAAAAGTTAACTTGGAAAGTAGGCGGGGGTACGACCGCGGTTTATTCAGTTTTAACTCCAGAATCGAACTGACTTAGTCTAAGCTCCGCTCTGCGCTCCAAAGCGCAGCGGAGACTTCATGGAGGGAGCTAGGAACAGCGCAGGAGAGCGGGATCGCGAGAGAGCGGGAGAGCGGAAGAGCGGTGCAGCTGGATAGCGGGGCCAGTCCAGATTCGCCGGACAGTGGGCCTGAACATTCCGCCCCCCTTGCAATCGCTAGCGTTGCAAAAAATAAAGGAGACGGAACTTCGGCCATTCGCCTACGCCTCAAGCCTGCGTACAGGCGCCAGAGACGATCCACCCGAACACCGTCTTCTGGGCTACTGGCAGTCCCTCGTCGACCATGTGGAAGCCCGGCTGTATCACCTTCGGGTAGACGTCCGCGCCCAGGATCAATGAAATAGTGGCTGGCCGGTGGAAAACCTCATCCGCGAGCGGTAGCTCCTTAAATTTCTGGACGACGCTCTCACTGAGCGCACGGATGGGAGTGCGGATGCGCACGTTCGGCTCGATCTTGAGGACCACCTCCAGCTTGACGGCCTCGTCGACCTTCGAACGAATCGTCGCCGTGCAAATGCTCTCATCGCCCACGTTTGTTGTCGGCAAACGAAACGCGGCGGCCAGGGATGCGTCGATGGAGCTTGTCGGGGTGCACGGATCGATAAGTGCGGCGGTGTCGAACGTCGTCTCTCCGGTCTCGACGATCACCACAGCAGTCGGCGAGTTGGCGGATCTTGCCGGCGCGAACGCTGCGGAGAAGCGGGCTTTTGCTTGGAGCCGCACTTTTTCCGGGAAACAAGGTCGTGCATGTGCAGCAGCGTGTGATGGTTCCGGTTGCAAGTTCTGCACCGGTCACCGCTACGACAGCTCCCAGTGGAGTGCTCGTGTGCGATACAGTTCGCGCAGTACCTGTTAATGAGAACTGCCCGCAGCCGCTTCTCTGCGCTCAGCTTTAGGAACCTCTGACACTTCCGAAGAGGATGGATTCCGCGGCAGACTCGGCATCGGTAGGACTGAGTACCTCTAGTACGTCTGCTGTCCAAAGCCTGAGCGCTACGTGGACGGGGAGCCATTTTCCTGTTTAGAGTGTGGATAAGGAAAAAACAAACAGGGCTGATTAACAATGACGTGGATAATGGCTACGGACTAAGGTGTCTTGAAGGAAGAACCACCTTGGTCACTGGACGTTTGACAATGCCGCGTGTCATACGAATGTCGACTACGCGGACATTGCCATCGGCTGTTGGCAACGAACGTAGTCCAATGGCACGCTGGTTTGGCTAACCATGCTAGCACAATCGTGGAATCGGTCCAACAATGGAATTTTGAGGTCAGCCTCGGCATATTAGGAAGAATGGCTTCGGCCATCTCGGACAAAAGGAGAGCCCCACATAACTCCAGCCTGGGAAGGGACACCGTTTTGACTGGCGCCACACGCGTCTTGGCCGTGAGCAAGTGCACCATCGTCTTATGGCCCACTTCTACGCGCACATAGATCGCAGCACCGTATGCCTTTTGCGAGGCGTCACAGAATCCGTGATGCTCTACGCGGAACTCTGGACGGAAGGAAACTCATCTGGGTATTCTGACCTGGTCTAGGACCGAATAGCTCTGGAGAAAGCTGTTCCACCTTTGGCACAGCTCAATTGGAAGTTTTTCGTCCCAGCCTAGATCCTGAAGCCAAATCTCTTGCATAAAGATTTTGGAACACACAACAAATGGAGCGAGCCAACCTGCTGGATCAAACAGCTTGGCAATTTGGGAAAGGACTTGGCGTTTCGTGTGGGAGATTTCCGTTGCTAAATCTGGTGGGACGAAAAAGAACTCATCGGACGTCGCCTTCCATCGTACGCCGAGAGTTTTGGCTGTGCTCTCAGTGTCGATCTCGAGGAAGTCGGTTGTCCAAAAATGATCGCTTTGGATATCAGCTAATATTTCTTTGTTGTTGGAGGTCCATTTTCTCAATGGAAACCCCGCGGAATCTAGAGCACTTTGTAGCTCGCGAACAATGGACTTAGCGTCCTCGGCGGAGTCAGCTCCCGAAAGGACATCGTCTACATACATATGATTTCGAATGACGTTGCTCGCTCTTGGATGGCTGAGCTGCACGTCAGTTGCCAACTGTTGCAGGACTCGAATGGCCAGGAACGGCGTGCAATTGACTCCAAAAGTTACCGTCTGTAATTCGAAATCTCGAATGTGCCCCTCGCTGTTGCGGAATAAGATGCGCTGGAACGGGGAATGCTTCAAATCTATCCATATCTGCCGATACATTTTCTCGATATCGGCACTGTAGACGTATCGAGAATATCTCCACTTCAGGATCTGGATAGTTAGATCGGACTGTAAGACTAGGCCAGCATGAAGGATATCATTTAAACTGACCCCATTCTCTGGAGGGCTGGAGGCTTTGAAAACCACACGTAACTTAGTGGTTGTACTTTCCGGCTTGAGCACGGCATGATGCGGAAGGTAATAACTGGCAGAATTATGGGTAGGACGGACTTCTTTCATGTGATTGAGGTCGAGATACTCTTGAATCACGGAGTCGTATTTGGCTTTCAGCTGTCAGTCCCTCTTTAGGCGTTGCTCGGTTCTTAGGAACTGCGACAACGCGGAGGATCTGGAGTGACCGAGGGCGGATTTTACGTTTTGAGGATTACGAAACGGAAGACTTACGACATACCTGCCGTTATCGTCTCTCGTAGTCGTTCGGAGAAAATTTTCCTCACATGTCAAATCGGAAGATTTTGTCACTTTTACTGGCAGATCCTCCACCTCCCAAAATTTGGTGAGAAGCCTATCCAGGGACGTGTCAACTGTGTGGGAGATTCGTGTGGAAAAAACGGAAATCTGATTTTCCCTTGGAGCAGGAACGGGTCCTGTTAGGATCCACCCGAAAATGGTTTCTTGCTCGAGGAGAGAGCCACAAATATTCGTCCGGGTGCCGCTTAGGAGAATGGATGGCAGTATGTCGGCCCCGACCAGAATATCTATCTGTGCGCTCTCGTAGAACTTTGGATCCGCTAGTGACAGTTCGGGAAGATCCCGTAGAAACTGTTGCGGAATCGGACAAGATGGAAGCTTTCCAGCTAATTGAGGAAGAACATAGGCCGTCGTGTTTATTTGCAAGCCAGGCCTGGTCGGAGAACGGAAGGTAAATTGACAGAGCTTTTTGGATTCAGCGGATACTGTCTGGTTTAGGCCTGATTCTTGGGCTCGGATTACCTGATGAGGCAACTTAATTAGTTTGAAAAGCCGCTCAGAAATAAAGGTTGCCTCTGATTCTGAATCTATCGAGGCACGAGCTT
The DNA here is from genome assembly GCF_043229965.1 of Drosophila suzukii. Classification (NCBI taxonomy): domain Eukaryota; kingdom Metazoa; phylum Arthropoda; class Insecta; order Diptera; family Drosophilidae; genus Drosophila; species Drosophila suzukii. Next base: position 27,650,015 of record NC_092082.1, on the reverse strand, counting down.
TAAAATTCGACCCCAGGTGACATATGTCAATTATGGCGGTGCCCAGCAAGACGGATCTATACCCCGTCGCGAAGTAATTTTGGACTTTAGAGTCCGTGGACCGGGAAGCGGTGGCAACTGGTGTACTTGGTCTTGATCTGGGTCTTGGGGCGGGATTCGAAGGCGATTGGGAGGAGTTGCCTCTGTGTAGTAAGGTGTGATGGCGGCCGCGGCACGTAAAGCAACTATGAGTGCTTTCACAATCACGCAGCTGATGCCCTCGTGCGAAGCAGTTTAGACACAGCTGCTTCCTCTTTATGTATGCCGAACGCTCGTCGACCGTCATCTGGAGGAACCGTGCACATGTGCGGACAGGATGGTTTTCCTTCTTACAAAGGTCACATCCTTTTGGCTTGGGTGCTACCCTTGTCTCGTAAGAATTTATTCTTCAAGGCGCTGATGTTTTTGGCAGAGATTGACTCGAGCCTGACGGCCGTACGTCGTCTATGGCTTCTAAGGTCCGGTGACGCTCCGTAAGGAAGGCGTTCAGTTCCTGCCACGTCGGAATCTCTGCCTTATTGTGCAGGGACTGTTCCCACAAGGATAGCGTGAGCTTAGGAAGTTTGGAGGAGCACATGTACACTAGGAGGCAATCCCAATTTTCGGTTTCAATTCCGGACATTTCTAAAGCCGTACCCTGGATGGTACGTTGAAGTTCACGGATAGCTGACCCAGATTCCTGATTAACGGACTGCACATTGAAAAGTATTTTTAATTGGCTATTTACTAACAACCGCTTGTTTTCGAAACGCTCAGTTAGGTTAGCCCAAGCTGAGCGAAAGCCATCGTTAGTAAGGGGGGAGTTCGACACTATCGTGTGTGCATCGCCGCTTGTTTTGGCATTTAGGTGAAACAATTTTTCGACTGACGCCTTGGATTGTTTATATAAATGGCCATAAACAGATCCCTAAAGGTGGGAAAACCTCGGTATCGCACGGAGGCAGCCGACATCCAGAGGGAATGTAAGTCTGGGTAGGAACAGCTTGAACTTGGGGAGCCTGGGCTATCATATCCGCGATCTGAGCCCCACATCTCTCGTAAACGGAATAGCAGTAGCCGTATTTAGCATTGAGAACTGGCAAACTATCAGCTGCACTGTCTCCGGCTTCTGCTATGCACCCGGTGCATTCATCGTATTCTGCCTTGATGCGGTCCCATAACGCGCGTATTTCTTCGCGGCGGATGTTCAGCATGGACAGAGTAGGAGGGATCGGCGAAGGAGTGTTTGCTCTGGATTCAAACTCACTCAGCCGATCTGAGACCTCAGTAAATTTGCTTAGAGCGATTTGGGAAGGTGTTAGTGCCATTTTGACGTTTGCACGGGTGACCCTTTTTCGGGGCGACGAGGTCTTGGCGGTTAGTTCGTCTGTGGGCGGATCTACGGATATACCTGGGACTACGGCAGGTGGAATAGACAACTTGTTGTTATCACTTCCAACGGACATTTAAAAGAAATTACCTTTTTTTTGGGGTCAGAATCTGCTCGCCTTTGTTTATGTCGGATAAATAGGAAACCTGGCCCACTTGTTGAACAGTGGAACGAGGTGTCGACAAGAAAAAGTAGTGGATCGGAGAAATAGAAATTGGAAGCAAGTACCGACCTGGGGGGGTAGCGGGGTTCCGTGGTGGCGCTGATGGAATGGCGTGGGAGGCGACGGCGGGAAACTGGCGGCGTCGGCGGGCTGCTGCGCTGGGCTTCGGCGGTTTGCTGCTGGTGCGGTTTGCTGCTGGTGTTGCGGAAGCTGTAGGGGAGAAACCACTCGAACGCGTATTGCCCCTTGATTGAAAAGAAGTACGCACAAAAGTTAACTTGGAAACTGACTTAGTCTAAGCTCCGCTCTGCGCTCCAAAGCGCATCGGAGACTTCATGGAGGGAGCTAGGAACAGCGCAGGAGAGCGGGATCGCGAGAGAGCGGGAGAGCGGGAGAGCGGAAGAGCGGTGCAGCTGGATAGCGGGGCCAGTCCAGATTCGCCGGAGAGTGGGCCTGAACACATGTTATTCGTGTCCTAACACCACCCCATTCAGCAAAATATTACAGTCGTCAGATTTTTGTGTAAAATTAATTTCGTAATTCTGACAAGATAAAATATTCTATACCCAGAGTTAAAGAAAAAACGATCAAAATCAACAAAGCAACATTAAAAAAAAAAATTATTTCATTATTTCTCTGACCGTTTCTTTGACAGCTACATGTTAGAGTCGTCCGATTTTTATTAAACTTAAATACGAATTTCTTAAAAATACAAAAAATGTTATTCCCAATAGCATAAGATAATAATATGTCAAGCAACACCGAAGCTATAATTTGTTTCATTTTATTTTTAAATTCGAAATTCAGAACTAATTAAAAAATATTATTTCCGTGATAAAAAAAAAACCTAAGATATAATACAAAATTTTGTTTCGATTATTCCTATGGGAGCTATAAGATATAGTTGTCTGATTAGGCTGGTTCCCCCTTATATACTACCTGCATAAGAAAGAAGACTTTTGGGAAAGTTTCAGCCCGATAGCTTTAAGACAGACGGACATGGCTAAAAAAATCGATTACAAAAAAAAATATTATAAAAACAAGGAAGAACGCTATAGTCGAGTACCCCGACTATCAGATACCCGTTACTCAGCTAAAGGGACCAAAGGGAAATGGAGATATGCAAGCAGCAAAGCGAGAATAAAATGCGCCACCTACCGGCGGTAGACAGATTTAAGCGTTATGGGCGTTAGAGTGGGCGTGGCAAATGTTTTTTTGGTCAATCGATAGGTATTGACGAGACCAATACATTTTAGTTAAAATTTTTTACCTAGCATGAAAACTGTGGGCGTCACAGGTTTGGACGGTTTATGTGCGTTAAAGTTAGGTCAATCGATAGGTATTGATGAGAACAACACATTTCAGTTAAAATGTTTATTCTATTATCAAAACTGTAGGAGCCACAGTTTTGGGCGGCTTGTGGGCGTTAGAGTGGGCGTGGCACTGTGCTGAAACAAACTTGCGCTGCGTAAGAAGCTCAGGAATCTGCAAGACAAATCTCAATAGTCTAGCTCTTATAGTTTACGAGATCTCAGCGTTCATCCGGACGGACAGACAGACGGACAGACGGACATGGTTAGATCGACTCGGCTAGTGATCCTGATAAAGAATATATATACTTTATGGGGTCGGAAACGCTTCCTTCTGCCTGTTACATACTTTCCGACGAATCTAGTAAACCCTTTTACTCTACGAGTAACGGGTATAATAAATATTTATGTATGTTTGCTTAATATGAACCATTTTAGAGCCTATAATGTATTCTTCAGTTTAAATGTTTGCGTTAGTTGTTCAAGAAAATGTTTGGTCAAATAGATTTGTTTGAAAAAGTTCTGGCCGCTGCTTAATTCAGTTTGCAACTATTTACATCGTCAAAACACGTCATTTACACGTCAAAACGACACACGTCATCCATTTGCAAATTCCTTTCTTTTCTCTCTCTCTCTCATTTGCAATTCCTTTTTGCAATTCCTTTTTGGTAGTAGTAGTAGTACTAGCGAATAATAAAGACAAGAGAGAATGAAGAAGTATGTGTCCGTGTGAATTTGTGCATTTTTCGGGAACCCACGTGCAGTGATTTGTGCCGGTCGGGAATCGTGTTGCGCCAGAGCTGCTTACTTAGTGCAAACGACCACCCGATCGCCCACAAGTAGCATAGGAAAGGATCGCCTCTGGCCACCCTCTCCTGGGAACCCCGCCCCAATTACGGTTTAGGTAGGCGCGAGCCACGTGCAGTGATTTGTGCCGGTCGGGAATCGTGTTGCGCCAGAGCTGCTTACTCAGTGCAAACGACCACCCGATCGCCCACAAGGAGCATAGGAAAGGATCGCCTCTGGCCACCCTCTCCTGGGAACCCCGCCCCAAATACGGTTTAGGTAGTCGCGAGCCACGTGCAGTGACCTGTGCCGGTCGGGAATCGTGTTGCGCCAGAGAAGCTTACTCAGTGCAAACGACCACTCGATCGACCACAGGGAGCACAGGGAAGGGTCGCCTCCGGCCATCCTCCCCTCGGATCCCTACCCCCCTACCCCAGTAGCTTGTGAGTCGCACATCCAGGGGGAACGGCCACGCCGTCCAGTTTTGTTGGTATTTTCTCAGGGATCGGCTACGCCGCTCGTTTCGTTAGTATTTTCGCCGGGAGAAGCCCCGCCCTCCACTATACCTTTCGGGTGCCGTGTTGCGCTAGAGCTGCTTACTCGGTGCAACGCGGATACTCTGGCCTCCTTTCCCCACAAATCCCCGCGGCAACTCCCCGTCCAGTTTCGTCCCAACACTTTTCTACAAATTTAACTGTAGAGGACCCTGGCCGGACTGAGTTTTATCCCAGCCCATGAAAAAGGTCCTTACATAATGTTCTTCTGCGTCGTCGTCAAGGGTTAAATTTGTTGGAATGCGGCCTTCTCCGGGAGCCATAGCAATACGCTGAAGTCCAATATCATCGTTATCTAATAGGTTTTCATGACCTCCGGGATTTAAATCACCTTCTTGCTCGTCATTTGATTGAGAATGAGAATGTTGACGAAGAAGCTCTACGATTCTCGGTCAGATTCATCTACGATGAAAGGTATCTCTTCTTCGGCTCCCATTTGATTCAGCCAATCACCGTCAAAGGAAATGTTGTGATTTCTGTAGACCTCAGTGTTAACCAAGTATCGCACAGCTTGAATAGCCCGAACGGGTCGAATAGTTTCCGTCATGAAATTATGGGAATATTCTAACTTTCTTTTTAAATGAACCTGGATTACATGGGTCAAATCAAAGGTGCGCGGGAGTACGCTTACAGTATCAGGTACTGAAATTGGAACATTGACTACAGCGCCTCTTATTCCGCATTGCCTTTCATATCCAAGGGATATAATGCGCATGAAGGGAATCCGAGGAGAAATAAGGCGCTTCTGAAGACATGTCAAGTTTTTAAGGCATTCAGGTATCTCTGGAAAGTCGAAGCCATTAGAGAGACAAAGGGATGGATTCAAAATCTCTTTGGTCGGGATTCTGGTAAAAATTTATTGATGTTCATTGATGTTCCACCTGAATTTCACCAGAAGAGACTTATGTTACGAATTTATGAATCCTGTTTTACTTTATAGAAATACTTACCAAAGGAAAAAAGTATAATAAAACTTTATTATTTTGTTACACACCTTTTTCACTTTTCACCTTATACCTTTTGTTGGATTTTTAATCACTTTTCACCTTATACTTTTTAATGGGCTTATATTCACATTTCACCTTGTACTTTTTGGTGGATTTTCATTCACTTTTCACCTTATACTTTCGGTGTGTTTATATTAATTGAATATAAAACATACACACAACATGTATAAGTTGTCACTCGGCAACTGGTTTTCACAAACTAATCCGGGGATTAGGATTACGAGTCAATATACAGGTTTGAATCATACATGCTATTAACCTTCATATAACCCTTTTGATGGCGGACAATGCCTGATTTTAGGGACAATTCGTAGGTAAATTAGGTAAGCCAAGTTGATTACCTAATTTAAGGATTGCGTAATAACTGCATTATTACCTGTTATCTAGCTTCGTGGCCAACTTGTTAAGGTTATTTCTGTAATCTAAAATAGGAAAAACGGGTATACCTAGGTATCCTACCTTATAATTTGGACACCTGTACGCCGGATGGTAGCGGGGTTCCGTGGTGGCGCTGATGGAATGGCGTGGGAGGCGACGGTGGGAAACTGGCGGCGTCGGCGGGCTGCTGCGCTGGGCTTCGGCGGTTTGCTGCTGGTGTTGCGGAAGCTGTAGAGGAGAAACCACTCGAACGCGTATTGCCCCTTGATCGAAAAGAAGTACGCACAAAAGTTAACTTGGAAAGTAGGCGGGGGTACGACCGCGGTTTATTCAGTTTTAACTCCAGAATCGAACTGACTTAGTCTAAGCTCCGCTCTGCGCTCCAAAGCGCAGCGGAGACTTCATGGAGGGAGCTAGGAACAGCGCAGGAGAGCGGGATCGCGAGAGAGCGGGAGAGCGGAAGAGCGGTGCAGCTGGATAGCGGGGCCAGTCCAGATTCGCCGGACAGTGGGCCTGAACATTCCGCCCCCCTTGCAATCGCTAGCGTTGCAAAAAATAAAGGAGACGGAACTTCGGCCATTCGCCTACGCCTCAAGCCTGCGTACAGGCGCCAGAGACGATCCACCCGAACACCGTCTTCTGGGCTACTGGCAGTCCCTCGTCGACCATGTGGAAGCCCGGCTGTATAACCTTCGGGTAGACGTCCGCGCCCAGGATCAATGAAATAGTGGCTGGCCGGTGGAAAACCTCATCCGCGAGCGGTAGCTCCTTAAATTTCTGGACGACGCTCTCACTGAGCGCACGGATGGGAGTGCGGATGCGCACGTTCGGCTCGATCTTGAGGACCACCTCCAGCTTGACGGCCTCGTCGACCTTCGAACGAATCGTCGCCGTGCAAATGCTCTCATCGCCCACGGGGATTAGGATTACGAGTCAATATACAGGTTTGAATCATACATGCTATTAACCTTCATATAACCCTTTTGATGGCGGACAATGCCTGATTTTAGGGACAATTCGTAGGTAAATTAGGTAAGCCAAGTTGATTACCTAATTTAAGGATTGCGTAATAACTGCATTATTACCTGTTATCTAGCTTCGTGGCCAACTTGTTAAGGTTATTTCTGTAATCTAAAATAGGAAAAACGGGTATACCTAGGTATCCTACCTTATAATTTGGACACCTGTACGCCGGATGGTAGCGGGGTTCCGTGGTGGCGCTGATGGAATGGCGTGGGAGGCGACGGTGGGAAACTGGCGGCGTCGGCGGGCTGCTGCGCTGGGCTTCGGCGGTTTGCTGCTGGTGTTGCGGAAGCTGTAGAGGAGAAACCACTCGAACGCGTATTGCCCCTTGATCGAAAAGAAGTACGCACAAAAGTTAACTTGGAAAGTAGGCGGGGGTACGACCGCGGTTTATTCAGTTTTAACTCCAGAATCGAACTGACTTAGTCTAAGCTCCGCTCTGCGCTCCAAAGCGCAGCGGAGACTTCATGGAGGGAGCTAGGAACAGCGCAGGAGAGCGGGATCGCGAGAGAGCGGGAGAGCGGAAGAGCGGTGCAGCTGGATAGCGGGGCCAGTCCAGATTCGCCGGACAGTGGGCCTGAACATTCCGCCCCCCTTGCAATCGCTAGCGTTGCAAAAAATAAAGGAGACGGAACTTCGGCCATTCGCCTACGCCTCAAGCCTGCGTACAGGCGCCAGAGACGATCCACCCGAACACCGTCTTCTGGGCTACTGGCAGTCCCTCGTCGACCATGTGGAAGCCCGGCTGTATCACCTTCGGGTAGACGTCCGCGCCCAGGATCAATGAAATAGTGGCTGGCCGGTGGAAAACCTCATCCGCGAGCGGTAGCTCCTTAAATTTCTGGACGACGCTCTCACTGAGCGCACGGATGGGAGTGCGGATGCGCACGTTCGGCTCGATCTTGAGGACCACCTCCAGCTTGACGGCCTCGTCGACCTTCGAACGAATCGTCGCCGTGCAAATGCTCTCATCGCCCACGTTTGTTGTCGGCAAACGAAACGCGGCGGCCAGGGATGCGTCGATGGAGCTTGTCGGGGTGCACGGATCGATAAGTGCGGCGGTGTCGAACGTCGTCTCTCCGGTCTCGACGATCACCACAGCAGTCGGCGAGTTGGCGGATCTTGCCGGCGCGAACGCTGCGGAGAAGCGGGCTTTTGCTTGGAGCCGCACTTTTTCCGGGAAACAAGGTCGTGCATGTGCAGCAGCGTGTGATGGTTCCGGTTGCAAGTTCTGCACCGGTCACCGCTACGACAGCTCCCAGTGGAGTGCTCGTGTGCGATACAGTTCGCGCAGTACCTGTTAATGAGAACTGCCCGCAGCCGCTTCTCTGCGCTCAGCTTTAGGAACCTCTGACACTTCCGAAGAGGATGGATTCCGCGGCAGACTCGGCATCGGTAGGACTGAGTACCTCTAGTACGTCTGCTGTCCAAAGCCTGAGCGCTACGTGGACGGGGAGCCATTTTCCTGTTTAGAGTGTGGATAAGGAAAAAACAAACAGGGCTGATTAACAATGACGTGGATAATGGCTACGGACTAAGGTGTCTTGAAGGAAGAACCACCTTGGTCACTGGACGTTTGACAATGCCGCGTGTCATACGAATGTCGACTACGCGGACATTGCCATCGGCTGTTGGCAACGAACGTAGTCCAATGGCACGCTGGTTTGGCTAACCATGCTAGCACAATCGTGGAATCGGTCCAACAATGGAATTTTGAGGTCAGCCTCGGCATATTAGGAAGAATGGCTTCGGCCATCTCGGACAAAAGGAGAGCCCCACATAACTCCAGCCTGGGAAGGGACACCGTTTTGACTGGCGCCACACGCGTCTTGGCCGTGAGCAAGTGCACCATCGTCTTATGGCCCACTTCTACGCGCACATAGATCGCAGCACCGTATGCCTTTTGCGAGGCGTCACAGAATCCGTGATGCTCTACGCGGAACTCTGGACGGAAGGAAACTCATCTGGGTATTCTGACCTGGTCTAGGACCGAATAGCTCTGGAGAAAGCTGTTCCACCTTTGGCACAGCTCAATTGGAAGTTTTTCGTCCCAGCCTAGATCCTGAAGCCAAATCTCTTGCATAAAGATTTTGGAACACACAACAAATGGAGCGAGCCAACCTGCTGGATCAAACAGCTTGGCAATTTGGGAAAGGACTTGGCGTTTCGTGTGGGAGATTTCCGTTGCTAAATCTGGTGGGACGAAAAAGAACTCATCGGACGTCGCCTTCCATCGTACGCCGAGAGTTTTGGCTGTGCTCTCAGTGTCGATCTCGAGGAAGTCGGTTGTCCAAAAATGATCGCTTTGGATATCAGCTAATATTTCTTTGTTGTTGGAGGTCCATTTTCTCAATGGAAACCCCGCGGAATCTAGAGCACTTTGTAGCTCGCGAACAATGGACTTAGCGTCCTCGGCGGAGTCAGCTCCCGAAAGGACATCGTCTACATACATATGATTTCGAATGACGTTGCTCGCTCTTGGATGGCTGAGCTGCACGTCAGTTGCCAACTGTTGCAGGACTCGAATGGCCAGGAACGGCGTGCAATTGACTCCAAAAGTTACCGTCTGTAATTCGAAATCTCGAATGTGCCCCTCGCTGTTGCGGAATAAGATGCGCTGGAACGGGGAATGCTTCAAATCTATCCATATCTGCCGATACATTTTCTCGATATCGGCACTGTAGACGTATCGAGAATATCTCCACTTCAGGATCTGGATAGTTAGATCGGACTGTAAGACTAGGCCAGCATGAAGGATATCATTTAAACTGACCCCATTCTCTGGAGGGCTGGAGGCTTTGAAAACCACACGTAACTTAGTGGTTGTACTTTCCGGCTTGAGCACGGCATGATGCGGAAGGTAATAACTGGCAGAATTATGGGTAGGACGGACTTCTTTCATGTGATTGAGGTCGAGATACTCTTGAATCACGGAGTCGTATTTGGCTTTCAGCTGTCAGTCCCTCTTTAGGCGTTGCTCGGTTCTTAGGAACTGCGACAACGCGGAGGATCTGGAGTGACCGAGGGCGGATTTTACGTTTTGAGGATTACGAAACGGAAGACTTACGACATACCTGCCGTTATCGTCTCTCGTAGTCGTTCGGAGAAAATTTTCCTCACATGTCAAATCGGAAGATTTTGTCACTTTTACTGGCAGATCCTCCACCTCCCAAAATTTGGTGAGAAGCCTATCCAGGGACGTGTCAACTGTGTGGGAGATTCGTGTGGAAAAAACGGAAATCTGATTTTCCCTTGGAGCAGGAACGGGTCCTGTTAGGATCCACCCTAAAATGGTTTCTTGCTCGAGGAGAGAGCCACAAATATTCGTCCGGGTGCCGCTTAGGAGAATGGATGGCAGTATGTCGGCCCCGACCAGAATATCTATCTGTGCGCTCTCGTAGAACTTTGGATCCGCTAGTGACAGTTCGGGAAGATCCCGTAGAAACTGTTGCGGAATCGGACAAGATGGAAGCTTTCCAGCTAATTGAGGAAGAACATAGGCCGTCGTGTTTATTTGCAAGCCAGGCCTGGTCGGAGAACGGAAGGTAAATTGACAGAGCTTTTTGGATTCAGCGGATACTGTCTGGTTTAGGCCTGATTCTTGGGCTCGGATTACCTGATGAGGCAACTTAATTAGTTTGAAAAGCCGCTCAGAAATAAAGGTTGCCTCTGATTCTGAATCTATCGAGGCACGAGCTTTAAAATTCGACCCCAGGTGACATATGTCAATTATGGCGGTGCCCAGCAAGACGGATCTATACCCCGTCGCGAAGTAATTTTGGACTTTAGAGTCCGTGGACCGGGAAGCGGTGGCAACTGGTGTACTTGGTCTTGATCTGGGTCTTGGGGCGGGATTCGAAGGCGATTGGGAGGAGTTGCCTCTGTGTAGTAAGGTGTGATGGCGGCCGCGGCACGTAAAGCAACTATGAGTGCTTTCACAATCACGCAGCTGATGCCCTCGTGCGAAGCAGTTTAGACACAGCTGCTTCCTCTTTATGTATGCCGAACGCTCGTCGACCGTCATCTGGAGGAACCGTGCACATGTGCGGACAGGATGGTTTTCCTTCTTACAAAGGTCACATCCTTTTGGCTTGGGTGCTACCCTTGTCTCGTAAGAATTTATTCTTCAAGGCGCTGATGTTTTTGGCAGAGATTGACTCGAGCCTGACGGCCGTACGTCGTCTATGGCTTCTAAGGTCCGGTGACGCTCCGTAAGGAAGGCGTTCAGTTCCTGCCACGTCGGAATCTCTGCCTTATTGTGCAGGGACTGTTCCCACAAGGATAGCGTGAGCTTAGGAAGTTTGGAGGAGCACATGTACACTAGGAGGCAATCCCAATTTTCGGTTTCAATTCCGGACATTTCTAAAGCCGTACCCTGGATGGTACGTTGAAGTTCACGGATAGCTGACCCAGATTCCTGATTAACGGACTGCACATTGAAAAGTATTTTTAATTGGCTATTTACTAACAACCGCTTGTTTTCGAAACGCTCAGTTAGGTTAGCCCAAGCTGAGCGAAAGCCATCGTTAGTAAGGGGGGAGTTCGACACTATCGTGTGTGCATCGCCGCTTGTTTTGGCATTTAGGTGAAACAATTTTTCGACTGACGCCTTGGATTGTTTATATAAATGGCCATAAACAGATCCCTAAAGGTGGGAAAACCTCGGTATCGCACGGAGGCAGCCGACATCCAGAGGGAATGTAAGTCTGGGTAGGAACAGCTTGAACTTGGGGAGCCTGGGCTATCATATCCGCGATCTGAGCCCCACATCTCTCGTAAACGGAATAGCAGTAGCCGTATTTAGCATTGAGAACTGGCAAACTATCAGCTGCACTGTCTCCGGCTTCTGCTATGCACCCGGTGCATTCATCGTATTCTGCCTTGATGCGGTCCCATAACGCGCGTATTTCTTCGCGGCGGATGTTCAGCATGGACAGAGTAGGAGGGATCGGCGAAGGAGTGTTTGCTCTGGATTCAAACTCACTCAGCCGATCTGAGACCTCAGTAAATTTGCTTAGAGCGATTTGGGAAGGTGTTAGTGCCATTTTGACGTTTGCACGGGTGACCCTTTTTCGGGGCGACGAGGTCTTGGCGGTTAGTTCGTCTGTGGGCGGATCTACGGATATACCTGGGACTACGGCAGGTGGAATAGACAACTTGTTGTTATCACTTCCAACGGACATTTAAAAGAAATTACCTTTTTTTTGGGGTCAGAATCTGCTCGCCTTTGTTTATGTCGGATAAATAGGAAACCTGGCCCACTTGTTGAACAGTGGAACGAGGTGTCGACAAGAAAAAGTAGTGGATCGGAGAAATAGAAATTGGAAGCAAGTACCGACCTGGGGGGGTAGCGGGGTTCCGTGGTGGCGCTGATGGAATGGCGTGGGAGGCGACGGCGGGAAACTGGCGGCGTCGGCGGGCTGCTGCGCTGGGCTTCGGCGGTTTGCTGCTGGTGCGGTTTGCTGCTGGTGTTGCGGAAGCTGTAGGGGAGAAACCACTCGAACGCGTATTGCCCCTTGATTGAAAAGAAGTACGCACAAAAGTTAACTTGGAAACTGACTTAGTCTAAGCTCCGCTCTGCGCTCCAAAGCGCATCGGAGACTTCATGGAGGGAGCTAGGAACAGCGCAGGAGAGCGGGATCGCGAGAGAGCGGGAGAGCGGGAGAGCGGAAGAGCGGTGCAGCTGGATAGCGGGGCCAGTCCAGATTCGCCGGAGAGTGGGCCTGAACACATGTTATTCGTGTCCTAACACCACCCCATTCAGCAAAATATTACAGTCGTCAGATTTTTGTGTAAAATTAATTTCGTAATTCTGACAAGATAAAATATTCTATACCCAGAGTTAAAGAAAAAACGATCAAAATCAACAAAGCAACATTAAAAAAAAAAATTATTTCATTATTTCTCTGACCGTTTCTTTGACAGCTACATGTTAGAGTCGTCCGATTTTTATTAAACTTAAATACGAATTTCTTAAAAATACAAAAAATGTTATTCCCAATAGCATAAGATAATAATATGTCAAGCAACACCGAAGCTATAATTTGTTTCATTTTATTTTTAAATTCGAAATTCAGAACTAATTAAAAAATATTATTTCCGTGATAAAAAAAAAAACCTAAGATATAATACAAAATTTTGTTTCGATTATTCCTATGGGAGCTATAAGATATAGTTGTCTGATTAGGCTGGTTCCCCCTTATATACTACCTGCATAAGAAAGAAGACTTTTGGGAAAGTTTCAGCCCGATAGCTTTAAGACAGACGGACATGGCTAAAAAAATCGATTACAAAAAAAAATATTATAAAAACAAGGAAGAACGCTATAGTCGAGTACCCCGACTATCAGATACCCGTTACTCAGCTAAAGGGACCAAAGGGAAATGGAGATATGCAAGCAGCAAAGCGAGAATAAAATGCGCCACCTACCGGCGGTAGACAGATTTAAGCGTTATGGGCGTTAGAGTGGGCGTGGCAAATGTTTTTTTGGTCAATCGATAGGTATTGACGAGACCAATACATTTTAGTTAAAATTTTTTACCTAGCATGAAAACTGTGGGCGTCACAGGTTTGGACGGTTTATGTGCGTTAAAGTTAGGTCAATCGATAGGTATTGATGAGAACAACACATTTCAGTTAAAATGTTTATTCTATTATCAAAACTGTAGGAGCCACAGTTTTGGGCGGCTTGTGGGCGTTAGAGTGGGCGTGGCACTGTGCTGAAACAAACTTGCGCTGCGTAAGAAGCTCAGGAATCTGCAAGACAAATCTCAATAGTCTAGCTCTTATAGTTTACGAGATCTCAGCGTTCATCCGGACGGACAGACAGACGGACAGACGGACATGGTTAGATCGACTCGGCTAGTGATCCTGATAAAGAATATATATACTTTATGGGGTCGGAAACGCTTCCTTCTGCCTGTTACATACTTTCCGACGAATCTAGTAAACCCTTTTACTCTACGAGTAACGGGTATAATAAATATTTATGTATGTTTGCTTAATATGAACCATTTTAGAGCCTATAATGTATTCTTCAGTTTAAATGTTTGCGTTAGTTGTTCAAGAAAATGTTTGGTCAAATAGATTTGTTTGAAAAAGTTCTGGCCGCTGCTTAATTCAGTTTGCAACTATTTACATACAAACATGCAGAAATAAAATGATGTATAATTCAGGGGCTGAGACATTTGCTGATCTCCTTCTTGCATTTTTGTTGCAGATGCGCAGTGAGTCGCGGTCAACGTCTTCTCCGTTCAGATATCAAAAGCAAAGTGAAGTCGGCTTCCTTCTGCCGGCTTCTTCTGACACACGTCAAAACGACACACGTCATCCATTTGCAAATTCCTTTCTTTTCTCTCTCTCTCTCATTTGCAATTCCTTTTTGGTCCTTCTCTCTCTCAGAGTCCTTGACCTTGACCATGACCGCGCCACACTCGGCTGAGACGACACTCTCTCTCGTTCTCAATCCACGCTCTCAGCAATTGTGCAAATGAAAGGAACCACAAATAACATAGTGACTAGTTTATTTTATTTTTTATTCTTTCTCTTTCTTAATGCTCTACAGTTTCTTTTAACATTTTCTTTCTTCTTATACATCTCCGACACGGCCATCCTGACTTTCACACGTCCTCGTGTGCATACTGTAACACTAGGTTGGTATCATTCTTGCTTAATTTCTCTTTTCATCTTTTACATCTCTCAACATCATTCTTAGCTTAACAAATAGTCTACACACACAACTTTATAAATTGCGTCATCAAATGTCGGTTTCGCAGGCTATATCGCTTTTTCACATCATACAGTGAGTCAAATCAAACTTGTCACACCAGTCAACCGCGCCACACACCATGACAGAACACTCCTGGTTCCACACTTGTGCTTTCGGCTTGACCTGGTTCAACTTTCTCTCAGTAGCTCGTACTCTTCTGCGCAAACCCGACCATTTGGCTATCCTTGTTATCAAACCACAGTTACAGGCTCTTGCCGCCTCAGGCGACGCTTTGCACCTTTAGTGCCACGATCTGCTCAGATCCAAACTGCATAACACAATATCATCCATACCAGGCATGACTATTGTTGATCAAATCTAGCCCCTGTGTTTGATGTCTCACGACGAGTGTCTTTTTCACCACTGTCACTTTCCTCAATAGTCTCATCAGAGATCTGCTCGTCCGGCAGCCTTCTCAAACTCTCAGTTGAATACTTGTAGGTTCGCTTGCTAGTTAACGATTTTAACAGGTATCGATCACCTTCCAACAACTCGGCAACCACAAAAGGTCCTTTGAACTTAGGATCCAATTTGGTCTGATGCCGCTCTTCACTTCTAAGTAAGACATGATCACCAACCTTGTGTTTTACAATCTTGGCCTTATTCTTATCAACTCGATTCTTTTCATATCTCGCATTTATTTCAATATTTTCTTTGGCCTGAGCCCTCGCTTGCTTACAATCTATTTTAGTTTCTTCATTTATTGGCAATAAGCCCATTGGTCTGGCCTCTCTTCCAATCAATATTTCTAATGGGCTATACTTTGTTACCCTGTTCGTTGTACAATTCATGGCTAACTGTACTTCACTGAGTGCATCCTGTCAGGAACGTTCACCTATCTCTACCGCTGTCAACATACTCTTCATCGTGCTCATGACTCATTCAACCTGTCCATTGACCCTACTTGCACCTCTTGCTATCAAATGTAACTCTATTTTATGCATTGAACAGAACTCACGAAATTTTCCACAAGAAAAACTCCTGCCTTGATCTGCTATGATACGGGTAGGTACCCCAAAAAGTGATATTGTTGATTTTACAGCCTTAATACAGTTTTCTGCATCTAAATGCAAAGTATGATATAGCTGAACAAACTTAGTAAATGCGTCTATTTGTACTATGACATATTCCTTGGTATCATTTTTACCACTCAGCTTTCCACTAATATCAATGTGCACAGTATGTCAAGGTATCTCAACTTTCGGAATTGTATGCAATTCCATTTGAATTTTCCCTGATGGAGGCTTTGCTAGTTTGCAAGTGATGCAGTTTTCTACAAATTTTCGTACATACTTGGACATATGCTCGAACCAATACTGCTCATAAACCTTGTCTAACGTTTTCTGCCACCCCAAATGCATGATTGCTTCATGGACGTGATTTACTACAGACCACCTAAAGGCTCTTGGGATTACAGGTAGACAGCGTGTTTTTCCATTTCCTTGAATTTTCCGATACAGAATTCCTTCTCTTAGTTCATACGTCTTCTCTAAACTCTCCAGCAACTCTCCATCATTCAACTGGACTATAATTTCCCTTACACACGAATCACGCTGCTGCTCAGCTACAAGCCAGTTGTCTGTCACCTCTGTCAGGTCGATGCGGACTTCGGGTACTCTATTTGTTGTCTCACATTCAGTGACAATCGGATTTCTGGATAAAAAGTCCACGTGCGCCATGCGATTTCCCGTGCGGAACTCTACAGTGAAATCAAATGATTGCAAATATGCCCACCAACGGTGAACTCTCGGCGTTAGTTCTTCTTTAGCACGACTTGCTTTCAATGAATTACAATCTGTAAGTATTACAAACTTTCGACCGTGAAGGTAATGTCGGAAACTTTTTACAGCGTTGTATACTGACAGGGTTTATAATTCGTATGAATGACACCTCAATTCTGGGGGCGATGTACACTTGCTAAAGTATTCGACCACTCTACGCTTACCGTCT
The DNA here is from genome assembly GCF_043229965.1 of Drosophila suzukii. NCBI lineage: Eukaryota > Metazoa > Arthropoda > Insecta > Diptera > Drosophilidae > Drosophila > Drosophila suzukii. Next base: position 27,633,668 of record NC_092082.1, on the reverse strand, counting down.
ATTTTGTGCATGAGAATGGCACTATAGCCACTTGCACTTGTATCTGTATGCAGCTCTATGGGATATTGTGGATCAAAAATAATTAAAACCGGATCATGTGTTAGTACTGAGATGATCTTCTGCCGTATTTCTTCATGCTCAGCTTTCCAAACGAAACAAGGAAGAACGCTATAGTCGAGTACCTCGACTATCAGATACCCGTTACTCAGCTAAAGGGACCAAAGGGAAATGGAGATATGGAAGCAGCAAATCGAGATTTAAATACGCCACCTACCGGCGGTAGACAGATTTAAGCGTTATGGGCGTTAGAGTGGGCGAGGCAAAATTTTTTTCAGTTTCAGTTAAAATTTTTTATCTAGCATGAAAACTGTGGCCGTCACAGGTTTGGGCGGTTTGTGGGCGTTAGAGGGGGCGTGGCAATTTTTTTTTCGGGTCACTCGATAGGTATTGATGAGAAGAATACACTTATGTTAAAATTTTTATTCTAGCATCAAAACTGTAGGAGCCACAGTTTTGGGCGGTTTGTGGGCGTAAGAGTGGGCGTGGCACATTGCTGAAACAAACTGCGCTGCGTAAGAAGCTCAGGAATCTGCACGCCAAATCTCAATAGCCTAGCTCCCATAGTTTCCGAGATCTCAGCGTTCATCCGGACGGACAGACAGACGGACAGACGGACAGACGGACATGGCTAGATCGACTCGGCTAGTGATCCTGATCAAGAATATATATACTTTATGGGGTCGGAAACGCTTCCTTCTGCCTGTTACATACTTTCCGACGAATCTAGTATACCCTTTTACTCTACGAGTAACGGGTATAACTACTAATTTTGGAAGTCAACTGATATAACGGTTTCATCTGTTCAGAGAACTGTGGGACAAATTTACGGAAGTACGACGCTAATCCTATAAATTGTCGTAATTGTGAAACATTCTTTGGTTGAGATAGTCCAGCCAGAGCTTGTATTTTTCGCGGATTTGGTTCAATACTACCGTCCTTGACAAAGTAGCCAAGATATTCTATTTTAGTTTTCAGAAAAGAGCATTTTTTTATATTAAATGAAAATAATGCTTCCGATAGAGCCTTTAGCACAACTGCCAATCTTTCAAATGCTTCCTCTTTTGACCCTGCTACTATCACTACATCATCAATGTAAACAATTGCATAGGAGTATGCCAGGTCACCCAGTGCTCGTGCTAAAGCTCGCTGAAAAATCGAAGAGGCATTCTTCAGACCAAATGGCATAGATAGAAACTCATACTGGCCCTCAGGGGTTACAAAAGCAGTTCGCTCTATAGATCCTTCATCTATTGGAATCTGATAAAACCCACTAGCCATATCTAAACAAGAGAAGAATTTACCCCCACGCAGTCTGTTTACTTGATCTGATATTAGAGGCATTTAGCTCTCTATAATCTATGCACAAACGATCACTGCCATCTTTCTTCTTAACTAACAAAATTGCACTCGCGAATGGAGAATTACTTGGACGTATTACATTGCCGCCAACATTTCTTTGATTTTATCTCTAACTAATTCCTTTTCATCTACGCGAAGTCGATATGGACGTCTCTGCACAGTCTTGTTGGCATCTAATAAACGAATTTCTAATTCTCCAGTCGTGACACGTCTGCTCGGTATTCCAATAATAAAATGCTCAGTGTACTGGTCAACAATGTTCTTCAATTTAGACTTATCATTATCACTTAAATCATAATTTTCATCAAATAGCTTATCATAATTTGTAATAGTTTCATCGGATATAGAATTAATTTGTTTACTTTTAAAAATTGTAAATTTATCAGCATCCATCGTTATGCCAAAGCCAAGTGCCAAGATTTCACGACCAATCATTATGTCATGTTTCAAATGTTCGTCCATAACTACATTAAACATGATTTCCAAATTAAATTGACAAATTTGTATGGTGGACAGTATTTGTAAATTACAGTGTACAACATTTGTTCCAATTCCTTTTAGAATGACTAAATTACTAAGTCTTTTTCCGGCCAGTTTGACTTCTAACTTTTCCTTTATTAAGGAGCACTCGGCACCCGAGTCGAAAAAGAATGGAAAGGCCTCACCAAATCGATATAAAATTCCTTTCGGCTCCAACACTGCACAGACATCTACTCGCTTCTCGTTCATACTGCTACTCGATGCTGCTGTTCCCTTCATGCATGCGGATGCAATATAACCGACGATTCCACATTTAAAGCAAGTCACTCCAGTCCTGTCTCGTCCCGCCAGTGGTCTTCGAAACGATTGATTTGGTTTTGATTGTTCTGCCTTCGTTTTACGGCATTCCAGCATTTTGTGTCCAGAAATTCCACAGTAATGGCACTTCATTGGTGTGTGTGCCGTGAATCTCTTCCTGTCGGGGCCTATCGAAAGATCTGAAGCCAGATGCTCACTTCGCTTGCTGTATGCGTACGCCTTCAACTGCTGCTGCAGTTTATCTCTGTTCGTTATATTGGTGGTGAACAGTAGACGCTGCAGTCTAGTGTCGATTTGTGACGTGTGTGCCAGCACGAAAGAACAGCTATTCCCTCGATGTCCATCGACTTCCATTTTGTCAAAAGTGACGTCACTAATCGGCTACCGAACGCTGACAAACACTCGCCCGTTTTCGGCCGTCCGTTGAGAATGTTCAACAAGGTGGCGGCCGCCGTCTCAGAATCGTCGTAGCGCTGAACAAACAACTCTTGGAATTGTGGCCAGGTAATACCAGCATAGCTGATCTGTGCAAGCCATTGGGAAGCGCTCCCTTCTAGTGCTCCACTCAGCGACGTAACCAGCGCACTGGCTTCCAGAGGATGCTCCGTGAGAATCATGTCGGCTGTTTTGCGCCACGCGCTGGCGTCAGCTTCAGCCGCGTCTGGATTAAACTTTGGCAGTCTCAATGATTTGAATGAATCGTAGATTTTGTGCTTCGAACAGAGATCGCCATTCACTATCACGCTGGGCCTGAGCCGATCCCACTTCTGATGTCAGGGGCTGAGACATTTGCTGGTCTCCTTCTTGCATTTTTGTTGCAGATGCGCAGAGTCGCGGTCAACGTCTTCTCCGTTCAGATATTAAAAGCAAAGTGAAGTCGGCTTCCTTCTGCCGGCTTCTTCTGACACACGTCATCCAATTGCAAATTCCTTTCTTTTCTCTCTCTCTCTCATTTGCAATTCCTTTGTGGTCCTTCTCTTTCTCAGAGTCCAAGGCTGAGACGACACTCTCTCTCGTTCTCAATCCACGCTCTCAGCAATTGTGCAAATGGAAGGAGCCACAAATAACCTAGTGACTAGTTTATTTTATTCTTTATTCTTTCTCTTTCTTAATGCTCTACAGTTTCTTTTACATTTTCTTTCTTCTTATACATCTCCGACATATACATATGTATGTACATTGTCTGACTGACGTCTGACGTCATTGATTTTCTCAACTCCTTGGGCGGTTTGTGGGCGTTGGAGTGAACTGGCTAATTTTTTTTGACAATCAAAGGCATTGATTAAACATACAAACAGCATTAATAAACATACATATCTTTTAAAAGACAACAGAAATATTTACAGCGCTGTAAAGTTTTAGCCCGCCAATTTAACGTGCACAGATTTCGGTCCTTTTCCCCCAAATATACTTCTCTTTTGGCGCATAAAAAGGCACTAAGAAGGGAAAAAATGCAAGGAGCAAAAGCCCTCCCTCCCGCTCCCATGCTGTTGCTTTTCAGCAATTCAAATCTAACAATAATCAAAATTAGGTAATTGAAATTAATAGACCAATGAATTAGTGTTAGGGTATAATTTATTAAATTTAAAAACACAAAAAATTATATTCCCAATAGTATAAGATAATATGTCAAAAAACACCGAAGCTATAATTTGTTTCATATTATTTTCCTACCAATTTTCCGATCGTTCCTATGGCAGCTATATGATATAGTCGTCCGATTTTGATAAAGTTAAATTCCTAATTCAGAACTAATTAAAAAATGTTATTTCCAAGCGTAGGAGGTTATATGTTAAAAAACACCGAAGCTATAATTTGTTTCATATTATTTTCCTACCAATTTTCCGATCGTTCCTATGGCAGCTATATGATATAGTCGTCCGATTTTGATAAAATTAAATTCGAAATTCAGAATTAATTAAAAAATGTTATTTCCAAGCGTTGGAGGTTATATGTTGAAAAACACCGAAGCTATAATTTGTTTCATATTATTTTTCCACCAATTTTCCGATCGTTCCTATGGCAGCTATATGATATAGTCATCCGATTTTGATAAAATTAAATTCGAAATTCAGAACTAATTAAAAAATGTTATTTCCAAGCGTTGGAGGTTATATGTTGAAAAACACCGAAGCTATAATTTGTTTCATATTATTTTTCCACCAATTTTCCGATCGTTCCTATGACAGCTATATGATATAGTAGTCCGATTTTGATAAAATTAAGATCGAAATTCAGAAATAATGTAAAAATTGTATTTCCAAGCGTAGGAGGTTATTTGTTAAAAAACACCGAAGCTATAATTTGTTTCATATTATTTTCCCACCGATTTTACGATCGTTCCTATGGCAGCTATATGACATAGTCGTCCGATTTTGATAAAATTAAATTCAAAATTCAGAATAAATTAAAAAATGTTATTTCCAAGCGTTTGAGGTTATATGTTAAAAAACACCGAACCTATAATTTGTTTCATATTATTTTCCCACCGATTTTACGTTCGTTCCTATGGCAGCTATATGATATCAAACAAAAACACCTCTTAACGAGGTAAAAAGTAATGGCGAAAGAGCTCTTAACAAAAATGTGTGATATCAACAATTGTGACGAAAAATGATATTACATTCGATAAAATAAATAAACTATATTAAATTTATGATTTCGGCCCGCAACAGTAAATAATACCTACACGTAAACTTTCTGCTGTAGCGTGCCGAATACATAAATTTAATATAGTTTATTTATTTTATCGAATGTAATATCATTTTTCGTCACAATTGTTGATATCAGAAATTTTGGTTAAGAGCTCTTTCGCCACTACTTTTTACCTCGTTAAGAGGTGTTTTTGTTTGATATCAGAAGTTTTTTTTGCACAAAAGTTTAAGTACCTCAATACCATGACTAGGAGTCGCCCCCATATGGCTTGGCTATTGAAAAACCAAACACACACTATCATGTTCCACTTCGGCTTAACTTTATTCTATTAAGGTATGGGTTGTTTACACTCACATTTTAATAAGAATGAAACATATAATATGAATATTAAACTTTTTAATAACAAGTTTTATCGCTTCAATTACCTATTTTAATAGCACAAGTTTGGAATCTAAAGGGTTGTACAGTTTCAGATTCGAAGAGAAATCTGTCGTTTCTTACATTTCCCGCTGAACTAGCGGGTTTTTCCAAAGTGGTAGAACAAATAGATCAAGTTTCCTATTTCGATTAGCTTCATGCAAGTAAAGGACCCTAAAACCATAGCAGATTTTCCGTTTGAAAAAATCTAATAATAATATTGTTCATTAAATTGGTTTTTTTCTTGTTTATTCCAACAAGTATGAAATATTACGTATACGGAGCTGAAACCAGTTGCACTTTTTATCGCTTAATATCTTCCAAACGGTAATTTTTAGGGTAAAAAGTGTTAAACATCAAAAGTTGAGGAATCTCAAGAGCTACAAGATATACAATTTAAAAAGAAATCGTTCGATTAAATTTAGAGAAAATAGTCAAAAAGTGGTTTTAAAAAAGAACTTTTAATCGTAACTCTAAATCTATTATATTCATACAATTTTACTTTATAAAGAGTATTTAGCAAATTAAATTATCTTTTCAGAGATATATAACACGTTTCTGTAGCATTAGTAGTTTAGCTACTATAAGCATTTTAAATCTGGCTTTTATTTTTGATTTTCCGCTAAACTAGCGGTTTTTTCCAAAAGTCGTAGAACAAACGTTTTCTATTTCAAGCTACTTTATACACCCATAGAGTTTCCGAAACCCTAAAACTAAAATGGGATGCATACAAACCCACAAACAAAGGGACAAACATTTTCATTTTGGGAAGAAGAAGAAAATCTTGTTCTTTGAATTACTTTTGAACGGAACATCGGATTTCAACAAATGAGGTGTCATTCGACGCGTATTCTCAGTAAAAATAAAAATAGCTAAACAACTTGGGGCTTTTATCCCCACCGTATCCAGCAGCTCCAATTTTCTAAATTTTTTCTTTTACACTTTCACCGCTTTTTCTCCCAAACAAATCTATATTTCGAAAGTCTTGGTATGCAATCTTCTTAGTTAGTGCGATACCTTTTGATTGGTGTATCACTCGTTATGATCGGACCATAATTGGAGATTTTCAATTCTGCGGCTATATATAGTAGTTGTCTTCGCACGCTCTCTTGCGCGCTTCGCCACTACGTGTACTGCTGTCCACAGTGATAGTAATCTGATTTTCATAAAATTAATTCAGAACTAATTAAAAAATGTTATTTCCAAGCGTAGGAGGTTATATATTAAAAAACACCGAAGCTCTAATTTTTTTCATATTATTTTCCCACCAATTTTACGATCGTTCCTATGGCAGCTATATTACATAGTCGTCCGATTTTGATAAAATTAAATTCGAAATTCAGAACTAATTAAAAAATTTTATTTCCAAGCGTTTGAGGTTATAAGTTAAAGAACAGCTAACCTATAATTTGTTTCATATTATTTTCCCACCGATTTTACGATCGTTCCTATGGCAGCTATATGATATAGTCGTCCGATTTCGACAAAATTAAATTCGAAATTCAGAACTAATTAAAAAATGTTTTTTCCAAGCGTAGGAGGTTATATGCTAAAAAACACCGAAGCTATAGTTTGTTTCATATTATTTTCCCACCAATTTTCCGATCGTTCCTATGGCAGCTATATGATATAGTCGTCCGATTTTGATAAAATTAAATTCGAAATTCAGAACTAATTAAAAAATGTTATTTCCAAGCGTTGGAGGTTATATGTTAAAAAAACACCGAAGCTATAATTTGTTTCATATTATTTTCCCACCAATTTTACGATCGTTCCTATGGCAGCTGTATGATATAGTCGTCCGATTTTGATGAAATTTAATTCGAAATTCAGAACTAATTAAAAAATGTTATTTCCAAGGAAAGGAGGTAATATGTTAAAAAACACCAAAGATAAAATTTTCTTACATTTTTTTCCGATTATTCTTTTGGGAGCTATAAGATACAGTTGTCCGACCCGGCTGGTTCCGACTTATATACTACCTGCAAAAGATATAAGACTTTTGGGAAAGTTTCAGCCCGATAGCTTTAAAACTGAGAGACTAGTTTGCGTAGAAACGGACGGACAGACGAACAGACGGACAGACGAACAGACGGACATGGCTAGATCGACTCGTCTAGTGATGCTGATCAAGAATATGTATACTATATGGGGTCGGAAACGTCTCCTTCACTGCGTTGCAAACTTCTGACTGAAATCATTATACCCTCAGCAAGGGTATAACAGGAAAGGAAGTATTGTCGAAGATATGCTCACAAATAAAAGCGAATACGGCACTCTGTTTGTCACGGCCGTGCGTTTGCTTGCGCCACACTTTTAGCAGGGCCGCATTGCATATCGTGAGGTTGCTACATAAAAATTGTGAGGATGCATGAAACACACCCTCCACATTTCGCCATTTCTATTCTTTCTGCCACGAAGGCATACAATTGGAGATTACGCCACGAAGGCAATTTACTTATATAAGTTCAAACTAGAAGCTAAGCTTATCCGATTTAAATATTGCGCGCACCAGGGCTGGAAAACCACCCAGTGTTGGTCGACCGAGGGCCAACAGCTGATAGTGCCGATAGCGATAGGCGGGAGGTTCGATAAGAAACTGTGTTGGGAAACGAAGAAACCCGGCAAGCCGGGCTTACATGCGGCCGCAAGGGCGGAAGCTCGCTCTCTTTCTCGAATGGCAGCCAAGGCGAGCAGACCTAGGAGCGGACTTCAACCCGGAGTGGTACAGCGGCACGAGCGTCGGCACGCCGGATCCAAGCAGTAAGTGGGACAATAGGAGACAATAGCGATCAGACTGAGTGCGAGTAGGGGTAGCAGTAGTAGTACTAGCGAATAATAAAGACAAGAGAGAGTGAAGAAGTATGTGTCCGTGTGAATTGGTGCATTTTTCGGGAACCCACATGCAGTGATTTGTGCCGGTCGGGAAACGTGTTGCGCCAGAGCTGCTTACTCAGTGCAAACGACCACCCGATCGCCCACAAGGAGCATAGGAAGGGATCGCCTCTGGCCACCCTCTCCTGGGAACCCCGCCCTAATTACGGTTTAGGTAGGCGCGAGCCACGTGCAGTGATTTGTGCCGGTCGGGAATCGTGTTGCGCCAGAGCTGCTTACTCAGTGCAAACGACCACCCGATCGCCCACAAGGAGCATAGGAAAGGATCGCCTCTGGCCACCCTCTCCTGGGAACCCCGCCCCAAATACGATTTAGGTAGTCGCGAGCCACGTGCAGTAATCTGTGCCGGTCGGAAATCGTGTTGCGCCAGAGAAGCTTACTCAGTGCAAACGACCACTCGACCGACCACAGGGAGCACAGGGAAGGGTCGCCTCCGGCCATCCTCCCCTCGGATCCCTACTCCCTTACCCCAGTAGCTTGTGAGTCGCACATCCAGGGGGAACGGCCACGCTGTCCAGTTTTGTTGGTATTTTCTCAGGGATCGGCTACGCCGCTCGTTTTCGTTAGTATTTTCGCCGGGAGCAGCCCCGCCCTCCACTATACCTTTCGGGTGCCGTGTTGCGTTAGAGCTGCTTACTCGGTGCAACGCGGATACTCTGGCCTCCTTTCCCTACAAATCCCCGCGGCAACTCCCCGTCCAGTTTCGTCCCAACACTTTTTCTACAAATTTAACTGTAGAGGACTCTGGCCGGACTGAGTTCTATCCCAGCCCATGAAAAAGGTCCTTACAGTTTGGCGCCCGAACAGGGACGGATAAGGACGACTAGATATCCTTCAGGAGAGTTGGGTTTTTACCACCAACCGCATGGCCTAAAGACCCATGTCCAGTAGACGAGATTTAGAGAAAGATAGAAGACCGCAGGAATAGTTAGCGTAGGGGATCCCGTAACGCTGCGCCCGCCAATGCCAACCCACTCCCGGAGCGCCACATAGCCACGTGGTCTCCCACGAAGCCGTCAAGCGCATACCGCGCCCCGAGCAGCGCCAACAGAGCGGCCCAGCAGCGCCCAACAAGCGATCGGCGTCAGTGCACCACCAGCGGCACCCACCCACGTGCCCACCAGGTGCCCACAGAGCGCCACCGGCAGCGCCGACAGCGCCGGACACGTGGTCACCAGCCACACAACGAGCGTCACCAGGAGCGCGCAACGAGCGGCCCCGCGCCCTCCGCAGCGTTCAGCGCCCATCGGGCGGCGTTATTTGCACCACCAGCAGCACCCACAGAGTGCCTACCGAGTGCCCACCGAGCGCCACCAGTAGCGCCCACAGCAGCGCCCATCAGCAGCGCCCAGCAGCGCCCTCAGCAGCGCCAACCGCGCCGGATACGTGGTCACTAGCCACGCTACGAGCGCCACCAGGAGCGCCTAACGATCAGCGCCGCCGCTCACCAGCCGCACTCACCGAGCGCCAACGAGAGCGCTAGCCGCAACCACATCGGTCAGCCAGTGCCGCACGTCAGCAGCACCTGCCGTGCGCCCAGCGCCCAGTCACGCCACTAGGAGCGCTCACCAAGTGATCCCCAGCAGAGCCATCGGCAGCGCCACCGCGCGTATGCCCAGTGTCTCGGGAAAGAAAACGTCAGAGGACGCAGAATCAAAGCCAGATCCGGCAGCTGCCGGACTGGAAGAGGACAGGTTTTTCACCGCATCCGGGGGTGATTCCACGACCGCAAACATGGGGGTCAGGTGGATCGCCTACCGCCGGAAGGACGAGCTGCAGGCTCTGCTAAAAGAGTTTGGACTTGACCCGAACGGCCAAGTAGACGAACTACGACCACGATTGGCATCCTTCATCGGAGGAGGAGACCACAGCCCGGCTCTACGAGAGCGCTTTGCCGCACTGGAGGCAATGTACCCGGAAGCACCCACCCAGAGGACGTCCACCAGTCGGGCCACCTCACCGATGCCCGGAATTGAGGATCACACGCTTCCCGTGCCATGCTTAGGGAACCTACGGAAAAGCCCTGGACGGGAGATACCGGCCGCCAACCCAGCCGCCCATCTTCCGCACAGCTCCATATCCGCGGCAGTGTTCGCCGAGAAACTGCGAGGATGGGGCGTACTGTTTGACGGACAGTCAGACCCCGTTCATTTTATAGAACGCATCGAGGAAGGTGCCACTACCTACAATGTGAGAACGAGTGACATACCGAGGGCCGTCATTGGACTTCTCTCAGGCCGCGCCGAAGGCTGGTACCGGGCATACCAAATGCACACCGAGCCATGGGAAACTTTCCGGAGAGAGTTTCTGGAGTTTTTCTTGCCTCCGCGGTACTACCAGAGCCTAGAAGATGCCATCCGGACCAGGCAACAACAAGTGGGCGAGCCCTTCAAAATATACGTAGTGGAATTACGCCTGATGATGCAACGCGCCAAGTACTCACTAGGCCAGGAGCTCGAGCGGATCTACGAGAATTTGATGCCGGAGTACCAGCTTTTCATACGGCGACATGAGTTCTCCTCACTAGAGGGGCTTACCCAACTGGCAACTGCGTTCGAAATCGCACGGGATCGAGACCCCGTTCGACATGCAGCCCTAATTCCAACCGCAAGCTGGAATTCCGGCAGGGAGAGCAGCGGAAGACCCACACCTCGACTCCAGAACTTTCTCGCTTCAACGCCCTCTGGACCCAGGAGGCCGGCGATATCCAACGGGATGATCGCCCAGGAAGCGGAACCACCGGTTGACGTCGGCCGAGCTTGTCACCGCTGCGGGGAAATTGGACACTTCACACGAGAATGCCGAAACCCACCGCTGATGTACTGCTGGGACTGTGGGAAACGAAGCATCCGTACCATCGACTGCTGCCGCCGGACGGAAAACGGCCAGGGTCGCCGCCCACGTCGGGAGCCCGCGGTGACCCACTCGGTGCTCCCCCATCACTAGATTCCCCACTCCGCCTGGCGGGGGGGCGAATTGTTGCCAATGTTACCATCGAGGGACAACCTTTCTCGGCAACAATTGACACAGGAGCCTCGAGAAGCTTTGTCAGCGAGGCGATCGCCAAGCGCTTAGACTCAGGAAGAAACAGCAGAGAAGTCCGCTCCCGCATCTCTCTGGCGGATGGATCCCAGAAAGAGGTGACCAAGGCCCTCCGGGCGCAAGTCGGCTTAAACGACCGACAGATCGGGCTGACGCTACTAGTCCTGCCAACGATCCTGGATGAAGTGATTTTGGGCATCGACTTTCTTTGCGCCATCAGCGCAACGCTAATCTGCGGGCAAGTCTGCTTGCAACTAGCCCCACCTGCCACCCGGAAGGTAGAACCAACCCCAGATACGCGGGCGACTCCTACGGCCGCAACCGCGCAATCCCCAAGCACACCCGGTACGCCGCAATCATCGCAAGGCACCGAGGGGGGGACCAAAACAGTTCCAAAGCCTGCTCCGAGGACTCACATAAAGCCAAACGCGCCAGTGCGGAAGACAAGTCCTGACCCCTCGGGACCCCCGTTGTCAAGGAACCCGTCAGGCGACACCGTGGGAACCTGCACCCCCACGGATAACAGGTACGGCCTACAACCGCAGGCGGACGCCGCCACGGCAAAGGAGAAGAACCCGTTTCGACGCCCCTCCACGAGCGCCCTGTTGGCCACCACAACGGTGGAAACTCACACGCGCAAACCAGCCACCTCGCCTGGGCCTGGGGAACCACAATGGCAAATCGGTGTATATCAGCTGCCAGCCCAGTCGGACGCAGCCAGCGCACGGAAGCACAACCCGTTCCGGAGCCACTGTCCCCACGGACACCTGGCCACTGTAGCGGAGGACCCAACCAGGCTACAGGTGACCGAAGAACCTCACGCCGAGGAAACCGCCCACTTTCTGCAGGAGGAGCTACAGCTTTTCGACGAGCTAAGCGGGCCAACGGAGATCGCCGAGCATACCATCACTCTCCGGGAGAATAAGCCACTAAAGCAGCGGTATTATCCAAAGAACCCCGCCATGCAGAGCATAATCAATCAGCAGTTGGACGAGCTATTACGAGACGACCGAATCGAGCCCTCCCGTAGCCCGCACAGTGCCCCGCTGGTGCTCGTGCGGAAGAAGACAGGGGATATGCGGATGTGCATCGACTATCGACAACTCAACGCACATTCCATACCCGATGCGTACCCACTCCCACGAATCAACCACATATTGGAGCGGCTACGGAACGCCCGGTTCATCTCAACGCTGGATCTTAAGAATGGATACTGGCAGATCCCTATGGCGGAAGGAAGCCGCGAATGCACGGCTTTTACCGTCCCTGGGCGTGGACTCTTCCACTGGAAAGTCATGCCCTTTGGACTGCATTCTGCCCCAGCAACGTTCCAGCGAGCCCTTGACAGCGTCATCGGGCCGGATATGGAACCCCACGCCTTTGCCTACTTGGATGACATCATCGTCATCGGGGCGACGTGGGAGGAACATGCCAGGAATCTCAGGGAAGTCTTCCGACGACTGCGGGAAGCAAAGTTTCGGCTGAATCAAGGCAAGTGCAAGTTTTTCCAGAAAAAGCTGGTATACTTAGGCCACTTGATCAGCGAAGAAGGCATAAGGACGGACCCAGATAAGATAGCTGCTATCCAGGGACTACGCCCGCCAACCAACGTCAAGGAACTCCGTCGCCATTTGGGCATCGCATCTTGGTATCGACGCTTCGTCCAGGATTTCGCCTCCATCGTTCAGCCCATGTCCCGACTCCTCAGGAAGGGGGTCAAGTGGAGCTGGGAGGAGCCCCAACAGCAGGCATTCGAGACACTCAAAGCCAGACTAACGGCCGCACCGGTACTGGCCTGCCCAAATTTTGAATACAAGTTCCAGCTTCAGACGGATGCAAGTGATACAGGACTTGGAGCAGTCCTCACTCAGAGCATCGATGGAGAGGAGAAGGTCATCGCCTACGTAAGTCGACGCCTCGAGCGAGCCGAGGAAAACTACTCCACTACCGAAAAGGAGTGCCTCGCCATAGTTTGGGCCACGCGGAAGCTACGCTGCTACTTGGAGGGCTACCAGTTTGACGTGATTACGGATCACCTCGCTCTCAAGTGGTTGAACTCGATTGAAAACCCCACGGGCCGTATAGCCCGGTGGGCTCTGGAGCTGCAACAATACCAGTTTACCGTCCTCTATCGGAAGGGCAAATACAACGTTGTCGCCGACGCCCTCTCCCGACAACCCCTAGGGATGCTTCAGCTGCTCGCGGAACACGGAACTCAGTGCAAATGGATCCGGAGGATGCAAGAAGAAGTCCAGAGGCGCCCCGAAAAGTTTCCGGATTACACTCTGGATCACGGACAGCTGTATCGACACATCGGACACACCTCAGACGTGGGAAACAGCAACCCATGGAAGCTTGGCGTGCCTCGGGAGCAGAGACAACGAGTGCTGGAGGAATGCCACGACCACCCTTCTGCTGGTCACCTGGGCATCCGGAAGACTCGCAGACGGATTGCCCAACGATATTTCTGGCCGGGATTACATCGAGACGTTGTGCGGTACGTCACCAGCTGCTTGGTTTGCCAACAATACAAGGTGAGTCAACGCAAACCGGCGGGCAAAATGCTCACCCGCCATCCCACGGAGCCATTTGCGCTCGTCGGAGTCGACTTCGTTGGACCTCTTCCTCGGACCCGACGAGGGAATACCATGCTGCTCGTATTTATAGATGTCTTTTCCAAATGGGTCGAGATCATACCCCTAAAGAAGGCCACAGCCGCCCAACTGGAGTTTGGATTTCGGGAAAGGATAATATCCCGCTTTGGAGCACCCAGGACTTTGATCTGCGACAACGGCACGCAGTTCACCAGCCGCGGTTTCAAGACATTCTGTCGCACTAACGGTATCAAACTGGAATACACAGCTCCCTATTCCCCGCAGCAGAACCCCACCGAACGGGCAAACCGGACCATCAAGACAATGATAGCCCAGTACGTGGACCAGGATCACCGGACATGGGATCAGCTACTGCCAGAGATCTCGCTGGCCATAAACACGAGCATCTCAGATAGCACCGGTTTCAGCCCCGCCTATCTGGTGCAGGGTAGGGAACCCAGATTGCCAGGGGCCCTCTTTGATGTGGTCACGCCTGGTCTACACTCGTCGCCGTTGGACCCCACTGAGCGAGCTAAACGACTTCAGGAAGCTTTCCGCACTGCGCTGGAAACCAACCAGATGGCTTCTCAGGAACAAGGCCGCCACTACAATTTGCGACGTCGCGAGTGGAGACCTCAGCTCGGATCACAGGTGATGGTCCGCCTCCACCACCTGTCAAAGGCCAGCGAAGGCTTTAACGCGAAGCTTGCTCCTAAGTACTCTGGGCCATTTAAGGTGCTGAAGTTCCTCTCCCCGAATATCGTCAGGATACAACATATGGAAAACAGAAAGAGGCGAACAGCAGGAGTAGGCGACCTGAAGGAGTACCACCAACGCAGTGACCAACTAGGGGACCCGGAAGAAGCCACCGGAGAGAGCGCGTGCCCAACATAAGGGAGTCGATGAATGTACCCAAAGCATCGTAGTAATAACTTTAGTAGGAAACTAGGTTAAGCTGAGAGTTGTACCCACTAGATAAGTCGATCCTCGCACTCAGGCAGGGCCAGTAAGGAACGTAGGCCTAGGCTAATATTCTAGCAATTTACAGATCGGAACTACAACAACAGGATGGAGGCCCAGTGGATCGTCGCCCCAGTCAGCTGGAGGGTAGACACCCACCAGCGACGACTGCCTACAGCCTTAGTCGCATCCATCCAGGAGCAGGATCGACGGAGGGTGCGCTACCTGCGCCAGATCGAGGGTCATCGGTTCCGAGTCACCATCACCGCCGGGCGGGAGGTGATCGTTTCCCTCCGCCATAATCACGCCGAAGAAAGGGGGGGGTGTGAGGATGCGTGAAACACACCCTCCACATTTCGCCATTTCTATTCTTTCTGCCACGAAGGCATACAATTGGAGATTACGCCACGAAGGCAATTTACTTATATAAGTTCAAACTAGAAGCTAAGCTTATCCGATTTAAATATTGCGCGCACCAGGGCTGGAAAACCACCCAGTGTTGGTCGACCGAGGGCCAACAGCTGATAGTGCCGATAGCGATAGGCGGGAGGTTCGATAAGAAACTGTGTTGGGAAACGAAGAAACCCGGCAAGCCGGGCTTACATGCGGCGCAAGGGCGGAAGCTCGCTCTCTTTCTCGAATGGCAGCCAAGGCGAGCAGACCTAGGAGCGGACTTCAACCCGGAGTGGTACAGCGGCACGAGCGTCGGCACGCCGGATCCAAGCAGTAAGTGGGACAATAGGAGACAATAGCGATCAGACTGAGTGCGAGTAGGGGTAGCAGTAGTAGTACTAGCGAATAATAAAGACAAGAGAGAGTGAAGAAGTATGTGTCCGTGTGAATTGGTGCATTTTTCGGGAACCCACATGCAGTGATTTGTGCCGGTCGGGAAACGTGTTGCGCCAGAGCTGCTTACTCAGTGCAAACGACCACCCGATCGCCCACAAGGAGCATAGGAAGGGATCGCCTCTGGCCACCCTCTCCTGGGAACCCCGCCCCAATTACGGTTTAGGTAGGCGCGAGCCACGTGCAGTGATTTGTGCCGGTCGGGAATCGTGTTGCGCCAGAGCTGCTTACTCAGTGCAAACGACCACCCGATCGCCCACAAGGAGCATAGGAAAGGATCGCCTCTGGCCACCCTCTCCTGGGAACCCCGCCCCAAATACGATTTAGGTAGTCGCGAGCCACGTGCAGTAATCTGTGCCGGTCGGGAATCGTGTTGCGCCAGAGAAGCTTACTCAGTGCAAACGACCACTCGACCGACCACAGGGAGCACAGGGAAGGGTCGCCTCCGGCCATCCTCCCCTCGGATCCCTACTCCCTTACCCCAGTAGCTTGTGAGTCGCACATCCAGGGGGAACGGCCACGCTGTCCAGTTTTGTTGGTATTTTCTCAGGGATCGGCTACGCCGCTCGTTTTCGTTAGTATTTTCGCCGGGAGCAGCCCCGCCCTCCACTATACCTTTCGGGTGCCGTGTTGCGTTAGAGCTGCTTACTCGGTGCAACGCGGATACTCTGGCCTCCTTTCCCTACAAATCCCCGCGGCAACTCCCCGTCCAGTTTCGTCCCAACACTTTTTCTACAAATTTAACTGTAGAGGACCCTGGCCGGACTGAGTTCTATCCCAGCCCATGAAAAAGGTCCTTACAAAATGTAATTTTTGCAAAAAGTCGCAAAAAACGCAGATTGAGGTTGGATTCTATAAACTAGGAATAAACCACTCTAAACGATGGCCCAACACACTCACTTAACAAATTTTAACATTTTTTGTAAACTCGATTCAATGTGGGAATTTCATTAAAAAAGTTATTCCAAGACATCACTTGCTAAATTTATAAACTGTTTGAAAAATACAAAATGAGGAATATATTCATTTCAACATATAGTACACACATGCATAATGAATGTCCATTTCAAATTTGAAGAGTTTACGTCTTGTCGTTTTAAAGATATTAGTTTTAGATTTCACAAAAAAATTAGGGTCAACATACTCACGTGCTGTTCTCTTGCAGCAGTGGCCTGTTAAGTTAACATTTCCATTATGTAACATAACATGTTGATCTGTTCTTAGTTCGATAACATAAACTTTTTGTAATTTTGAATACTTGTGAAAAGCAAATTTATGCCAAAAAAGGGCAAAGTATCCATAGTGCGCTCTGAAGCCAGCTTCGCTGTCGGCGCAGCTGAGCGTTCTTTAGCCAAGATCAAAAATTTAGGGACATGCCAAAAAAACGGAACAGTTGTGGTTGTTTTTCTGGAACGCGCGCGCCCTTTATCATGTTGCCATTGCGTTTAGGGATAAACTTCCGTTTAGCTCCAACGCCTGATTTTGATCAAACTTTCCGTATCGACGTGTTTTTGGGTCCTGATTGCTGGAAAAATAATCCAAGTCTGTGCAAATAACGGGATCTTGGAAAATAACGGTAAAAACCATAAAAAAATTGTGTTTGATTTTTTGCTGTTTTTTCCGAAAATATAAGGAAAATCAAAAAATGTTTCAGACAAAAACAGAAGAATTTTATAAACGGATCTTTTTTGTTATAATTATTTTTTTCGAAAAACACTAAGTTTTCTTGAATGAAATTGTTCCTGAACGGTTGCAGTCTTTAACAACTTCTCATCATTAGGCGCATAATGCCATCTCTATCTTATGTAACAGAAGTCCGACATACATATATTCTGGCAATTCGTATCAGTATCAAATAGGCTTCGCAACTGGCAAGAATAAAATTACATACAGTCCACACATCCAAGTCGTTTATATTTCTAACCATATTGCTGGTCCATCGTTCCGGTTTCTTGGACAGTTTTGAAGTGCTTTGATTCTCAGAGTAACTGTTTGCAATGGAACAATTAAAATCATTAGTGAAAAGCCGTGCCAGACTCAAGTTCAACATCACACCTGTCTTGGCATGGGATGAACAAACTGAGCTTGCTACACACACAGAAATCGTCACACGGATAGAGCTTCTAAATGAAGTTTGGAAGGAGTTCAACAAGTTCAGCGAATGCAGTGGAAGGCTATGTCGATCCGGAGATCGACAATGCGGTCTACAAAGCAAAATACCTAAGGGCAAGCGCTATTCTCAAGGAAAGGAGTAATGATCTACAACCGGGGACATCTACAAGCGGTGCGAGTGGTAGCAACGGGCTACACTCAATTTCAAATCAAACGGTTCTCGGGCAACTACACAGAGTGGCCATCCTTTCAAGACATAAGAAAGCACAATTCATAACAAACAACACCTAGAAGTTCCATCACTTAAAAACACTACTCGTTGATGAGGCTGCCAACTTGGTTGGACACTTGGCAATTACGGACACGGCTTACAACACTGCATGGGAACGTCTTAAGGAAAGATACAATCGTCCACGGCACATTGTAAACTCGTTTTTGGAACAGTTTATGAGCCTGCCAACAACTATAAATATCGATGCAACAGTCTTACGGAAGGTTTCGGACGGAGCAAACAAAATTGTTCGTGGATTGGATGCGGTGAATCAGACGGGACGCGACTGTTGGATCATATATCTAGCCCTAGAGAAACTTGACGCTGACACACGGCGCAGGTGGATTGAGCGCAGCATGGAGACAGGTTCACCCACTCTAGAGGAATTCTTCAAGTTTCTCGATTCTTGCTGCGAAGAACTGGAGCTGAGCAAAAGGGAGCTTGCGACTGGAATCCTGAAAAGCCAAAAAGGATCACACAATCGATGATTGCGGTTGAAAGTAGTAGCACCAAATGTAGTTCTACGGAACACACTCTATATGTCTGTCAGCAGTTTCTGGATATGTCTGGACTGCAGAGGCGATCATTTGTGAAGGAGAAATCACTATGCTACAACTGCTTGCGACCTGGTCATGGGGTCAACAGGTGCAAGTCAACATACAAGTGCAGGCAATGCAAAGGAAATCATCACTCCCTTCTTCACGTCCAACAGAATCCACAGGCTGGTGGGAATCTTGCCTAGATAGCGGAGGGGGACCAGCAAAACTTAAGCGCGTCTAACAAAAACTCAGTGATACTCAGTCATTTGGCCCAAGGAGCGGGCACCCAAAAGGTTGTATGTGCACAATGCACTGCCAAATCTACACATCTAACGGAATTCAAACGAAGCATATTACCAACTGCTATGGTGTATTTTAAAAACGCGAAAGGTGACCACGTAACATGCCGTCTTCTATTGGACACAGGATCAGAGCTGTCGTATGTATCTGAGCGTTGCATCCAAGCTCTCGGACTGACACGGTCGGCATCAAGCATTTTGTTTACGGGAATCTCTTCCGTAAAAGCGGACACGACAAGGAGATGCAGCACGCTGCAAGTCTCGCATATCCGATGATCGTTTGGTTGTCTATGCCCACGTGCTAGGCAGAATCACCTCATCTCTGGAACGCCAAAATATCGACGCATCGACACTCGAGGTATTTAAGGATCTGCAGCTGGCGGATACACATTTCAACGCAAACACACCAGTAGATATACTATTGGGAAGCGAAAACGAATGGTCAGTGTTCACAGGACGAAAGATGTACGACAACAAGGGTAATCTTATCGCTATTTCGTCGGTATTCGGATGGGTAATCACTTCACTCATCATCATCATCACAGCAATGGATATCGACAACACGCTTCAGAAGTTTTGGGAACTGGAGAACGTTCAAAGCAACACAAAATTGGAACCGGAAGACGACCAGGTCGAGAAGCACTTTCTCGCCACCCACAGTCGCGATCAAAACGGGAAGTATATCGTTGAACTTCCATTCAACGCGAATACTACTGAATTCGGAGAAACTTTACATGGAGCTCTTAAACGATTCAAATCGGTGGAGCGACGACTACAACAAAATGAGCAGCTGCGGACACAGTACGTATACTTTATGCGGGAGTATATCAATCTGGGACACATGCGTGAGGTGCCGCCAGAGGAAATCGCTACTGGGAATCACTTCTTTCTTCCCCACCACCCAGTGCTAGGCCGAAAACTGCGAGTGGTCTTTGATGGATCCTTTCACGACGCTAACGGTAAGGCCCTTAATGACACTCTTTTCACAGGGCCCAGTATCCAGCGCGATCTATTTGCTGTGTGCCTACGCTTTCGAATGTACAAGTTCGCATTCTCAGCGGATATCGTTAAAATGTTCCGCCAAACATGGGTAAACGAAAAGCACAGAAACTATCAGAAGATTGTTTGGAGAGAGGATCCATCCGATCCGATCAAGCATTTCCAATTGTGCACTGTAACCTACGGAACGTCATGTGCACCCTTCCTGGCGGTACGAGTTCTGGAACAACTCGCCGTGGATCATCAAGACAAATACCCGAATGCTTCAAAAATCCTACTGGAGGATTTTTATGTCGATGATATTCTTACTGGGTCAAACAATGAGGATGAACTACGTCGAAACCGAGACGAGTTGATTCAGCTGATGTCGTGCGCAAATCTGGAACTCGGGAAATGGGTATCCAATACCTCATTCATACAAAGGGATGATACCGACGCAGAATTGTCGCCAATTAAAATTCTCGGACTATACTGGCTTCCTGGAAAAGGCACTCTAACGTACAACATAAGTCTAGCAGCAAGTCCTGACTGCACAAAGAGACAAGTCTTGTCCGACGTTTCCGGGATATTTGATCCTCTCGGACTCTTGGCACCCATTGTAATCCAATTTAAGATTATTTTCCAAAAACTCTGGCTCTTAAATTTGGATTGGGATGACCCGCTCCCAATTACCACGCTTCGTTGCCAACGACGCAGACAATATCGAGGACAGACAGACAGGCGTATGCTGCTGTGGTGTACAGCAGAGTTACAAATGACGACGGATCCCTCTCGGTGTCCCTTGTGGCTGCGAAGACAAGGGTGGCGCCACTGAAACAACAATCTTTGCCACGCTTGGAGCCTTGCGCAGCACTTCTTCTAAGCCAACTCAATCGTTCGATCTCTTCTTGATTACGCCGCAAGAATATAACTGTTTTTGCCTGGTCCGACTCCTCAATAGTGCTCTCCTGGTTATCTTATGCACCAGCCCAACTAAAGACTTTTGTTGGAAACAGAACCTCGGAAATCCTTGACACTATTCCCAGGAAGGCCTGGCGGCACGTAGACTCCAAATCAAACCCAGCTGACTGCGCTTTTGCCTGTTCATCTGCATGGTCACCTCGGCCATATACCTGGAACTTGTCACCTGACAACAGAAACCTTCCTGGCTGCCTTGCGGCGCTTCATATCCCTTCGTGGGAAGTAAAGCAGGATCTACAGCGACAACGGAACTAACTTTATTGGAGGTGAACGATCCCTCAACGAAATGCAAGAATTGCTTTCATCACAACGACATAAGGACATCGTCACATCTACTCTGGCGAATGATGGAATTCAGTGCGTACTCATTCCCCCTAAAGCTCCTCATTGTTGAGGGAAATGGGTGTCGGCAGTTCGCTGTGTCAAACTGCATCTGCGCCGAGTCACCGGCAATTCAACGCTCACCTTCGAACAGATGCGCACCTTGCTTGCTCAAATCAGAGCTGTGATAAATTCACGCCCCTTATGCTACACATCTGACACCGAAGACAACTACTTATCACCCGGCCACTTCTTAATCGGGAGACCGTTAACCACCGTGCCAGATCCTGACTTAAGCCACATCCCTGTGGGCCGATTAGGATATTGGCAAGGCATGCAGGCTATGCTTCAAGGATTCTGGAAGAAATGGCATAAGGAGTATCTGACTACTGTGCAACAACGTCCGAAATGGACAACTTCAACACCCAACCTCTCGATCGGTGATGTAGTTCTCGTTAAGGAGTCTAATACACATCGGACGGGTTATGGAAACCTATCCAGGTAAGGACAACCTCGTTCGAGCAGTCAAATTGAAGACCTCAACAGGAGAGATGACCAGGCCAATCACGAAGATTTCCGTTTTGCCCAGTTCAAAAACTATGTTTCAGGGCGGGCCGGGAAATTCCTTTGGCTTTTTTTGTGAAATTCGGATCAGTATCAAATAGGCCTCGCAACTGGCAAGAATAAAATTACATACTGTTTTGACGATTCGCACCCGATCGTCAAAGTTGAGCAGAAGTCTACTCTGGGGGTCTTTCACACACTTTGTAATAAAAACTCAGAATTATGTTGAACTTCACCAGTTGTAATTCATTTGTATACTTTCAATCTTTGACTTACTTTTTGTACTTTTGATTTTTGATTTACAAATTTTGGAATATAAAAGCTCGGTTATAAAAACGCGACCAGCTTCTCCTTATGTTTTCACATTCGCTGTTATAACTGCTGTTGTCCCCTGCTTATCAGAGTCGCCAGAAAACAGCTGTCCAGCTTCTCCTTATCGACAGAAACACCCGTTCATGTCGCCCCCAATACTGGATCCAGTATTCAAAGCCTTAGACCATGCTTAACTCTGAAAAGGTTGAAGTGTGTTGTGTACTTGGCCTAGACTCTTCAGTAAATCTTGGCATGGGTAAACGGAAAATCTTTGACACAGACCTCTTGTAAATACCCGTTGAGGTCTTAATTGTAGCTACTCGAACGAGCCCATCGGCCCCAGGATGTAAGTCGATGATTCGCCCTAATTTCCAGTCAGAAGGACCAGTTCGATCATCCTTGATGACGATCAAGTCTTGTAGATAAAGTTAGTTGCACACCGCCATGTAAGGTGTTGTGATGAGCGTTCCTTTTAACCCAACTCGTCAGGTGGTGGGCCTTTGGAAGGATTATTGGTGTGCGTTGAGTCATGGAGAGCTGCAAAGAATTCTTAAGTCTGCCTTTAACTCTCATGAGTCCCTGATCGTCGAGAAACGGTGAAAGCTGGCTGAGTTTGTTATGTTTGGATAGAAATTTGTTGGATCGTAGTCTTGATAACTTTTCCGAATAGACTTCTTGTTGAACCATCCGCACCAGTGCGAACAAAGCCTGTTGGAATTCAGATACCTGAATAGGGCCGGTGAGTCTATCAGCTTTTTTGTGTCGAGTATTATAAATGAATCGTTAGACGTAGGCTGTAACGAATAAGAGTTTATTATAGAAGGAATATGATTCGATAAACGGTTGCACTTCTACACAAATGTGGGCTACGATATGCTTTAACGATTGCTCTCCTGAAATAAATTCTGATTATGGGGACTGAACTGGATTGACTGGCCAATGCTCCTCTGAAAGATGCAGCCAATGTGGTCCGTTCCACCAAAGCGTGTGATGTTTCAGCTGGGAAGGGGTGAGTCCGCGTGTAGCACAATCTGCTGGGTTTTCTTGCGTAAGAACATGTCTCCACTGCGATGGCGAGCTTGCCTCCAGGATTGCTCCAATTCTATTCGACACAAATGTCTTCCAACGCCTAGGGTCACCGCTGATCCAATACAGCACTATCATTGCATCCGACCAGTAGTGTACGGATATGGTGTGATGTGATGCTTGAAGTTGATTGACAATCCAATCGGCTAATTGTGTACACAGCAGGGCTCCGGATAACTCAACTCTCGGAATTGTTAGCGGCTTAACAGGTGTGACTCGACTGCGGGCGGCTAATAAGTTAACCTGCACGGAACCATCCGTACAACTAGCTCGAAGATAAGCGCATGCTGCATACGCCATGGATGATCCATCAGAAAACATGTGTAGTTGCAACGTCGAGACATGCCTTAAATCGAAGCCTAACCACCGAGGGATGTGTATCTCTTCAATGTCGGGGAGCTCTTGAATGAGCTGTCGCCACCGCTCGGCGAGTTGATCTGGCAATGGGTCGTCCCAATCTAATGATGCGGGGGGCTCATCCTTGCGCTCGATACGAAAACTCCAAACTTCCTTCAATAGGATTTTCGCAGCGATGATCACTGGTGCCAGGTATCCCAACGGATCGAATAAGCGTGCTACTGTGGATAGTATAGAACGTTTGGTGAATATAGGATTGAGAGAAAACTTAAGATTAAAACCAAAACCATCCTTGTTTGGATGCCAATACAACCGTAAAGTTTTAATGGAGTCCTTATTGTCTATCTCAAAAATGCTACTGTTAGAGAGATCTGTAGTTGGGATGCTTTCTAAGATATCTGGATGGTTGGATGCCCACTTCTCGAGCTCCATGCCTGCTGATTGCAGAGCTGCGATGACTTCATTGCGAATTTTTAGAGCTCCGTTGATGGTCTCGTGTCCTGTTTGAACATCGTCCACATAGTTTTCGTTTTTAAGGACATGCTCGGCCAGAGGATAGCGTTCGCGCTCGTCGGACGCAATCTGATGTATGACTCGAATCGCCGTGAAGGGTGCCGAAGCAGTGCCAAACGTTACTGTAGTCAAAAAATATTCCTTGATGAGTCCCTTTTCGTCGCGCCAGAAAATTCGCTGATACTGGGCATCTTCTTCATGCATATCTATGCAGCGATACATTTTCGTTATATCGGCCACGAAGACATACCGATGGAGACGCCAGTTGAGTATAACTCCTCCAAGATCGTTTTGTAGGGCAGGACCCGTGCATAAAATATCATTCAAAGACCTCCCGTTAGACGTTTTGCACGAAGCGTCGTATACGACGCGCATCTTTGTAGTTAAACTGTCGTCTTTGATCACCGCATGATGTGGAACGGTGCACGCAGAGATTGAGAGTTGCCTTTGAGCGTTGATCCTAGTGTGTTCTTCCTCACTACCTTTTACCTCTTTTATCTGCTTTAGATCAAAGTACTCTTGAATAGTGCTGGCATACTGTTGACTGAAATCTGGCCGATGATTAAGTTTCCTTTCCAGGGCGTGGAAACGGTTTAATGCGATTTGTCTTGACCGGCCGATCACCTGTGTGCAAACGAACTAGATATTTCCCATTCGGCTGACGGATATGAGTTTGTTGAAAATGGTCTTCACACTATCTTTCCTCTGTGTTGAGTTGTCTTGTTGTGGAGACCTGATCCAATTCGAAAAACCTCTGTACCATGTTGTTTAGGTTTGCCAAATTACAACGGATGGAGATTGATGTCGTCTGGGCTGCTTCAGCTGGTCCAAAAACTATCCAGTCCAGCTGTGTGTTTTGTGCAATTGGTTCTGCAACCGTCCCTTTGCGTATGTCCGGAAGCATTAATTGCGGGATAATGTCGACACCGATAAGTAGGTCAATGCGACCCGACTTGATGAAATGAGGATCTGCAAAGGATAACCCTTGGAGATGTTTACAGGACTTAATGTTTACATTTTGTTTTGGTAAATGACCTGTTAGTGACCGAAGGATGAAGGCTGAGGATACGTAGGCATTAAAATCCGATCCTGAACATGAGATTATGGTGAAGTCGGTGCTGTGCCTGCACTGATTATGCGACGTATTACCAATTCCCGTGATCTCAGCTCGAACAGGATGCCGTTTGAGTCTAAGCGCTTGAACGATGTTTTCCGTGATGAGGGTGCCTTCCGAGCCATGGTCGATGAGAGCTCGAACTAAAGCTGACTGCCCAGTGGAGTTATTTACGATCCGAACCAGTGCAGTAGCAAGAAGGGTCGTTGAGTTCAGATGGGAGGCAACTGCGCTGAAGAGTTGCGTTGATGGTGCATTTTGTACAGCGGCTGCGCTCCGACCAGAGTCTGAAGCATGCTGTCGGGATACTTCAGGAGTCAATGAAGAACTTTGTTGAGCATTTGGGAAATGTAACAAAGTGTGGTGCCGTTGACCACATTGCGAGCAGTTTCGGTTGCTGCTGCATTGACTGAGAGAATGGGAAGCACTAAGGCAGTTGATGCATGCCTTCGAGCGGTCGACTATAACCTTTCGCGCGAAACAATCCTTGGCAAGGAAGTCCGGGCACCGTCTTAGAACGTGATTCTGTTGGCAGAGCGAGCACCTCATGGATCCAAACTCAAGAGTACTGTGAAAGTTGTGTCCCCTAACAGTGGAGTTTCCCGATGGTCTGGTTGTCTGGCGATGGTTGGTCGATTGTATAGATGATCTAACTGGAACGGCTGGTTTCCTACTCTCAATTAGGTCGATGCTGACCAATCGATTGTGAAGAAACACCTCCAGCTTTGTGAAGGTGGGGATTTCCACGTTGTTGCCCAGGGAATGTTCCCAGGCCTGTGTTGTGCTGATAGGCAGCTTTGTGAGTAAGTGATGTACCAACCAATGATCACGGGAATCAATGGCAATGTGTAGTCGTCACTAATACATACATTTGCCAAGTTTAACAGTGGACAGTGGCTCGATTCCGTACAGTGCATTCATATTGTACATGAACTGCAGTCGAGGGTTGTTGTATCGTCAACCTGGAAGATAAGTCCATCTGCATTGCGTACATGTCTGCAAAGGGCTCGACCACAGCCAATGGTGCCGAACTCTGTTGTGCCAAATCACTACCAATACTTTCATTTTTACTCATTTTAATGTTTTCCTATTGCACTCTGCTTTGAAATACCACGCACAAATGCTCTCACAAACACACTCACCTGTTTCAGTCGTTCCGCTCGTATTCCGATCAAACTTTGAAGGAAGGGGATGGTAAACTTCACGAGACTAGTGTGTCGCATGAGATGGCAATAGGCATGGGTTGAATCCGCTATTCTCCTCGACTTCTTGATTACTCCGTCCATTTGTATACTTTCAATCTTTGACTTATTGCTAACTTTTGATTTACAAATTAGGGAATATAAAAGCTCGGTTGAAAAAAAGCGACCAGCCTCTCCTTATGTCTTCTTCGTAGTGTTGCGCTGCTAACATTCGCAGCAGAAATCTAACATTCGCTGTTAAAACTGCTGTTATCCACTGCTTCTCAGTCGCCAGAAAACAGCTGTCCAGCTTCTCCTAGTCGACAGAAAACACCCGTTCACATACAGTCCACACATCCAAGTCGTTTATATTTCTAGCCAGAAATATTTTAAATCGGAGGTGAACATTTAAAAAAATTGCAATATCCCGCCATAAAAATGGCGTCAGATAGTTTCGATTAATCGACAACAGCATTTTAGTTGATGGACCTTGATCGACTTTTTTTACGATATAGCGTGTTTATGTTCCTTTTTCCCATTTAGCAAAATATATAATCACTTTGCATTCGAAGCTTAAACTGAGCACCCGGAAGAGTACTTTGTAGTGGCTGCGGGATGTCGGGTTAATACCCAAAGACCGCTTTTGCAATAAACATAAGCAGAGCATGATTTTGCTAGATCATAAATCAATATGTGGTGAATTCAAATGCGTAAAATGGGGAAAGCAGGATCATTCCAAAAGTGTTGCGGACAACATGTGCTGGAAAGGTGTCATATATCTCCAGCATCATGCATCATTATAACGTATTGACTTGCAAATTCTTTTACGTTTGGCCAACCTATACGGAAATGTAGCGTAAAAGAAGATCAAACTGTTTTTTCAGAAACTGTGGCAGGCAGATTTTCTTTTTCCCGCGAAGTTTGTATGGCAGTTTTGGATACAGATTTTGAGGATCAGGGCCCTATTGAAGGTGTAAGCAAATAAATAAAAAATTAATAAAAAAAACATGATAAACCAGGACCGAAATACATAGTGATTGCAGATACTCCTTATGTTGCACTATAGGCTGGCTGAACACTTTTTGTGGCCAAAATTAATAACTTCAAGCAAAACCAAATTTTTGAGTTCGGTTCTTATATTTGGGCTTATAATTAGCAAACTAACAGAAAAAGGCGTGGCAACGCCCCATTTAGGAGAAATTCTAGTTGTATCATAAAAAATAATATAAAAATATATAAGAAAATACTTACCCTAAAAACAAAACATAATTTAGAGGTGTATATTTTTGATTTGGATTTATATCGATGTAATGAACATATATATAGAAAAAAGGTGTGGCGCCGCCCATTTTTCACATGTTAAATCGAAAACAATTCTGAGTTGTCTAACCTGAGGTTGTGACCTAAAAAGGTAAATTGCGACGAAAGTGCGCAAAAGTGCACTTTAGAATAGCATTCATATGAACAAGAACTGAACTACCGACAACACAGTGTAAATATTAAGGTGAAACTAGGTGAAACTCACTTTATATCTCTATTTAAAGTTAGTTTTTATTGTAAATTTGTACACGTAAAGCGACTATAAAAAACACTCAATTACAGGGACAACACAAACAAATCCAACTTGTGACGACCACAAACATAAAGTACAAACCGCTATCTTTCGATGCCATCATAACTTGTTTGGTAAAAACTTAGTTTGGTGCCTTATTTTTATAATTTTAAACCGACTCTTTTTTTCACAAAGTAGCTTTCGTGCGCCCGTGACAACGAACAGCTGTTTTCACAGCCGATATTTTAACAGATCGTGACTCTGTTAAAATTTCTGTTACGTAACATTAAAGTTTGAAGTTTTCCCAACACTTTGTCTTCATTAGATTTTAATATTAACGACTTTCGAAAAATTGATTTTTGGCCACAAAAAGTGGTCAGCCAGCCTATAGTGTGTTGGTTTAGAAGCCGAGGGATATATTTCCAAGACCGTTAACCACTCGGAACAATTTGTGGATTCGGTAACCGGTGTCTATTGAGTCTACCTGGCGGTCGATGCGGCATAATTTGTCTCGTGGGGCGTTCACAAAGTCAGGTTGGACGAGCATTTTTGTGAGTTTTTGTGGCGACGACAGGCTACAAAGCTTAAGCTTGACCCGTCATTACTATTGAAAGACATTAAGAAAGTATATCCCGGAAACTAATTTAATTGTTTTGCTATTTAAAAGAAAAGTCCCAAACAAAAAAACAAAACTTACAAAATGTAAAAAAAAAATTTACAAAAAGGAAAAAAAACAATTACACACATACATACTGAACATGCTACTCAATGTATGCCAGTTTTTAAGCACTGATGAACCCTATGACATGCCTATGTCATGTTAAATTTAGCACTAATTTTCATACAATTTGAGCGCTCAGTGAAGAACTTTTTGCAATTATTAATTCCCCTATAGGGGCTTCAGTTGCTAAAAAAAAATTTCCCTTATGAATCACCTTGTGAATACAGCGAGACATGTCACCTTGCACGAGTGAAGAACAAGTGACACTTCATATAGACAATTGTATGGGATGTCCTGCCGGTGACAGGTCCCACGTGAAATCACTTGTAAAATTCAGAATATTTCAGATTAGTTTTCACTTATGAAATTATCTGCAAGTGACACGTCCCACGTGAAATCACTTGTGAAATTCAGAATATTTTTGATGAATTTTCTTTACATATAAAAACTTATAAAAATATTTAATTTAAAATACATACACTTATATTTACTTTTAAATTCATTTTAATTAAATTGCGCTTTTTAGGTTTCCTGTTAAAGGACAATTTTTATACCCTTGCAGAGGTTTTTTAACAAATAACAACCACGCTTGGAAATACCATTTTTAAATAGTTCTGAATTTATAATTTAATTTTATCAAAATTGCTGCCATAATATGAAACAAATTATAGCTTCGGTGTTTTTTAACATATAACCTTCTACGCTTGGAAATAACATTTTTTAATTAGTTCTGAATTTCGAATTTAATTTTATCAAAATCGGACTATATAATATAGCTGCCATAGGAACGATCGGAAAATTGGTTGGAAAATAATATGAGACAAATTATGGCTTCCGTGTTTTTAATTAGTTTTGAATTTCGAACTTAGTTTTATCATAATCGGACGACTATACCATATAGCTGCCATAGAAAAGATCGGAAAATTGGTGGGAAAATAATATGAAACAAATTGTAGCTTCGGTGTTTTCTGACATATATACAATTGGGAATATTATTTTTTTTAAATTTATAAAATTAATAAATATAACTGCAAGGGTATACAAGCTTTGGCACGCCGAAGTTAACCTCCTTTCTTGCTGTTAGTAAGCCTAGCTTTATGTTTCGTTAATTTGTTTTTTACATTGGTCATCGCCTTTCTTAAACATTTGTCCGGGTCCTTCGTATCCTTGAAAGTATGTAAGAGCTATGTTTAAAAAATGCGTTTTACTTGTTTATTTGTATATTTACCTTTTGGAGCTGTGTATAACCCTTTGCGGGATTTTTATTGGCACAAAACATTTCATCATCCACTTTCAGCTATCGGAACCCATAAAATACCTTCAAAATTTACGAACTTTAAACTAAGATCAATGCACAACACAATTAACTTAATGCAACACTTACCTGACTTTATTATTTTCACTTTAAGAAACGAAAAAAGCAAATCTGCTGCGCACAATTTAAATGGCTTGCTTCCCTTTCAATAACTCAAACAGAATGCACCAAGACTTCTTTTCACCCATTTTCTTGATTTCTTTTGTTTTCTCTGCGCCGTTGGCGCGTGCCACTGTGCCCTTTCTAAACGAAAATTATCCGACTGTATAATTTTTACCTCTTGAGTAAGAAATACAATATAATTTTTAAAAATGGTAATATTAAAATGTTTTAAATATTTAAGTCAATTTTAACGGACTAAACTTCTATAACTCAACTAAAAAATTATATTGTAATATTTATGTATAATACGTAACCATAACATTATAACTAAATTCAACTGACTTAATTTTACTATAATAAAATAATTTATTATTATAAAACAATATAAGTATTTTTTTTCGATATACAAAAATGCTCCTAAAATATTAGGGCATTCACATGTCGCTGCGCCACGAAAATTTTTCCGCCGAAATATTAGTCGCTAGCCTAACATAACAGAGAGACGCAAAAGAAATAACGGATCGGACGAAATTTGTCTCTGAGAGCGCCGAGTGCAGGAAGATTGTAAGACAAAGAAAGAGAGGGAACTTCCAAATATCTGCCTCTCTTTGTTGCACGATCGTTTTCGTAGGCTGCGCCAACTTCTCTGCTGACGTCAACAGCGGCATAGCGATTTGGGCACAGAAAAAAAGCAAAAATTATATGGGGCCGTCCATAAACCACGTGGACAAATTTTAACCACTTTGGACGCCGTCTTAAAACCCATTTCAGATATTATTTTCTGGACGTAAGCAGCCTCCTTAGCTGATGTTGAAAGCGCTACATACTCTGCCTCCGTGCTACTGAATGCTATGATGCTCTGCTTCTTTGACTCCCACGAAAATGCTGCTCCAGCCATGAAGAACGCCCAACCGCTGAATGATTTGCGGTCAATGCTGACTCCTGCCCAATCTGCATCGACATAGCAGTGAACAGGCATACCAGATTGAGCATAATGCAACTGCAAGCCCGAAGTTCCTTTTAGGTAGCGAAGGACTCTCTTAGCAGCCACCTCATGTTCCTTATGGGGGTCACTGCACCTCTGTGCCAACTTTGCCACGGAATGTACAATGTCTGGTCTTGTGGTCATGGCTAAGTACAGCAATGATCCAATAAGTAATTGATACTGCTTTTGGTTAGCTCTTGGGCAGTCATCCAAAGTACACAGGCTCTGATAACCAACCTCTAAAGGTGTGGCATTCGGCTTACAGTCTTCCATGCCATATTCTCGTAACAGCCCGTCGATATACTGCCTATCGTCACGCTGCCCGTCTCTCCATTTCGTTCGATTTCCATGCCCAAGAAATGGTTCAGCTCTCCGCCATCTACTACATCAAATTCCTGTGTGATTTGAAGTTTAATGTTGACAAGGTCTTCTTTTCTGGAACAAGAAATAATTAGATCATCAACATATACAACAATAATGCTAAGATTTCCGCCAATTTTCTTAGTGTAAATGCATGGCTCGCTAGGGCACTGGATAAAACCAATATGCTGAAGAGTACTATCCAATTTCTGGTTCCATTCCCGTCCACTCTGCTTCAGACCGTACAACGACTTGTGCAACCTCAGCACCCGTTTTGGATACGCTGTGTCTACGAATCCCTCAGGCTGCCGCATGTATCCTACATCTTGTAAGTCACTGTTGAGATACGCAGCTGAGACGTCCATTTGGTGCATAAACATTTTATATTCGACAGCCAGTGCAATCACCAATCGGATGGAAGAATACCGTGCCACGGGGGAAAATGTTTCTGTGTAATTCACTCCGTACTCCTGTCTACAATCTTTTGCGACTAAGCGAGCCTTGAACCGTTCCACGTAGCCATACTGGTCACCCTTAATGGCAAAGACCCATTTGCTCCCAATAGTCCTTTCGCCAGCAGGAAGATCAACAAGACTCCATGTCTTTCTGGACTGTAGTTGAGAATACTCCTTCTGCATCGCAGCCTTCCATTCTTCTGCATGTTCCATGCTCAGCGCCTCCTTGACTCCGCTCGGCACTTGGATGTTGGCAACTCCAATAGCGTTTAGCTTATTGTATGCCTTACGTGGTCGTCCTGGCTTTCCCGTACGGATTAACTTCGACCTCCCTGGGCCTCTCTGGACTCGGTTGACGTTCTCAACTAACTTGTCTTCATCATCATTAGCCTCTGACTGTTCATCCCTTTCTGGATCTCCGTTGTTTTTATCTTGCTCACCATTTGTCTGCATATTTAATATTTTTGAGTTCTCTGTCTACCCTACGGACGATACATCCTCGTTTTTCATCATATCGTGCTCAAGGAACACAACATCCCTGGCTTCCTTGATAGTTTGCGTATCAGGATTGAAGAGCCTATATGCTTTGGCAGTTTCTGAGTAACCAACCAAGATATGCTCTATCCCTTTCTGAGAAAATTTTCCTTTCCTTGTCTTGTCTAGAACTACGGCTTTTGTACCAAAAACTTTAAGGTGGGACACTCCGGGTTTTTTCCCAAACCATGCTTCGTACGGAGTCATATCTGGTAATGTAGACGTTTCAGATCTGTTTCTCAAGTACATCGCTGTCATTATCGCTTCCCCCCATAGTGATTTATCAGCACTGGAATGAACCATCATGCTTCTTGCCATTTCTACTAGCGTCCTATTGGCACGCTCAGCAACACCGTTTTGCTGCGGAGTATGGGGAACGGTAAGCTGCCTCTTAATCCCATGACTTATCAAAAAATTTTCAAACGCACCATTGATGTACTCTCTACCATTATCGCTCCGTATGGCTTTAATCTGCTGTCCAGTTTGCTTCTCAGACAACAATTTAAATTCTTTGCATTTGTCGAAAACTTGATCTTTTGTTTTTAGCATATACACCGATACGTAACGCGTCTTGTCGTCGATAAATGTAGCAAAATATCGCGCTCCTCCTTTAGAAACAGTACTCATAGGACCGCATACGTCCGTATGAATCAGACCCAACACTTTACTCAAACGATTTTCCGACATTTTTGGGAACTGTTTTACGCAAATTTTTCTTTTCGCACACGTCTTGCAAACAAAGTCATTTATGTCACCGGTAACTCCATCCAGACCATACACTAATTCTTTTCGAATCATGGTTTTTAAACTTTGGAAATTCAAATGTCCGAATCTGTTGTGCCACGTTATTACTTGGTTTATTTTCCCGTTTGCAGCAAAAGCCATTTTGTTTTCATTTTCGACAATAAACAAGACATTCTTTTTGTTTGCTTTCAACACAGTTTCACCATTCTTATGGTATTTCAAACCCGTTGTTCGTTGCTTTTGAAACGGAAATAAAGTTACACTGAAGATTTTTTACGAACAACACATCAACCAATTTAATAATGTTTTCTTGCCAATATAGTTTCACTGTTCCAATGCCTTCAGCTTCAATGTAATTTTCTCCAACTAGCATTATTTTTTCTTTATGTTCACGGGTTGAAACAAATAATGATTTGTTTGCACATAAATGGGCTGTTGCCCCACTGTCCACGCAGCAAAGAATTTCCGAAAAGAGAGAAATTGACAACTTGACATTTTTATACCCGTTACTCGTAGAGTAAAAGGGTATACTAGATTCGTCGGAAAGTATGTAACAGGCAGAAGGAAGCGTTTCCGACCCCACAAAGTATATATATTCTTGATCAGGATCACTAGCCGAGTCGATCTAGCCATGTCCGTCTGTCCGTCTGTCCGTCTGTCTGTCCGTCCGGATGAACGCTGAGATCTCGGAAACTATGGGAGCTAGGCTATTGAGATTTGGCGTGCAGATTCCTGAGCTTCTTACGCAGCGCAAGTTTGTTTCAGCACAGTGCCACGCCCACTCTAACGCCCACAAACCGCCCAAAACTGTGGTTCCTACAGTTTTGATGCTAGAATACAAATTTTAACTGAAATGTATTGTTCTCATCAATACCTATCGATTGACCCAAAAAAAAGTTTGCCACGCCCACTTTAACGCCCACAAACCGCGAAAACCTGTGACGCCCACAATTTTCATGCTAGATAAAAAATTTTAACTGAAATGTATTGGTCTCGTCGATACCTATCGATTGATCCAAAAAAAAATTTGCCACGCCCACTCTAACGCCCATAACGCTTAAATCTGTATACCTCCGGTAGGTGGCGCATTTTAATCTCGCTTTGCTGCTTGCATATCTCCATATAGCTGAGTAACGGGTATCTGATAGTCGAGGTACTCGACTATAGCGTTCTTCCTTGTTTGGTATCAATTTGACATTATTTCATGGTAAAAATTATATGTGTCTAAAAAACACAAATTTACCAAGCGAATATCAAATTGATCCTGACTCATTTTTTTTCTGTGTAATAGTCGAGGTACTCGACTATACCGTTATTCCTTGTTTTTTCTGTGTAGGCTTAATTGATTTGGCTCACTATTTCGTTCGCTTCGCGAGTGAATCTATTCTAATCTGTGCAAAACCTTAGTAAGCCTGTTTTCCATTTAAATTTTATGTTGTTTTTGTTTTTGTGATTAGCTGCACTACGCTACCGCTCCCGCGCATATTTGCATTTTCTCTCTTACTAGATTCGTCGGAAAGTGTGTAACAGTCAAAAGGAAGCGTTTCATACCCCATAAAGTTTATATATTCTTGATCAGGATCACTAGCAGAGTCGATTTAGCCATGTCCGTCTGTGCCGCTGTCCGAATTAACGCTGGGATCTCGGAAACTATAAAAGCTAGGCTATTGGGATTTGGCATGCAGATTCCTGAGCTTCTTGCGCAGCGCAAGTTTGGGTGCCACTCCCACTCTAACGCCCACAAACCGCCCAAAACTGTGGCTTCTACAGTTTTGATGCTAGAATAAAAATTTTAACGGAAATGTATTGTTCTCATCAATACCTACCAATTGACCCAAAAAAAGTTTGCCACGACCACTCTAACGCCCACAAACCGATTAAGCCTGTGGCACCCACAATTTTCATGCTTGAAAAACATTGTAACTGATATGTATTAGTCTCGTCAATACCTATCGATTGACCCAAAAAAAGTTTGCCATGCCCACTCTAACACCCATAACGCTTAAATCTGTCTAGTTTGTGCTCTTCCCGCACTTTTAATTGCTCGTTTACATGTTTTCAAACTTTACATTCCCCTTTTCACAGTGGTCTGAATTAGACAAATTATGGATACTTTTGCCTGCTGTGTTAAAAAATGTCATCAATTACTCAGAACTGGCCAGTCAGAACTGACGTGATGGCTTTGTGAATAAATGGCTCATACCAAGTGTGGTGGGTATACCAGTCGAACTAGTTATGACCTTGCTAAGGGCAAGATGTGTTACTCTCAGCGATGGATTACCAATTCAATGGCCTCAAGCTATTTGATAAGTCTCCAGAGAAGCGGTCGACCACAACAAATCCCTAAATGTTGTTAAGATCAGCAACTAAAAAAGACATGGATAAATTGCAATCTGGATCGTCTGCAATTGACTCACCAACTCCTCCTTCCTTAAATAACATAACCTGCCACCTTCAGTGAATACTGAGCCGATTCTACCGGCATAAGTTGGCTCTGCTGAAATACCATCTACCGTACCAAAACCCCTATCAGTGGCTCTACCAAAAAACAAATATTTTATTCTCGGCTTTCCTCTGACCAAACGGCCTCCGAGGTGTTGGACTATATACAACATAAAACAAAATCCAAAAATATTACCGTGGAAAAATTTAATTTTACCTATGCTGGGGACATTTCGTCTTTTAAGATCTCTGTTCCAAATGAGCTCTTTTTAACCATGTGCTGCAGACATCTGGCTGGCCCTTATGATGGTAAAGGAATTTGAAACTAGGAATAGGAATACAAGTAAAAGAAAAGACCTGTAGAACCCAGACGCCCCAGTTAAGGCCAGAGTCCTGTCGCATTTTCATCTTCTACCGTAGCACCTTCTTCAAAAAATTAAAAAAAAACTAGCTCTACTCTTATCAGAATACCAGAGGCTTGCGCAGCAAGCTTACTAAATTGTTTTCGGACAGTTTTCTTTTGCATCTCATATTATTGTTTTCACTGAGACCTAGTAAAAACCGGAGATCCTAAACTTTTTTTTTTTCTGGTAAGCACACCAATTTAGACAGGATCGACCATCAAGAGGAGGAGGTGGAGTCTCAATTGCCGTGGACTCTACCATCAAGTCGGATGAGATACTTGTTGAGGAATTCTATAACTATGATTTCATATGTGTAAGGCTATCGATTCCTGGTAGTCATATATATAACTTGCGCGTAAATTCCGCATGCATCTGAATCTCCGAAGTATTTAAATCATCGTTTCGCTGTGTTGTAGAAAAATCAGAGAAGTCAACTAAGCGATTACATTACATCACGCTTTGATTGGTCTGATCTCTGCTCTACTGAAAATATTAGAGCAAGAACTGATCAACTAATTGCCGATCTATTTGCCACGTATTTTCAAACGACGTATTCTACTTTACCTCATTCTTCACAGCATTATTCATACACTGTATCCAAGTCGAATTTAATATTCTGTCAAACCTTAAATGAGAACTTTCTGCTTGTTGTTCCTCAACGTGTTCATCCCGTCTGTTCGCCTGGACGCGATGGAATTCTTGGTGCGTGCTTAGATATTGCGCGGAGGCCTTTTGCAAGCCTCTTCTCAAATTGTTTACCTTATCTTTAGAATCTTCACAAATTGGAAAAAATCGCTCTTACTCTTTCAGTGAACGGTCGTGTTTTTGTCTTGCGCTCCGAATTTTTGTTCTTTTTGTCCATAAACCATCGGGGTTTAATTCATATTTTCATACGTCTATATAACTTTTTATGTCCCTAACAACATCCGTTCGCTTCGCGAGTGCATAGTGATTGTATTGTGTTTAAATTAACAATTAGTTTGCACGTCTAATCTCTGTGCAGTGTTTGTTGCTATTGTTTTTTTCTAATTGCCTTCTTCTTTTCTTCCAAACGCTGTTTGGAGCGGTAAGTGTCTAAACGGTAGTTACCCGCTCTCCCGCACTCCCGCTTATAACTTTGTTTTTGGAACATCTAAAACTTACGCTCCCCCAGCTTACTTACTCCCGCTCTCTAACTCTCTCTTTTACTTGCGTAGCTTTATTCTCTTGGCACTGTGGTTCGGAATATCGCGATAATGGCTGTCTGCAATTTAAAGAAATGCAAGTCGGTAGTTTCGGCTGGACAACAGAGCATTCCGTGCCATTCGTGTGAGAATATGCCTTGGCTATTCGGGCCTGGTACGCGATGCAATCGACATGAGAAATGGCTTGCGCTACTATTGTGATGAATGCATTGCTTATGAAACCCAGGCACTTTCTATAAGGCGGCTTACAAAAAGCACTGTTTCGGAATTAATCCGGAACAGCCGTAGAAATACGGATCTGCTTGTGGCGCTTGAGTCGCAGCTCACTAGCCGTATGCTATCTGAGCCCGATTCTCCTAAGCGTAAAAAGATCGCGGTCGATAGACAACCCACGGTAGCCGCTAGTGTAACTCCCTCTGGCGATCCGGGGTCTGCAGCACAGCAGTCGATCTCAGCCGCCGCACAAATGGTACTGAGATCGAAAGCTAAAAAAGATTCGGTTTCCGAATGCAAAGGACGCGAGATTTTTTCGCATGAGACGCCCGAAAAATCTGCTATAAGCAATACAATAATAATTCCAACGCCGCATGTTGACTTAACGTCCGGAGTACCGACTGAAACTGGTAGTGCAGCCGTAAATGCAGTAGTACCAAAACCTGTCACATGCGTGGTACCTAAAACAGTCACCTGTGTTCCGCAGCGGAAACACATTTTTGTTTCTCGGCTAAGTCCTGACCTTTCATCCCTGGACATTGCGGCCTATATCCGTAACAAAGTTCAGATTGATGATCAAAAGGTTGAACGATTTAATTTTCCATATGCTAGGGAAGTATCATCTTTTAAGATCGGTGTTCCCTGTGCTCATTTTGCAACTATGTGCTCAGCCAATTTTTGGCCTGTTGGCATTTTTGTTAAAGAGTACGAAGCTAAAAAAAAGAAAATTCGTTCAAAGGAAGTTGGAAATCCCTTTAAAGAGCCATCCACATCTACATCCTCATCTATCTCAAAAAACTAGATTCTTTTCTTCAGCTTTATTATCAGAATACAAGAGGTCTACAAAGTAAGTTGACCAAATTGTATACTGATAGTTTTTCCTTGTCTTCCCATGTTATTGTTTTTACTGAAACCTGGTTAAAACCGGAAGTTCTAAGTTCCGAAGTTTTTCCAAGTAAGTACACAACTTACAGGCTTGATCGTCCGTCCCGACGTGGAGGTGGAGTTTTAATTGCAGTTGACTCAGAATTAACGTCTGAAGTAATAACGTCCGACGAAATAAATGACATTGAATTTCTGTGTATAAAACTATCCCTTCCGGGTATTTCTATATACATAACATGTTCATATATTCCGCCATCATCGGAATTCCCGACATATGCGAATCATCTGTCCGCTATCCAGTTTATTTCAAGTAAACTATCAGATAGGGATCAGTTAATAGTTTTAGATGACTTTAATATACCTAGAGCGACATGGTACACCGTCGAAACCTCAAATATATTGTTACCTTAAACGCAGCATGATTTTCTTGACGGTTTGCTTGATATTTCATTGTCTCAAGTAAATCATGTTTTAAATTTCTTAGGACGATTACTGGATCTATGCTTTGTTTCCAGTCCAGATTGTGTCTGCATAACTAGAACCTCTGCAATTACTTTACCAGAAGACATCCAACGCTAGAACTGACTATTGACACGGGTACATCAGTGTATGAAGTATCTGAAAAAATAGCTAAACGCATCCCCTGCTTTCGTAGAGCGAACTTTGCACTCATTAATAGCCTTATAGCTTGCTCGGATTGGTCCAATCTGTACTTAAGTACTAATTTAAATGAAGCGGTTAATATATTTTATAACATATTAAAGCGTAAATCTTCTAGTTACCCATCATCACTTAAATTTGAAAATTCGGCTGCTAGCACTGATCAAGCCATAGCCGATCTTTTTGCACAGTTTTTTCAAACCACCTATTCAACATCAAGTCCTCCAGATCAGTCTTACCCATATGTCATTCCTAAATCAAACATCCTGTTATAAGTAAAAGCTCACTTCTTTTAGAATTGCAAAGGGTCAAACCAGTCTACTCTCCGGGTCCTGACGGAGTCCCTGGATGTGTGCTTAGGTATTGCGCTGAGACTTTGTGTAGACCATTGCACAAACTGTTTACTTTGTCTTTAGAAACATCCGATTTCCCACACAGATGGAAGGAGTCGTTTGTTATCCCGCTTCATAAAAAAGGGAGTAAATTAAACGCATGTAATTACAGAGGTATTTCAAAGCTATCAGCTATACCGAAGCTCTTTGAGAACATTATTACGCCTCATTTACAACACAGTTGTAGGTCCCTTATTTCCTCTTGTCAACACGGATTTATAACCACCTTTTGGAGTTTACTTCATTTGTTATAAGTGGTTTTAGAAAGAATCGTCAGACTGATGTGGTCTACACTGATTTTAGTAAGGCGTTTGATTCTGTAAATCACCCGATTTTAGTCCGGAAATTGGACCTATTAGGGTTTCCAGGTGATCTTCTTAGGTGGATCTTAAGTTATTTGAATGACAGGACTCAAAGGGTCATTTTTAAAAACTCTTTGTCATCCCTAATCCGAGTTACGTCCGGTGTACCACAAGGAAGTCATCTTGGTCCGCTCCTGTTTACATTATTTATAAATGACCTTCATTTAGTCTTAACGAAGTCACGGGTTCTTATGTACGCAGATGACGTTAAGTTGTGCCTGCAATATAATGACCCCGCACAAAGTTTAGCTTTACAATCGGATCTAAATGCATTTCAAACATGGTGCATGGATAATGAATTGAATTTAAATGGTTCTAAGTGTAAACTAATGACCTTTTTTCGTGTCAGCCCCCACTACTCAACGTATACTTTGAGTGGTGGTGCGTTAGATAGGATAACGCATGCTGATGACCTTGGAGTCTACATGGATCCTAGACTTACATTTTCCGATCACATTACTACTATGGTAAATAAAGCCAGGGGCGTGCTTGCATTTATCAAAAGGTGGTCGAAGGAATTCGATGATCCCTATGTCACAAAGACCTTGTTTATTTCATTAGTCCGACCAATTCTTGAGTACTGCGCTCCTGTTTGGAGTCCCCAATATGGGGTGCATATAGACCGGATTGAGTCTGTGCAAAAAAACTTCTTAATATTTGCCTTACGGAGACTTAACTGGGATACAAGCCTAATACTACCATCCTACTCTAGTAGACTACTTCTAATTAACTTACCATCGTTAGCTAACCGTAGAACTATGCTTGGTATTACGTTTATTAGAAATCTTATTCATGGTGATGTAGAGAGTCCCGAGTTACTGGGTCGCCTGCATTTTAATGTGCCAAATAGATTCACTAGAAACTATATTCCTTTAGTATTAAATCACTGTATCTCTAATTACGCAATGCATGAACCTTTTAGAGTACTTTGCAATGATTATAATAGACTATATCATATAATATCTACTACTGACTCACTTCCTATCTTTAAATCAATAATACTATCCTCCCTAGTAACTAATTAGTTTTACTTGATGTATTTTGTCTACCCGTATATTGACCTGTATTTTTAATTATCTTTTGTTACATTGTCTTTTTCTTTGTCCGCGATTATGTTTACTCGCCAAAAACGGTGATGGGCTCCGCGCGTAACAAGCTTTGCTTGGTGTCGTAGGGCCACTTGTTTGTACTGACCATAGTGCATCAACGTCCAAAAAAAAATTCCCCGTACGTGGAATGTTATGTATAGTAAGGCGATGTTTGTTCGGTGCAACTCTGAGCTCATTTTCTTGACGGTGGAAATTTAAACGAAAACGTAAACAATGATTACAGGGAACAATCGAAAATGGAAGGCGCAGAAGCAACAGGCTTCGTTCGATTAGCCAGATCAGCTGTTTTCGGATGGTAGATGGTGGATGTGCTCTGTGGGAATCGGAGTTTCACATTTGAAAATGGGATTCACAGAAGCAACATGTTGGGTCTGATTAGCCACAGGTCTTCAGATCAGCTGTTATCGGATGGTAGATGGTGGATGTGCCCTGTGGAAATTGGAGTTTCACATTTGTCAGAAATCCAAACCGTTTCGAACGGATGGACTCTACGGGAAGGGAGTATAATTGAACTCTTTATTTTTTGGTGTTAGCATGAGAGAGGAATGTTAATTTAAAAATCTCGAAGAGAGCAAGAGTAATTACACTTGTGTTACGAATTCAAATAATAGAGGGTGACCGAACATCCCGACCCACGTTGATGTACAAACTTTCAAGAGACTGGTAAAAGAGCATGTCTTGGCCACGGACACTACTCGACCCAACTTCCACTTAAATGGCGGCAAATTATTTTCTTTGACTGTGACCATAAATCAAACTTTCAGATTTGGTAAAGCTGATGTCCATTTCGTCCTGGCTCCAAGCTCGTTGAAGTATTCGGCAAAGTAAGTTTAATATGTTGACAACGTTTGATTTCACGCTCGGCTTACTCGCGTGGAGCATCTCCGTGAGAACGTAAACTTCGTTGGGGTTGGACGCGAGCGGTGACAATGGCCGTTCCTTCTATTTCAACAATGACTGTGGTCAGATCTTCGAATGTAAATCGCGCGTCGAGTAGACTTCGCAGAGGCCGCCGAAGTGTGGAGCCCTAGGTAGAATAAAATGAAAAGATATTTCTTCTTCGAAACATTAAGCTTGAATGGCATCTTGAGTACTTGGGTCAAGCATGAACCCTTTTAACTCAAGTTATTCGTTACCTTTACCCATATAATTGTGGTCTCGTTATCACAGTCAGTATGCGACACTGGTCAACGGAAAACTATTTTATGTTTTAATGACTTTAAAAATAAGGTTGTTTATAGATTCGAGACGATTTCGATGTGAACAGCCTTGACTGCCATGCAAACGAATACGGGGATGTAAGACTTGGTAGGTCCGTTTCCTCTAGTACGCAAATATGTATTCACTGGACCGCATAAATCAACTCTAACATGACGAAATGGCTTGTCCACCGACATCCGTTCCGTAGGCACTGCTCCCATATCTTGGCACGGCAAGATTAGACGGTATCGCATGCAACGCACCCAAGAGCCCTCGACGCTGCCTGCTAAAGCTCAAGCACTTGTGATCCAAAATTGAAGTCTCAACAATCCGACCAGTCCCTTGGGTTCTGCATGGTAGTTCTGGATTTAGGGCTGACAAAAGGGAAAAGTGAGACTCTTTGGGTAAAAGCAGAGGATGTCGTTGTCGTGTCGGAATATTTGTGTTTTCCAGTATGCCTCCAACGTATGACGAAACCGAAATAAATGACTCCAGATAGCCATTTTAAGAGGTGGTCTCATATGTCCAATTCAAAATATAGG
This sequence comes from Drosophila suzukii, assembly GCF_043229965.1. NCBI lineage: Eukaryota > Metazoa > Arthropoda > Insecta > Diptera > Drosophilidae > Drosophila > Drosophila suzukii. The sequence continues at coordinate 27,591,253 of NC_092082.1, read as the reverse complement.
TTGATTCAGTTAGTTGAGTTCAGTTAGTTCAGCGTCCAGTTGAGTTGTGTCCAGTTCTGTGGTCCCATATTGACGTGGCCAATGGGTTTCAGACAATGTCGGCTGGATTGAGCTGAGTCAGCACTTGTTTTCAATGTCGTATGCTCTGGAATAAGGCGACTCGATTTCCGGCGAATATAGTTAATGTAATTGAGTGTTGCGAAAGCCAGTGTAGTACAATCTGCGAATGAGACCAAAAGACTGCCCTGTGCGGCTTGTCGATGAGTATGTTTTTGAATTTGGTGTACAATTTACTTAGTAAATGCAATGCGCTCAAATCGAGTCTGGGCAACGATTGTTTAACTGGTGCCACTCGCGGTTTGGCAGAAGCTAAACATTGCAGTTTTTAAGCGAGTCGATGGATCGCACATACAGGAGGATGCCGTCTGCATGTATCAAAGCATCGCAAAATGCGTGCAACTCAATGGTTTTAAAATCAGGTCTAGGCAAAATCGATGTTTTGACTCTTACGGTAACGACCTGCAAGGGTACAGAAACTTCTGCTTGTCGAAGTTAGCTTCCTTTCTTGTTAATAATTTTTTGCACAAGCAATATGACACTTTAAAGCACAAAACTGTTACGTCCCAAAATAGAGCTACGTGTGTCTTCGAGTGGGCAGCGCCGGCTAGCTCTAGAGCACTTGGGGTGTGAGTACTCCAACCCTGCCCACACACACACAACAATAAACAAACAGATGTTTGTACCTTACAACACTTCACGCTGCAACAGTTGTCTTACTGCTGGACCAAAACAACTATAAGACTAACAAAACACGTTCTCACAAAACTAACTCTCCTACTTGTTCCCTTCTAGGTCACAGGACACCATCGAACATATTGTGGGCTTTTGGGGGCAAACCCAAAGCCTCTGGGCTCCCACCCGACCGTAGCAGCCGTAGATGTCTCCGACTGCCCCTTGGACCGGTCACCGTAGGATACCTTAGAACTGTTTACATGTTCCCTTCCCTCTGAAAGATAGGTCTACTCCATATTCATTCTATTACAATTTATTCACTTAGATTATTTACAGAACTTCTTCAGCTTCCTGTAACCAAACCCATCAACCACCGCCCGCCGGGTGCAACAGTCCCACACAGGGATTTATGTAGACGGATAGACTGGTCTGTTTTCTTTCTTTCGGTCCCTACCTAAAAGAGCTCTCTTAAGTGGATCCCAGACTCGATGATAACACGCGACCTATTCGAAGCGGTCGCTGGAGAGGATTCCCCGTGGGATTAACAAGTGCTCCGCGATACAATTGCGGTCATGTTTGCTTTTTTGTGTTTTTTTGTTCTTTGGCTTTGATGATTTAATCATTAATGATGTAATCATTAAGCCTCGCCTAGAAGGAGCGATAAGTGATAAATAACAAAACGTTAAAAAACAGAAACAGAAAAAAATAAATTGTTTTTGCTTGATAGTATCGATATTATCGATGGTTTATACTATCACCATCGGAAACATCGAGTGGAGGCGCTATCGAAGTTTTTAAGCCTCTATTGCGTACTAAGCTCTTTTAAATTTTCAATTCGTTTTGGCGAAGGAGCAGTAAAAGCTTAAAGTTAAAATTATGGAAATTTAAAACATTTGAGGCCAATGGGAAACAATGTTTTTGTGTGTATGGCCTAGTCCTCACATCGACGAAAACCGCGAGCTAACCATAGGAATGAGCGACAGGTGAATACGCGGCTCATACTTGTCTTCGGGTCTGTTTTTCAGCGCGGTACTCAGATGATCTAAGGAAATTCCAAAAAAAATAACAGATTTAGCTCGTGAATTTCGTTGAACGCCGTTAGCCGCGGCTTAAAGAATAAGGCCTAGTACTCAGAACGGCTAAGAGTTTCACTAGTCGAAAAATCTTATTTTGTGTAGTGTGACCGAAGTTTTCAAAGTTCACCCGCAATACATGTAGCATGGTCTTACTAACAAATCAATTTTAACAATTTAAAAAAGAAGAGTCTGCTGGTGCACAAAGAAATTTAAATTCAAATAAATGGAATGTTCAACGAATGTTTTCATATATGTAAATTCGTAGTTAAAAGCTTCCTTCTCGTCCCACGGATGCTTCTCCATCTTTCACGCGCCATCTGTAGTTCAGCTCCGAGCCCCAACAGGCATATTGGAACTTGAGGAAGTGGGAGCCGGATTGGAAACAGGGTTGTTCCTCCTGAAGGTGCATGATGTCGCCCAGCCTCCTGGTAATGGCTGGAGATGGGACCACCAGCTCCTCCTCCATATAGAAGTCGGCGCGTCCTCCATCTCCGCTTTAGCTCCCAAGTAGCTGTTGGCGGTGGAGTCCATTGGTTCCTCAATGAAGAGCTCGTCGGAGATTGGCATGTTCCTTCCCACTAGGATTCTCTAGTCGATCTCCTCCAGCACTTCAACTATTTTGCGGATGTCCCGGTCGGTGAAATCCCACAACAAACGGAAACAGCTTGGATTAGGCGTCCTATTTCATCTGCACTGACCTCCTGCAGCCGATTTTGGGGTTTTCCTTCCATTTTTAATTTTTAGTTTCCACATAGCCTTTGCACGAACACCGCCAAAGATTAAATTTCTTATTCTTTGGGCCGCGGCTAACGGCGACCACTCCTGATGGCTGAAATTTCGCTTGAAAACGTAATGCAAGAAAATTTTCTTTCTGCGCCTTATACCTTGAAACTATCCGAGAGCATTTTTATACCCGTTACTCGTAGAGTAAAAGGGTATACTAGATTCGTCGGAAAGTATGTAACAGGCAGAAGGAAGCGTTTCCGACCCCATAAAGTATATATATTCTTTATCAGGATCACTAGCCGAGTCAATCTAGCCATGTCCGTCTGTCCGTCTGTCTGTCCGTCCGGATGAACGCTGAGATCTCGTAAACTATAAGAGCTAGACTATTGAGATTTGTCTTGCAGATTCCTGAGCTTCTTACGCAGCGCAAGTTTGTTTCATCAATGTGCCACGCCCAGTCTAACGCCCACAAGCCGCCCAAAACTGTGGCTCCTACAGTTTTGATGATAGAATAAACATTTTAACTGAAATGTAATGTTCTCATCAATACCTATGCCACGCCCACCTTAACGCCCATAAACCGCCCACAAACTTCAAAAAATCGTAAATATGAACGTGGATATCTCGGAAACTATCAAAGATAGAGAATTGGGATTTCAGATTTAGATTCCGTAGCCTTTTACGCAGCGCAAGTTTGTTACGCGAACTCTAACGCCAACAAACCGCGAAAACCTGTGACGCCCACAATTTTTATGCTAGATAAAAAACTTGAACTGAAATGTATTGGTCTCGTCAATACCTATCGATTGGGCTCTAACGCCCATAACGCTTAAATCTGTATACCGCCGGTAGGTGGCACATTTTAATCTCGCTTTGCTACTTGCATATCTCTATTTAGCTGAGTAACGGGTATCTGATAGTCGAGGTACTCGACTATAGCGTTCTTCCTTGTTTTATTCCAGCATCAACGTAAGCAACAAAGTTCCTAATGCTCTTTTTCAAAGGATCTTCTATGTTTTGCTTCAAGTTTCCAATTCGATGCTGCAACACAAAGTTGTAAAGACTTTCAATTTCGCGTCCATGTGCCAGTCAATACTCTAGCATTTCTGCATAACTTAGGTCTATGTTGTCTAGCAAAAAGTTTTTTTTTTTTTAAATGGAGCAAAAAAGGTTTATGTCATCGTATTGTAAATAAATTCAAAAACAAAACTGCGGTAATAGTTTTTAAAATCCGGCACAATCCAACCTACTTTTTTTCCACGAAACACGAAAAATGTTAGGCTAAAATTGTCTAATACACAACTTTACAAAAGCATATATACACAAAGACACATCACATTAAACAAATATTGCATTAAACACTTAAATTTTACATACCTCCACTAATATTTTCCATTTTACTTTGTTTTAAAATGTTAAGCAGAACTTTTACAATCTTACTTTAAAATGTGCTATTATTTAGCGCGCCAAAAAGTCAAGTCAACAAAAAATTTTTTTTTCGTAAAGCCTAGTACTCACTTTAACGAAAACCACGAGCTAACCATAGGAGTGAGCGAGAGGCAAATACGCGACTAACGCTTCTCGTCGGGTCTGTTTTTCAGCGCGGTACTCAGATGAGCTAAGGAAATACCAGACTTCGCGAGTGAATTTTCGATGAACGCCGTTAGCCGCGGCCCAAAGAATAAGAAATTTAATCTTTGGCGGTGTTCGTGCAGAAGCGGTGGGGAATTTAAAAATTATAAATCGAAGAAAAACCCCAAAAACTTCTAAGGGAGGTCAGTGCAGATGAAAAAGGACGCCTAGTCCAAACTGTTGCCCATGTTACGTGGGCATATTAGTGCCCGAGTCCTGACAAGGACTTGGGCCGAGGGAGAGGCGTCCGATGTTCAGGCACCATTTGCCGGCATAAGCTACGTCGTATTCGGGTCGTGGGATCTCCTCTCCAACATAACGAGAATAAATAATAAAAGTGCCTGGAAAATAATATTAGTCATAAAGTTCGTCAGTCATCAGTCCACACTGCCCAACAAGCTTAGCTGTCGCTTGATCGCAACACGATCGGGCTGTGTTTTGGCCATATTCCTTCCCCTTCACACATTCGTCGCGGGCCGCGCAATACGATCCCCTATTGTCAAGGTTGTCCGTCGAAAGTTATGTCATTGTTCTTGACCTACTCCACTCCTCGCGTCAGCACACCCCCTTTGTTAGAGTTCTAGCACACCATGGTTTCCAATTCTTTTTCACATTATAAATTTATTAGGTAATATATATCTGCGTCCGTTGATTAATTTAATTTAATTGACAATTATTCTGTTAGCGGAGAGTATCGAATTTATCACCTATGAAGGTGCACACATCAGCAAAATACTGACTTTTCACGACTAAAAACGTCGCTCAGAGGGCTCTTGCAATTATCATATAACTACAAGGCTGATACTCGCCGCTGAAAAAGTTTATAGTAGTCTATAAAACTGTAGGATACTGCACGAACATTTATATATGTATGTTTATAAGAAAGGAACCGTGTCCCGACAAACTTACCCCTCTTTAAATCCTGGGCGATGAGATCTCGACGCTCTGGATCCCTGGCTTTGGGAAAATATTATATTGGATATATGTATATAAATATACGTGCACCAAAATACTGCTGTTCTTAAGTATACCAATTCACTTAAACACAAAATATATATATATTATGCCAGAGGCATGCGACTTCTTCAACTGCTGGTGGAGAGATTCGTCCTCTCTAATTGTTTATCAAGATTCACACTTTGTCTATTGATTCGGTTGGTTTAAATATATTTCAATGCATGTTTGAATGCTTGATTTTCACTTGTTATCCAATTGTATTATTTGAGGATATTGGTCCTTGGTTATGCATGAGTTCACTTTAGCTTTGGTTGGCTTAATTAACACATTTATATTGCATCACTACTTTCTCCGACGTATGCTATTGGTCGCTACGCTCTGAACGGATGGTTTCTACAGCTGATACTGCGTCCACAAACATCGCAGTATGTCGAATGTCGTCCTTATTGTTGATCTTCTCCACGTTCTTCGATGACAATAGCGGCGCTGGTTCGACACAAGATTATTTCGAGCTGCAATTGTGTTCTCCTCAAGGACTGTTGGATATGGTGGCTGGTCCTGGTGGCAGAAGACTCCATGGACGACCGCCCCATGGAAAGTCGCCTTCTCTCGAAGCTGCCGGCTTCCGTCAGCAAGACACCCAAATGGATTCTCTCCCTTTCTCTATTTGTCTAAGGTCTTTTATACCAGACTAGAGCTTTTACTTGGCTGCGGGTATGGATCGGAAAAACTAGGTGTTCCCACCTAGAATTACTGTTTCTTGAAATCTGCTATCTTGGGAGTCAACGGCCGGCTGTTGCCCTTTGCCAGCTACCGGAGTATGGTTACCAATAGGTCGATAGTGGCCGTTGTTCTGGCCACGCGACACCCGAGAATTACCGAATTGCTTTTTCTTCTGCCTTTACCAGTATGAGTCTGGTTAGTCACATGCACCCCTCCCCCTGGCTAAAGATTCGTCGTTGTTTCTCTATGTGAATCTTTCTATGTGGAGGGCGTACGTAACAGGCTCGAAGTGATCGATGCGGACCGCATGGAATGACTTCGCAAAAGGAATCTGCGTACGACCATTGTTGTCTGTTCCGTGTTTGTTCTCCTTTTTAGGCGCCCATTCACGTGTGGCTTCGACCCACTCCTGTGATCAAGAGTCTCATGTTTTATCGGCTGAGCTGTCCAGGCTGATATCCTCACTGCTGTTGCTCTATGTCAAAGGTATATTCTGTACCCTAGTATTTTTCTTAAACTTGGTGCATGGAATCTGTGTTTTGATGCTTCCTCTTTTGATCTAACTGACGATCGATTAAAGCATATTTATTAGAAATGGTTTCATTTATATGTTTATAAGGTGTAAGAACTTTTGTACTATTAGAAAAGCTTTGTAGTGCTGGGCATGTTTTTCGCAGTATTTTTTAACCAGCGGTCCACTCGGAGACCCTCCTCTTGAACTCCGCTAACGAAGTTAATGGGGATGTTAGCAGCAAGCCGCCCATCTGGGAGTTCATATTGTCTTTCAAAAGCTCAACAAATTTATCTTCATCGATTTTATGCTTCAGTTTGAAATGCAAGTTGTGCATATCGGAGACATAATCGCTGAAGGTTTCGTGCTGTCCTTGCTTGCGTTCCATTAGTTCCTTGACTTTCATAAGGTCACTTCCGGTAGTGGAAAACGCTCGTTCCATCTCCTGTGTCAACGAATAGTAGTCAAAATTGTTGTCTCCTGCCTTGTCTTCCATTAGCTGCCAATACCATTTCGTGGCTGCACCTGCCAACAGAAGATGGAATTCACGAAACACTTGTTGGCGGCTGAGGTCATATAATTCTTGCAATCGGTCCACGCGGAACAGGAAACTTTCAACTATCATGCCGCGACCGCTTCCATCGAACTTTAGGTTCCATCTGTCTAATCTGACATCTTTTGGTCCCTGAAATGATGAGTTCCGATCGATCTTTGGATGCAGTTGGTGACTCGACTCCCTCTCGTTTGTACTGTATTGCCTGTGTGACGGAGTATCAACCCGCCTGGGTGTTCTTTACCGGTGTATCTGGCTATTGAGCATGTCCTGTGTTACCGGTTCCAGATGCGGAGTCTCTTGGTACCTCAAGAAACTGTCAGTTGGGTTCGGAACAGTTCGGGGCGGCGAAGGCAGTCCCTTCTGTTCGGGTCTCCTGAATGCCGGAGACTGCAATTCGGTAATTTGTGCTTTCAGCGCTTCTATCTGGGCGCTCATACCACGCTGCATTTCGGTGCTCTGCCTCAAGAGCTCCAGCAATCTTTGTTCCCGCCGCTCGGCAGCCTCTAAGTTGTCCTCTTCATGCCTCTGAAGTTGGGGAAGCATGCTTGATCTCCCCTTCGGAGGTCCTCGGGGAAGATTCTCCCCACCGGCGGCTCCTTCCATTTCAGTATACTGGTCCAGATTGTTTTCTTCGGACAGGGTATCTACCTGTCCTGGCTGATTTCGTGCGAGCTCCCACGGCTCTCTTTCAGATGAGTCACCTAGCCTTGGCGCGCTGCGGTTGGTAGTTGTCTCCGCGCGTTGTTGCTCGGGTCACTCTTCCGGTGCTGGGTTGGAATAGGACCTTCTTCTTGGCCCCCTTCATTTATACGATTGGGCCTTCTTTAAAGGCCTCCGCTTTCTTTTACAAATTGTCACTTTGTGCTGATTAATACACGCACTAAAATTTTCGTTTAATGTAAAAGGTTTATGTGATTCTTTTCAAAACACCCGGTCAGCGGCGTAAACGCTGAATAAGTCGACAATAAAAATGCTTATAACCTGGGGGTGCTTCTCTGTGCTTCTCAAATTTCTCTTCGGTCAAGAACCGTCCTATATTTAAGCCCCAAAAACAAAACAAAATAAATATCCCTAACTAGGGGTGTTAGCCGCTTCTACACAACGCGGTTCCGCTGAGCTATAATGCCCTTACTTTCCCTTTTTCTAGTCAGCTCAAATGTTCCAAACGGAATGGCCGTGTTTAGATAAGGAATATGTCCAAAAACCCCCTCCCGCCAGTCGTCGGAAAACAAGTTATTTGACCGATCATTCTCGGGCTCCACAACCGTCTCCTATTTCTCTGGATTCGAACCAAGCAAACGACCTGACCAACTAGCCTAATACGTTGTGGGGCGTCGGCCAGAGAAACTAAAAATCGTCCACCGCCCAAATATGTCAAGGGAAACCGCAAAGACTTGAACCAAGCAAACGACCGGACCAACTAGCCTAATACGTTGTGGGGCGTCGGCTTTGCGTTTCCTGTCAGTTCCCCCACCCCCATACTGTCCTGCATCGACAAACGAACAGTAGGTCCGCACCGCAACTGCTAATGCGTTACCGTAATGCTTGCGCTCCTGCTCTTTCTGGACTCGAACCAATCAAACGACCGGGCAAATGCCTAGTACGTCGTGGGGCGTCGGCCAGAAAGCACCTATAAATTGTATTTACGTTAATTTCAACAAATAGTCGGTCGGCACTTAGTTGTAGGTATAGTATTATAAAAAGGATAACTCATAGTTCTTGGTTTAAGGAAATTCTGGTAAATTTGTCCATGAACTAAACAGGGAATTTCTACGGTTAAAACTTTTTAAAGTCAAGCCACTATTCTGAGACAAAGTTCTGATTGAGTGGCCACTCAACACGGACAGTCACAGAAGTTGGGGACTTTAAAGTTACTAATTTAAAGACAAAAACAAATTAGTAGGTGCATATTTAAAATTATTTAAGTTCCCTGCTCTATAAAACAGTCAAATTACTCATGGCAAATAAAGATGAAAGCTTTGCAATCCCTTGGTACATCCACTCCGATACCGCAGGTACCGAAATTGTGGACCCTGGTACAGTTCCTTAAGGAATATGAAATGTCCTCTCGTTGGGCGCCAATTCTGTTACGTGGGCATATTAGTGCCCGAGTCCTGACAAGGACTTGGGCCGAGGGAGAGGCGTCCGATGTTCAGGCACCATTTGCCGGCATAAGCTACGTCGTATTAGGGTCGTGGGATCTTGGTAAGCCTCTCTCCTCTCCAACATAACGAGAATAAATAATAAAAGTGCCTGGAAAATAATATTAGTCATAAAGTTCGTCAGTCATCAGTCCACACTGCCCAACAAGCTTAGCTGTCGCTTGATCGCAACACGATCGGGCTGTGTTTTGGCCATATTCCTTCCCCTTCACACATTCGTGTGCCGCGCAATACGATCCCCTATTGTCAAGGTTGTCCGTCGAAAGTTATGTCATTGTTCTTGACCTACTCCACTCCTCGCGTCAGCACACCCCCTTTGTTAGAGTTCTAGCACACCATGGTTTCCAATTCTTTTTCACATTATAAATTTATTAGGTAATATATATCTGCGTCCGTTGATTAATTTAATTTAATTGACAATTATTCTGTTAGCGGAGAGTATCGAATTTATCACCTTTGAAGGTGCACACATCAGCAAAATACTGACTTTTCACGACTAAAAACGTCGCTCAGAGGGCTCTTGCAATTATCATATAACTACAAGGCTGATACTCGCCGCTGAAAAAGTTTATAGTAGTCTATAAAACTGTAGGTCACTGCACGAACATTTATATATGTATGTTTATAAGAAAGGAACCGTGTCCCGACAAACTTACCCCTCTTTAAATCCTGGGCGATGAGATCTCGACGCTCTGGATCCCGGGCTTTGGGAAAATATTATATTGGATATATATATATATAAATATACGTGCACCAAAATACGGCTGTTCTTAAGCATACCAATTCACTTAAACACAAAATATATATATATTATGCCAGAGGCATGCGACTTCTTCAACGGCTGGTGGAGAGATTCGTCCTCTCTAATTGTTTATCAAGATTCGCACTTTGTCTATTGATTCGGTTGGTTTAAATATATTTCAATGCATGTTTGAATGCTTGATTTTCACTTGTTATCCAATTGTATTATTTGAGGATATTGGTCCTTGGTTATGCATGAGTTCACTTTAGCTTTGGTTGGCTTAATTAACACATTTATATTGCATCACTACTTTCTCCGACGTATGCTATTGGTCGCTACGCTCTGAACGGATGGTTTCTACAGCTGATACTGCGTCCACAAACATCGCAGTATGTCGAATGTCGTCCTTATTGTTGATCTTCTCCACGTTCTTCGATGACAATAGCGGCGCTGGTTCGACACAAGATTATTTCGAGCTGCAATTGTGTTCTCCTCAAGGACTGTTGGATATGGTGGCTGGTCCTGGTGGCAGAAGACTCCATGGACGACCGCCCCATGAAAAGTCGCCTTCTCTCGAAGCTGCCGGCTTCCGTCAGCAAGACACCCAAATGGATTCTCTCCCTTTCTCTATTTGTCTAAGGTCTTTTATACCAGACTAGAGCTTTTACTTGGCTGCGGGTATGGATCGGATAAACTAGGTGTTCCCACCTAGAATTACTGTTTCTTGATATCTGCTATGTTGGGAGTCAACGGCCGGCTGTTGCCCTTTGCCAGCTACCGGAGTATGGTTACCAATAGGTCGATAGTGGCCGTTGTTCTGGCCACGCGACACCCGAGAATTACCGAATTGCTTTTTCTTCTGCCCTTACCAGTATGAGTCTGGTTAGTCACATGCACCCCTCCCCCTGGCTAAAGATTCGTCGTTGTTTCTCTATGTGAATCTTTCTATGTGGAGGGCGTACGTAACACCCATTATTGTGGGACTTGACCGACAGGACCACAACGAGGCATATAAATTATTTAATTATCCGTGCCGGCTGGCGGCTCCTCCGCGGCAGGGGTAGAGCCGGTAGGTGATATATCCGTAGGGGGTGGCAGTAGAGTACTGCCCGCTGATCGATTGTTGGCGGCCACCAAGATTGGCAGCCACAGCGGAGTCGGGTGGTAGCTTCGACTCCCTTGCTTCTTCCGAAGTATACGGTGGGAGATACTTATCTCCGATGTCACGGCCCTTAAGGCACGATAACCAATTCGATAATCAAAATAATATGACGGCTAAGGGCGGAGTTTTATGAACGAGCTGGAGCTCTTTATTTCAAATCCAAATTAAAACTAAACTTAAGATTGAACAAAAGCTCATGCATAGCCGGATGCCCGTGGCAGACCGCTGACCTTGCACATTTTGCAAAAGTCATACGATTGTTGTCAGCCAATAAAAAGGAGCCACGGCTCGGAATGGTACAATGTGCTGGCTCAGCTCTAGGGCCAATAAGTCGGACCCGAATTAGGGTGGACCCATGCATGAGGGAGAAATGTAATAATAATATTGATAATAATAAAAAGTGATTAATACTAGAGAATGGTAAACATGATAAATGATTAACATTAATAAGGTAAGTAAGAACTGGCCTGCTCAGCCTAAGCTGGGGGTTGGTTGTAACTACTCCCCCCTTAAATTGGACGCCGTCCTCGGTGACAGCCAGTTCGTCGATGGACTTTTGTAGCTGGGCTGCCTCTCGTTTGCGCCTGCAGTGTTGTTGGAGCAGGACCAAGCCGCATAGTATGAGGCTGACGGCAACTCCTGCGGCGAACCAAATCCTCGGGGAACCTCCATCCGACACGTCATCCCGTAGCTCCTGCAGTAAACGCAGGTTATGCTCGTTCATCCGCTGTAGCAATGGTAGACTCAATATGTGATCGTGTCCCGTGATGTTAATTAAGGGGGAGGCCGCAATACCCGGGCTCATATTCACTGAGTGGTTGAGGTTCAAATATACGGAGTCGTTGATCACCGCCTTTCTCTCAAAAGTAATGAGGTGGGTCCCTATTATGGTCGTTGTGGGACCGTCATCGATGGTAATCCTCGTCAGTTTCTCATTAATGATAATTACTCCATCGTCCACAATTGTAAGGGGTTCCAGATTGCTGGGCCGCGTCCGGCATGTAGCCGCCCCGCCTGCATGTAACTGCTTGGCACAGGTGTCTTGGAGCGCTTTTTTGCAAAATGTGGCCAAATTGGTAGAAGTGCAATCTGAGACTGCTAGGATTCCGTCATCACATTCAGCCACGATGTTGTTTTCTATTTGTAGCATAGTATGGTAGTGTGCAACAGGGAAGAGCAGGACCTTTTTACAAATACGCTTAACTCTAGGATACTGGACTATAACGTGGACAAGAACATTATTTTGAAGAATTTTAATCTTAGATACATCCATAAGGCTAACTATAGGGACCTCTGTTAGCTGTTCGTCGAAAATAGCCTTTAGGTCATTGTGATTAAAAATGGTAGGATTGATGATATTATTTTTAGCAAGAGTGATGGTGATCATGCAATTCTGGATTTCTGATATTAACATTCTATTCCTGGCAAGAAGTGTTTCATACAAATGGCCTGAGTCGACAAGCCCGTCCCTCTTCTCCCTGAGTATCTTGTTTACTGTGTCTGTGAGTAGGTTGATGTGCTTCTGTGTCTCTGTGTTAATTACAACCTGTCTGTTATTAGCTTCGATAAGCGACGCTTGATTGGTATTGATTCTACTTAAATCTTCCGCGTCGGGTGTACCCGCTACGACCTTAAGGACTGAGCCCAAAAAATCAAGGCTCCTGGCCATTCTATGGTGTATCTTTAGTTCCTCCAATAGGTTTTGAGCATGCTCAATGTCCACTTCCAGCAGCTTCCTCATATGGGACTGTGGGAACAGTTCTAGCATTTTGATTGTGGAGTCGATAATGATGGCAAACTCGGACAGATTTGTCGAGTGCCTGACCAGGCCGTACTGTTCCCATATTAAGACATTGCCATCTAGCACCGGGATGTATTTAGCGTGCGAGAAATCAGTGATTCTCGCGCTCGCGGTGGACAGCAGTATGATGCATATAATGGAGAGCCTGTGGGAATTTAGCAAAGATTGGGTTTTAATATAAGGGCGAATGTGGCGAGTGGAGTGCCTACCTAATGTTGTCCTTATGGACCACCCTCCCCTTAATGAGAACAGATGTTCCCAGATCTGCTTCTACACGCTCTTCTGAATAAAGCGGTGTCAATTTATTCCCTAATCTTTTGTTGTTGCGAAGGTGTACTCTTTCGCCGACTTCGAAGACTCTGTTTTGCCTAGAAGGATTAACCCTATCTAGGTTGGATTGTTGTGCTTTGTCAATCTTGGCTTTAATTGCCAGCTTCATCTCATCGCTGCTTGCGTGGACGACCTCTATCGGCCTAGACTCTGTGACCGAATGTAGCGACCTGTTGTATTCTATAGTAGACCTCAATATTAGTTCCACAGTGTCCTCGATTTTTTTATCAATTTTGAGGCATCTGGCAATTTCCGCCAGGGTACTGTGAAATCTCTCAACTTGGCCATTGGAGCTACTGTGTAGCGGTGGCGCATTGACAACGTCGATGCTGTATTGGTTTTTCAGCAATGATGTGATTGTCTCTGAGTTAAAGGAGGCCTCATTGTCGCAGTATATAGTTTTGGTGTTAGAGTAAAAATTTACTAACTGAAGAATAGGTGCTCGTACATCTATTATTGCCCTGGAAATCAAGGGCTGTACGATAGCGAATTTGGAGAATTTATCAATGCAAGTTAAGAAAATTTTTTTGTCGGTCGAAAAAATGTCGATATGCAACATTTCCCCAACGTATGATGGGATGGGCGTAGTTCCCAATTCCTGTTTCTTGGGATGGCGGTCATATTTGGCTTTATTGCAGACCTTGCAATTTGCGACTACTTCGCTAGCTAATTTTGACATGTTCGGGAAGTAATAATCCCGGAGAATTTGTTTTGCGTTCTCCTGGGCAGCCCTATGGGCGCGATTGTGCTCGGTGTTAGTGATTTCCAACTGTTCATTAGCGTTGGTTATGTCACTGACAAAAGGTTTTACAATGCCAGAACTTTGTCGCAGGAAATTCCTGCCTCAAGGCATGTTGGATGCGAGCTAGGGTAGGTAAATCGCAGTGAATCGCGTTCACAACGTTGGCGTTGATGATCTCTTTAACGGATTCAACAAGCAAGTCTTTGTTATTAAAATTGATGATATGACGAGTTCTGTTTCCAAAGACTATGAAATCTCGCCGACGCGGATGGTCCGCTTCTTCCAAAATAATTTGGTTTCTAAAACAGTTAAGAGGTTTATCTGTGGTATCTATGGTGTACGAGAGTGAAAGCTCACTATGCACCGTAGCCGCGTCAGACTGGGCTTCAGCCTCTAAGTTATTCAGGGGTTGCCTTGATAATGCGTCAGCTACCAGGTTTTGTTTTCCGGGTGTGTAAAATACTTTCCCGTTGTTCTCATCAATGAATGCTTTCCATCGCTTGATTTTAGCGTTGGTATTTTTGTCGGATACCGCATACGTGAGAGGCTGGTGGTCTGTGAAGATCCGTACCTCATTGTTACCGTACAGGTAATTCTGGAGTTTGCCTATTGCCCAGACTATCGCCAGTAATTCTCTTTCGTTTGTGGCGTAGTTAAGCTCGCAGTCTTTTAGCGTGCGTGAAATCATAGTAATAGGTCTTTTATTCTGGGACAGTACCGCGCCTATTCCACTCGCTGAGGCGTCAGTGGTTAAGTCAAACGGTGATTTGAAATCAGGGTATGTCAATATGACATCTTCGGATGCCAAAATGTTACGAAGGTGGTCGAATGCATTTCGCTGGGTTTCATTAAACCTGAGAGCTACTTTTTTCGACATATTCTTGCTGACCGTCCCATTTTCCCCTTTGAGGATGGCGGTCAGGGGTCTAGCAATAGATGCAAAGTTTTTTACAAAGCTTCTGTAATAGCTCGCCAGGCCTAGGAAGGACCTGAGGCTAAACAGATTTTTTGGTTCTGGGAACTCTTTTATTGCCCTAACCTTTTCTGGGTCTGTTTTTGTCCCTCCTCTGGTAACAATGAACCCTAGGAATTCAACGCTCTCTTTAAAGAATTTTGTTTTTTCTCGTGCCACCCTCATGTTGGCATCGAGTAGGCGCTTAAGCACCGTGTCAATATGCTTGACATGTTCCGTTTCATTTTCGGAAAAGATGATAACATCGTCAACGTAGACGTAGCATATTTTGCCGATTTCTTCCCGCAGCACATCGTCGATGGCTCTTTGGAAAATACTCCCTGCGTTTTTTAGGCCGAAGGGTAGTCGGCAGAATTCGTACTTCCCACCATTAACTGAGAACGAGGTTTTCTCTCTGTCCTTTTCAGCCAGGTATATTTGGTGGTACCCTGACTTCAGGTCTAGGGTAGTAAAAAATTTGGCTTTTCCCAAGTTCGCTAGAATCATGGGTATGCTCGGCATGGGATAGCGATCGGCTACTGTTCGCTCGTTCAGCTTTCTGAAATCGATTACTAATCGCTTCTTTCTACTGCCATTATCATCAGTCCCTTTCTTATCAACTACCCAGGCAGGGCTGTTGTATGGGGATCTGGACGGCCTGATTATGCCGTTTTGCAGCAGTTCTTTGATTTCGTTATTTACAAAGTCTGCTGCCCCCATAGGGTAAGGGTATAACTTGGAGTAGACAGGTTCGTCACTCGTAGTTCGGATAGTAGCGATGACCGATGTGTTGAAGGTGAGCGCCTCGTTAGAGGTTGAAAACACCTTAATTCTTTTCAGAATAGTTCTTTTGAATTCGGCTTTAGCCGAACTTGGCACCACTATGTCATCGATTTTGGTGAAATTGACATTTTGACAGTCAAAAAATGTGAGCTTTTCAGTGACATTTGCATATTTTATCACGCTGCTGCCTAGGTTCAATGCTACTCCTGCTCGCGTTAGCGAATCGAAGCCTATTATAGCATCGAACGTGCTCAATGTATCCAAGAGGAAAAATGGGACGTCTAGTCCAAAAATGCGCATTATGCACTTGTATTTGACATCACTGGAGCCGTGAATAGAGCTCACAGTGAAGGGGGTTTCGACCGGCATTACGTTTCTTAGCTCCTTTACGGGCTTCACGTAATTTTTTGCCGCCCCGGTGTCGATGAGAATTTTTATTGATTTGCCAGCCAACTGTCGCTCGACGAACGGCAGTCGGGAACGCTCCCTAAAAAATGGAGGAGGTCGTTAAGCTCGGCGGAGTCGCTATCTTCCTCGATGGTGGCAACCTCGGCCTCAGCTGTGGTGGCATAATCCGTCGCCTCCTGTTGGGGTTGGGCTATATTGTTGACGCGTTGGCGTCTTTGGCCTGATTGACGCTGGGACGAGTTCTGCCTTTTGTAGTTGTTGTTACTTTGAGGCTTTCCCCATCTTGTTTCTTGTCTAAATCTAGCCGTTGAGGGGTCTACCTCCATGGGTTGAATTTTATCCTGGTCTAGTGGCTCAGTATCCCTGTGCTTTGGCCAGGGATTGTTCTCATGAGATTTATTTTGGTTTTGTTTAGGGACAAAGTGCGGATTCTTATCCTCGCCTCTCCATTGCTTTCCCTGACTCTTACTATTGCGCCTGTTGCCCTCATTGCAATGGGACTTGTCTTCTATAGCTTTCGCGTAGGATGCCGCGAACGCACTTCTCTCAATGCTGTTCTCGGCCTCACGCGCTAACGCTAGTGCAGACGGAAGGTCTTTGGGTTGTGCTGGCAGCACGAGTGACTTGAGTGGTCTTTTAAGCCCTGCGATGAATGCATGAAGGGCATCATCCCTAACCTCCTTATTTAGGATAGTTGCTGCGTCCGAGTTATGTGACATGACTATTTTGTTAGTGACAAGCGTGAGTTTCCTCTCGACCTCGTCATAGTATGCCATAAGATCGGAGTCTCCTTGCCGAACCATTTCTAAATTTTGCCGCAGCACTCTCAAGGACGTTTTGTCCGCATATGTGCAATCTAGTCTGGCTATAATTGCATCGAAGTTTAGCACTGTATTGTGGGACGTGAGTAGTGACCGAGCGGGTCCGCAAATTTTGTTTTTAATTATGACCACGGCCTCATAGTGTGCCTCGCTGCCGTCGTATTTCTTAAATACCTCATAGGCATCTGATGCAGCTTGCCTCCACGAAACATACTCATCGTGGCTTCCACTGAACGTTGGCAGAGACTTTACTATGTCCAACTTGACATCGCATCTTACTGCAGGGTTTGGTACTACTCTTTTGTAAACCTCCACCTGCGGCGCTTGGACTGACAGCGCGCTAACCTGTGTTCTAACCGCATCTAATTCGGTGGCGAAAGCGATTCTTAACCGCTCCTCTTGTTCGCTAAGAGCGGCGCTGACCGCATTTGCGACAATCGCTTGGACCATTTCTGCGTTCATTTCTGGTTGATCTGTGTCCCTAACTTCGGGGCGAAATCCTACTTCT
The DNA here is from genome assembly GCF_043229965.1 of Drosophila suzukii. Lineage (NCBI taxonomy): Eukaryota > Metazoa > Arthropoda > Insecta > Diptera > Drosophilidae > Drosophila > Drosophila suzukii. The sequence goes on along the minus strand of NC_092082.1, from coordinate 27,573,929 downwards.
TCGCTACTTTCGCTATCGTCGCTATCAATTTCCTGTTTTACTTCTCTATACTCCCAACTCATTGGCAGTTAAAGGGCGCGAGGTAGATACGAGGGTTTGACGATTGGGCTCAAGACATAAGGTTTCAACGGGCCACTTTGGTGATGTAAAGTCGAACAATTTAGCGAAAAATAATAGATCATCACCTAAAACACAAAGATGTTGGATTAATTTGTCCCAAGAACAAAATTAAAATACAGAACGGTGACAACAAGTATAGGTCAATTCGACTGGGTATATTATTAGCACAGACACACTGGATAACTTTGGTACGAAACTCAATATAAGCACAGTAGGTAAATTTGTAACAAACTCAAGGAGAAAAACGACTGGGCCCTCTGAATGCGTATAGGAACCAACCTTAACAAAGAAATACAATATTCCTTTGCATAATTAAATCGTGTAAATGTCGATCGCCTTGGCACCAGTGTGCGTTATTTGAGACGTATGGTTTCTTTTATTATAATGCACTTAAAAAAATCCAGATCGAACAAAATTAAATCAACACGCAGAACATGGAAGTGTATTGTAATTTAATATTTGAATAATTTATTCACATAAAAATTGCCAGTACGAGTGTACGTAACTTGAGTTATATATATATTTTTTATTTGCCACGCACTCATAGAAATCTGAATCAGAAATCGAAAATCGAGTCACTTTTTATACGTAAAAAATTCCTATTGCTGGGCGTAGGAAATTGTATGGCATATGTGTGTTGTGTATGTGTAGACCTTGGCTATTGTCGGCGCTCAGCTACTTACATAATTTACAACTTCAGGGGTGGGATTCGAATATTAGTAATAATATTAATCCGTTGGGCGACAATTATTTAATTATCCGTGCCGGCTGGCGGCTCCTCCGCGGCAGGGGTAGAGCCGGTAGGTGATATATCCGTAGGGGGGTGGCAGTAGAGTACTGCCCGCTGATCGATTGTTGGCGGCCACCAAGATTGGCACCCACAGCGGAGTCGGGTGGTAGCTTCGACTCCCTTGCTTCTTCCGAAGTATACGGTGGGAGATACTTATCTCCGATGTCACGGCCCTTAAGGCACGATAACCAATTCGATAATCAAAATAATATGACGGCTAAGGCCGGAGTTTTATGAACGAGCTGGAGCTCTTTATTTCAAATCCAAATTAAAACTAAACTTAAGATTGAACAAAAGCTCATGCATAGCCGGATGCCCGTGGCAGACCGCTGACCTTGCACATTTTGCAAAAGTCATACGATTGTTGTCAGCCAATGAAAAGGAGCCACGGCTCGGAATGGTACAATGTGCTGGCTCAGCTCTAGGGCCAATAAGTCGGACCCGAATTAGGGTGGACCCATGCATGAGGGAGAAATGTAATAATAATATTGATAATAATAAAAAGTGATTAATACTAGAGAATGGTAAACATGATAAATGATTAACATTAATAAGGTAAGTAAGAACTAGCCTGCTCAGCCTAAGCTGGGGGTTGGTTGTTAACTTATATGCAGAATAGTTGAAGTGCTGGAGGAGATCCACTAGAGAATCTCAGTGAAAGGAACATGGGACTTCGCTCAATCTCCGACGAGCTCATCATTGAGGACTCCACCTCCACCAGCTACTTGACAGCTAAAGCGGAGATGGAGGACGCGCCGGCCTCTATAGGGAGGAGAAAATAAGGTCGCCCGCCAAGGGACAGCTGGAGGAGCCATCACCAGCCATTATTGTCCAGCCTATTGGGACTCGGAGCTGGACTACAGATGGCGCGGGAAAGATGGCGAAGCATCCGTCGGACGAGAAGGAAGCCTTAAACTTCCAATTTACATAAATAAAAACATTCGTTGAGCATTTCATTTATTTTTATTTTAATTTCTTTGTGCACTAACAGACTCTTATTTTTTAAATTGCTCCAATTGATTTGTTTTCCGTTTGGCAACAAGCCCAGCTGCTTGACAGTAAGACCATGCCACATGCATTGCGGGTGAACTTTGAAAACTTCGGTCACACTAAAAAGAATAAGATTTTTCGACTAGTGAAACTCTTAGCCGATCTGAGTACTAGGCTTTACTTAAAAAAATAATGGGTTTTTGCAACAATATTGGGCATAGGGACTAGTGTGCTATGGTTAGCTCGCTGTTTTCGTCGATGTTAGTACTAGGCTTAATACCATAAAAGAAAGTTCTTAAAACGCAAAGTATCTCCAGCAGTTAAAACGGCTCAAAAAATAAATTAATTCAATTTTGCATACCATCACCACCGTATACATCAGCAACTGCTGAAATGATTTTCTATCAACGCGGAACGTTTCCTTTAAAAACACATCCGAATTTGGCTGTGCTTTAGGTCTCCAAAAGTTTCCATTTTGTTTCTATCCATATACTAATGGGAATTAAAACATAATTTAGTTATTAAATAATAACAATAATTGTTTGTTTTCTAGCTCATATGTGATGTGCAAATGCTATATTATTTGAATCTAATGTTTTTTTTAACTCGCATGTCCAGAGAACAGCTCTTGCTTTGCGTTTACTAATGGAAACATCACCGCGTTGCCTATCGAAAAATCCGGAAAATAACAAAAATATCTCGTAGTGGAAATTAGGCCTTAGCCGATCTGGGTATAAGGCTTATGGAAGAAAGCCGTTGAAGCGGAATTCGGTCGCTGAAGCGGAAACAAGATGTTATAATGATTATAATGCCTGTCAACACTTCCCAATTACCCTCTTTCGTCTCCCTCGTTTAAAAACACATTCATATCTGGCTCAGCAAAAAGACTTTATCTGTATTGTTTTTGAATTACAATAGTTCATGCAACATTTCAGTTGAATATAATTTTAGGCATAAACATCACGCTGAGTTTTTTCCCAAGCGGCTATTGGGCCGTGCTCGGGACGGTATTTAACGTTGCAGCCATCGGGTTCCAGGCGGTTGTCATCGCGTAGTTCCTCATAGCGCTCTCGTTCGTATTTAGTGAATCCCCACTTTTTGGAAACATAGATCTATAAATATATTTAAACAAAGATAAGAGTTAAGAAGCTATTAAATTTATGCATTGAAGTCAGGAACCGAAATGTAAGGACCTAAATTAATCTTTATAGAAAAATAAAAGTTCCCATGAAGGAATCAAAATAAATATATACAGTGGTGCTCATAGACTTAAGCCAATTGAAAAATCGACTTAATTAATCGAAAATTAAGAAAAGTTTTCATTTCACATCCCCAATTTTTTGTGTCACATTAGTTCTACATATCAGTGTTCTAATAGAAGTATAAACAAGTTATAAAAATATGTTTTCAACAAAAAACTATAAAAATCTGTGACCATCTCCAAAATGTTCTGCTCACATACTTAAGCGACCTGGAAAAAAATGGTTGAAAAATATTCCTTTTACTTTTAATAAATGTACTTTAATATTGAGTGGGATGACCTTTCTGCTTAAGAACAGCGTAGCAACGCTTTGGCATTGAATTTCTTGCGAAATTCTCCACAAATCGTTTTTATTTGCTGGTTTTTTTTGGCCAACGACTTGTTAAAGAATTCCCCACAAGTTCTCTATAGGGTTCAAGTCGGGGCTCTAAGGTGGCCAATACAAAACAAAGATTGCCTCTTGGTTAAGCCACGACTTGATTATCTTACTGGTGTGTTTAGGGTCGTTCTCCTGTTGAAATATCCAGGCAAGTGGCAAATTATCGGCATATTCTTCAGATAAATTGTTTATAAGGATGTCCCTGTACATTTCGCCGTTCATAAAGCCTTCTATCTTCACTAGGGGACCTATGCTCGATGCGGTGAAACAGCCCCAGACCATAATCGAAGCGCCACCATGTTTAACGGTCTTCTTCGTGTGTTTGGGGTCCTATTGTTTGTTGGGAGGGCGTCGTACATATGGTTTACCATAACTCCCGAAGACATTAAAGTTGGATTCGTCGCCCCAAGCAATCATGTTCCAAAAATTGGGACCTTTTTGAATATGCTCTCTGGCTAATTGAAGGCGCTTTTTTAAATTTTGAATGGACAACAATGTTTTTTTTTTGGGGCAATGCGTTCATATAACCCGAATTCATTTAGCAGTTTTCTTATGGTCTGAGGTGACACATTCACGGCATAATCTGCCACCATTTGGCCTCTGATTTGCGTCGAAGGCAAGAACGGATCGGTTTTACTGATTTTGGCAATCCGTCTATCGACGTTTAAAGTGGTTTTTCTGGGCTTTACACGTAGAATATTTTCCCAGGTTCCATTTTTCTTATAAAATGCAATGTCATTTCTGACTTTGCCACGCAAAAAATGTAGTCATAAAAATTTGTAGAATACTTCTGCTTTTTTAGTAATATTCCCATATAAGCTTTCTTTCGGCCGGATTTGTATTTTTATTTTTAGCCATAGCGGTCAAATTGTTTTGGGAAACGTATTTAGTATTCAATATTTCATTTTAGAAAATAACTAGCACAACTTTCCCGGAAAAAACACAAGTTTGACGGTTTTAGCTCTAGGTGGCTTAAGTATATGAGGAGAGCGCAATACTCCTTTTTTGACATTTAGTCAATTTTACTGTGATCAGCCGCTTAAATAACAGTGTTGCAAAATGTAAAAATTTAAGGCCGAAATAAATATGTTCAAAAAAGTTATTAAGAAAACAGTTTAAGGTAGTGGCAGGTGCTTAAGTCTATGAGCACCACTGTATGTATGTAATATACAGTGGTGGTCAAAAGTATTTTTACAAAACAAAAGATAAATATAATCATAATTTGAACTTACTTCTTCTTAAACATCTACTATTTAACCTTTTTTCCTCGACTTGAAAACTTAAATTTTTTGATGCAAAAAGTTTCTTCAAGCAAAAATAATAGTAACTGCAAAAAGAATTTTGCTTATATTTTTTATGAATTTTTTGAAAATGATTAGAAACATGAATTTGAGCCATATTTTTTTTTTTTCATACACATTTTTTCCGACATAGTCACCTGCAAACAAGGAAGAACGCTATAGTCGAGTACCTCGACTATCAGAGCTCAGCTAAAGGGACCAAAGGGAAGTGGAGATATGCAAGCAGCAAAGCGAGATTAAAATGCGCCACCTACCGGCGGCAGACAGATTTAAGGGTTATGGGCGTTAGAATGGGCCTGCCAAATTTTTTGGATCAATCGATAGGTATTGACGAGTGCAAAACATTTCAGTTAAAATTTTTTATCTAGCATGAAAAATCTGGGCGTCACAGGTTTGAGCGGTTTGTGGGCGTTAAAGTGGGCGTGGCAAACTTTTTTTTGGGTTAATCGATAGGTGTTGATGAGAACAATACATTTCAGTTAATATTTCTATTCTAGCATCAAAACTGTAGGAGCCACAGAATTGGGCGGTTTGTGGGCGTAAGAGTGGGCGCGGCACTCTGCTGAAACAAACTTGCGCTGCGTAAGAAGCTCAGGAATCTGCACGCCAAATCTCAATAGCCTAGCTCTTATAGTTTCCAAGATCTCTGCGTTCATCCGGACAGACGGGCATGGCTAGATCGACTCGGCTAGTGATCCTGATCAAGAATATATATACTTTATGGGGTCGGAATTGCTTCCTTCTGCCTGTTACATACTTTCCGACGAAAGTATACCCCTTTACTCTACGAGTAACGGGTATAAAAATCATAAATATTTATAAGCAAAATGATTTTTGAAAAATTCTTTTTGCAGTTACTATTATTTTTGTTTTAGTCGAGGAAAAAAGTTTAAAAAGTAGATGTTTACACAAATTCGTTCTTTTCAATAAGTACTAAATGGGTTAAGAAATGTATTGTATCATTCAAACGGCATTTAAATTACCTTTCTATTGATGTCAAAGTTAAGAAGTAAGTTCAAATTTTGAGTATATTTAACTTTTGTTTTGGCAAAATACTTCAGACCACACCTGTACATCAATCGTTTTCTTTTTTTTCTGTGTATAAAGATGAAAACAAAATATATTTGTAGATATTTTTGAAAAACAAGAAACGATATAGTCGAGTGCCTGTGCCTCAACTAATTTAGTTCTGAATAAAATGCCAAGACATTTCTATTGCCACCACTATCAGCAGTGTCCAAGCAGGTTTACCTCAGTTAGTCATAACTTCCCGTATCTCATCGTTTATACGGACAAGCAGACAGACAGTGATTCTGATCAAGAATATGTATACCTTATAGGAACGGAAAGGCTTCCGTCCTTCCTTCATACTTGTCTACGAATGCAATATACCCTCCCCTTTTGCTCAGCGAGTAACGGGTATAACAATAAGAAATACTCGTTACCTGGAATTTTTTTAATGGGAACACAAAACAGAAAAATAAAATAACAACAAATTATAGAAAAATAACTTGATAGATCAGCAAGATTTTTTTTCCTGATCAGGTTATAGACTGAACAATACTGTTTACTAAGTTTTATGTTGCTAACTTTAAAACTTTTCAAATATTTTTCAGTCTCGAATATCTTGCATATTTGCATATCACCAACCAATCTTTCTTATGCGATCGGCACGCGATAATACGATTACTAACGTACATACACCTGTGTTCATTAAAATAGCAGTGCGACAGAAGCGAAACTATATAACGGGTTATTAGCATAGTCCTTTTCGTTAGTTGATCGCTAGTACATTTCTTTTGTATAATGGATCATAGAGATACAAAAGAAGCAAAAACCCCATTAGATTTGGTCTGTTTTTGGGTTTCTTCCATATTTTAGCACACGGACACAACATTTTGGCTGTTCACTAAAATATCAGTTTTTGATTTTCTTTCAGGAAAAGTTCCGAAAATCTTTGTAATTTGGTAAAAATTGGGTTTAATGAAGACCATTATTATAAATTGAACCATAATACACTAAACCTATAGAAAAAAATTAACTTTAGTGGGTAGAGGACCTCATTGCTTCAAGGGAGAAAGGAAAAATTGATTGAGCTTAGAAAGGAGGGCAAAACGTATCAATATATTCATTGTCCCTTAAAATGTCTAGCCAATATGGCTTACAACGCCATAAATTATGAACCGAAGATCCTAAACACACCAACAAATTGGTAAAGGAATGGTTTAGCCAAAAACAAATTGACGTAATGCCGTGTGCAGCACAGTCCCCGGATTTAAATTCGATTGAGAACTTTTCGAGGGTCATAAGCGTTATGTTGCCAAGAAATCCCCGACTTGTAAGCCGCAGCTTTGGCAAGTTGTGCAGAAGAGATGGGGTCAGATTTCCCACAAACGTTGCAAGGACTTGGTGGACTCCATGCCACGTAGGTGTTAGCCTGTAACAGCCAATAAAAGCTATACAAAAAAATATTTGGTCGTAATCAAATCGATATTTAGTAGGATTAAGTTATTTATGAGCCATATTGAATTTGATCATATTTTTCTTTTAATACTGCTATTTCAATGAACACCATAATTCAGTCATTCTTTTTTGTTATTATCCATATTTGCTAAAATATTGAAGTACCCAACAGGAAAAAACAGCTAAATTATTTAAAAATAAATAATTAAAACTGTTGTATCTAAGTTTTGTTTCAATGTTGTGTTTATAATAGGTTTTTCGATTTTATACGTGCAGGTCCCTCGACTATTACTGTGTTTATGCGATGCCGAATTCACGCTTTCATTTCGCGATTTCAACCGATTCTTGTGTGCATAAACGCCATTTCGTGAATTCGGCAACAAACGAAAGTTCACTATGAATTCAACCTGAAAGCGTGAAATGGTCACAATTAAACTCTGGTAACTCTATTTAATTGTCGGAGCTGCCAGAACGATATAAATACACCTTACTTTTAACAAATAATTTTTTAATTCAGTGCCAATGGAAACTAGTTTTTATCTTTTATTTTGATGGTAGAAAAAATGTTATACTGGCTTGCACACACTTTATCTTTAATATTAGCCAGATTATTTCATGCGAATCGAAAAAATTTTCGGTTTAAATATCGCTCACACCTTTTTCCACCGGTCCGGCATCTCTGTCAGCTGAGATTGATAATATGCATGAATTCGGCCGCGTCGCATAAACAGGAGCAAATTTTATTTCACGCTTTTAAGAAATCATGAAACCCTTAGCATAAACATAGTATATGAATTCAACATGAGTGCGTGAAATGGTCACAATTAAACTCCGGTAACTCTGTACAATTATCAGAGTGGCCAGATCGATATAAATACATGAATACACCTTACATTTAACAAATTTTTTGTTCATTCAGTGCCAATGGAAAGGAAGGAAGGTAAAAAAAATGTTATACTGGCTTGCACATACTTTATCTTTAATACAAGCAAGACTATTTCATGCGAATCGAAAAAAATAATCGGTTTTATAATCGCTAACACCTTTTTCCACTAGTCCGTCATCTCTGTCAGCTGAGATTGATAAAAAGCATGAATTCGGCTGTGTCGCATAAACAGGAGCAAATTTTATTTCACGCTTTTAAGAAATCATGGAACCCTTAGCATAAACATAGTATATCAGATACCCGTTACTCAGCTAAAGGGAGTAGCAGATTGTACAAGAGAACTCAGCGTTCATACGGACATGGCTAGATCGACTCGGCTTGTGATCCGGATCAAGAATATAATCATATATTTTATTGGGTTGCATACTTTCCGACAAATCCTGTTATACCCGTTACTCGTAGAGTAAAAGGGAGTTAACTTCGGTAAGCCGAAGTTTCATACACTTGCATTTATTAGAAAGTCAATGTTTGTAACACCGTTTTCAAAGTTTTAATTATATTGCGTATATTACTGTGTTAATGTCATGCCTATTTCATAAATTCGTGTTTGCACAAACACTTTTTTCTGAATACGAAAGTTGACTATGAATTTAGCTTTGATGTATGAAACGGTACAGCCTTCTTAACTCTATAGAGCTTACTATAAGTTTCAAATAGTTTGACACCCTTGCTGAAATATTGGTTTTAGAGAGTATGTAGGGTAGGTTACATATCTAGTAACTAAATAAAGGGTGATTACGCCCATAGTACAGACGGTCTTATAACTAAGGTACATTTGTCTTAAGAATAGCAAACATAAGCGACAAAAAATTGCAAAATTAAAAAAAAAGGCTTTAAAAACCTTTATATGCTGCGATTTCAAAAATTTTGTTCTTCGAAATTTATGATTTTATTTCTTAGGATGAAACAACAACAACGGTCGGTCTTCAAATGGACCCAAGTATTGCAGTCTAGGGGATATTTTTTTTGACTATAAATGCATATTTCTTTATGTTCACAATATAACATTTTCTTTGTTGTTGAAACGTCAAAAAATTTTCTCGTTTCTTAAAAACTAAAAATGGTGCCCAGAGGCTTCCTAGCAACCCAAAAAGAAAGTTTAAAAACGTTTACAATTTTTTTAATTTTCATTGAAACTCAAATTATAGTAGATAAAAAAAAAAAAACAACATTGGATAGTTAATAAGATTTTTTAGAAATAGTAGTAGTGAAACTTTGCAAAAACTGTGCGGGCCACTCCATGACATTGACTTGATTGACTGCGAATCACTCTTTAGCAAGTTTACTAGTATGTTAGGTATCGTTATCCTGTTGGAAGGTCTAAACAAGAGGCATGTCCTCGGAGGCTTATGGGAGCATCACGCCGTTTAAAATGGTGACGTATACACATCGGTCCACCCAATTTTTTGGCCCACTTCACAGTATGAAAAACTCGACCAAATCATAATTAAAGAACCACAGTGCTTTACCGTTTTTAGGGTATATTCTGGTGAAAAGCACATAAGGGTGGTCGTCTAACAAACTGCCGAGAACCTCGGTCTCCAAACAAAACTATTTTGGACTTATCCGAACACAAAATATTCCACCACTTTTCCGAAGGCCAATTCAAGGCCTCTCTGACAAACTTTATACTTTTTGTGAGTAAGGCAATTTTCTTGGACTTCTTGAAATGAGGTCATTATCTCTAATCCTCCTTCTTAATGGTAACCAACTTACATTTAAGTTAGATGATTTTTTTTGTGATGCAGCAGACGCGAAAGGCTCGTTTCTTGACTGTCTTGCTAAGCAACCCACTGATCTTTTGTCCAATAACTTTGGTCGATATTCATATTCAATATGCTGGTTCATATTCAATAGCATTTCTAACCATTGTAGAAGAGCTGCCAATAATACAAACCGAACTTAACTGCACATTCTTAGAGAGCAGATAATTACAGTTACTAATGTGAAAAAATGAATTTGGATTTTAATAAAAAGAAAAAATATTGAGTAAAAACTCTCCGAGCGACTATTATTTGGACCGCAACTGTACGCAGTGACGAAGCGCACCAGGAGCGTATGCGAAGGCGACTACAGTAGTGAGTCACAAAAGTATTCGTTGCAGAGGGTTAAGAGAAAAAGGCCAATTTTAAATAAGTAACCATTTTAAAATGTTAAAAATGGTTTATGTTTCCAAAGATACATATTTTGTGAAGTATATGACGAAAAAAAACCGAGCAGAAAACGCTTTCCATAAAAGTTTTGACTGCTCACAAAAGAATTTGTTGCACACACGAATTTTGTATTTTGTAGTATTTTTTGGGGCTAGCGCATTATTTTATTTTTTTTTCATTTTGGTTGCGTTTTTATTTTAAGGACTGAATTCGGGGACTGTCATTCTTGGTGTAAATCTCTAACAAAATTTCGAAGGGAACGGAATTCGCTGCTCAAACGTGTTTAGACCGGAACTTTGAGTACTGGGAACAAGTAATATTTAGTGATGAAAGCGAATCACTGTGGACGGTAGTCCACGTAGTGACGACACGCACCAGGAGGATGTGCGAAGGTACGAATGATACATTAATCGAAAGGAATTGCAAAAACTAAAAGGATGCCATATCAATTGGTTTGGGAGAAAGAGCCGTAAAAGTGTAAACTTGTAAATTTATAAAAGTTGATGTGTTGGGGCCGGTGGTGATAGATACACCCCGCTATTAACCTACTAGTACTCTCACTTAAAATACGCGTCGAATGACACCTCATTTGTCAAAATCGGATTCTCCGTTCAATAGTAATACGCCAAACAAGATATTAGGGCACTTCTCAAAATGAAGATTTTATTTTGTTTGTCAGTTTGTCCCAAAACGTTACTTTTGAGTCCCGAAAATTCTAGACGATGTTAAACAGCTCAATATTAGAAACATTAGTACTACCACTTTTGGAAAAACTAGCTAGTTTGTACACCCGTAACTTGTGAACTACTAAAGCTACAGGCTTGTGCTACATGTTGTTAGAAAGGTATTTCAAAATGCTTTGCAAGCCTTTTAACATGATTTGTATAAATACCACAGTTTAAAAATTATGGGCAAAGGTTTTTATGTAAATTCAGATTTTTTTTGATCTCTCAAAAACGGCTTTAGCGATTTTAAATTACCTTTTAAGGTGTATAGCTCTTGAGATTCCTCAACTTTTGTTGTAAAAAGTATCCTTTCAAAGTTAATAATCAACAAAAATGTTGTTCAAACCATCGAACACTGCCCGCGCATTGACCTTTTTTGTGCGTATCCAAACTCTATTTGAAGGTCCTGGAATTTTAAGACTATGTCAAACAGCTTACTATAGGAATCTTTGGTTTTACCACTTTTGGAAAAACTCGTTAGTTTGGCGGAAAAACAGCTACAAATAGCAATACTTAGTACACCCGTAACTACTTAAGTAAACTACTAAAGCTACAGGCTTGTGCTATATATCGTAAAAAGGAATTTCGAAATACTTTGTACGCCTAACGAAACGACTCTTATTCCTTCTCTGCGTTATAAACTTCTTAAGAAAACATCCGTTTACACTGTGATAAAATCTTTACATGTGCGCTCCACATCACCTCTTAACGAGGTAAAAATCTTGTGACAATCGCACCTTCAGGAAATTAATGTTCTGGTATCATCTTTTGTGACGAAAATGCTTTATACGATCTACTAAATAAATACAATTTTTTAATTTTTGTTATATTCAGCACTCTGCTATTCAATATGCTTAGGTCTAGCTGCTCGATTTTGATAAAGTGTGCCGAATAGGCGTTTTTGTTTGATTCAATATATTCGGGTCTGATAAAGGAAACGTGTAGCGAAAGCCCTGTGAAGAATTTTATTTAAAAAGTGTTAAACCATCGGTGAAGCATGGCGGTGGTTCCGTACTAGTTTGTCCGCATGTCCGCTCGTGGAGTTGGAAACTTGGTTTTTATAGACGGAATTATGAACGCTGAAGGATATCTCAATACATTAAAGGAAAATTTACACTCCAGTGCCACCAAAATGGGTTTAGAAGGCAACAAGTTCAATTTCCAACAGGACAATTACCTCAAACATACGGCTTGGAAAGTCAAGACGTGGCTGTTGTACAACACCAAGCAAATTCAAACTCCTCCACAGACGCCAGGCGTCAACCCTATTAAAAATCATTGGGCCCATCTTAAGCTAAAAGTCCAGGAACATAAGATTTCCTGAAGGAATGGTCGACCATACCCAAAGTGAGGTGCCGAAAACTAGTGGAGTCAATGCCGAGACGCATTGGCTCGCATACAAAATAATAAATTTAAAAGAAAAACAGATGTTTAATGCCGAAACAAAAAATGAAATACTTTTGTCAGACAATATTTTGTAGTTCTAGTAATTTCCAAAAAAAACAGCAATAAAGCTAATTTCCTAAAAAACAAAAAAAATAATAACCTGTATGATCAAAAATATCAATTTGTTACATATTCATTAAAAAGAAACATGTATTTTTTCGTAGGGTACCTCGCAAGGAATACTTTTGTGACTCACTTTAGATTATTCTCAATAAAAGAAAAATATTTACTGACCTTCTGCCGTCCAGGGAACTTGAACTTCGCACGACGCAAAGCTTCAATAACTTGAGCCTTGTAACGATCGCTTGAGCGGACAGACATAATGGGCTGACCAATGCGAACTCGGGCAACCGTGCCCTGTGGCTTTCCAAAAGCTCCTCGCATTCCAGTCTGAAGCCTGAAGATAAATCAAATATTAATAGTTAAGAGTTAGATATAAATTCACAAACTTGCCTATCAGCTCCAGCGCATGACAACATTTTATTGATGCGGATGACGTGGAATGGGTGCAGACGCATTCTGATGTGGAACTGGTCCTTTCCGCAGTACTTGACCAAATACTTGTTGCAACAAATGCGGCCAGCTTCCAAAGCTTCACTACTCAGCTGTTCATATTCATCAGAAACCAAATGAACACACAGGGGAAAATCTTCAACGGTAGCCTTTTTTCTTCCCAAATCAAATATACGAATTTTGGGGTCAGGTACACCCCGACAAAATCGAGACTTTGGATAAGGCTTGTTCTTACAATAGCGGTAACTGAAAATAGTCAACACCATTAATAAACTCTTATTTTACATAAAAAAAAATAATATTCATACCATCTTGCTGGTCGGCGACCCATTTTCACTCCTATATATATAAAAGATAGATAAATAAGTTTAACTCTGGCAAAACAGGTACGTAATTCATAGCATATTAAAAGATTGTATTGTAAATATATATATTATTCCAGATTATATAAGATCATTCAAAGAGCACACGTACCTCCTCCAACGAAGCGAAACAAAAAAGAAGGAGATATTTACCGGAAGCAGAAAAGGTGTCGTCGTAATCCCCCACAAATCTGTCACGATATCGTCATTTAACGTTTTTCTTAACACAGAAACTATTGGAATGTAAGAAACACAACTCTACGTTCTTATACGTTATATCCACTAGAATATTTATGCCGAAAAAAATAAAATGTTGGGGGTGTTCAGCAGAACAATATAATACCTGATCACTGTGGAATTTTTACAACAGTTCTGTAGAATCATTATTAGTAAACAGGCACGCTACGTTGTCTTGATACATGATAAATTGCTGCGGAAATTTTGGTAAGAAATAACTGAACCTTTGTTATAAGTCCATGAATAAGGTTAATTTTTTTCATATATACATTTAAACAATGTCTGGTGCAGTTTAAACTTGAATAAACATGATAACTGAATATTAATCCAACTGTGATCAGTAATTATGTTACTCTGCTGAACGCGGCCATTAGCTGATACTGGGTGTACGCGATAACACCTAACTAACATAACATATGTATGTGGGTATTGTTTTAAATAATATGTTGATGCAATATGGTTAAACCTTTAAATAAGTTTTACTAAGGAAATATAAAAAGGGAAAATGTATAACGATAGGGCTTTCATGTTTGGAAGGCAGAACAAATAATTAACCTTCGCATGTATTGCGGGTGAACAAACAATGTTTATACCCCCTTCACAAAGAATCCATCCGTTCGAAACGGTTGGGATTTTTGACAAATGTGAAACTACGATTTCCACAGGGAACATCCACCATCTACCATCCTGTGCCTCCCATTTTCAAATGTGAAACTCCGATTCCCACAGAGCACAACCGTCTACCATCCGATAACAGCTGATCTGGCTAATCGAACGAAGCCTGTTGCTTCTGCTCCTTCCATTTTCGACTGTGTCCTGTCATCATTGTTTACGTTTTTGTAGTGAATGTTTCGATTTCACAAGAAGAAGAGCTCAGAGTTGCACCGCACAAACATCGTCTTACTATCGCATAAAAGAGTCAGTCAAATTTGTATGGGGAACTAACTGGGAAATTTTCGGAACGGCAAAACCTTATGGACCATCCGTTCAACGGATGGTAGATGTAGGATTGATTCTATGTCAAGACGCTATTAGTTATTGGAATTAAGTGCTCACATCGACAAGATGCGTCGGTCAGTCAAGGTATAGAGCGAGGAGAAAATGGGTAACAGACACTGTTTACGTACAAGTAAAGAACAAAATATACCAGAAAAAACAGAAATATATGATAAGGAATAATACAGTACTTTAATTATTCCAGCAAAATTTACACAAAAATCAAGTCGCAACGCATTCTTTATATTTATTTAACATAATTCTATTGTAGCCTGTGCTTACTTCTTAAAATCGCTGTTGCAATTTGAAGCGGCGTCTTGTTCACATAGAGAATCGCTAAGGCGAACAGCTCGTCGGTATAATTAAACCGTACGCGAAGAAAGAGGACGTGACTCCGAAAAACAATGGAAAACACCGCGAAAACAACATACAAATTAACCGCTAACATGTGGAATGTTTTCAGCGCCAAATAATTATTTCATTGCATTACCTTAGTACACACATCAACGAAAACCGCGAGCTAACCATAGGAGCAAGTGAGAGGCAAACAGGCGGCTAACGCTTTCCGTCGGGTTTGTTTTTCAGCACGGTACTCAGACAAGCTAAGGAAATACGAGAAAAAGTACCAGATTTAGCAAGTGAATTTCGATGAACGCCGTTAGCCGCGGCCCAAAGAATAAGAAATTTAATCTTTGGCGGTGTTCGTGGAAATGCGGTGTGGGAACTTAAAATTAAAAATGAAAAGTTGCCCCCAAAAAACCTGGAGGTCACTGCAGAAGAGAAAAGACGCCTATCTTCGACGAGCACTCCATTGGTGAACCACAGGATTTCACCTTCACCAGCTATTTGACAACTTAAGCGGAGATGGATGAGGAAAAAAGGCCGCCCCCTAAGGCACACCTGGAGAAGCCACTACCAGCCATTGCCAGTATGCTGGGCGACTTCCTGCAGCATCAGGCGGAGGATCCCCGTTTAAAATATGCCTATTGGGACTCGGAGATGGACTGCTGATGGCGCGGGAAAGATGGCGAAGCATCCGTGGGACGAGAAGGAAGCTTTTAACTACTTATTTACATAAATAAAAACATTCGATGATCATTCCATTTATTTGTATTTTAATTTCTTTGTGCACCAGCAGACTCTTCTTTTTTAAATTGATCCAATTGATTTGTTAGTAAGATCTTGCTACATGTATTGCGGGTGAACTTCGAAAACTTCGGTGACACTACAAAGAATACGATTTTTCAACTAGTGAAACTCTTAGCGGAACTGAGTACTAGGCTTTAAGCCTAGCCGCAAAGCATCCGTGGGACGAGAAGGAAGCTTTAAGCTATTAACTTACATAAATAATAAAATTCGTTGAGCATTCCACTTATTTTTATTTTAATTTCTTTGTGTGCCAGCAGACTCCTCCTTTTTTAATTTAAATTTCAAGCCCAACTGCTTGTCAGTAAGACCATGCTACCATGCATTGCGGGTGAACTTTGAAAACTTCGCACTACACAGAATAAGATTTTTCGACTAGTGAAACTCTTGCCCGATCTGAGTACTATGCTTTATTTTTTAAGCCGCGGCTAACGGCGTTCGACGAAATTCACTAGCTAAATCTGTTTTTTTTTTCGAATTTCCTTAGATTATCTGAGTACCGCGCTGAAAAACAAACCCGAATGGTTAGCTCGCGGTTTTCGTCGATGTGAGTACTAGGCTTTACAGACTAAAACATGGTTTTCCATTGGCCCCAACTGTTTTAAATTTCCATAATCTTACCTTTAAGCTTTTACTGCTCATTCGCCCAAACGAATTGAAAATTTAAAAGAGCTTAGTACGCAGTAGATGTTTAAAAACTTCGATAGCGCCTCCACTCGATGTTTCCGATGGTGATAGTGTAAACCATCGATAACATCGATATTATCAAGCAAAAACAATTTATTTTTTTTTTCTGTTTTTTAACGTTTTGTAATCGTTTAATCGGGAAAACCAGAGATGCAAAGTGGGTTTAGGGTCCAGTGATGGGCAACGTGAAAATTGGAGTCAGTTTAGGGGCGAATTCAAATTCAAACCGGACAAATGTAGGTTATAGGGACATTGATTCAGAATGCAGGGAACAGAGGTCCGTAATCTGCATGGGTTGGCGGAAGGAAAGTGACCGACACTAGATAAGTTTAGATTTGGTGTCGGCGGCGCGCAGTCGCAGCGGGTTCAATGAAATAGCTATCTCCTTACAGCGGACGCGGTGTTCAAGTGGCCATCAGCGCCAAGATAATTGCAATCAAAATTTCGAACGCAGTGCCGTCCATTAAAAAGAAGTGATCCCGGCCGTTCAAAGTTTTCGCCGGTCGCCGACGCCGAAGAACGGTCTCTGAAGTGGCAAGGTTCCATTATTTAGGGCCTGGCCAAGTTTTTTTTGGAGCAACCCCGGTTCTCAGCCAAAGGTTACGTAATCGGCGGATCCGGTGCCTCCAGCCGCCAGCCACCTGGAGGAACCCGTCGTGCCTGCCAAAAGTTATCCTCGCGCGTGGAGAATTTACTCCGGGAAGGGGCGCAATCCTGCCCAGAATTCGGTGGAAGACTCGATCGAGCGTAACATCACGTGGTGGAGTTACGTCACCAACCGGAGCTGGAGGAGAACGGCTTCTTAGCGCGAAATATTTCTTTCATGCTTATGTTGTGTCGTCCATCATTATATCATTAATTTAAACCAATTTATTTATTGCCGTATGTGAACAATTCAAAATTAAATCATCAAAGCCAAAGAACAAAAAACAAACATGACCGTAATTGTAGAGCGGAGCACGGGGAATCCTCTCCAGCGACCGCGTCGAATAGGTCGCGTGTTATCATCGAGTCTGGGATCCACTTAAGAGAGCTCTTTTAGGTAGGGACCGAAAGAAAGAAAACAGACCAGTCTATCCGTCTACATAAATCCCTGTGTGGGACTGTTGCACCCGGCGGGCGGTGGTTGATGGGTTTGGTTACAGGAAGCTGAAGAAGTTCTGTAAATAATCTAAGTGAATAAATTGTAATAGAATGAATATGGAGTAGACCTATCTTTCAGAGGGAAGGGAACATGTAAACAGTTCTAAGGTATCCTACGGTGACCGGTCCAAGGGGCAGTCGGAGACATCTACGGCTGCTACGGTCGGGTGGGAGCCCAGAGGCTTTGGGCTTGCCCCCAAAAGCCCACAATATGTTCGATGGTGTCCTGTGACCTAGAAGGGAACAAGTAGGAG
The DNA here is from genome assembly GCF_043229965.1 of Drosophila suzukii. Lineage (NCBI taxonomy): Eukaryota > Metazoa > Arthropoda > Insecta > Diptera > Drosophilidae > Drosophila > Drosophila suzukii. The sequence continues at coordinate 27,556,017 of NC_092082.1, read as the reverse complement.
AGTTAGTTTTGTGAGAACGTGTTTTGTTAGTCTTATAGTTGTTTTGGTCCAGCAGTAAGACAACTGTTGCAGCGTGAAGTGTTGTAAGGTACAAACATCTGTTTGTTTATTGTTGTGTGTGTGTGGGCAGGGTTGGAGTACTCACACCCCAAGTGCTCTAGAGCTAGCCGGCGCTGCCCACTCGAGGACACACGTAGTTCTATTTTGGGACGTAACAGTTTGGTGCTTCAAAGTGTCAGATTGCTTGTGCAAAAAATTATTAACAAGAAAGGAAGCTAACTTCGACAAGCAGAAGTTTCTGTACCCTTGCAGGTCGTTACCGTAAGAGTCAAAACATCGATTTTGCCTAGACCTGATTTTAAAACCATTGAGTTGCACGCATTTTGCGATGCTTTGATACATGCAGACGGCATCCTCCTGTATGTGCGATCCATCGACTCGCTTAAAAACTGCAATGTTTAGCTTCTGCCAAACCGCGAGTGGCACCAGTTAAACAATCGTTGCCCAGACTCGATTTGAGCGCATTGCATTTACTAAGAAAATAGTACACCAAATTCAAAAACATACTCATCGACAAGCCGCACAGGGCAGTCTTTTGGTCTCATTCGCAGATTGTACTACACTGGCTTTAGCAACACTCAATTACATTAACTACATTCGCCGGAAATCGAGTCGCCTTATTCCAGAGCATACGACATTGAAAACAAGTGCTGACTCAGCTCAATCCAGCCGACATTGTCTGAAACCCATTGGCCACGTCAATATGGGACCACAGAACTGGACACAACTCAACTGGACGGTGAACTAACTGAACTCAACTAACTGAATCAACCTATATTTTGAATTGGACATATGAGACCACCTCTTAAAATGGCTATCTGGAGTCATTTATTTCGGTTTCGTCATACGTTGGAGGCATACTGGAAAACACAAATATTCCGACACGACAACGACATCCTCTGCTTTTACCCAAAGAGTCTCACTTTTCCCTTTTGTCAGCCCTAAATCCAGAACTACCATGCAGAACCCAAGGGACTGGTCGGATTGTTGAGACTTCAATTTTGGATCACAAGTGCTTGAGCTTTAGAAGGCAGCGTCGAGGGCTCTTGTGTGCGTTGCATGCGATACCGTCTAATCTTGCCGTGCCAAGATATGGGCGCAGTGCCTACGGAACGGATGTCGGTGGACAAGCCATTTCGTCATGTTAGAGTTGATTTATGCGGTCCAGTGAATACATATTTGCGTACTAGAGGAAACGGACCTACCAAGTCTTACATCCCCGTATTCGTTTGCATGGCAGTCAAGGCTGTTCACATCGAAATCGTCTCGAATCTATAAACAACCTTATTTTTAAAGTCATTAAAACATAAAATAGTTTTCCGTTGACCAGTGTCGCATACCGACTGTGATAACGCGACCACAATTATATGGGTAAAGGTAACGAATAACTTGAGTTAAAAGGGTTCATGCTTGACCCAAGTACTCAAGATGCCATTCAAGCTTAATGTTTCGAAGAAGAAATATCTTTTCATTTTATTCTACCTAGGGCTCCACACTTCGGCGGCCTCTGCGAAGTCTACTCGACGCGCGATTTACATTCGAAGATCTGACCACAGTCATTGTTGAAATAGAAGGAACGGCCATTGTCACCGCTCGCGTCCAACCCCAACGAAGTTTACGTTCTCACGGAGATGCTCCACGCGAGTAAGCCGAGCGTGAAATCAAACGTTGTCAACATATTAAACTTACTTTGCCGAATACTTCAACGAGCTTGGAGCCAGGACGAAATGGACATCAGCTTTACCAAATCTGAAAGTTTGATTTATGGTCACAGTCAAAGAAAATAATTTGCCGCCATTTAAGTGGAAGTTGGGTCGAGTAGTGTCCGTGGCCAAGACATGCTCTTTTACCAGTCTCTTGAAAGTTTGTACATCAACGTGGGTCGGGATGTTCGGTCACCCTCTATTATTTGAATTCGTAACACAAGTGTAATTACTCTTGCTCTCTTCGAGATTTTTAAATTAACATTCCTCTCTCATGCTAACACCAAAAAATAAAGAGTTCAATTTTGCATACCATCGAAACTACACGCATTCGCCGAACTTTTCGTGGACAACCTTTGGAAATTTCCACCAGATACTAGAGACTCTCAGATCAAGGAAATATTGGCCCAAATACAATCAATAACGTCACAAATTTAATGTAGTCTACCAATGCACACTGGTCCAAATGCCAAAAATTTTGGCAGAAATTCAAATTTTTTTTTTAAGAGTTTTGCAAAAATAATATTTTATTGCAATAGAATATTAACTAGGGCAGTTAAAAAGCATAGTCGTATTGTTGAAATCGAAGCACTGCAAATTTGTGCAGCCCTGGAAGTCAGCTGATCATTTACCACAAACTTTGATTGTGAATGCTTTGCAAATAAGAGCACATTTGAAACTGGTGTATTTTGTGTTATTCCTCGAATATTTAATCAAATTAAAATGGAAAACGAAGTTGAAGGTATTTATAATATAATTGTTATCACGCAATACTTGTTTTATGTGGTGTGTCTTTGTTTATATGTGTTTTTATAAAGTGATGTTTTTAGCGATTCTAACCTCAAACTTGTTGTGTTTCGTGGAATAAAAGTATGTTGGATTGTCGTGGATTGTCGTAACTATTAACACCATGTGGTTCTTCAATATGTATATAATACGAGGATATTAATCTTATTGACCCGTTTTTGCCCGTTTTCCTGAAAATTGACTTTTTCCAGACAACATTGACATGAGTCACGCTGAAATGCTTGAATTTTGGCTAGCAAATAATCGGCAAACCGAAGGCCTCGCTAATTTTGTGCTGCAGCAAAGTCACAGGAAGCTTAACCAAATCATGGAGGAGTCAATTCGAAAGAAAATTAAGAACTTTGTTGCTTATGTAAATTTTCATTTAAACAAATGTAATCGAATGGTTACAAGATTTAAAACGAAACATCAAAGTTGGCTTTCATCACGTATGCAACTACAATTAAAAGCATGTAACTTTGTTGATGAATCCGCCAAAACTGTTGGACGTCCACGGTTATGCTACGACGATGGTAGTTCTCGCTTAAAGCGCAAATTAGCAGCAGAGGTTTCGGCAGACAATGGCAATAATGCAAATCTTCTTGTCCATGCTGCAGCGGTCGCTGCAAAGAAGGCGCATTTAAAAAACGTGGAAGAAGAAAAAAAGGAAGCTAAACGTGTACCTTATACTCCAGAAGAAGCCTTAGATTTTCTAATAGAAAACAGCTTTACTAAAAGACAATATATGAACATAAGACAACATAGCAAAAACCGGAATTGCGACATTTATCCGAGCTACAATAAAGTGATTGCAGCAAAAGAAAAATGTAGACCTAAAGGAATATGTATTACAGAGTCAGTCGCGTCTGTTCCTTTACAAAACTTGTTGAAGCACATAGTCGAACGCATAATGTTGTTACAAAGCGAAGTGCTTAATATATATGCTGATATTTCTGAAATGAAACTAATTGCTAGTTATGGATTTGACGGTTCGACTGGGCAAAGTCTCTATAAACAAAATTTCGTATTGGATGCATCTGACACGTTGGATCAGTCTTTGTTTGTAACAACCCTAATCCCGCTAAAATTAGTTGATTCGATAGGTCGAGTTATTTGGATGAACCGCTCTCCGCAGTCTGTGCGATTTTGCAGGCCTCTTAAAATTGAGTTCGTTAAAGAAACAAAGACTCATATATTAAAAGAGAAAGCAAACTTGGACTTGGAAATTCAAAATTTATTGCCGATGGTATATGAAGATGCGAACAAACAAAGCTATACCATAAGTTTTGAGCTGAAAATGACTTTAATTGACGGAAAAGTCCTGAATATCTTAACTGGAACTAATTCAACCCAGTCTTGCCCAATCTGTGGAGCTAAGCCTATGCAATTTATGACAATAACTGATCTGGAGTCGGATAACTTTATTCCAAAAAGCCCACAAGCGCTAGAATACGGAGTAAGTCCTCTACACGCGTGGATTCGGTTTTTCGAATTTGTTCTTAAAATTGGATATAGGATTGGTATCAATAAATGGCAAGTACGTGGCCCTGAAGACAAAGAAAAAATGTCTGCGCGGAAAGTGGAAATTCAAGGCAAATTATGGGCGGTTCTTGGACTTCATGTCGATAAGCCCAAGGCAAACGGAAGCGGCAGTACAAACGATGGGAACACAGCAAGAAAAGCATTTTTGAATACCGACACATTTGCGTCAATACTTGGCTTCGACCCGGAGGTTTTAAGAGACTTCTATATTATATTAATCACCATTTCATGCAACTTCGAAATTGATGTTCAAAAATTTAAAAATTTCTGTAAAAAAGCTGGCTCTTTATACATGGAAAAGTATCCTTGGTACCCAATGTCAGCTACGGTACATAAAGTACTTGCTCATGGTGCTCAGATCATAGCCGCATCCTCCCTTCCACTTGGTTGCCTAGCTGAAAATGCATCGGAAGCCCGAAATAAGTTTTATAAAAAAGATAGACGTTCACATGCAAGACAAAATAGTCGTATAAATACCATGACAGACGTTTTTTGCCGAGCGCTAGATTCATCGGATCCCCTGGTTTCCAGCATTTATATTCAACAAAGGCTGTTGCAAAATAAAAAACACACTTATCCAGCAGAAGTTCTTGAGCTTTTAAGAGCTCCAAATGTAAATTTCCTATTTAATAATGTCAATGCAGATGATGACGATAAGGAAGATGACTTGGACACATCTGAATGTATCGATATATATTCTTTCGATTTAGATGTGGAAAATGATTAACAAAATAATAAAAAAAAAATCATATTAAAAAATGCCTTACTAAAAGAAATAACATATATGTATATTAATTGATGTTTTACATATTTTTTTTTTGGGAAGCTAAATATTTTTGGGGGTGGGAGTCTGGTGGGAGAGTGGTAAGGGGTGGGAGAAATGAATTGTCAGATTGTTTATTCAAAAAGTTATATATACGTTCAAGTTTTGTTGGACAATGTACCGGATTTAAATATACTCGAATTTATAGTTTTCAAGGACATTAACTTATATGGGGCGGCGTAGAGGGCGTGGTCCAATCGGACTAAACTTTTTCTCAGGCTTAACACATACTATGACAATATTGCCTACCAAGTTTCAGGTCTGTAACTCCTTTTTTCGAATTTCTGCCAAAATTTTTGGCATTTGGACCAGTGTGCAATGCTTGCTTTACAAGTAATGGGACTACAAATTCTGGTCGCCCTCTTATAGATTAAAACTCAGGAAGTCCGCGAAAAGGTTAAACCATAAATACAGCCGAAGTTTCTATTCCCTTGCAGTTGGTTCCCGTAAGAGCATTGTATGTACAGAGCTTTCCGATGTTTAGAAAACAAAAAACTTATTACAGAAATATTGCGAAAAAGTTCCATTTCAATTTCCTAGTAATCTACTAGAATAAGCAGGTAAAATCAGGCTTGCATCCCAGTTTAGGCGCCTTATACTCCCTTCCCATAGAGTCCATCCGTTCGAAACGGTTTGGATTTCTGACAAATGTGAAACTCCAATTTCCACAGGGCACATCCACCATCTACCATCCGATAACAGCTGATCTGAAGACCTGTGGCTAATCAGACCCAACATGTTGCTTCTGTGAATCCCATTTTCAAATGTGTAACTCCGATTCCCACAGAGCACATCCACCATCTACCATCCGAAAACAGCTGATCTGGCTAATCGAACGAAGCTTCTGCGCCTTCCATTTTCGATTGCTCCCTGTCATCATTGTTTACGTTTTCGTTTAAATTTCCACCGTCAAGAAAATGAGCTCAGAGTTGCACCGAACAAACATCGCCTTACTATACATAACATTCCACGTACGGGGAATTTTTTTTTTTTTTTTGGACGTTGATGCACTATGGTCAGTACAAACAAGTGGCCCTACGACACCAAGCAAAGCTTGTTACGCGCGGAGCCCATCACCGTTTTGGGCGAGTAAACATAATCGCGGACAAAGAAAAAGACAATGTAACAATAGATAATTAACAAGGAAGAACGCTATAGTCGAGTACCTCGACTATCAGATACCCGTTACTCAGCTATATGGAGATATGCAAGCAGCAAAGCGAGATTAAAATGCGCCACCTACCGGCGGTATACAGATTTAAGCGTTATGGGCGTTAGAGTGGGCGTGGCAAATTTTTTTTTGGATCAATCGATAGGTATCGACGAGACCAATACATTTCAGTTAAAATTTTTTTCTAGCATGAAAATTGTGGGCGTCACAGGCTTTCGCGGTTTGTGGGCGTTAAAGTGGGCGTGGCAAACTTTTTTTTGGGTCAATCGATAGGTATTGATGAGAACAATACATTTCAGTTAAAATTTTTATTCTAGCATCAAAACTGTAGGAGCCACAGTTTTGGGCGGTTTGTGGGCGTTAGAGTAGGCGTGGCACTGTGTTGAAACAAACTTGCGCTGCGTAAGAAGCTCAGAAATCTGCACGCCAAATCTCAATAGCCTAGCTCCCATAGTTTCCGAGATCTCAGCGTTCATCCGGACGGACAGACAGACGGACAGACGGACATGGCTAGATCGACTCGGCTAGTGATCCTGATCAAGAATATATACACTTTGTGGGGTCGGAAACGCTTCCTTCTGCCGGTTACATACTTTCCGACGAATCTAGTATACCCTTTTACTCTACGAGTAACGGGTATAAAAATACAGGTCAATATACGAGTAGACAAAATACATCAAGTAAAACTAATTAGTTACTAGGAAGGATAGTATTATTAATTTAAAGATAGGAAGTGAGTCAGTAGTAGATATTATATGATATAGTCTATTATAATCATTGCAAAGTACTCTAAAAGGTTCATGCATTGCGTAATTAGAGATACAGTGATTTAATACTAAAGGAATATAGTTTCTAGTGAATCTATTTGGCACATTAAAATGCAGGCGACCCAGTAACTCGGGACTCTCTACATCACCATGAATAAGATTTCTAATAAACGTAATACCAAGCATAGTTCTACGGTTAGCTAACGATGGTAAGTTAATTAGAAGTAGTCTACTAGAGTAGGATGGTAGTATTAGGCTTGTATCCCAGTTAAGTCTCCGTAAGGCAAATATTAAGAAGTTTTTTTGCACAGACTCAATCCGGTCTATATGCACCCCATATTGGGGACTCCAAACAGGAGCGCAGTACTCAAGAATTGGTCGGACTAATGAAATAAACAAGGTCTTTGTGACATAGGGATCATCGAATTCCTTCGACCACCTTTTGATAAATGCAAGCACGCCCCTGGCTTTATTTACCATAGTAGTAATGTGATCGGAAAATGTAAGTCTAGGATCCATGTAGACTCCAAGGTCATCAGCATGCGTTATCCTATCTAACGCACCACCACTCAAAGTATACGTTGAGTAGTGGGGGCTGACACGAAAAAAGGTCATTAGTTTACACTTAGAACCATTTAAATTCAATTCATTATCCATGCACCATGTTTGAAATGCATTTAGATCCGATTGTAAAGCTAAACTTTGTGCGGGGTCATTATATTGCAGGCACAACTTAACGTCATCTGCGTACATAAGAACCCGTGACTTCGTTAAGACTAAATGAAGGTCATTTATAAATAATGTAAACAGGAGCGGACCAAGATGACTTCCTTGTGGTACACCGGACGTAACTCGGATTAGGGATGACAAAGAGTTTTTAAAAATGACCCTTTGAGTCCTGTCATTCAAATAACTTAAGATCCACCTAAGAAGATCACCTGGAAACCCTAATAAGTCCAATTTCCGGACTAAAATCGGGTGATTTACAGAATCAAACGCCTTACTAAAATCAGTGTAGACCACATCAGTCTGACGATTCTTTCTAAAACCACTTATAACAAATGAAGTAAACTCCAAAAGGTGGTTATAAATCCGTGTTGACAAGAGGAAATAAGGGACCTACAACTGTGTTGTAAATGAGGCGTAATAATGTTCTCAAAGAGCTTCGGTATAGCTGATAGCTTTGAAATACCTCTGTAATTACATGCGTTTAATTTACTCCCTTTTTTATGAAGCGGGATAACAAACGACTCCTTCCATCTGTGTGGGAAATCGGATGTTTCTAAAGACAAAGTAAACAGTTTGTGCAATGGTCTACACAAAGTCTCAGCGCAATACCTAACCACACATCCAGGGACTCCGTCAGGACCCGGAGAGTAGACTGGTTTGACCCTTTGCAAGTCTAAAAGAAGTGAGCTTTTACTTATAACAGGACAACAAAAAAAGTTTGATTTAGGAATGACATATGGGTAAGACTGATCTGGAGGACTTGATATTGAATAGGTGGTTTGAAAAAACTGTGCAAAAAGATCGGCTATGGCTTGATCAGTGCTAGCAGCCGAATTTTCAAACTTAAGTGATAATGGGTAACTAGAAGATTTACGCTTTGTGTTAACAAAATTATAAAACTGTTTTGGATCCAGCGTAAACTGGGTCTTGCAACGAGCTAACGGTGAAATCAGACCGATCACTTAAGTATCGGGAAAAGGCAGCTTGTGAACCTGAAGCTCTAAACTTTTTGTAGAGTCTAGACTTTACATTTTTAAGTCGTGCCAGCTCTTTGTTAAACCACGGAGGTTGGTTTGAAACTTTAGAATAATACGTAGGAACGTATCAAAAACTTCGTTTAATATGTTATTACTTACTTAAGTACAGATTGGACCAATCCGAGCAAGCTATAAGGCTATTAATGAGTGCAAAGTTCGCTCTACGAAAGCAGGGGATGCGTTTAGCTATTTTTTCAGATACTTCATACACTGATGTACCCGTGTCAATAGTCAGTTCTAGCGTTGGATGATAAGGGTCTTCTGGTAAAGTAATTGTAGAGGTTCTAGTTATGCAGACACAATCTGGACTGGAAACAAAGCATAGATCCAGTAATCGTCCTAAGAAATTTAAAACATGATTTACTTGAGACAATGAAATATCAAGCAAACCGTCAAGAAAATCATGCTGCGTTGAAGGTAGCAATATATTTGAGGTTTCGACGGTGAACCATGTCGCCCTAGGTATATTAGAGTCTCCTAAAACTATTAACTGATCCCTATCTGATAGTTTACTTGAAATAAACTGGATAGCGGACAGATGATTCGCATATGTCGGGAATTCCGATGATGGCGGAATATATGAACATGTTATGTATATAGAAATACCCGGAAGGGATATTTTGTACACAGAAATTCAATGTCATTTATTTCGTCGGACGTTATTACTTCAGACGTTTATTCTGAGCCAACTGCAATTAAAACTCCACCTCCACGTCGGGACGGACGATCAAGCCTGTAAGTTGTGTACTTACTTGGAAAAACTTCGGAACTTAGAACATCCGGTTTTAACCAGGTTTCAGTAAAAACAGTAACATGGGAAGACAAGGAAAAACTATCAGTATACAATTTGGTCAGCTTACTTTGTAAACCTCTTGTATTCTGATAAGAAAGCTGAAGAAAAGAATCTAGTTTTTTGAGATAGATGAGGATGTAGATGTGGATGGCTCTTTAAAGGGATTTCCAACTTCCTTTGAACGAATTTTCTTTTTTTTAGCTTCGTACTCTTTAACAAAAATGCCAACAGGCCAAAAATTGGCTGAGCACATAGTTGCAAAATGAGCACAGGGAACACCGATCTTAAAAAATGATACTTCCCTAGCATATGGAAAATTAAATCGTTCAACCTTTAGATCATCAATCTGAACTTTGTTACGGATATAGGCCGTAATGTCCAGGGATGAAAGGTCAGGATTTAGCCGAGAAACAAAAATTTGTTTCCGCTGCGGTACACAGGTTTTAGCTACCACGCATGTGACAGGTTTTGGTACTACTGCATTTACGGCTGCACTACCAGTTTCAGTCGGTACTCCGGACGTTAAGTCAGCATGCGGCGTTGGAATTATTATTGTATTGTTTATAGCAGATTTTTCGGGCGTCTCATGCGGCAAAGTCTCTCGTCCTTTGCATTCAGAAACCGAATCTTTTTTAGCTTTCGATCTCAGTACCATTTGTGCGGAGGCTGAGATCGACTGCTGTGCTGCAGACCCCGGATCGCCAGAGAGAGTTACACTAGCGGCTACCGTGGGTTGTCTATCGACCGCGATCTTTTTACGCTTAGGAGAATCGGGCTCAGATAGCATACGGCTAGTGAGCTGCGACTCAAGCGCCACAAGCAGATCCGTATTTCTACGGCTGTTCCGGATTAATTCCGTAACAGTGCTTTTTGTAAGCCGCCTTATAGAGAGTGCCTGGGTTTCATAAGCAATGCATTCATCACAACAGTAGCGCAAACCACTTCTCATGTCGATTGCATCGCGTACCAGGCCCGAATAGCCAAGGCATATTCTCACACGAATGGCACGGAATGCTCTGTTGTCCAGCCGAAATTAACGACTTGCATTTCTTTAAATTGCAGACAGCCATTATCGCGATATTCCGAACCACAGTGCCAAGAGAATAAAGCTACGCAAGTAATAGAGAGAGTTAGAGAGCGGGAGGGAATGAGCGGAAGTAAGTAAGCTGGGGGAGCGTAAGTTTTAGATGTTTCAAAAACAAAGTTATAAGCGGGAGTGCGGGAGAGCGGGTAACTACCGTTTAGACACTTACCGCTCCAAACAGCGTTTGGAAGAAAAGAAGAAGGAAATTAGAAAAAAACAATAACAACAAACACTGCACAGAGATTAGACGTGCAAACTAATTTTGTTAATTTAAACACAAAACAATCACTATGCACTCGCGAAGCGAACGGATGTTGTTAGGGACATAAATAGTTATATAGACGTATGAAAATAGGAATTAAACCCCGATGGTTTATGGACAAAAAGAACAAAAATTCGGAGCGCAAGACAAAAACACGACCGTTCACTGAAAGAGTAAGAGCGGCTTTTCCAATTTGTGAAGATTCTAAAGATAAGGTAAACAATTTGAGAAGAGGCTTGCAAAAGACCTCCGCGCAATATTTAAGCACGCACCAAGAATTCCATCGCGTCCAGGAGAACAGACGGGATGAACAGGTTGAGGAACAACAAGCTGAAAGTTCTCATTTAAGGTTTGACAGAATATTAAATTCGACTTGGATACAGTGTATGAATAATGCTGTGAAGAATGAGGTAAAGTAGAATACGTCGTTTGAAAATACGTGGCAAATAGATCGGCAATTAGTTGATCAGTTCTTGCTGTAATATTTTCAGTAGAGCAGAGATCAGACCAATCAAAGCGTGATGTAATGTAATCGCTTAGTTGACTTCTCTGATTTTTCTACAACACAGCGAAAAGATGATTCGGAGATTCAGATGCATGCGGAATTTACGCGCAAGTTATATATATAAGACTACCAGGAATCGATAGCCTTACACATATGAAATCATAGTTCTAGAATTCCTCAACAAGTATCTCATCCGACTTGATGGTAGAGTCCACGGCAATTAAGACTCCACCTCCTCACCTTGATGGTCGATCCTGTCTAAATTGGTGTACTTACCAGAAAAAAAATTTCGGAGTTTAGGATCTCCGGTTTTTACCAGATCTCAGTAAAAACAATAATATGAGATGCAAAAGAAAACTGTCCGAAAACAATTTAGTAAGCTTGCTGCGCAAGCCTCTGGTACATAAATAAAAACATTCGATGATCATTCCATTTATTTGTATTTTAATTTCTTTGTGCACCAGCAGACTCTTCTTTTTTAAATTGATCCAATTGATTTGTTAGTAAGATCATGCTACATGGATTGCGGGTGAACTTCGAAAACTTCGGTCACACTGCAAAGAATACGATTTTTCAACTAGTGAAACTCTTAGCGGAACTGAGTACTAGGCTTTAAGCCTAGTACTCAGATCGACGAAAACCGCGAGCTAACCATAGGAGTGAGCGAGAGGCAAATAAGCGGCTAACGCTTTTCGTCGGGTCTGTTTTTCAGCGCGGTACTCAGATGAGCTAAGGAAATACCAGAAAAATACCAGATTTTGCAAGTGAATTTTCGATGAACGCCGTTAGCCGCGGCCAAAGACTAAAAATGTAATCTTTGGCGGTGTTCGTGCAAGGGCGATGTGGAAACTAAAAATTAAAATTGGAAGGAAAACCCCAAAATCGAATCCATAAGGTCAGAGCAGATGAAATAGGACGCCAAATCCAAGCTTATGGCCTTTATTGCGGGATTTCACCGACAGGAAGCAATTCCACAAAAGGGGCAAATTAGCAGAATAGCTGAAATGCTGGAGGAGATCCACTAGAGAATCCCAGTGGGAAGGAACATGCCGAGTGGGACTTCGATCTCTACATGGACATCCTTCCGGGCGCGTTCTCGCAAAGAAAGTAAGATCTGGCCAAAAGAATTTGGTCGCGTTGTACTAATAGAAGTAACTTTTTAGCAGAACCACCAGTAATACGATCTCCGACGACATCTCCATTAGGACTCCGGATACCACCACCACCAGCTACTTGGCAGCTTAAGCGGAGCTGGAGGATCCGCTGGCTTTTATAGGGAGCAGGAAAACAGGGCGCCCGCTAAGGAAGTGACTTCGGCGACACTTCCAGAAGTAACGCAGAAGTGACTTCGAGAAGTGTCGCCGAAGTGGCACATGTCTTCCCGACGGGAGTCACTTCCGCGATCCGAATGCGATATCGTGGAGGATCGTTTTCATCTTCTATAATTCACTTAATAGTGCCTTCCGCGATAGAAAATGCTTGCAGTGCACATTTACGTCGTTCGTCCGGTTCCTTTTTTCACAGAGGTACTTAGATAACAGAAAATAACAGAAAAATACCAGAATTAGTTAATGCATTTCGATAAACGCCGTTAGCCGCCGCGCAAAGAATAAGAAAATTGATATTTTTGTGTGTTCGTACAGAAGCGGGGCGGAAACAAAAAATGTAAAATCGTAGGAAAAACCCAAAATCGCCTGCAGATGAAAAAGCACGCCTATTCCAAGCTGTTGCCCATTGTTAATTCCGTAAGAAGCAATACCACAACAGGGCCAATGCGGAGGTAATCCAATCGAGAAGCCCATTGGGAAGGAGCATGCCAAGTGGGACTTCGCTCCCTACACGGACATCCTGCGTACGTGTCCTCGGTCATCCTTAGTTACAAAAGAATTTGGATACGTTGTACTAATCTTCTTAGCAGAACCATCATCTCCAACGAGCTTTCCATTGGGGACTCTTGACTCCACCACCACCAGCTATTTGGGAACTAAAGTGGAGCTGGAGAAACGTTGGCGCGAAGAAGATTGCGATGCACTAAAAGAAATCTTTAACGTAGTAATTTACATAAAAAAACATCCGTTGAACATTCCATTATTTCTTAAAACTTAATTTCTTTGTACACCAGCAGACTAGTCTTTTTAATTTGCTCCAGTTGATTTGTTTCCGTTTGTCAACAAACCCAGCTGCTTGACAGTAAGACCATGCTACTTGCATTGCGGGTAAACTTTGAAAAATTCGGTCTCACTCCATAGAACAGGATTTTTCGACTAGAAAACTTTTTGCCGATCTGAGTACTAGGCTTAAACAACCCAATTGATTACTGTAAAATATTAGGGTAAGGGACAAAAAAAGACCCGATATCCAGCGTCAGAACAGTTGCAAGAAAGCTCAAAGAGGTTGTCCGCGCCAAGGAGGCGCTACTGTTAATGTTAGTGGTTAACAGACGAGAGCAGTTACGTCCAGATGGTCTCTCATCTCGCTCTGGGACTGTTAACAGTCTCCACCCCCGCTCTCCTAACATTAGAGTTAAGTTCAAGCTGTTAGTGCTAAGTTACCATCGAAAGAAAGCCCACGCTGTGGCTAATAAAAGTGAAGTTCCAAGTGAAACGAAGCCCAAGTAGTTTTCTGTGCCCTAAAGCATATTTCTTCCAGGAAATTCCCCACCAGAAGCTTGAGGAACCCAGGAAAGCCGCCACCCTCCAGTTCATGGTCCTTCGAGCCGGATATTTCCAACAGTTACGAGTTCCAGCGTTCAGCGGCGGAGTTTTTCCGAGTTCTTCAAAAAATCCAAGATAAGTACGAATTTTCCATGTTTCCAATGCCGACCAGCCAGATATTTCCCAAGAACCCAATTTTCTTATATCTGTCTGATCGGCCATTTCCATTGTGCATACGATCGCCATATTCCGGCTTCTTTTTCGTATTTGCCATTTCCATACATATTCGTATTCATATACACATACTTCCATTCGCGTTGCACCCTGCAACATTTCTACAGCGACATTTATAATACAGCCCACATTATTTCCAATTTCCAAAATTATTGCCAATTACAAATTTAAAATTGCAATTTACACACATATGTTTCCGAGTTCCCACAAACACACAAAACATTCGCCCATACATACACACATATAACCCTGATGCACGCTTATTAATGTACGTACATATGCCTGGCCATCTCAACATATGTACATAAGGGAAAAGGTCACGTAGCGTAACGTAAGCACGGTAACCCACGTACCTTCTTTCGCGGTACCCCCTATTTCCGAGTTCCCACAAACACACAAAACATTCGCCCATACATACACACATATAACCCCGATGTACGCTTATTAATGTACGTACATATGCCTGTCCACTGCAACACGCACATAAGTTCATACGGTACACCCTACAAAAATTTCAACAACGATATTTATTATATGTATATGTATAAGAATATTATCAAAATTCAAAATAGCCTGATTCCACCGAACACCATACGATACGCCTTTCCACAATTTACATGATATTTATTTCAGCAGCGCTAATTCGCACACACCGGCGGCTCACATCCATTAAATAAAAATAAATAAATTCTTTTTTTTCCAAGCCGTGACGGTGTGAAATATATATTAATTTTCCTGTTCCTAGCGCTCATTTCCGCAGCACAGCAAACAACTGCAAATATCTTGCAGAGGAGTTGTTCCGAATTCTCGTTATTTCTTCACACATCAAGTAGTTGATGTGCGACAGTTCCTTTTCCACATTCCAAAAGTAGAGCGGAGGTGCAACGCTAATAGCGAACACAAGCGGACCGCTTGCAATTGCCATAACGGAGCAGCCACTGCGAAATATTAATTAATTTTTTTTGGTTTTTTTTTTTAAATTAAATTAAATTAATTCCATGCGATTTTTCGTCGTTCTTTTTTCTCTTGGAATCCAATCCGGTGATCCGCAACAGTGTGACCACACTCCAGGACAGACTTTTCCGGGTGGGCCTAATTTTTACAAAGCAAACAAGGGCGCCCCAGATAATCTGAGTTCTGGAATGCCAGGTCCAGGCCCATCAGCCCCAAAGTCGATCAGAAAGGCAAAGAGCGAAACATCCTTAGCCACCCAAGAAGACGACAAGAAGCTGTCTGTTCCTACGAGCAATCAGAAACGATCGTCTCTGAGTCTTCTCACGTCAATAGTTAGGCCACAAACCCAGGCCAAGTCCGTAAAGTCGCTAGCAACTCGTTCTCAGGAAAAAATGAGTAACGAAATTGCATTTGCAGCCCTCGCGCGGTTCATCACGGTGTCCGACCGTATGAGCCATTTCAGAGCGACGATTGAAACTCCAGGGTCGTCATCTCCATCCGTCCACACGTGCAAAGTCCGTAGGAACAAGTCCGCTCACTCTGGGACAAAGCCGAGAAAGAATTTGAAGCGTGTCTAGACACGATTTCCAGCATTACGACTGAAGGTGCGGAAGAGATTCTGGCGACTCTGCACCGAAAATATGAATACTGCTATTCGGTGTACGGTGTAAGCCCAGTGAGCTTATCGACCGAGCCAATTCTCAGCATCCGCCCACGAGCACCAATAATCAATCCACTTACATTCCGTCGGGGTGCCGGTTACCGCCTTGCGATACTGAAGTATTCGAAGGGGACTATCTGAAATGGCCAACACTTAAGGATCTTTTTACAGCAGTTTATGTCAACAATTCTAGGTTGACATCGGTCGAAAAACTTTTTCATCTCAACGGTAAAACTAGCGGCGAGACTAAGGCAATCGTAGCCAAGTCCCCTCTCACAAATGAGGGTTTCGATTTAGCATGAGCAGCGCTTCGAGACCGTTTCGAAAATAAGAGACTGCTAGTAAACAGCCAACTCAAACTTCTTTTTAATTTGAGTACCGTAAGTTCTGATTCTGGCCAGGCTCTGAAATAACTACAGAGCACAATCCAAGGGTGTTTGATAGCGCTGGCTCATTCCGACATTTCCACAGAGAACTGGGACTGTCTCCTGGTATTCCTGTGCGCCAGCAGATTACCAAAATTGACCCTATCCTTATGGGAGCAGTCCCTTTCATCCAAGTCCGACATTCCGACCTGGGATGAAATGAACACGTTTCTTAGCGGCCGGTACCGAACGCTGGAGGCGATTGAGGATATGAAACCCAGCACCAGCAATTACTCTAATACTAAGAGTCAATCCGTTTCCAGGAAGCTCAACTCCTTCGAAGCTAAGGTGGTCACAAAACCAACGAATTACGATCTGTGCTTAAAAGAGAGTCATCCAGTGCGCTTATGCCAGCGTTTTCTTCAGATGTCTGTGGACGCGCGAACGAACCACATCAAAAAAAGCAGCTTTGCCTAAATTGTTTCGCGAGAGGCCACCAGCTACGTGAATGTACGAGCACTCACAGCTGTTTCACATGTCGAGCGCGGCATCATACACTGTTGCATAAAGGCACCCCCAATTCCCGTGGATCAACTTCCGCAATTAGTTCTTCAGCAGGCCCACAAAATCCAGCGGTACAGGGGGCCGCCACCGGTTCCGAAAATCTGGCCCGTTTGCAGAACTATTTAGCAACCGGTGCTAGAGCGGTTTTGCTAGGCACGGCTATTATTGACATATGTCATTTGGGAACGAACTACAGGGCTCGCACTCTGATAGACTCGGGTTCTGAGGCTACGTTAGTCTGTTCAATCTGATTAAGCTGCCATTCCGCCATATCCAAGCCCAAGTTTCGAGCTTAAATCAGACCGTTTCCGCTCAGACGACAAGGCTCTGCCATTTTTCTATTCGAGCCCATAATAAGCCAGGCCTTCAGCTAGAAACCGCAGCTTAAGTTTTCCCTTAATTGGCCCGAACGCTACCGTCTTACCCAATTCCACGAGATGAGTTGGTTGATTTACCTGCCATTCCCCTGGCAGTTCCAACATTTTTAGAGAGTTCCCAGATAGATGTTCTGATCGGAGCCGACATTTTACCGTCCGTGTTGGTTGAGCGGCACGCGCACTAACATTTTTGGTTCTCTCCTAGGTCAGGAAACTATTTTCGGTTGGGTGCTTACCGGCCCAGTTGCTAGTACATCTAGCCAAAATCGGGTATCAGCTTTCACGACCCAGATAACCGAAACGAGTGACAGGGGCTTGGAAAAACTTCTCACTAAGTTTTGGGAGGTGGAGAACATACCAACTAAGAGGTTAAAAGAATCAGATTCCTATTGCGAGAGCAATTTTCTCCAAGCCACCACTAGAGACGCAAGCGGTAGATACGTGGTAACTTTACCGTTTCGCGAACCCGAAAATTTCGGATCCAAATTGGGGCACTAGCGATCCATTGCCCTAGCTCAGTTTCTTAGAAACGAAAACCGTTTTAAAAGAGACTTTCCATTAATAGAGCAATATGACTCAGTCAATCAAGAGTATTTGGATCTGGGTCACATGAGAGAAGTCCCCCCGTCTTACGATTCTCCAAGCTATTATATTCCACACAACGCGGTGGTGAAACCTGAGAGCACCGCCACCAAACTTCGCGTGGTATTCAATGCTTCTAGCCCTTCAGCAAATGGGACAAGCTTGAACGATATTCTTCATGCTGGTCCAGTCCTACAATCTGATTTAAACATTCAGATCTTGAAGTGGCGTTATTTCCAATACGTGTTCAGTGCAGACATTACAAAGATGTACCGTGAGATCTGGGTCGATCCCGAGCATACGCCGTTCCAAAGAATTTTATTCCGGAATAAAGAAGGAGAAGTAAGCGACTTCGAACTAAAAACCGTCACCTTTGGTGTCAACTGTGCACCTTTTCTAGCACTCCGCGTACTCCAACAATTGGCAGATGACGTAGAAAAGGACTTCCCTAAAGCAAGCAATATTGTTCGGCATTTTATGTACGTAGACGACGTTCTAGCAGGGGCCAATTCCATTCAAGAGGCTCAACTTGCGATCAGCGAGCTTCACCACGCCTTTAACCGCGCTGGGTTCCCATTGAGAAAGTGGACAGCTAATCAGGAGAGCATACTCGAAGATATCCCAAACGAGCATCTACTCCACGACGACTTTCGTGACCTTAATTCCGAAAGTTTTGCCAAAACACTTGGTGTTCGGTGGAATGCGACCTCGGATGAGTTATATTTTGTCCCACCGCCAGTTTCGATTGAATCTACTTATACGAAGAGAGAGGTTCTTTCCCAAATTGCGAAACTTTTTGACCCAGCCGGATGGCTGTCCCCGTTTATTGTCCGCTCAAAAATCTTTATGCAAGAGATTTGGTTGCAAGAGTTGGGCTGGGATGAAAATATCCCCACAGAAATGAATGAAAGATGGCAAGAATTTTTGCGCAGCTATTCCGATCTTAAACAGATCCGTATTCCAAGGTGGGTTGGTTGCCAGCCAGAGGTAAAGGTAGAGCATCATGGTTTTTGTGATGCGTCGCAGAAGGCATATGGGGCCGCAATATACTTGCGGGTTGAAGTAGGCCATAACATTATGACACGTCTGCTTACCTCCAAAACCCGAGTCGCCCCTGTTAAAACGGTGTCCCTTTCACGGCTCGAGCTGTGTGTGGCATTGTTGTTGTCAGAAATGATTGCAGCTATCCTTCCGAATATGCCAATTACCAATTCCGACATTTTCTAAGCCGGCATGCCACTGGACCCAGTTTGTAGCCAACCGAGTGACCAAGATTACTCAGGTGACAAGCATGTACGATCTGAGCACAATTCCGCGGACCTAGCCAGTCGAGGCGTGTCGCTGCGGGAGCTGGTTCATAGCCAACTCTGGTGGGAAGGACCGGACTAACTACAACAGCCAAAAGACAAGTGGCCAACACTGGGGCTTACACCTTCAGTCACAGACTTAGAGCAGCGGGCTATGAAGGTCAATTTCGCGAAGGCTCCATCCGAAGATTTTCTGGAACGGTTCTCCAAGTTGGACAAGGCTCTGCGGGTCCTTGCGTACGTGTTACGGTTCATTCAACGCTGCCGCAAGATGCCGAGGGGCCCAGCTGATCGGCCTACCAAGGAAGAGGTCCGAGAAGCTGAAAGAGCCCTTATTCTATATGCTCAGCGGGAGGAATATACCCATTAGCTTAAATTCCTAAACGATAAGCGTCCAATTCCAGTTTCCAGCCCGATAGCCAACCTGTTTCCATTCCTAGAACAGCGAGGCCTATTAAGGGCATGTGGTCGCATTACAGCCTCAACGGCCCTTCAGTATGACGAGCGGCATCCAATTATACTGCCATACAACTGTCGACTAGCGCGTCTGCTCGACCTTTTTTCACACCAGATTTCCCTGCATGGCGGCAACCAACTCGTGGTACGCCTCATCCAATCGAAGTATTGGGTTCCTAAAATCAAGAATCTGGTAAAAGCTGTGTTAAACTCCTGTAAAGTGTGCACTATTTACAAGAAGAGAGTGCAGACGCAATTGAAGGGCGATCTTCCTACCGATCGAGTTTCCTTTTCCAGGCCATTTACATATACTGGCATTGATTATGCAGGCCCGTTTGAGATAAAAAACTATACAGCCAGAGCATGCCTTATTACCAAGGGATATGTTTACGTGTTTGTGTGTTTCTCCACAAAGGCTATCCATTTAGAGCCTAAGTCCGACCTGACAACCGAGAAATTCCTCGCGGCATTTGTCCGATTCGTAGCGAGAAAAGGTTGTCCTCAGCGGGTCCATTCGGATAATGGCAAAACCTTTGTGGGGGCAGCGACTCTACTTTCTCGGGATTTCATGCAGACGATCAAGGAGTCAAGCCCTGCATCAGCAGTTCAGTGTGCGATGGAAAGAGGAGTACTTAAAGGAACTTCACAAGCGCAATAAGTGGCAGAATCCTTCCAGAGATATCCAAGTCGATGATATGATGGTCGTCAAAGAAGACAATATGCCATCAAACGACTGGCGGCTCGGCAGAGTTGTGTCTGTCTTTCCAGGGGCCGATAGTAGAGTTCGCGTAGTCGAAATCCTTACCGCTCGAGGGTCTATAACGCGTCCCATCCACAAGCTAGTACTTCTTCCTATGGAGGCCAAGGCAACCTCCGCTCTTCCACAATAGTGCCTTCTGTCCTCATGCTTCAAAATCCGTTCACAATTGATACTAAATGCGCTTATCTTTTTTATAAAAGCATTAAAACCATGGCTCCACGTCCTCGCAGCGCCCAAACTTTGGACGACAGACGTTCACGGGGTACTCGATATCATCAACAAATATTGTGCGAATTGCCTGGCCCACCAGTCCGAAGGAGTAAGTCGCAGCGGAGACACGTGCAAAAAGTGTGGGCAGAACCACCACGCTGCTCCATTTGCACGAATCTTCCAGTTCGCGACACCGATCATTTTCTCCGTTGCGACCCTCGGCGACGTCTCAACGACCTTCAGCTTCCGGTTTACGCTCGCCAAATCCAACGCAAAGCTCGCGGAACCATTCCCGGTGTTCCGACCAGTTCGAAGCTCCGACTGCAGCTCCATCTGTGGCGTCTCTGTTGCAGCATCGGAGTGTGCAAATCATCCCGACGGCCATCGTGGTTCTCGACACGGGAACCAATAAGTATGAAACGGGGGCCCTTATCGAGCCGTGCACTCCAGTAAGCACCATCGACCGGTCGCTGGCCGCGGCGTTCGGTCTTCCCACTACGAGCGTCGGAGACGAGACGGTCTGTTCGGCGACCTTAAGGTCACGAACTGGCACCTTCAAAATCGACGTGGTGCTGAAGGTAAGACCAAACTTCGGCACTCGCACTCCAATACGTGCCCTAGCCGACGATGTTCGCGTTAAATTCAATCCGCCTCGCCGACGAACAATTTCATCGTCCGGCGACTATTTCCCTGGTGTTGGGCTCTGAAGTGTGTCGTGACATCATCCAACCCGGGTTCCTGAATCTGGATGAGGGGTTGCCGGTTGCACAAAGCACTGTGTTCGGCTGGATTGTCTCGGGATCATGTCGACAGTCTTAAGGTGCCAGACGAGGTCTGATTTGTTTGCTACGTTTGTCGTCGCAAGGGGGGGGGGGGAGAATGTCCGCGCCAAGGAGGCGCTACTGTTAATGTTAGTGGTTAACAGACGAGAGCAGTTACGTCCAGATGGTCTCTAATCTCGCTCTCGGACTGTTAACAGTCTCCACCCCCGCTCTCCTAACATTAGAGTTAAGTTCAAGCTGTTAATGCTAAGTTACCATCGAAAGAAAGCCCATGCTGTGGCTAATAAAAGTGAAATTCCAAGTGAAACGAAGCCCAAGTAGTTTTCTGTAGCTTGAGGAACCCTCCAGTTCAGAGGTACTCACCGCGGTACTTAAATCAGCTATGAAAATATCAGTAAAAACAAGGAAGAACGCTATAGTCGAGTACCTCGACTATCAGATACCAGTTACTCAGCTAAAGGGGGTAAAGGGAAATGGAGATATGCAAACAGCAAAGCGAAATTAAAATGCGCCACATACCGGCGGTAGACAGATTTATGCGTTATGGGCGTTAGAGTGGGCGTGGAAAATTTTTTGTGGATCAATCGATAGGTATTGACGTGACCAATATATTTCAGTTAAAATTTTGTATCTAGGGGCCGTCCATATACCACGTGGACAAATTTTAAGCACTTTTTGAATGCAGGTAATAACCTGTAATGCAGGTAATAACCTGTAATCTCTGGAATATCGGTCAGTATTGTGGGACTTGAGTCACAGGACGCATTTGTGTGATGTGCTTATAAAGAGAAACTGGAAGGAGATATCGAAGGCTATGGATAAATATTAGTCATAATTAAGCTCCTTGTGAAGATGCATGAAGAGTGGGACCACGCTTCTATATGGGCTTGTTGTTCGGTAATTCCTTGCAAAGTAAGTAGGATCTGAACAACAGAGGTTGGTAGCATTTTATGAAATAAGTATCTTTTAAGCAGAAGGAGAGTCGCTGGACTCCACCACCACCAGCTAATTGGCAGCGGAGGTGGCAGACGAAAGAGACATCCAAGGAATTATATTCCTACGTAAGTTGTTATATTAATGTAAGATTTTATTATAGTATTATGGTTGGGGTGCTGACGAGAGAAGTGGAGTAGGTCGAGAGCAATGACATAACTTTGAACGGACAACGTTGACTGCCTATTTGGCACACGAATGTGTGAATTTTTCCGAAACACAGCCCAAGCGTTATGATCAAGAGACAGCTGAGCTTGTGGGGCAGTTTGGACTGATGACTGCCAAACTTTACGAGTTATAATTTTTCAAACACTGTTAATATTTATTCTCGTTATGTTCGAGAGGGTAGAGGGCTTTCAAGATCCCACGACCGAAATACGACGGCAACATGGTGCCCGAACAACGGACGCCTCTCCTTCGCCCCAAGACCTTTTCTGGACTCGAGCTCAAATTTGTCCAAATAACAGAATTGGCGCCCAAAGATTGAATTTTTCATATTACCTAAGGAATTTTGTTAGGATCAACAACATTTATGCCTGTGCTGTCAGAGTTAATGTACCTAAGTAGGGCATAGCTTTTACCATAAATTTCCAAAATTATTTATAGAACAGGGAGCTTCAGTTTTCTTAATGCATGATAATTAATTTTAGTTTTGTTTGTTGATTTTGTTTGGACCTTGTGTTATATTCGTATTGAATAATTTATATTGTATGTACATTTGGGCAATCCACATTCGCATGGAAATTTTTAAGGTCCTACTCTCACTCGCCTTTGCGGTGCGCTTTGAGTTTTTTAATGTATACCAAACAAAATTTTTTGAAAAAAATGCGTGTAAGGGCTTCGAATTGGTTTCAATGTTTATAACTCATACGCACTGTTGCCCTTGATCAAACATGTTATTTTCATATGGGTGGCCATGACTTGGTTTTATTTTTAAAATTCGTTTGTCACCTTTCCGAACTTTTTTGAAAGCTTTAAAACTTGAACAACTTTTCTAGTTGCTAAACCCAGAATTTACATGGTCGTACAAGATCGAATTGGATTTAGTTCTTGAAAATATTGACAATAAGGTATTAAAATCCTCGAGTTGCATAAAGCGTTTTGGTAAATCCGTTGTGTCAAATTCGGATTTTAGATGTCCAACCAAAAACATTTCGGAATTGTAAATTAGTACGAATATTAACTGAGTTTGGAATGTTGACAAAGTTGGCGTTGGAAAATCGATTTAAGAAAAAAAGTTCTGGCTGGATCCCATGTCGTATGAGTAATTTTAAAGCAAACTTTGAGGACGATTCGCAAGGTCTAAATCTTAAAAAATTAATTTTGTTTTGATTATATTTTTTACAGACTTTAATCTACCATGTAAAATGGTGAGAGCTAGTTTTCATTTTTTGGACCACCCTAATGTTCATACAATACATATTGTATCAACATGCTTGGAAACATTACCTATACGCAACATGTATGTCTAATTTTGTAGAATGTGGAGACCTTATCCTTTCGAATGAAGTTATGGGCTTCCCGATCAATAAACGATTTAAAATCGAACTGGCAAACTGAATGCACGCGTTTGGATTCACCATAGATTCGCTAGGGAACGTACAATTTGGCGACCGTGAGAGGACATTGGTTCTGTAACAAAGTTCTAGTTCAAGTTCAATTCGCATACCTCCGCGGTTTTTTAGAGAAAAGTCAACCATAGATTTGACCATTCGGGTCAACACAGAACTCCTAAGTGGTAGTAATCGCCAGCCGGGAATATTTGTACCTTATCTTCGCATAACTTCGATTTGATTACGCGTCAAAACCTTCACCCAAAAGGAAGAAAATTGGAGCACCATTCACATTAATTACATAACTTTTGTTATGTTATCGTGCACCAGTGGAAAAAGGCGGTACTTGGAAAGTAACTAAGAAGCAATAAAATTAGCAAATTAGCTACCTTTTTACTAGAAAAGAGTAGCTAAGTTTTGGCCAAGAAGAACTTAAAGAAACATGTGGAAGCTGATGAGTGCTGCAGAACTAAATTGCCAAGCGCTGGTGCTCATTTCATCAAGCGTCCTAAATTCAATCCAACATTGAGCGACTAGATTCAGAAAACAAGGATAGTTATGATAAGTTTTTCATCACGACCAAGGCAGCCATTATCAGCAGCTCCTCCAAACTAAAACGGAAAAGAATAGACGACACCAGCATTCTGAACTTTACTGCTGCGACATCTCATCACACTCTATTGCCTTTATTAAAACTACACAAATTTGATGGAAAATACAGCGATAATAGCCGGCAAGCCTACAATCGCTCTCAAGATTATGACACGTTAGTAGAGTGTATTTGTATGTTCTGGATAAAACGATGGTGTATTTGTATGTTCTGGATAAATTTTTATTGTATGTTCTGACTCATTGTTTCGCTGGTGCGGGGGCGCTTATCGCCCCCCTCCCGCTTGTCCTCCCGCTTGTCCTGGTGCTTGACCCTCTGGGGGGTTGCGCTCACTTCCCCTCCCCCTTCCCCTCCCACTTCCCCTCCCACTTCCCCTCCCACTTCCCCTCCCGCTTGTCCTGGTGCTTGACCCTCTGGGGAGTTGCCCTCACTTCCCCTCCCCCCTTCCCCTCCCGCTTGTCCTCGGACTCTCACTCTCGTTTGCGATAGCGCCCACTCCGCCCTCCCCTCCCACTCCGCCCTCCCACTTGTCCTCTCACTCTCGTTTAAAAGTTATGTATGTATATATTATTTTCTTCGGTTTACAAACTCTTGTATTACGTGAATATTAATATAGTACAAACAATTTGTAACCATAGAAAACAATATACTCTTTTTATCTCATTTTACTTTAAAAATATAAATATATATTTTTTTTGTCGTTACTCGTTTAAAAATTATATATGTATGTATATTATTTTCTTTGGACTACAAATCTCCGTATTATGTGAATATTAATATAGTACAAAGAGTATGTAGCCCCATAGAAAACAATAAACTCTCTTTTTTATCTCACTTCACTTTCTCTACA
Source organism: Drosophila suzukii (assembly GCF_043229965.1). NCBI lineage: Eukaryota > Metazoa > Arthropoda > Insecta > Diptera > Drosophilidae > Drosophila > Drosophila suzukii. The sequence continues at coordinate 27,530,843 of NC_092082.1, read as the reverse complement.
TTTTTGAAGGCTTAAAATATATATTTTTAATGTCATCATGACGAAAGATCTATTAAATATATTAGATTTTCCACACAATAACAATAAAAAGAATATACCCTTTATCTCACTTCACTTTCTCTGCATTTTGAAGGCTTTAAATATATTTTTGAAGTTATCGTGTTTAAAGATCTTTTTAAAAATATAATATATTAGATTTTTCCACACCATAACGTTAAAACAATATACTCTTTTTACCCTCACTTCAATTTTTCCGCGTTGTTGAAGGCTTTAAATATATTTTTTGATGTAATCGTGGTGCAATATCTATTAAATATACTAGATTTTTCCACACAATAACATCAAAACAATATACTCTTTCACTTAACTTTCTCCGCATTTTTGAAGGCTTTAAATATATTTTTGATGTCACCGTGGTGCTATATCTATTAAATATATCAGATATTTTATACTCTTTTATCACACACTTCACTTTTTTTAATTTCTACACACACACGCACATTATTGAAGGCTTTAGATATATCTTTTTTTTGTTATCGCGGAAAGAGTTCTTCTATTAAATAAATAGCAAATCTCTTTCCGCGACACAAAAAAAAAAATACTCTTTATCTCACATCACTTTCTCTGCATTTCTGTTTTTTTTTTTTTGTTTTTTTGAAGGCTTTAAAAATATATTTTTTTCCTGATCGCGTAAAATGATCTATTAAATATAGCAGATCTTCCTCATCGATACAGAAAAAATATACTCTTCAACTTACGTTACACACACACACACACACACACAACAGCACTCACCCAGTTAAGTTGACCTGAACATCGATCGCCAATATATCGAGTTTTTGGTCGTTGTAAACCGTGATTAATACCTAAAAGTGCGTTTGATTAGTGCGGGACACCTCAGGTTGCAGGTACGTACCACAGACGCGACAGGAAGGTTCTACCCAGCCAACAAACCACACTGCTACGCTTTCAAAGCCTTGCCAAGCTTGGTGGACAGAAGGGGGGGATCCTCACTCTCCCGCACCCACACAGCAACGCTCCACTCCAGAGCGCCACATATATTTGGTGCCGCTCACAGCTTCCACAAGCCGCACACGCGCGGTTTTTCCGGCACAAGCAAGCAACATCGATCAGCTGATCGCAGTGCTGGACAGCGCCGCTTCCAACAGAGAGCTTAACAGCGAGCTTAACAGCGAGCTTAACAGCGAGCTTACCAGCGAGCTTAACAGCAAGCTTTCCCCGCCGAGCTCTACAGCGGCTAAGCGGGAGCTTCTACGAAGTCGGTTGCCCGGGAAATCAAACTAAATAAAAACACACAAATCCAGAATCCTTAAATCCAACCTAACCACCTCCGCCACTACACACAGGGGTAGATGAGCAAAAAGCCAAGTTACCGGCCAATTTCCAACCCCACCGCGATAGCGGCGCCAGCTCAAACGGGGCTCTGGGGAGCCGGAGCGGTATAGCTCCCATCAGGCAGTAACCGGGGGAAATCCCGGCTCACCGAGGGACCTCCGACTAGTGCAGGCGATGGATAAGGAGAAATCGTCCGGACATGACGAGACCCAGGCTCTTGCAGTTGCCAGGGCAGAAGAAGAGCTGCTAAAGAAGTTTCAGATGATGAAACAGAAGGTGCAGCGGTCGCCAACGGGGATGGAGCCGGCTCCCGATGCCCACCCAGTGTCAGCGCCTCCCAAAGTGACTGGGCCAATGTTCAACTTCGGCAGTAACGAGGATGAGCAAACCACCCCGAAGAGAAGTCGGGAACCAACCAGCCCTGAAGAGGCGATGGATGGAGGCAACAAGAAGCAGCGGGTGCAGAAAAGCGCCGCAGCGCTCACCGATGAGCTGGGTAAGATGCTCGACGAAATGATCGCGAAGTTCGAGGACACGAAGAGCAACAACAAGAAGGTTGTCCGCCATGTCACGCAGGCCACGATCGACTCATTGCATGCAATGAAGAAGCTGCAAAGCGAGATCAGTGCGACGCTGGATGAATCCCGAGCCAGGGGCCCGACCGCCAGCGCAACCCAGCAGTCAACACCGTCGCTCTCTGCCCCACGGCAAGAAGGCACCGGCACAAAGAGAACGCATACTGGCGCGGGGAACCCAGGCAGGGTCGCGCCGAGAAACCCGCCCTGGCAACAGGTGGGACCCAAAACCAAGAAGCCCCACGTGACTGCAGCGAGTAACGGGGAAAGCGAAGGCCACGTGAACCGCACCGCGAAGCGCAGGAATCAGCGCTGTGACGCTATCCTAATCAAATGCAGCGAAGGATCGTACGCAGACATGCTCAAGCTGGTCAAAACCGAGCCTACCCTTCAGGGGCTTAAGGATGGAGTGCAAGGCATACGCAGGACAGCCAATGGGAGTCTGCTTCTCAAGATGCAGAAACCCTCAGACCCATCCACGCAAAAATTGCACACAGCCATCAAGTCTGCCTTCAGCGGCAAAGCCGAAGTGGCTATGCTGGAGGACACGGTGCAAGTGAAAACACGCAGCAACCCTGCTTCAGATGTGGCAAGGATGGCCACAAGTATAAAACTTGTACCCAGGGCAAACCAAAATGCATCATCTGCACAAGAAGCGGAAAATCTGGAGGAGAGGCCTAACACTCGACCCTCAGCAGTGCGTGCCCTGAGTACCGGAGAGCCATGCACGATAAACAGAATGGTTAAGGTCCTACAGCTAAACCTTAACCACTGCAGAGCGGCGCAGGACCTGCTAGCACAGACGGTCATCGAGCAGCAGGCTGAGGTGGCAATACTCAGCAAGCCCTACAAGGACAAGCACGAAGGCGTATGGCAACGTAGTTCGGACGGCAGAGCAGCAATATGGAGCTGCGCGCAGCCCCCTGGACACCTATCGCAAAGGGCTTCCAGGACGGGATACACCAGAGCGCATATCAAAGGAATAACATTCTACAGCTGCTACATAGCCCCGAGCGTACACATTAGCGAGTTCAGAACAATAATGCAGGAGATCGCTGACGACGCACGCGGTAGGTCCCCTGTCCTCATCGAAGGTGATTTCAACGCATGGTCCACAACATGGGGCAGCACTAGTACGACGCAGCGGGGAACCATCCTCCTTGAGGCAGTGGCTTCGCTAAACGTATGCCTACTCAACGAAGGTAATAGACCGACCTTCAGCAAGTCAGGTCGGGAGTCAACTATCTGACGGTGTCAGATATATACACCCACAGCGACCACGCCCTGATCATCACCCAGACAAGCCCCTGACTGTCCGCTCCAAGCAGCCGCCAAACAACCTACAAAGCGCATACCCTTAACACAGTGTCCCTCCTAGCACACATGGAAGGCGTCTGCGTAACAGGAGACGCTAACACATGCGCGAGGAACATAGCCAATAGAGTGAAGGAGGCGTGCGATGCAGCTATGGAAAAGGCCACGAAAGGTGGTAACGGGCGAAGACCAGTACCATGGTGGAACGAGGAAATAGGCTGCGCGAGGAGAGACTGCCTAGCGGCCCGGCACAGGTGTCAGAGAAGCAGAGGACGCGGAAACCAGGAGCTAAGGGAAACAACCTACAGAGCCAAGAGAAAGGCCCTGAAGAACATGATCAAAGCTAGCAAGGCCAGATGCTTCCAGGAGCTGTGCGAAGCGGCGGATGCAGAACCATTCGGGTCAGCATACAGGATGGATGGAAAAAGCCCCTGGCCCCGACTGCATTCCCAATGCTGCACTGCACACATTGGTGGCACACTACCCGGGTATATTCACGGAGATGTACAACATGTGTCTCACCCAACGAACCTTCCCCATAGGTTGGAAGCGTCAAAGGTTGGTGCTTATCCCCAAACCGGGCAAGCTGAACGACGACGCATCGTCATACAGACCCCTATGTATGCTGAATACAACGGGGAAGATATTCGAGCGCATAATCTGCACCCACCTCGAGAAAGAACTCGATCAACTTAGAGCGCTTTCGGACCACCAGTTTGGCTTCCGGAGGAAAAGAAGCACCATCGACGCGATCCAAACGGTCACCCAACTGGCTGCTAACGCAATTGAAGGAGAAAGGTGGCTAGGTGGCTCAAAGAGTACTGCCTCGTCTGTACCCTGGACGTCAAGAATGCCTTCAACTCTGCCAACTGGAACCTTGTCCTGCAGGCACTCCATCGCATGGGAATCTCGAATTACCTGATCGACCTCGTAGCGGACTACTTCAAAGACAGAGTGCTAACATATTCCTCTGATGTTGGAGAGCACGAGTACCTGGTGACAGGAGGAGTACCTCAAGGCTCAGTCCTGGGCCCGATACTTTGGAACGTCATGTACGACGGGATCCTAAGGCTGGTACTACCCGCAGGATGCACTGTGGTGGGATTTGCGGACGACATAGCGCTGGTAACGGTAGCGAAAACCCTCGACGAGATCACGGATAGGTGCAGCCTCGCGATAGACACCCTCATGTGCTGGCTCGCAGACAACGGGTTAGCAGTCGCCGAGCACAAAACGGAGGCAGTGCTCATAAGCAGCAGGAAGGCTGTGGAGAAGGCCACAATACGAGTCGGATCAACTCCAATAGTAACAAGCGCCTCAATCAAGTATCTTGGAGTACTGATCGACCACAGGCTGTCGTTTAAGACGCACCTATCGTATGCAGCAGACAAAGCATCCAGATCGACTGCAGCCATCTCAAGGATGATGGCCAATACTCGAGGACCGAAACAGCACAGCAGAAGGATAATAGCCACAGTGGTGACATCTACCATATTGTACGCCGCGCCCATATGGGCCGAAGCCATGAAGACCGCATCATACAGACGCCAGTGCAAAGCTGTTTACAGACGCTGCGCACTGCGCATCACAAGCAGCTTCTGCACTGTATCCGAGGAAGCTGCGCTAGTGGTAGCCGGTACTATACCGATAGACCTGCTGGCGGCAGAACGAAGAACTGGGAGCACAGGAAGCAGGACTCAGCGCAGCAACACGATCGAGGCATGGCAAAGGAGGTGGAACAATGCGACCACAGGGCGGTGGACTCACAGGCTAATTCCCAGTCTAACCCCCTGGCTGCAGAGGCGACACGGACAGGTAGACTTCTACCTCACGCAGATGATCTCCGGGCACGGATGTTTCAAGGAATACCTGCACAGGTTTAATCACGAGCCAAACCTCTACTGCGACCACTGCGGCACAGGAAGCATCGAAGACGCGGAGCACGCGCTATTCATCTGCCCCCTATTCGTTAGGTACCGAGCCGAAGCTGAAACGACAACCGTTTGTAACTTGACAGCGGACAACGTGATGAGCTGCATGCTGGAAAGCCAAAGCAAGTGGGACGCGATAGCCAACATGGCCGCTGGCATCCTGAAGGAGCTAAGGCGTCGAGAACGGAGTCGACGCATCCAGTCATAAGGACGAGCGGCAACCTGACCGCCATCCGACCCGCGAAGTATAGCTTTGCGGCAGTCCCGCGGGATCGGAACATTTTTACCTCTTCTCTTCTTCTACCACTTATATTCATGTATATACTTAAGCTTCATTTAATAAAAAAAAACAAAAAAAAAAAAACACACGATCGTTGATTTTGATATTGTTTCTGTTCAACGTTCTAGTGCCATATTTTGTGAATATTAATATAATCAATAGGTCGTTGAACAGAAACAATTTAATATTGTTTTTTTTTGTTTTTGCGACTGTAAGCTGAAATGAGAACGTTGTATATTAAGAGATTCTATTTTCAGGAGTAAATAAGTTTTTTATTAATGTTGATAGGTTAATATATATAGGTTATTGTTATATATGTGTATATTATTAATATCGCCTTTCAATTCTCTCAGCCAAGTCCTGGTAGCGTTGTATTATAATATAAACTCCTACTTTAAAATTTCCTCATATTTCGTAAGGTCTGTAGTTCAAAATCAGGGAGAATGTCTTCATACTCAAAGCAAAATTCATCGATTTCTTTTTTTAGCTCATCAACTTCGTCTGTATTAACGAATGTTTCAATCTCATAACTGCTTAATTCTTTCCTATTTCTGTATCCCGCACCGAAAACGTCACCATCATCTTCAATAATAATTTTAGGATTTTTTTTTGATAGGTTTTCACGCAAAAAGCGATAGCGTTGCATTAAATTAAACGCTCCCCACATGAATTGCCCCCTGATTGGGCGTAAGGCTCTGTAGTCCCCTGGAGTGAGTACTGTTCTTACTGACAAAAATTTTTTTTATAGTGCGTAAGGTTCTCAGATCGGCGCTAGATATTACATCATCGTATAACGTACGAAACTCTTCAATTTCATCCTTTAGCTCTCGAATTTCTCGATCAGCAACACCAACAGCGTCTTCACTGTTGATAGATCTTCGTTTAGCAAGAGAGTTAACAGTGGTGGATTTAACCAACTTATTGGGTCGAGGATCTTCCTTTTCAGCAACACCAGCAGCAGCAGCAGCAGCATCAGCATCAGCAACACCAGCAGCAGCAGCATCATCAGTAGTACCATCATCAGTACTAGCAGCATCACCATCACCATCAATGATTTTTTATTGAAAAAATATAAATAAAAAAAAGAGATGAAGAATAAATTATAATTTTACATTCTTTTTTTATGTTTTTTTTTGTTTTGTCTAGGCGCAGCAGGTATGGTTATGGTGGAGACCTACGTTATTATCCTCAATGGTGTCCTCAGGAATTTGATTTAAGATCTTGTAATCGTGGACGGTATAGTCTTCTTCTTCTTCGTCTTCTTCTGAGGTTGCGTAACCGGGTTGTCTGTGGGTACACACCACACATTTGCAATTGGAGCATCGAAGCGCTTTCGGTGGTCTACTCAATTTGCTTAACCAATTTGAATCGGATGCTTCTTCTGCTCCTACTACCACTTTCTTGAATTTGATCGTTTGTGACTCCATGTTAACTTCTGCTTGCTTGCTTAGTTTTGGTTATATATATTGTTCACGTACTTAATTCAATTATGAACTGACTTTGAATTTGACTGTCTCAGCGCTATTTATTGGAAATTTTTCGCTGATTGAGTGTGTGTATGTGGACGCTACATTTTCTCGCAATCACTTGCAAATACAAAGTAAGTCTTTTTTGTTTGAAATCCCTTTTGAACACCGGATGTGCGATAACTGCATCCAATGCAAAAAAATTATTAATTTGTTTATTTCTACCCCCACGCTCAATTTTTTTATTTGAGTAGGTGGCTTGCTGGATTTTTTTCGTTTTTTTTTTTAAAGTTATGTGAAAGATAACGAAGAAAAAAATGACAATAAAATGTATTGGCTGAGTGGATGATAAGAATATGCTTTGAGAAAAAAAATGTGATTTAAATTCACAACTGCGCAATAAGTGCACACACACACACACAATCACTTGCAATACAAAGTATGTATTTTTATTTTTTTTATTTTTTTCTTGTGATAACGAAGAAATAAAGTGTTTTAAATTTATTGGCTGAGTGGGTGATTTAAATTCCTCAACTGCAGAACAAGTGAGTGATAAAAAAATCCCGCTCTCGCCCTCCCTCCCGCTCTCGCTCTCCCTCTCGCTCTCCCTACCGCCCTCCCTCCCGCTCTCCCTACCGCCCTCCCTCCCGCTCACCCCAATATTAAATACGATTTTTTTTTTTAGTTTCACCACAATATGAAATATTAGTATTTTAATTTATTTCTAATTTTTTTTGTTTTTTAAATATTTTGAGGACAATAAACATTATTAAGTTCGTGATTATTATTATTATTATTTCGAACTGCTGATGCTGTATCTTCAGTCATCGCAACTTTGATGCAGTCTATATAACAAGAAAAGATTATTTGAAATATTACAATTGCAAGATAGACTAACAAAAGCAATAATAAAAATATAATAGTAATGTTAATATGATAGACATATTTTGGTACAAGTGATGTTTTTGAAACGTCATCGTTGTCTGCTGCTGCTGCTGCTGATGATGATGAGTCTGGTTCTTTGATGCTGGTTGTTGTTTGTGTTGCTGCTGTTGTGTTGTCTGCTGCTGCTGATGATGATGATGAACCGGGTTCTTTGGTGCTGGTTGTTGTTTGTGTTGTTGTTGTTGTTGTTGCTGTTTCTGTTGTTGTCGGGGGTTGTGGTGTTGTTGTTGTTGTTTGATTTGAAGTGATTTTAGCGACTGCGCATACTAACAGTAATAGGAATACGCGAAAATGCATTTTTTTTTTTTTGCTTGAGAGAGAGACTCGAGAATAATTTTCAACATACTAAATCTACTGACCAACATACACTCAATTTTATAGCTGAATCTATATACTATATATCACATTCTATCTTGCCTTAATTTTCCCCCCATTTTCTTTGTTTTCCTTTTTACAATCTCTCGCTCTATAATACACACACACACACACAAACAACACAGGAAGCCTCCCTTTTATTATTCGGATATACTAGATGATGACGATGATGATGATGATGATCTGAAATATATATAACAAATAAAATAACTGATATATATATATATTTATTAGTAGTAACTTACAAAATTTGATAGGAAGTCATAATTTGTAATGCGTCATGTTCATCAACCAATTTTTGTTGTATGTACTTGAAATGTTGTTCCTTTTCACAATCTACTACATCATCAGCAGCAGCAGCAGCATAAGTTGTACTCATCTCTTTATTCGTTTCCATTTGATTAAAGGTAATATTTAAATTTTTAATATGTTCTAATCGCATATGTATACTTTGGAGAGTTTCTTTATCCTCAGGCGACAGAATGTGTAGATAATTTTGAATAAAATCAATAATTTTTTTTGTACATGTCAATTTTTTTTTTGTGTTGTTATTATTGAATATTCATATGCAAAACCTGTTGATAATCATTGATGTTATACGTTCCGATGTGTCTCTCTAACTGAAGGTTGGTGGCGTTGGCTTCATCGTAATAATCATCTCCCTCATCGTTGGTAAAGTCTCGTTCAAAAAAATAATTTTTCTCTATCAGGTTTCGCTCATTGGTATTGCTTACAGCATTATAGTGATGACGAAAAATTCGTAATGTTTTATTTGTGAAATCGCTATGATAATTGCATCGAATATTGACAATACTTCTCAAGTATCTTAATTTGAAATATCTACAAATTACAGCGGGTGCGTCAATTATTCCACCAATATCCTCTTCTTTTCTAATTAACTCTCGGCGGAAATTTTCAACTACCTCATCGATCGTGGGGAAAGTAAGAGGCATATGTTCGAATAGTACCAAATCTCGTTTAAATCTAATATCATTTTGATTTTTGTTGTTGCTGCTGCTGCTGCTGCTGCTCTCTCGAATCACTTCCACAAATGCGGTATTAAGTTCAAAAATTAAATTTACTTTGACAGTCAATGTTTCGTTTACAACGAGATCAAAACTAGAGTATTTAATTTCCGTTTGGTAGGGAATTTATTTGATATCATATTCGCTTTTTACTGGCGCTATTCCAACGAGGATTCCAAGTACACATAATAATATCAAAACCATATTTTTATTATGCGATTATATACTTTCCCTGTGGGTGAATGCTTAGAGACTAGTTTTACAGAATTGTGATTAAAGTAAAAAAATGCATGAATGCATGTATAGTATCATGAATAAAGAATATAATTTTTTTTTTTTGACGTCTCTCTCTCGGGCTCTGGCTTTGGCTCTCTCTACTGATTATTGAGTAATAGCTGCATTTGTTTTGGGCTGATAGCTTAGTAACAACAACACTAGTAAGTAAATGCATGAATAAAGTATGTGTATATAAATATATATATATATATATATAGGTATAAGTATAAAAAAAGATTAAAAAAGTTTTTTTTGTCTGCTCTCTTTCTCTCGGGGCTCCGGCTCTCCACTGATTATCGTTTATTGGCTGCGTCTGTTTGTTTGTGTGTTGTAATCGACTTCTAGCGCGTGCCCCTCTCTCTCTCTCAAGTGATTGTCATCGTCTCAGTTTGTATATAGTTGTTGATCTTCGTTGAGGATAATGTTCTTCAGGGTGTTGGGGTTTTTTTCGACAAATGTTTGTTCTACCTCACCGTTTGCTAATAAACGTTCAATAATGATTGTCTCAATATATTGGTTGCATTTTATATTTAGTGTTCTCTTCTCATAATTGCTTTTATACAAACAACGAATTGATATAGCCGACTCTTTATATTGGAGATTAAAGTGCCTATAGAATGGTACTGTTGCATTCAGTATTCCTCCAATATTTTTCTCAATCTCTATTAGGTTTGCTTGAAACAATTCGATTACTTGATCAACCGTAACTTTAATATTATCCTCGGCATTGTCCTCATCGTTAGATGTTGATGTTGGTGGTGCTGCTGGTGGTGTTGGTGTTGACGATTCAGTTATCAATTCCACCCACTCACTGGGTTTTATTTTTGTGGTTGGTGGTGGTGGTGGTGGTGTTGATGATGGTTGTCTCATAAATTCTAATGAGAGGTTTACTTTTAACACCTCGTTGTTCGATAATGTTATATTAAATTCTACACTTTTTGTATTTGTATTGATACTATTGGTGATATTCAGAATAGAAGCAAATTCAGGATTCCGAATAGGATTACAGTTTCCCTCCCCGAAATTGCAACCGAATAGAAAAATAATTACAATGATTATTATTCGCAACATTTTTATTTTTATTTTTTATATTTTTTTTTTGGTTTTTATTCTCGTTTTGATTGTAGTTTCTAGCTTGCAGTTCGACTTGCTACTAATGCTTGCTTGCCTGCATTCTCACAGAGAACGCAATAGAAAAAATATTCACATATACGTACATTGTATATATATATATTTATAATATTTTTCTAACCTCGTTTGATAGCGGTGTATATTCGAATAATTTATCATGAATTATGAGACAGTATGCAGATGTTTTTGAAGGGATATTACTTTGTGTTTTAATCTCAATTCGTATATCAATGGGTCCACTTTTTATTGCTTCATTTTGATGCGTTACATCTAAGACAATAATGGGAGCCTTATTTTTATAAGTCTCTAGCGTAGTAACTTTTTTGAAAATTGATATACATATCGTATAATAGTGCATATCTATTATAAGAAAAATTTTGATTTAATCCGTCATACGGATATACTTCAGAATTGAGATATACTTTCACATCGACTAAATCACAATGAACATACTTCTTATTGTTTTTAAATGCGATAATAACATAGCGAGGGCGTTCAGTTTCAGCAGCTAATTTAACACTCCAAATAAATGTAGTAGTCTGTGGAACTACTGGGTTATAGTATACATCCCAACTCCTGAAGGGAATCAATAATGGCGTTTGTTTGTTTATCACATTAAACATGTACAATTTATAAGCATCAGACAAGTGTACATGGGGCATTTTCCAAACAATGCTCGAAATCGTCATTTTCAATTGACTCATTGTTAAAGCTACAGCAGTGCTCTTATAAACATCATCGGTTTCTTTTGCTCTTAATAGAACTAGCTCGTGTTTCCCATTCAGCAGTATTTTATTGTAGTCCTCAGCAAATCCAAGTAACAGATTCAACGGCACGCAAAAATTAAAGTTTCCTCTTTCAAGTTTTAAATTGTCTGTGATGGACCATCCACAATTTTCGAGCAAGTGTTCTTGATTTCGTTTAATTGATAAATAATTTTTTAAATTTTAAATTTCAATACCACTCAATTCATATCGTATTTCACTAAATAAATACGCCATACAATTATTCAATAAAGCTATTGTGGCTTCGATTTGATCATCAACTTTTGTGATATGCCCTTGAATGTGAAGAAAACTTTCGCAACACATACAAATCTTGATTTTGTATGGCAATCCGAATTTCGTCATTGTTCTCATACGATCGCAAATAGGGTGAATAACTATGATAATCTTTCTTTATTATTGAATTATCAATAGTCGGTTTCTCGAGCACGTTAATTATATGTGACATTTTTTATACCCGTTACTCGTAGAGTAAAAGGGTATACTAGATTCGTCGGAAAGTATGTAACAGGCAGAAGGAAGCGTTTCCGACCCCATAAAGTATATATATTCTTGATCAGGATCACTAGCCGAGTCGATCTAGCCATGTCCGTCTGTCCGTCTGTCCGTCTGTCCGTCTGTCCGTCTGTCCGTATGAACGCTGAGATCTCGGAAACTATGAGAGTTACAATACTGGGATTAGGCACGCAGATTCCTGAGATTCCTGCGCAGCGCAAGTTTGTTTCAGTAGAGTGCCACGCCCACTCTAACGCCCACAAACCGCCCAAAACTGTGGCTCCTACAGTTTTGATGCTAGAATAAAAATTTTAACTGAAATGTAATGTTCTCATCAATACCTATCGATTGACCTAAAAAAAGTTTGCCACGCCCACTTTAACGCCCACAAACCGCGAAAACCTGTGACGCCCACAATTTTTATGCTAGATAAAAAATTTTAACTGAAATGTATTCGTCTCGTCATTACCTATCGATTGACTCAAAAAAAAGTTTGCCACGCCCACTTTAACGCCCACAAACCGCAAAAACCTGTGACGCCCACAATTTTCATGCTAGATAAAAAATTTTAACTGAAATGTATTGGTCTCGTCAATATCTATCGATTGATCCAAAAAATTTGCCACGCCCACTCTAACGCCCATAACGCTTAATTCTGTATACCGCCGGTAGGTGGCGCATTTTAATCTCGCTTTGCTGCTTGCATATCTCCATTTAGCTGAGTAACGGGTATCTGATAGTCGAGGTACTCGACTATAGCGTTCTTCCTTGTTTTTTTTTAATTTGAATCCTAAACTCAATAAAAATTTTTTATTGCACTCCGTTAATGGGATTTGTTTTTGTTGTCGCCGCCGTCGTTGTTGTTGTCGAGTAGCTAATCTGGTCAGCGTTGGTGAAGCGAGTGAGGGAGAATTGAGTGATAATGCCTTTTTATAGACGTTGTTGTTGTTGTTGTTGTTGTATATAATCATTTTTTTTTATATTGGTTTTAAATGTAATCTTATTGTAATTCTTTCACCGTGAAAATTAATCAGATTACCGTCTTGATCACAGATTTTTAAAGTTATCGAATGTATTTCTTTTGTGTTTACTGGTAGATATATAACATTTTGTGGTACCTCAGTTATTTTATGTCCAGGACTAACGACAAGCGCAAACTGATGTAGTGTGTGTGTTGTTTCGTTGTTTATATATGTACTATTTATAATATTGCATTGTACACAAATGGTATTAATTTATGTGATATCAATTGCCTTATCAGAAGTATGTAATATATTAGGGCTTAATATATTCGAAGTGAATCCCAATAAAGAGCCGATTGACTTTTCCTTATTGAAATATATTTCATCAGTTGCAGAGAAAATTTCTGATTGCAAAGTGTTATAGTTTGGAACTAGATAGAATTTGGGACTTCCGTCGGTCTCATTCTGTGTTAACTTTCTATATTTTCGTGTCAATAGATCATTAATATCGCTGATTTCATAGGAACCTACGGGGATTTTTATCAAATGTTTACCAATATGAAATAAATTATTGTCTACGTCAACGTTTGGAATCGAATTATAAGTGTCCAGACTGATTAACGCACACTGATAGTTCTGATCAAGTTCAATTGGAGGAAAATAACCTGCAACAAGTACTGACGTATTGCCTGTTAGTGTTAATGTTATCGACATCTTAACGGTTCGGGAGGTAATACACATATATAGTATGCTGTGTGTGTGTTTACAAATCAATCCAGGAATTATGCTCTGATGAGAATCCTAACCATTTAACGTATGCTCCACCATTTCGACGTCTAATAACCTTCTTCACTAGATATGTATCGGGAAATTTAGTTTTCATCAGCTCATATTCGTAAAATCCTCCCTTAATATCATTTCCCTGATAATCTTTCAATATATACGTAATGGGATTGGTATTTTGTATCCGTTTGATTTGGAATATCTCAGTTGTCCAGTTTGGAGTATAACCTTTTTCGAACACATGTATGTATTTACTTATTCGCACAAAATCGTCAATTTTGAATTTTGGTTTATGAGTGATTTTCAGATGATTGTAAACGGTTTGGAGGAGTAATTCTTCATTTAGAAAACTTACATCGTTTGCCGCCATCAGAATTGTTTTATGGTATGTGTTATTATATTTAGCAATCAACGCCTTATAGATATTAATCCATTTGTAGCTACCTTGATAGCTGAACTCTTTCCACATCATATTTTTGATGGTTCTATTAACTCGTTGAACGATGCTGGCTTTTAAAATACTATACGTTGAATAATGATTAATATGATTTAATTTCATCAGATTTTGAAATGTCTGTTGAACTAATAAGCTTTTTTATTAGTTGTTGCTAAATTAAAATACGAATTTCAGGTTGCTTTAGGCTTGTTAACAATTTATTAGCGAGAGAGAGTACAGCAGGCGAGACGAGAATGCGTTTTATGTCGAGATCAGAATTCGTACTGATTTACAAAGGGACAGCCAGCCGAAAGCTGGGCCGAAAAATGCAAGTACACAAAAGACGAGAGAGCTAGATAAAGAGAGCTACCTTTCGCGATGCCATTAATATAAGAGATCGAATTAAGAAGTTAGTTGGCTGCTGCGGCTGCGTGACCCGACATACTCCCCCCGTTGGAAGCCTGGGCTTCAACATTATCCCTAAGGGGTAGCAGACACAGCTTGTTTACTGCTCGCTTTGTCACTCCTGATGCTGTCTTCAGAACGAAGAGAAGCTCGATCACTCTGGCGAGGGTCCACTTCATGGGAGGCAAGTTTTCGTCCTTAACCAGAACTAAGTCATCGACAACCAGGCCAGGTTTTGGGGTGCGCCACTTGGAGCGCTGTTGTAGCAATGTTAGGTGTTCTTCCTTCCATCGGGACCAAAAGATCTGCTGCAAGTAAGCCACGCGTTGCCATCCATCCAAGCGATTGAAGTTAAGACTGGTCACATCCGGCTCGACGAAAGAAGAAGGCGGACCACCATTCAAAAAATGTGCTGGGGTTAATACATCCAGATCAGCTGGGTTTTCTGAAATCGAGACTAATGGTCGAGAATTAACAACCGCCGAAATGTGACACACCAGGGTCCGCAACTCCTCAAAGGCTAAAACAGCAGTGCCAACAGCGCGGTAGAAATGATGCTTAGCGATCTTCACAGCCGCTTCCCAAAGACCGCCAAAGTGTGGCGACCTAGGAGGAATGAAACACCAATCAATAGCCTCAGCTAGGCAAAAGTCCAATGTAGCTCTCTGATGATCACTGCTGAGGAAAAGACGCCTTAGTTCGAGCAGCTCATTGCGAGCTCCAACAAAGATGGTTGCATTATCAGACCAAATCTGCCGCGGCCTTCTTCTAGTGCATATAAATCGTTTGAGGCCATGTAGAAACGATACCGTAGAGAGATCCTTGACCAACTCCAGATGAATAGCCTTCGTGGCGAAGCAAATGAAGACACGAACGTAGCATTTTACTGGAGGCTTGCTTCGCACCTCTGACTTGTAGAGAAATGGCCCGCAAAAGTCAATGCCAGTGACTTCGAATGCATGAGATCCATCAAGTCGTTCCTTTGGAAGATCCGCCATTATATGCTCCACTACTCGAGGCTTCATTCGAAAGCATCTAATGCATTTGTTTACCGCCTTCATTACCGTCTTTCTCCCCCCAATAGGCCAATATTGGGATCGAATTATGCCAAGTAATGCCCGTGGCCCAGTGTGCAGATTGCGTTCATGAAAGTGAGTAATAATGGCAATAGTGACCGAATGACTCCGTGGTAATATAATTGGATGACGCCCATTAAAATCCAGAGAAGAATTCCTCAGCCGGCCATCCACTCTAAGAAGCCCAAATTGGTCAATGAATGGCGAAAGAGATGCGAGCGAGCTGGAGGAGTGCACCATTCCCTTTGACTGCAATGATTTGATGTCATCCCATAAATGTGAGCGCTGGACAAGACGAAGCAACAGCAGCGTACCGCCTTGAAGGTCAGACACCGTGAGCGTAGGGCGATGGATGCGATTACTAAACTTATAGACGTATGCGAAAACTCTTTGAAGGGCAGCAAAGGAATTGGCAAATTTGGAACTGGACACTCTGTCTTCATATGGAGATTTTATTAGCAGAATCCTCCGGCGAACCTCAAGCGTTGGCTTTTCAGCAGTGATTGGGGTCGGCCAGTCAGCTTTGGGACCACAGAGGAATTTTGGTCCATGAGTCCAGAGAGGAGACTCGTTGAGCGAATAGCCTGAGGAACTGGCCGCCGATCCATCAAAAACTACGCGAAGCTTTGTAGTGGAGCTATCTTCCTTTATGACGCAATGATGAGGCAAGAAATATCGGCACAACCCGATGTCAGCGGCAGAAACTGATGACATATGTCCTAGATCGAGATATTCTTTTATGAATGCTGCATATTGAGCCTTCAAAGATGGCTGACGATTCAACTTTCTCTCTAGGGACAAAAATCTTCGATAAGCTTGCTGGTAGGACTCTCCCAAAAGATCTAGATTAAACTTGGCAGGCAGCCGAACAGAATAATCACCAGCTGGCAAACGATTGACGTGTCTTACGAAATGTGCTTCACAGTCCAATTCTTCCTTAGTAGCGCGTACAATTGGCTCGGCGCAGCTTTCCACTTCCCAAAATCGTCCAAGAAGATCATCTAACCGATCGAAACTATTCTCTCTACTAGCGAGAAGTTCATCTTGAGACGACATTAAAACCGAGCCATCGGAAAGGCCATAGCCTCCAAAAACAACCCAACCCAGACGCGTCTTTTGAATTAGGGGTAATCCAGGTGGGAGCTTGATTTGGCCAACGCACAACATCTCGAAAAAGAGGCTGGCTCCGATTAAAAGATCCACCCGCTGGGGAGCATAAAACCTTGGGTCAGCTAACTGTATATTTTTGGGTATGTTCCAGCTGCCAATGTCGACGTTGAAGCTAGGCTGTCGCTCTGTTATGTTCGGAGCAATCACCGCGGTAATGTTGGCCGAGTATTCGGAAGTTCGGGACTGAATCGTAATATTGACCGAGTGACCGTCCGTCACAAAACTGGAATCTCCAACTCCAGTTACAGATGCTGAGGATTTTACTTTCTTTACTTGAAGCTGATTTGCGAATCGGGACGTTATTAGATGCAGTTGGGAGCCCGAATCGAGTAGAGCTCGACAGGGAACGAAAACCCCAGAACGGTTTTTTACTAAAATGCTAGCCGTTGCTAAGAGCACAATATCATTACTAAATTCCTGTGCAATAAGAGCAGTCGAAGTGGAAGGCAGTGCAGAGGGTGAAGCAGAAGGAAGTGCTTCTAGAAGCTGTGCTCCTTCTTGTGAAGGAAAAGAAGGTGAGTTACCCAGGTGAAGCAGGGTGTGGTGCTTAGATCCGCATGAACGACAACTACTAGAGTTGCATTGCCGAACTTGATGACCAACCTTAAGACAATTTATGCAAAGACCGAGCCGCTTCGCTTCTTGAAACCTATTCGCAGGAGACAGGATTTTAAAATTCTGACAATAAGAAATGGAATGCCCTGTATCATTACAGAATATACAAATCCAGGGGTTAGCGTTCGAGGCAACAAATGCTGATCTACGCGCATTGGGTATTCTGTTACTTCCCACCTGATTGCCCGGCGTATAGTTTGCCATGGCGAAATCCATAGTCTCCAACGTCCTGCATCGCTGCTCCAGAAATGATGCCATTGACTCCCACGTAGGAATTAAATTGACGAAGGCAGGGTCCTCTAAACGCTCTTCCCACTTTGCCTGACTTGCCGGATCCAACCTTTGGAACAGGACTTGGACGATGATGCATCCTGCGATTTGTTCTGTCGTGCCCAGTCCCTTGAGAGCACGAATGTGAGCATTGAATTTATCGGACAGATCCCGAAGTGTCGAGACGGAACCACTCTGCACCGCCTTTAGTCCCAGGATCTCAATAATGTGTGCCTGAAAAACCAAACGTCGATTATCAAATCTATTTTTCAGCAAATCTAAAGCAATTGCGTAGTTGCCATCCGAAATTTCCAATGAGCGAATAGTTTCCAACGCTGCGTCCCTCAGGCATGATCGTAGATGCTGCAGCTTTTCTACGTTGGTGAGGTCCGGATGACTGTCTATGATCGTGGTAAACATAGAATAAAAGTCAGACCAATTTGCATAACCTCCTGCGAATTTTGGAAGCTCCAGTGGGGGCAGCAATGCTGCCCTATGTCGAGGCTGACGCTGCTGGGGGCCGAAAACTCCCGGAGTGATGCCGTCAGCAAAAGTTGAATGCGAAAGAAGCTGTGAGGTGCGCTTTGAAATTTCGGATCGAACCGATGACTTCAGAGTTACGAGAATGTCATCAAATTTCTCACTTAAATCACTTTCAATTTCCTCTAAATCCAACTCTTCGAGCTCACCGAGCACCTTTTTAAATGACTCTTGAAGCTCATCAATCAACTCTAACCTCACATGAAGACCGGATTCGTCGCATGAAGTTAACGCCGCACTTGATAGGGAATCCACTAAGCGCTCCACTCTATTAAATAAAGCCGTTGCCTTGCGCTTTAAAAATATTGCCCTGTTTGCATCAGCGGTAACATCTCCAAAAGCTCCCGTAGGCATGGCTACAACAACAACAGCAGACGAAATGAACGAAATTCGGCTCCAGCGGGAAGATGAGCGCAAAGCAAACGAGGGAATAACAGCCCGTTACTTGGCTATGTACGCTTCTATGTATAGCTGATTTTGCGCCTTATATGTAAATTTCCGCAATCACCAACTGCTATTTATTTATAGCGCTCACTGCATTTAAGGCCTTATGATTGTTGCTCCGCCAATGCACCGCAGCAGCAAGAATGAAAAAGTCAATAAATAGACTTATATGATTTGCACTTAGTATTATTTATGCACAAATCACGTCGGGGTCACCAATGTTGAACTAATAAGCTTTTTTATTAGTTGTTGCTAAATTAAAATACGAATTTCAGGTTGCTTTAGGCTTGTTAACAATTTATTAGCGAGAGAGAGTACAGCAGGCGAGACGAGAATGCGTTTTATGTCGAGATCAGAATTCGTACTGATTTACAAAGGGACAGCCAGCCGAAAGCTGGGCCGAAAAATGCAAGTACACAAAAGACGAGAGAGCTAGATAAAGAGAGCTACCTTTCGCGATGCCATTAATATAAGAGATCGAATTAAGAAGTTAGTTGGCTGCTGCGGCTGCGTGACCCGACAATGTCTTATTGAAAAATTCTTTACCATCATCTGTTTGTAAGTTTTTCGGTTTTCTTTGTGCATCATCGAAAATGCTTTTCATACTCTTTGTGACGCTGTCTCCTGTTTTGTTTTTAATAGCAACAGCCCATGCTTGCTTCGAAAACGTGTCAATAACAGTTAAAAGATAACGATATCCCTTATTATATAATTGATAGGGTATCATTTCAACTAAATCGGCTTGCCATAAATCATCTATCCCCTTCATTATCACACGTCGTCTGATAAAATTTTTTCGTCCTTGTCTATGCAACTCTTGGTGAGTTGTCTTTTATCCGCATTCAAGTTATTGTTGTTGTTGTTGCTGTCACTCATTTTGTTTTATTGTATTGTCAATATATTTAACAACAATGGGGAACTGTACTTTAATTTTTTTCACCTCATCCGTAGGTAGCTGTGTAGAGAGTAATTTAAAGAGAACGTCCTCAAGCCGTTGAATATTTTCTTCTAATCGCTCTATATACTTAGTATAAATATCTTGAGAGTAGTCCTCTAGAGCTAATTTTATAAGATTCGCACTTTCACTGACCTCTGATTGAAGGTTTGTTTCCAATGTAATTATTTTGCTTTTTAAAATATTTATGCTCTGTCTCAAGCTGCTTAAATCAATATCCGTTTTCTCTTGTCGATTTAAAATATATTTTTTTAGACTTGCTCCTCCTACTCCTCCTCCTCCTCCTCCTACTCCTCCGGACGACAAGCTTTCACCAAATTTATTAATCTGATTCATTTTATTATATTTGCCTCTCTAAGCTCTTCAATAATGGATATAATTTCGTTTTTGTGATTGGTATTTCCAGCACTCTCGGATGCTAATAGTAATCGTAATCTCTCGATTAATTCATTCGGATCATCCCAATACTTGTATCCTCTATCCTTCTTGGAGTAAGATTTTGTTGTTGCTGCTGCTGCTGCTGCTGCTGCTGTTTGTGTTGTAAGCAAACCTTTACCAATAAGTTGTGTTTTCGGTTTGAATAGATTTTTTATAATATGCTGATACTTAAATGATTTAGACCCCTTAACTTGTGAACTATTCTGATATTTTCGTTTGTGTGCGTTTGTTCTTAACAGAATATCTCGATAATTTTTCAAGTCCAGATTTGAATAATGCGCGGGCTTCGTGTGAAATAACAATTGAAATAGACCAGGAGTCAATTTCCATTTTTTCTTATCAATAATAATTGTATTATTATTATATTTCAATTTACTATTGGCAAAATACCATTCACCATTTTCTTTTATATTCAGACCATACAACATGTACAATTGTTTTTGACTTTTTAAGAGCTGAATATTATGCAAAAACGGTGATTTCTTGATCGAAACTTTTCTCTTGATTGCAATTTGTTTTTCCTTTTTGATCACATTGTTGTTGTTTTGTTGCTGTTGTTGTTGTTGTTGTTGTTGTGGCTGTTGTTTTGTCTTGTTATATCTTGGATATCTGGGTCCATTTATCAAAAAACTTTTCTCAAGCATAGAATCTCTTTTTTCGATTAATTTTAATCTTTTATTAGAGGAAGAAGAAGAAGAAGACTGAGGCAGAGGTAAATTTTCTGTGTGAGCACTTCGTTTTTTTTGTGTGTGTGTGTATGATCTCGGTATAAAATTTATAATGTTCGATGACGATGCCTGTGCTGTTTTTTTAAATCTATTAAATTTGGGACCATTGACCTTACGACTTTTTTCAAGCATAGAATCTCTTTGTAGCAGATTAAAAGGTAATTTGAATCTCTTGTTATTAGTCTGGACTGCTGCTAAAGATAAATTCTCAATGTTAGCATTACGTTTGAGATTTTTAAAAAGACTTAATTTTAAATCATAATCATCATCATCATCATCAACAGCAGCAGCAGCAGCAGCAGCAGGGAGAGCTGGGGGGGCAGGGGGAGCAGGAGGGAGAGGGAGAGGGAGAGCAGCAGATGTACTACTACTAACTACTGCATTGTGGTCATCATCGTTCCCCCGTTTTAGTGTGTGTGCAGGACTGTTTTTTCTAATAAATTAGAGTATTTTGCTCTTTGACTATCCAAAAATGAAGTATAGTCTGATAGGATATCGTTGGAAGTATCTATCAAGTCGGGTGGGTTGTTGTTGGTTATTGGAAAACTCGTTATTTGCGGACGATTAAATTCCATATCAAACACATTAGCATCATCATCTTTAGCAGCAGCAGCAGCAGCAGCATCCTCATGCTGGATGTTTCTTCGTTGATAAGGTCTTCTTTTCCTTCTGTTTGCATTATAGGATTTAAATTTTCTCACTTTTATCTCCAAATCGTTGTTTGTGTTGTCGGTGTTGTCTAGTCTTCTTCGCATAACCCTCTTTGGAGAGTATCGTCTTTTGTGTTTAAGAATTTCAACATGTTGTTGTTGTTGTTGTTGTTGTTGTTGCTGCTGCTGTTGTTCTCCTTCTCGAAGACCTCGATGCTGATGATCATCATATTTTATCAGTTCAAGCTTATTATTGTTGTTGTTGTTGTTGTTGTTCGAGTTAGTCGGATTCTCAACGTTGTATTTATTTGCCTTCTTGTTCTTTTTTAGAAAATTTTCCGCAATCACATTCAAAGGTTTTGTAATTGGTTTAAAGGTATTTTCCAGCATATTAATTCGATCTATTTCATTCGACTTCATGCTCTTCAATTTCTGTGACAACAACAATCTGGTTTGAATCAGATCATCCAACACTTTAGTCTTATTTTTTGATTTCACCATTGCTGCTGTGGTTGTTGTTGTTGTTGTTTGTTTAAAAACCAATTATTTACTAGTAAAATATATGATATTATATATATATATATATATAGCTGATCCAAAGCTGATCCAAAGCTGATCCGAAGTTGATTCAGAGCTGATCCAGAGCTGATTCAAAGCTGATGCCGAGCTGATCCAGAGCTGATCGAGAGATGACGATGATTATAGATGTATAAAACTATCGAATCCTTTTCTATATCGTCCTTTATCAATATCATTATCTTTACTTATGAGAACAAATTCATATTTTTGCTTCCAGCATTCCTCACAAATTTTTATAAATTGCTTAAAAGTCATATCGCCTATAACATGATCATTGTAAATATGTTTAATATTCATTTCATCTTGTTTAAAAATTATAATCAAATTAGCGTTGTCACGTATTAAATGTTTTGGTATTTTTGTATAAGTTTGACATAGATAGAAGGAGTCTATGTGTTTGTGGCGACCCATACAGAAATAATCTCTTATTGCTGTTTGCTTATCACAGATTACGTCATCAAATATCATTATTGAGTGTGGTCTAGCCCTTTCTGGACTGACGACTTTTTCCTTGTCTGAAAACGTGAACATGTGTATCCCCTTAATTGGTTTAATCAATTTCATTAAATATTGATACTTTGGCTGATACAACGATTTTGAATAAATGTATATATTTTGAAATTTAAGTCCATTGGGACTTTCGATCAAACTTATCATTTATTTGTCTTTCCACAATTAGATAGCCCCACAATTAGAGCGCGTATCGAATTCGGTAACAATGGGCTATGTTTAATTTTTCCACTCCTATCCCCCTCACCACAAATTTGATCGACATTTCGAACTTTAATTTGTCTGGTTTGTTTTATAAATCTCATTTTGTTGTTGTTGTTGTTGTTGTTGTGGTTGTTTTATTGGACAAATTTTTACAACTACTAATGAAAATACTATAAATATTTGAGTATATATTTCGTTTTTGTTTAATATACGATTGTCATTGAAACAGAATAGTCATAAACAAAAAACAAAAAAAAAAAAAAGGAAATGCAATAATGCGTATAAATTATAAACATAAATTAAATTCATATCAGTATCGAATTGGTAGTGGACTCGTTAACAACTTGATTAACAAACTACCAATTGAACTTCATTTGCCAGGATATCAATTTTGTGGACCAGGCACAAAACTTGCAGAGCGTTTGAAACGTGGAGACAAAGGGATTAATCCGCTAGATGCAGCGTGTCGAGAGCACGATATTGCATATTCACAATTCAAAGACCTGAAAAATCGTCATCAGGCCGATGATATATTAGGTGATACAGCGTGGGAACGTTTTAAAGCAAAAGATAGCGGTCTAAAAGAACGTTCTGCTGCTTGGCTTGTGACTAACGCTATGAAAACAAAAGTTAAATTCGGTATAGGTATGTCTAAAAACAAATCTCATCGACGTCAACGTAAGAGGAAACCAGCTAGTAATAAAAAAAAACAACGTCGACGTCATCGACAAACAAGAAAAAATCATTCGCAAGCATTGTGAGTCAAACGAAGCGAATTTTGAAACGAAGAAATCCTACGAGTATCGATGAAGCAATTCAGATATCTCAACAATCAATCCCACCTAGTTTTCATCGAGGACAACGAGGACAACGAGGTCGAAGACGAGGTCGACTAGGTCTAGCGAATAATATCTCCAATATTCCGAGGGTGATACCATTACCAAAAATTGGTGCACTTGGTGGTCTTGCTAGTGGTGGATCTGGTGTTGCTAAAGCAATAAACGCTGTCAAAAATGGTAAAGAACAATTAGCCGAAGCGACACGTCATAACCGGTATATGGAATCAATTGCGATGGGAAAAGGACTTTTCCTGAAACCATATAAGAAAGGCTATGGACTATTTTATAAGCCATTTTCAGCAAAAAACTAATAGATATGCTGCCCAAACAAGCACTTACCGATATTGATTTAATTAATTTTGGTAAACAGCATTTTATGCGTGATCGTCTCCCCAAGAAACCATGGACCAACGAATGTGGGATAATAAATTTAGATAACGAAAGCGGTAGTGGCACGCATTGGGTAGCATATTTCAAGAATAGAAATTATAAAGAATACTACGATAGTTTTGGTGATTTGCAACCGCCCATTGAAATTGTGAAATATTTAAAACCACCCATTGAATATAACTATAGAAATGAGCAAAAATTCAATACATATAACTGTGGTCATTTATGCTTAAAATTTTTATTTCGAAAAAATAAAATGTAATATATTTGTATAACAACAACAAATAATTCACTTTTTTTTAATTTTAAGCTTAACTTAGTAGGCTATGTCTCTATGACCCCATGCAAGGGTGTCTATATTATTCTCTTTTATATAGCGCTTATCATCTAAATAGTTTAGGGTGACTTTTGCATACTCTTGCGTCTAAATTTGATGTAATTTCGATTTAAATAGGTACATTGTTCCAACTTGCTTATTTTTTTTATACAAGCAATCTCGAAAATCGTTAATAGTTAATTTTGAGGTCACACTCGCCTTTACTCCTTTAATTTTTTTGATCTCCGTTGTTTCAGCATTATTTATATTAGAGACTTGTATTGAATACATTTTAGCTCTGAGTCCAATAAATTCTTTTATTATATCCCCCCTGCACTCATCTTTCATCATACCTAATTTTTTTTTGTTTATCAATGGTAATTTAAAAACATTATCCTTATCATATTCTGAAGTATCGAAATGCTGATCAATTTCAAAACGAATGTCATCATAAAAATCTATAGTCTTAATATCATAGATAAAAGAATCAGTATCCATATACATTAAATTTATATTTTCTTGATATTTCGGCTTCATATAGTCATAGTGAAAATTGTACATTTTAAATTTTGATAATTCTAGAACGGTGGAGCCAATGTAGACAGGCTTATCTTAGACAACATGCACTTTTTTCATTTGAATTGCAAAGAAATCATCGGCCAATTGCAATATATTCTTAAAATTAAATTTTGAGATAAGTGCTCTAGCTCCCAATTTTTTACCATCACTCTCCCACCTGGACACTAATTTAATTGATTTTCTCTTGTCGACATTCTCCATTGTCTTGCCATAGACTGCATTGTTTAGCAGTTTGAAAAAATTCTTTTCAAAATCATTAACAGCCAATGTTCTGTGATGATTGTTACAATCAATATATTTTTTAAGCCAATCAGATTGATCAAATTGTAATATTCGATGAATTTTCTTTAAAATCAGTCCATGTCGAAGACATTGCTGCAAATTTCTATAGTGAATTATATAATTATATTTGTTTGTCAAGTCTGCAATCAATTTTGATTGTTGCATATTTTTTTTGTTCTGCGAAAAAAATGGTAAATCATTGTGCTGGCTGTGTAAGTTTTCAGTGTATTCCAAATCGACCTCTAAAATATAACCAATTGGTTGATCATCTACGCACGTGTTTAAATCAAAATTTTTAAAATTTCCCTCTTCTGTTTCTTCTAGCCATTTAAAATTTTTATACGGAATAGCTTGTGACATAGCATACCCATATAAATTATTAACATCTAAGTATACAATATAATTTGATTTTTTCTCACAGTCGTAATCGTTATTTCGATATTTGTTATTTGCAATAGAATGACGTTTACTACATTGAACAAGACCACCTCTAATACCTTTCATTATAAAATTATACATATCAATATCTGTGAGTAGTTCTAATTCAATTTTAGTTGTCTTCAACATAGCATCCCACGATAGACCAGGAGTTGTATAATATTGACAAGGATCTAAACTATAGATTTTTTTACATACTGTTCTAAAATTCTCAAAAACATCGCATAGCAACAGCACATCTACCTTCAAATATAAAAATAAATAATCTAATAAATTTGTGCACTCGAAGGCATTCCAAACGTTTTGAGCGTGCTGATAACTCTCTTCAGAACAGTGTCTATCAGTTAATTGGTTATAAAAATTTTCGCGCAACGGTAATTGTGTATCTGACAAGCGTTCAACTGAATTTAAATAGCTATACGGAAATATGCTTTTACGTTTAACCATTTGAAATTTGTTCGGGTCCGTGAAAAATGACTTTATTGTGGTTAGATTTTCTTCTTTTAAATATCTGGCTAAGCTGTCTAAACTGGAAGGCATAAATCTAAATGAATCTAAAAATCGAAGTTCTAACGTTTCATTGGGATTTATATAAAGAGATATATTTGAGATCGAAATATAAAACTCTTTGTTTAGCGAAATTATAGAAATATCACCAGGAATTTCAATTAATTCTCTTACAGATAAATGAGCATCGTATGCCGAGAGATTATGGAAAAATATTGGGAAAAATTTTGCTAATTTATAGTTTAAATTGCAATTATTATGTGCTACACCTCTATATTTGCCTGTTAAGTGACAATGGTATAGAACTCTTTTAGATTGATCAGTGAATAAATTACCGCATATACTACAATTTTGTTCTAAGTCAATTATTTTTTGTTGCTCCATTGATAGCGGATATAAGGGTATCGTTACATTTAAGTGATTTTGATATAACACTAAACAATCATTATATATGCTCTCAACAAAATGTGTTGCACAATCTTCACCATAATATATTCGATATATATCCAAACTATTGTCAAATGAACACTTTATATAATAACTATATGCATACGGTATGTGCTTTTGAATCAAATTTATGTTATCCGAAGTTTTCAGATTCATCCCTTCTAAAATACACTCAAAATCAGCATATGCTACAAAAGGAACATCTAATTGATTTTTTAAATTTTTAAATCTTAAAGTCGTGGTTTCATTTGTGGGCATCTCAGTTATAATTCTATTACACTCCATAATATGTCGTTCCAGTTTGTCGCTATCGTAGAAATGTACAATAGAAAACAGCCATTGCATAGATGAATCTTCCTCGTACTTTTCGTTATTTGTTTGCGAAGTGATCTAATGGAGAAGCAAAGAAATATATATATATTTTTTTTTTTCATTTTCTAATTTAATACTCACTTGGAAATATTTTTAATCCAAGCATAGTGATATTTGTCATCCTTCTCGAGAAGTAGTAGATATATAGTGTGTAAGACGTTGCTAGTTATACCCGTTACTCGTAGAGTAAAAGGGTATACTAGATTCGTCGGAAAGTATGTAACAGGCAGAAGGAAGCGTTTCCGACCCCATAAAGTATATATATTCTTGATCAGGATCACTAGCCGAGTCGATCTAGCCATGTCAGTCTGTCCGTCTGTCCGTCTGTCTGTCCGGATGAACGCTGAGATCTCGGAAACTATGAGAGTTAGGCTATTGAGATTTGGCGTACAGATTCCTGAGCTTCTTACGCAGCGCATGTTTGTTTCAGTAGACTGCCACGCCCACTCTAACGCCCACAAGCCGCCCAAAACTGAAACTCCTACAGTTTTGATGCTAGATAGAAATGTATTGTTCTCATCAATACCTATCGATTGACCTAAAAAAAAGTTTGCCACGCCCACTTAAACGCCCACAAACCGCGAAAACCTGTGACGCCCACAATTTGGATGCTAGATGAAAAATTTTAACTGAAATGTATTGGTGTCGTCAATACCTATCGATTGATCAAAAAATAAATTTGCCACGCCCACTCTAACGCCCATAACGCTTAAATCTGTCTACCGCCGGTAGGTGGAGCATTTTAATTTCGCTTTGCTGCTTGCATATCTCCATTTCCCTTTGAGTAACGGGTATCTGATAGTCGAGGTACTCGACTATAGCGTTCTTCCTTGTTTTATTATTAGTTAAATAATATGGGCCGATAATTGTCTTTTCATCGCTGTCTACACCCAACACAGTTACACTAATTTCAGGATTATTTTCTTCAAATATTTTTATGCTGTCGACCGGTGTGGGAAATTTTAACCCACTAAAATTTAACGATTTATTTCTTAAATTTATTATATCCGATCCAATGTTGTAAATGCCTTTACGTTTATATTGATTGGGTGATTCTTATTACAAGGTAATTTCACAAAAGCCGATATTAATGCCCATTTAAAACAATATTCGTCTCTATTTTGCACGTTGATGCAGGCTTTTATATTTACTATTTCTCTTGGTAAACCAATGAAATTTGAGCCCTTTATTGGCTGATATTTATTTATATTAACTTCTAAATGAACTATTTCAATTAGGGACCAACCACTGTCTCGTTCTTGAAACTCGCTCATTTCACTTTTTATATAGTCATTTAAATTTTTGATTATTTCATTTAGATTTTCAGTCTGACTCATTGTTGGATTTAAGACTTGCATTTTTGTTTGAAATGACTTTAGATTGATTTCACAATGATCTTCACTCTCTTTAATCAAAACATAATTACAGAATTGTTCAAAATTAAATTTGATATTGACGTGTTTTTTTTGAGCTTCTTGGAGTAGAGTGATCACTTGCTCTTTGATTGATTGTTGAAATAAATTGATATCCAAGCATTCTTTATTTGGATTTGTGATTATATAAGTTTCAATACGATTCCGAAATGCACTTCTTATACACCGCAAGTTATCACTTATTTGCGCACCAGATAATTGTTTATGCAAGTTGGTGCGTAAGTGATGCGACCAACTAATTTTAGCAACATTTAGATTACAGACATCACAATATCGTATTTCACTAGCGACAGGATTTGTGTTACTAGGCCCAGGATTGTTATTGTTATGTAAAGGATCACCCATTTTTGTTTTTGTTTTGTTTTAAATATTAATTAAAAAAGTTTATTTTATTTTTTTTCTTATTCGTTACAAAAATTTAAAATATAATTATCCCCTTCTGATTTAAGTTTGACTAGCTTGTAGCCCCCCGTCGCCATGTGCTCCACAGATTTCGATGACAGAGTACTAAAGCGTTCTGGTAAGAACACCACAAAATCTTCAAATGTGATCATAATTTTAGCGCCGAAGCGTGTCTGCTTCACTTTAGCGTTCTGTATCACAATCGGTGTGTCAAACGGGAGACCCTTAACACTCTTAATTGGGGGTAGAGAGACGGCCCCAAGCTCGTTAAACTGTTCTCCAAAGTCAGACATGTTGCTGCTGCTGCTGCTGCTGCTGCTGCTTATAATGCTGATGATGAAGGATTCTTCAAATAGTGTAAGTGAGTTCTTGCTCTGAATTTGACTTCTGCTTTCTGAATTACCCCAGTACTATACATCTCATATTTATACCAGTTTGCGAGACGAAAAAAAATCTGAAAAGAAAGAGAAATAAAATACTTATGTAGTATATTTCAATAAAATAAATACATGTGGTAAGCGATAACAACAATATATATATACACACAACAATGTTTCACGATAACAATATATACATACATAACTTTTAAACGAGAGTGAGAGGACAAGTGGGAGGGGAAGTGGGAGAAGAAGTGGGAGGGGAAGTGGGAGGGGAAGTGGGAGGGGAAGTGGGAGGGGAAGTGGGAGGGGAAGTGAGCGCGGCCCTAGCAGCTTCCACAACAACAACTTCCGCTCGCGATAAGCGCCCCCGCACCAGCGAAACAGTGAGTCAGAACATACAACAAAAATTTATCCAGAACATACAAATACATCCTACTCACGTTGCCGTTTTGGGACAATTGTTACAAGACTCTTTGCCGACAAAGCTCCTTGACGGAGCGGCTGTCAGAAAAGCGCCATGAGAAATCTTATGAGAAACGCAATGGCAACTTACGTAAGGCTTTCGTTGCAGCCCAGAACAACTGCCTCAAGTGCAAGTCACAACATCGGCAAATGTCCCACATTTGCTGCGCTCAGTGTTAATGAGCGGTTCAACTTTGAAAAACAATTGTCATTGTGCCTAAATTGCCTTGGCAAGGGGCACATGGCGGGCAAGTTTAAGTGCCGTGTATGCCGGGGACTACACCACACTAGTTTGCACAGACTCACACATCCTTCTCAGCAAGTCATCACAGCATGACATTTCACAAGCTGACCTTTGCATAACTCAACCACAGGACAACTGTGGGTCCTATAAACAAGCACGAGCTCTTCTCGACTCGGAATCGGAGTTCAACTTTATCAGCGAGGAATTGGCAAAGCGGCTTCAGCTTACCCGTGTTCGGCAGCAGTATGAGATCTGTGGCATTGCAGATGCGCGTGCTAAAATGAAGCTCTCAGTCACCACAACAATAAAGTCAAGAATTGGATAAGGAAAGTGATTGCTTGAATTTGCCATAGCCAAATCGATCACTCGGAGCCAGCCGGAGAGCATTGTTAAGACAAACGGATGGAAAATTCCGGTCGGAATCGAATTTGCAGACCCTTTCTTCTGCAAACCAAGCAAAGTCGATATTTTAATAAGAACCCAGGAATTCTTTGAGCTTTTGGAAGAAGGAAAAATATCTGTTGGACATAATTTACCCTATCTGCAAAATTCTTCACTTGGGTGGCCCTACTGGCAGCAGAATCGACGAGCCTAGGAGTGTATGGGCTCACTCATTTATGTGCAAGGAGGAAAATATTCGCGATGCCAAAGTCAACTTGCAGCGTTTTTGGGAAGTCGAAGAACTGAACACAGATCAGCCGGCTCTCACTGAGGAAGAAGAAGCCAGCGAAAAACACTTCACATCTCATGTGACAGTTAGGACACGTTCAGGTATGCCTACCATTTCAGCAGCCTCCAGAAACTCTTGGCACTTCGATGGAGATGGCATCAAGATGGTATCGATTTTTGCAACTGGAGAAGCGTCTGGAGCGCGACTCTTTGCTGAGGGAAATGTACATCCAGTTCATGAGCGAATATCTCTCGCTTAACCACATGCAGATTAGAATTCATGTTGATATTTCCCACACATTACTTTATTCCCCACTATGGAGTTCTACGTTCAGACAGCTCAACAACGCTACGTGTAGTATTCGACGCGTCAGCTACAACATCGAGTCACCTATCGCTCATCGATATTGTTAGGTTGGCCCAACCATTTAAAGACACTCTTATTAACACTTTTCTAATTTCGCACTCACAGATATGCTCTCATTGCAGACATATCAAAAATGTACCGACAATTTATGGTATACCCTGACGATCTCAAGTTTCAACTGATATTTTGGAGATCTTCACCAGAGCAGCCACTGGAAATCTATCAGCTCAACACGGTGACCTATGGAATGGCATGTGGCAATAAGGAGTCTTCAATTTATAGCCCAACGGAAACAAGAATATCATCCAATTGGTCCATCTGTACTTCTCGAAGACATGTATTTCGACGATCTGCTAACAGGGGCAGGCTCCTTTGAAGAGCTACATCAGAAGGTCCACGAAGTTAGCAAGATTCTCGCGGAAGCAGGATTATCACTTGCAAAATGGAACGCAAGTCACCTCATCGAAACAAATACAGAGTTTCATATCAAGCCAAATGGAGACAGTGTGACGAAGGCTCTCGGCATGTCTTGGAAGCCACAATCGGATGTATTTTGTTTTCGATACGTATTGCCATTGGGCGGAGAAGTTACCAAGTGGCCAGTAATTTCAATCCTAGATCGTATTTACGATCTACTCGGCCTGCTCAGCCCAGTGGTCGTTGGATGGGATGAAACATTACCATCTAACCTCAACGCGGACTGGCATCGAATCGAATTGGATCTCCAGAACATTAATAATATCAAAGTACCACGATTTGTGAATTCATCGCCACAGCAATCTGGACAGATCCATGGGTTTTCATATGCGTCAGAACATGCATATGGCTTTTGCATTTATCTGAGCACGCGAATTAACGGCAAGTTCATATCACGGTTAATATTTTCGAAGTCAAAGGTCGCGCCAACTAAAGCACTTTCGCTACCGAGATTAGAGCTATGTGGAGCACGTTTGTTGTGCAACGTATGGCACATAATTAAACACAAGTTCACAAACTTTACCAATTCGACTTTCTTTTGAACAGATTCGCAAATTGTGTTTGATTGGATCAACTTACATTCATCGCAGCTCAAATGTACCCATAATTTAAGCATAATTGATGTCACCTGGCGACATGTACTAGGAAAGATCAATCCAGCCGACATCGTCTCGTGCGGATGTGCAGCTGCTGTCTTATCGGACACAATTTGGCTCTCAGGTCCTAAATTCCTGACATCGGATCCGGAATGCTGGCCACAATCACCTCCAGATTGTAAATTTGATGATCTCTTAGAGAAGCGCAAGGCAGTCTCGTTCGCATGCAGCAGCACTGGATCAGCAGACAACAAAACGAAGATAGCGAATGATCAACACTTTGTAAGCGTTTTGTTAGAAATTGTCTTTCGAGTTGGATCCTATCGGCGAATTCTGAAAGTACCAGTACACGTCCTTCGTTCAAGACGCATTTTCCCCAACAGAACTGAAACAGGCCTTCACACACATCGTTGCTGCAATCCAAAACGTTCACCACGAATCAAGAAATCAAGGATACAACTTTTAGAGGATTCTCGCCTTACTTGTCAAGGGTTGAAGTCGGACCACTCACCGTTCTACGAGTAGGAGGTCGACTTACTAGAAAACTAATTCCAATTGACGCAAGATAATCCTTGCTCCTTCCAAAGGACCATGAATTTACCTGGAAGATTGTCAACCATCTGCATAGGACCAACATGAACGCGGGAGCCAAAACACTGGCATCATCTGTAGTAAGACAGTGCCTCCACCGCTATCATTACAAGCCCAGACTGGCTAACTGAATAATGGGTTCGCTTCCTTTTGACGTACTTCAGACCGTCCGACCATTTACTGTAACTGAAGTAGATCTATGAGGACCGTTTTTAACATCCTATCGCATACGCAGCAAGGTGCCATATAAGACGTATTTGGTTATCTATGTTTGCTTTTCATCAAAGGTGGTACACATAGAGCTTATCTCAGACCTTTTAACTAATACTTTTATTCTCTTGCAAACCTTGTCGCACATATGGTGATAACGCGACAAATTTTACTTAAAACAGATTCAAGCAAGATCTCTTCAGCCAGCAAAGTAAACAGGACCAGTAAACATTCAGCAACGATAATGGAGTACAATTCTGCTTTATCCCGCCAAGAGCTCCACATTTCGGTGGTGCTGGACGTTCAGAGGATCTCAATGACGGGGAAGCTCATCTTATCACTGGCTCGTCCTATAAGGCAATCCCTGAACCGGCAGTGGATGACAGCAAGTTATCGTATCTTACACGCATGGCATACGCGAAGAGACGCCTATGGGACCTGTGGCGACGCGATTACCTGCACACGCTTCAGATGCGATCGAAATGGACTTCTCTAATGGCAAACCTCAAACCTGGTAAGATTGTTCTCATGCTGGACGCATCATCAACTTGATCGTTGGCGAAGACAACAGGGCTCGTGTGGTCGACATTCAAACGCCTAAAGCAGTTTTACGGCGACCAATCTGCAAGATAGCACCATTGCTAATCTAATATGATGCTTAAAAGCTTGTACACCTTTTAACGGGTGAAGAATTTTTGGACCTTGTATTAAATTCGTATTGAATCATTTATATGAAACATCGCTGTAATCAAACCTAGTCCTAAGCCATGTACCTTATCAACATTCTTGTAAAAATTACATATTCGCAACATGTAACATATCTCTAATTTTGTAGAATGTGGAGACCTTAACCTTTGTTACGTTGTTATGGGATTCCCGATCAATAAACGACTTGAAATCGAACCAGCAAACTGAATGCACGCGTTTGTTTTCATTCTATTATCGCTAGGGAACGTACAGACTTAATAAAATAAAATTTGTATTTTCTTTCGCCGGTCCATCCTACTCTATCTATGCTAAGCAATGGCCGCGAAGAAATCCCTGCGTTATGGAACCGCATCCAGGCAGAGTACGACGTATGTACCGGGTGCATGGTAGCAGCCGGAGAAAGTGTAGCTATTACTTTGCCGGTTCTCCGAGCTAAATACAACCGTTTATGAAAGATGCGGTGCTCAGATCGCGGATATGATAGCGCAAGCTCCCCATTCTGAACGCATTCCTTACAAGTATCACCGGACCTTAGAAGCAATAGATGACGTACGACCGTCAGGTTCGAGTCAATATCAGCCTAAAACATCCGTAGTATTAATTATTACGAGACAAGGGTAGCACCCAAACCCAATGGATGTGACCTTTGTACGAAGGAAAGCCATCCTGCCGCACATCTGCACGATTTCTCCAGATGACGGTCGACTACCGGTTGGCATATATGAAAAGAAAGCAGCTGTGTCTGAAATGTTTCGCACGAGGGCATCAATCCTACTCCGAGACCCAGATCAAGATCAACCCGTACACCCGTTCCCACCGCCACCATCTCCACGGACTCACCAGTCCCAAACAACTTTACTTTTACCCCTATAACTGACATCTGTCACCCAGGGTCGAATTTCACAGTTCGTGCCCTGATTGATTCAGGTTCCGAGGCAACCATTATCCCTGAGCGGCTTTTGGAACTAATTAGGTTGCCTCAACAAGTTATCCAATATCCATTATCAGGCTTACAGTATCCGCTGAATCCAAAAAGTTCTGTCAGTTTACCATTCGTTCTCCGAAGAGGCCTAGCTCGTGTTTAACTACGACTGCTTACGTTCTTCCGCAATCGGAAGGAAGCCTTCCATCTTGTCCGATTACGCAACAGTTTCTGGACAAACTTATTACCAAAGTTTGCAAGGTGAAGGAACGGAAAGTAAAAGTGGAAAAAGCATCCGATTTGACTTGTGAGAAAAATTTTTTCCGGACTACAGCGAGAGAAGATAGTGGGAGGTATATATAGTAAGCTAGAGGTGGAGAAACATTGATGCCAACATCGATCACATCGATGTTTTCGAAAAATCGGCAACATCGATGTTTACCGGGGCATCATCGATGTTTTTCCATTCCTAAGGCACATAGAGGAGGATGACGAGTTGTTAGTACATATATCATTTAATTTTTTTATAAATTATTTACAGAATATTGTTATTTTAGTTTTACTTGTTGGTTGTGTGGGTGTGATTGTGGTGGTACTTAAACATGGAGAGATTTTTGAAAAGTAAGTATAAATATCCGAATTTATCTTACGTATTTTTATACCCTTGCAGAGGGTATATTGATTTCAGTCAGAAGTTTGCAACGCAGTGAAGGAGACGTTTCCGACCCCATAAAGTATATATATTCTTGGTCAGCATGACTAGACGAGTCGATCTAGCCATGTCCGTCTGTCCGTCTGTCCGTCCGTTTCTACGCAAGCTAGTCTCTCAGTTTTAAAGCTATCGGGCTGAAACTTTCCCAAAAGTTTTACTTCTCTTGCAGGTAGTATATAAGTCGGAACCAGCCGGATCGGAAAACTATATCTTTTAGCTCCCATAGGAATAATAGGAAAAACAAATTTAAAAAATTATATCTATGGTGTTTTTTACCATATAACCTCCTAAGCTTGGAAATAACATTTTTTAATTAGTTTTGAATTTCGAATTTAATTTTATCAAAATCGGAAGACTATATCATATAGCTGCTATAGGAACGGTCGTAAAATTGGTGGAAAAATAATATGAGACAAATTATAGCTTCGGTGTTTTTCTACATATAACCTCCAACGCTTGGAAATAACATTTTTTAATTAGTTCTGAATTTTGAATTTAATTTTATCAAAATCGGTCGACTATATAATATAGCTGCCACAGGAACGATCGGAAAATTGGTAGGAAAATAATATGAAACAAATTATAGCTTCGGTGTTTTTTAACATATAACATCCTACGCTTGGAAATAACATTTTTTAATTAGTTCTGAGTTTCGAATTTAATTTTATCAAAATCGGACGACTATATCATATAGCTCCCATAAGAACGATCGGAAAATTGGTAGGAAAATAATATGAAACAAATTATAGCTTCGGTGTTTTTTGACATATTGTGAGGAGTTGAATAACTCCCCACAAATAGAAGCAGCAGCAGATGGCCGGCCGCTTACCAGATACGCGGCGAATTCGCGTAGTAACGGCGCGGCGAGGAGCACGAGAGAGTTTGGAGACCAAGGGTGGAGATCGAGAGAGTTTGGAGACCAACGGAGGAGAGCGAGAGAGTTTGGAGACCAATGAAGGAGAGCGAGAGAGTTTGGAGACCAAGGATGGAGATCGAGAGAGAATGGAGACTTCGCGGGCAGAGCAAGAGTGCCGTGTGCAAAAGCGGATAACGGAACTCCACCGGACTTTGGACTCTCCCGTGAACTTTGGACCGGGAGAAGAAGTGTCACATCTCGACAGTGGAGTGGCACACAGGCGTGCCACAAACATCATGGGAATCAGCGGGACGGCAGCTGTGGGCAGAGCATCGGTTGGAAGCGGTACGTGAAGGACAAGTGGGTCAACCAGGAGGCACGGACTTTGGACCCGGAGTGGAGAGATCCAGCGGGCCGTGCGCAAAAGGGAAGTAACGGTTCCCGGAGGCCCTATATAAGGCCGCAGAGCGTTGGCAGCTGGATCAGTCGATCACAAGGAGTCAAACCGTCAAGATACCAATACCTTCCGTCAGAAGATACCAAAGTGAACAATCAAACAACCAGATAATCTACAAGGGAACAACAGCAAGTCGAGTCGCCAGAGAAGCAGCGCCGTGGGAGCCTTCGAGGAGCGAGATTGCTACGTCGAGACGTTCGGGATTGGGATACCAGGAATCTCCGAATTGAGACGCAGGTAGCTGAGATCCAGAGGGCATCACACGGCTAGGTCAAGGCGGTCGATTAACCCTGTCCACAAAGTCCTGGCGTTACGCCTGGAAAGAGTATAACAAGCCAGAAGGGAGAGCGGTCGATCGGTAC
Source organism: Drosophila suzukii (assembly GCF_043229965.1). Lineage (NCBI taxonomy): Eukaryota > Metazoa > Arthropoda > Insecta > Diptera > Drosophilidae > Drosophila > Drosophila suzukii. Next base: position 27,494,106 of record NC_092082.1, on the reverse strand, counting down.
GGTCTCGAGTGGGATTGTCCAGAAGAGCCCTACGGATTCGACTTGCGAGGTTCCGGAGCGCCGTGCCCGAACCCCGAGTATAACAAGCCAGAAGGGAGAGAGGTCGATCGGTACGGTCTCGAGTGGAATTATCCAGGAGAGCCCTACGGATTCGACTTGCGAGGTCCGGAGCGGCGTGCCCGAACCCCTAGTACCAAAAGCCACGCGGAAACGTCCCGGACAAAAAGCAAAAGGGTGAGGCTAGGGTGGAACGTTCGTTTACACTAGGCGTGGAAGCGACCGCCTTGACTGTCCGCGCGGGCTGAGCAGAAACCCCAGTGGGACCATCCGGGACAGAGCAAGGGACAGGCGGCGGTGTGTCGAAAGGAGCGATCCTGGAGAGCGCAGCTACTGTTCACCCTAGTCTGAGAATGGTGACGCTTCCCTAAGCCCGTACGGCCGATACCCCTCTCGAGTCCGAGTCGGTACCAGCAGTAACCAAGTCACGCGTGAGAAGCGAACAGCGAGCGAGCGTCTTCAGGGAGCTGCGAGGATCTTCAGGGAGCGGCGAGGATCTTCAGGGAGCTGCGAGTATCTTCGGGGAGCTACAGGACCGAGTCATCAAGGCGAGAGGTCGTCGAGTCAATCAGGACCCGCAATAAACCCAATACGAGCCCGTGAATTCTGTGCTTTCTCACTGAGCTACTGGGCGGTCACGTTAATATAAATTTGGTGGGACGAACACACAATATACTGAGCTAGCCGCACGAATCTCGTAGCGAGCAGACCATAAAAAATCAGTTCGTTACAATATTATCGTATACTATTGGGAATATAATTTTTTGTTTTTTTAAATTTAATAATTATAGCTGCAAGGGTATATAAGCTTCGGCTTGCCGAAGCTAACTTCCTTTCTTGATGTATATACAATTTCAAAAAAGCATTGTTGATGAATATCTGCAGAAAATCATATATATATGCAGTTCTGCTGAGAAGCACATGAACATTTGAATTTTTGGTTTTGCATTGAATTGACACCAATACAGTTTATTTTTTATAGGAAACGCAAACGAACAGCCGAAGCCCGATGAAGATCAAAAGGGGAGGAGGCGTGATGTGCCTATAGCGTGGGATCACTTTAAAAAAAAAACAGCAAAAAACGCATGGAATATGCAATTACTGTGGTAAGGCAATTAAGACGTGTGGAAACACGTCAAATCTTATGGACCACTTAAAGCATGTTTATGCTGTTGGGTTAAAGTCATAACTGGCCAGAAAACAAAAGCATTAGAAAACTTTAAGCTCCTCTTTTTTAACAAAAACTATCATGTAAATAATATGTTAATATATATAGTAGAGTTAGGGATAGTTAAGTAGTAAAGTAAGGTTAGTAAAGTAAGGATAATAAAGTAAGGATATTATGGTAGGGATAGTACAATATCCTAAAGAAGTAATTTTTTTTTTGGAGCATGTATATAATGAAAAATGATATTTAATTTGTTTTTTTTTTAGTTTTTATTTACAAAGTAAGGATAGTAAACTAACAATTTTATTTTAATTTGTTTTTCTTTTCGTTTTTATTTTAAAAGTGAAAATTAAAATGGATAATTTTTTATTGAACATTAGATTTTTATTTTTAAACATTACATAATAAAATAAATTTCAAATACACTAAAAAAACTGCTTATTTTTTTTATTTAAAACATCGATGAAACATCGTGACCGTGAACATCGATGTTTCTCCACCTCTATAGTAAGCCTTCCGTTTCGTGGCCCCGAAAACGTAAAAAGCGCTCTCGGACACTCCAGATCCTTTGCGTTGTCACTATTCCTCATAACCGAGCAACGCCTAAAGAGGGACAGCCGAAAGAAAACAAATATGAGAGTATCTCGATCTCAACCAAATGAGAGAGGTCCTTTCTACCCATGGTTCCGCCAGCTATTACTTTGCGTATCATGCCGTGCTGAAGCCGGAAGCCCTTCAGAGAATAAGGTCAGCTTAAATGAAATTTGTTCATGCTGAAGCTTGTAGTCCAATCTAACCATCCAGAACCTGAAGTGGCGATATTTCCGATAGGTGCCGATATCTTATTCTCCAACAGCGAGGGGTACTTTCGAGATTCTGAATTACAGACGGTAATTGGTAACTTTTTCTGCAACAATTTGCTACTGACGTGCACCTCAGCCATCCAAGAGCGAGCAGCGTCATTCTCAATAACAAGTATGTAGACTATGTCCCTAGATTCTACGGGCTTTCCATTAAGAAAATGGACCTTGAGCCACAAAGAAATCTTAAAGCATATCCAAAGCGATCATCCTCTTAAAAAAGTTTTTCTCGAGACCGACCAAGACTCTCGAGGTTCGTTGGAAAGCGACATCCGATGATTTTTTTTCGTCCCACAAGATTTAGCAACTGAGATTGCCCCCACGAAACGCCAAGTCCTTTTCCAAATTGCCAAACTGTTTGACCTAGTAGGCTGGCTTTCTCCATTTATTGTGCGTGCAAGAATCGTTATGCTAAAGATCTTCAGGATCGAAACCAATGGTGGAGCAGCTTTCTCCAGAGCTATTCGGTCCCAGATCAGGTTTGAATTCCAAGATGGGTTCCTTCCGTCCAGAATTCCGCGTAGAGCATCACGGATTCTGTGACGCCTCGCAAAAAGCATTCGGAGAGGCGATCTATGTGCGCGACAATGGTGCACTTAATCACGGCCAAGACGCGTGTAGCCCCAGTCAAAACGGTGTCATTTCCAAGGCTGGAGCTGTATGGAGCTCTACTGCTGTCCGAGATGGCCGAGGCCATCCTTCCGAGTATGCCAAGGCTGACCTCGAAACTCCATTACTGGACCGATTCCACCATTGTGCTAGCATGGTTAGTCAAACCAGCGTCTCATTGGACAACGTTCGTTGCCAACAGGATGACGAAGATCACCAAGTCGCATTTTGACAGACACAGCCTTCTCACAAGACGGACATATCGACACCTGATAACGACTAAAATGCAGGTACCAAAACGGCAAATTATTAATGTTTGCTGCCATAGGAGAAATTGTCGATTATATACCTATTATAACAGCAGTTTCTAGCACTACATGATATGATGATATGCACCCTCAAAAACCCCGATATCAGCACAAAATAATGGGTGTTCAATCCTGCGTTTTATTATCAGAAGAAAACCAGACTACCTGACTCTAACTACCCTGGAAAATTCACCGGACGCACCTAAGGAAATTCAATTTATTGAGCGCAATGCTGAAGATAACGAAAAACGCACAACCCTCAACAACGCTCCAACGCAATCAATATCGGTGTCGCCACGCGCTGACTCCATTGGCTGCTGATGATGCTCGTCTTGGCTCGTCGACGCGTTGACTCGGTGATCGCGGACTCCTTGCTCCGTCCTGTAGCTCGAGATGCCTTGAGATCGCCTTGGACTCGCAGAGAGATCACCAGTTCGGTCTTAAGGAAGCGTTACCCTACTGCGACCTGTTCGTCCTCCAGGACAACGCCTTTCGAAACAACGACCGCCTGTCGCTTTCTTGACGAGGCTACCGGTGATGTCCAGTGATGTCGAAGCCGATTTCCCCTGCGCTGTTCCTTATCATGCTTGCTGCGAGGCTAGACGTATCGAGATCTCTGGCTCTTAGGATCTTTGCTTCTCCAGGACAACGCCTCTTGAATGCCTCACCCGGTCGACTGCTCGCCCTTCCTGGCTGGTAGTGTGGCACTGGCTGGTAGTTTGACACTAGAGGTTTCAGTTAGTTGCTGTTCTGGGACTTCGCCGGTAATCGCTGGGCTCTCCAGGACAAGGCCTCTTGAAACCGCAAACCGATGGACCGCTCGTCCTTCGGCCAAGAACATGCTCTATTGGGCAAGGCACACTGTGTTTAGACACCTTTTCCATCGAGCTCATGGTTCCTTGTCGCAGGAGTCTATTGCTGTGGTCGTGCCAAGAGTAGGAACGTATTGCCTTGACGTGGACGTTTGATGCTTCCAGGTCCTCAGCTACCAGTGTGCCAATCCCAAACGTGTTGATGTAGCGATCTTACTCCTTGAAGGCTTCCCACGCCGCTGCTTACGACGACATCACTTGTTGTTGAACTACTGTGTAATTCGGACCTCGCCAAGATTCAGCCGGGTTTGGGCCCCTGGAATTTCCCCTTTCCCCTTCTCCGCAACTCGTGGGATTAAGTATGGACAACAAAAAAAATATAAAACAAAAAACAGAGACGGGAACTCTTAAAAAACCCACGGAAATGACGAACACTGGATCCAACATCCGCACCAGCACGGTCCTGAAAGGTCCAAACTGGGGATGTTGGGTAACAAAAAGCCAGCCGCGAACGCCACGGGCGCTTCTGCTCCCAAAACAGCAGTAGGTACAGCCAAGGCGCTCGGGCCACCCGCTGGCGCCAATAAATTTACTAACGCAGAAAGGCGGACTGCCGCCCAGACTCTGCGCTCTCATGACAGAAGCAATATTGCCACACCTTCGCCTGAATGGCTATAGAAGGTGGAATGGGCAAGGAACGTGCTTCCTAATTACGGGCAGGATAAGCACACCCAAGATGGGGCTACGGCGAAATAGCATACCACCCGGACCATCGGCGAAGAGATCCAAAATCCAGCCATCGGTCTCTTTCGCCGAAATCACCAAAGACCGAGTAAGACTCGGTCTCATAGACAAGGGCAATCCGGAGCGCAGGATTCCCAGGATTAAGTGGAAGGCAGTGGAGTCCCAGCTTTCCCTCATTTGCCTGCGCATGGTGCGGGAGAAGCCAGGTACATCGCCCTGCTGCTTGGACGCGGGCTGGTACAAGGGCAGCGTCAAGGTGGTGGCCTGCGATAGTCAGCGGTCGGCTGATTTATACAAACAGGCGACGAGCAAGCTCAGTGAGGTTTACGAAGGGGCGAACATCGTCGCACTAGACTGGTGTGATGTCCCCAGTAGGTCCGAGCTCGGACTTCGCTCCCAGCAGCGATCAAGGTGCCGGAGGACATCCTCTACATGTTGCAGGAATGCAAACCGCACCTCCCTGGAAAGTCGTCAAGGTGGAGGAGCATGAAGGGGATGCCAACCAGGCGGTGTTGGTCGTAAACAAGGAGTCAGTTGCTCCAATCGAGACTGCTCGAGGAGTGCTGAACTTCGGGTTTAGTGCAATCCACATAAGCAGAGAGATGCGAGCGCTCGGACCGGCTATCGAGGACGTGGACCTCAGCGACACAGAGGAGGCCATCGTCACTGTGGTGGAGGTTGCAGCTGTAGATGCCAAAAAGACGTCTACAAATTAACCTGCACCACAGCAAAGCAGCGTCTGCTGCACTTTTGCTTCGCCTGACCGAAGGCGGAGCCGACCTAGTCCTAGTACAGGAACCTTGGGTAGTAGGAGGTAAGGTTGCTGGACTAGGAACAAAGGAATACATCTTATGCTTGACACCAAAGAAGGTAAAATTTGAACCTGCGTATTAGCCAAAAGACATCTTAGTATATTTCTGCTTCGCAATTACACCAACGGAGATAACACCGCAGTAAGTCTGGAGCTGTAAAGCGGGTCTATAAGGATACTAGCGGCCTACTTGGCCTTTGAAAAGTAAACCCCCCAGATGCAATGGTCAGAGGACTGGTAGAAAAATGCGAAAAGCTCAGGAAAGGTTTGGTAATGGGCTGTGACGCCAACGCCCATCACGACCAGTGGGGTTGCCCAAACTATAACGACAGAGGGGAGTCTCTATTTGAATTTCTTCTAAATTCGAACCTATTCTTATGCAATAGGGGCAATGTCCCTACCTTCATATCTAAAGCTTTCCAAACAATCATAGATCTAACATTGGTATCAGACTCATTCAGGCGCAGTTTCTGACGAGCACTCTTTTTCAGACCATAGATTCATAGAAACAATGTTGTCCCTTGTTTCGCCCTTGCCGGTCAGTTTCGATAACCCCAGACGAGCTGACTGGCACAGGTACAAAGAAGATGTCTTTTTAACAGAGCAAAGGCGGGAAATGGCAGAACTACAAGTATGAACTAGCCTCTTAAAAAAAGGCCATTAGAAGAGCAAAACGAATTGCACGGCAGACCTTCTGCTGTGACATAGAAAAAACGACTGATGCCGCAAGGCTCAGGAAAATGCTCTCTAAGACAGCCACACCTTTGTGCTATCTTCAGAAAGCAAACTGATCATGCTCGGACTCCAGTAAAGAGTCCTTGGATCTGCTCCTAGACGCTCATTTCCCGGGGAGCCAACAGACGGGTCATCCTCCAGAAAGAGGAGTAGGAGAGGGAATCGAATTAGATCCACTCCTATAAGACCGCAACATGAAATGGTTCATAGTTTGAAACTATACAAATTTCCGGGACCGAACAGGATAGCACCGGCACACATCCATCAAGCAGGACAAATAGCCATATACTGGTTGAAAAAAATCTTCCACTCCATCCTGGCGGTAGGAGAGCTACCAACAGCATGGCAAGAAACGAAGGTGGTTTTCATTCCCAAGGCAGGGAAGGCCACCCACACCATAGCAAAGGATTTTAGGCCAAAAAGCCTAACATCATTCCTGCTAAAGAGCTTTGAAGGAATGATAAGCCTACACATAAGGGCCACTATCGACCCGACACAAATATCAGAGGTACAACACGCTTACACCAAAGGTAAGTCAATCGAATCGGCGCTACACTTGGTAGTAAGCAGCATCGAGAAATCACCCAGCATCAATGAACACACACTGATCGCCTTCCTCGACATAGACTGTCGCAGATCTCTCCACGAGATGGCTAGTCACTTTACTATCAGCCTAATATGAGTTCCGGGTCACCGGGATATCGTAGGAAACTGCAGAGCGGACGAGTTAGCGAGGCAGGGCACCATCCTGCCTCTCCTTCCAGGAAAGGAGAATGTCGGCACGCCATTCTAAGTATACAAAACTTTTTTAACAAACAAGCCAACACCCATTGGCAAAACGCACCGCAGTGTCGTATCTATCACCAGACATGGCCTGTGATAAGCAATAAATAAACCTCGGAACTACTCAAATTCAGACGCACAGAGTGTGGCATGCTACTTCGAGCTCTTACAGGCCACTGGCTCGTTGGCACACATGTCCGACTACCGCCCTAACCTAACCTAACCCCACCTATGGCATAACGTTCTGCCCTCAAAGTCTTCACTCTCTCTCTCTCTAAACTCTCATTCTACAAACGCTCATTCTCCAACATCTCTTTCTCCAAACGCTATTCCTCCAACTTCTCACCATTACCAGGTAATGATGAAATGGCAAAATTGGGTTTGCCAGTACAGCTCTCGGTTGAGTAGTTCTTTTTTTTTTCTCCTATTAGACCATGTCGTTGGTTGTCCTTGGGGACAATGCCCCCAGCTGTTTTAGATACCCTGTGGTTCGGTGTTTGTGTGTGCGCGACTTGTGTTACTTTCCTTTCTTTCGCGCATACTCCTTTCTACGAGTCGTAATTGGTTGACTCTGGCTCGCGCCCGACGCAGAAACCGTTGCCTCGACGTCGGGGTCAGCGTACTTATTAATCGTGCCCTTGTGCCGTATCCTTATGATTGTCCTTTCTGCGTGGCGTATGGATGACTCTCGCTTTGGCCTGACGCACAGTCCTGTTGCCTCAAAGTCTGGATCAATGCAAAATCCTGACCGTTTTCTTGCGCCGTATCCTAGGTTATGTCCTTTCTTCCTGGCGTAATCATGGATGACTCTGGAAAAAGCCCTACGCTGAATCTTGCTGCCTTTCAGTCTGTGCTGTATCTTTGTGAATGTCCTTTCCGCCCGCCAAATGCCCGACGCGGAATCCTGTTGGCTGCACTTGTTGTTAATCCAACATTGTGTCCGCAGGCTGTTGCTTGTGTTTTGTCATACATCGTGGCCAGTTTCGAGGCGAATCATTCGGTCGCTTTGTATAGGTGGTGTTCCTTGGTCTACTCTACGTCGTCCACCGCTGGCGTCCATTGCCTCCTCCTCAGATTATATTGTCTGGATTAGTTCTGGAATGCCTTTTCCAGATTTCACCGTACGATCTCAAAGATCTCCCTCAGTTTGTTGGCGTTTTCTAGTCAGGTGCCTAAGGTTTCCCTATCGTACAGGGCGCTCGGTAGTCGTGGCTTCCTGCCTTGGGTAAGAAATGACGGAGGATAATGGATCCCGATATGCTCGTGTTCACTGCTAGCATAATCTCCGGCCACTTCTCGTCCCAGTTTCTCTGGTCCTTTCCTTTTAGATTTTCTTTCGGCGTGTAGGGTGCGATGAACTGCTGTCTGATACCCATTTCCGTTGTCCGTTATGACCACCTTCGGGACCCCATACCTTGTAATTATTCCATCCCTAAACACTTTTTAAGCCACTTGGCTGTCACACTGCACAGCGGCATTAGATCCGTTCACTTCGAGAACCTGTCTATTAGGACCAGCACCAATTGGTTGCCGTGCTGAGATCGTTGAAGGGATCCGATGAGGAGTCCGCTTATATCGTTTCGCACGGTTCCTCTGGCCCTTAGGTTAGTATTTTGCCAACCGCCTCGTATTTTCTTACATGGGAGAGAGGTATGGGTCTCTATGCATACCTGGCCAGTATAGTGCTGCGAACCGTGCAATTGTCCATCGGCTTCCTACGGGCCCTATCGTTGCAGGGGTCCGACGAAGTTCGCGCATTCCTCCCACGGTTCCTCTGGCACTTGGGAACTTTAGAATAGAACTTTGGCTTAAATATCATGCGTATCTCGCGTTTTGTGACATGGGTTCGAGAATTTCTTTTCGCACATGTCCCTGATCCAGCTGCAACCTCCTGGATCCAGTGTCGGCATTGTCTCCTTTATGCCTCGTAGCGTCTCTGGTAGTGGCTTTCTTGACAAGGCGTCCGCCACCACGTTTAGCTGACCCCTTATGTTATTCTCGAGGTCGTATTGTTGAAACTCCAGAGCCCATCTAGCAATCCTTCCTGAAAAGATTTCGATGCTGTTAAGCCACATGGTCGGTTACTATTTTCATGTGGTAACCTTCCAGATACGGCTTGAGCTTTCGAACCGCTCAGACAATTGACAAGCACTCCTTTTCCGTTGTTGAATAATTTTTCTCAGCGCCATTCAGCGTTCGGCTTGAGTAGGAGATTACTTTTTCGTCTCTTTCGGTTTCTTGAGTTAGCTTTGCTCCGATGCATCAGTATTTTTGAGATTGATGGCGAATACCTACATTGGCATCGGTTTCACGACTTATTTGTGGATCTAGTTCTTAATAATAATACCTCGAGTCACAAAATAAAGGTATCCAATCCAGCGGTTTATAATAAGAAGAAAACTAGATAAACAGACTCTAACTGCTCTGCAAAATTCAGCGGTCGCATTAAAGGAAATGCCATTTATTGAGCGCCATGCTGAAGATAGCGATATTGTTGTGCCCTCAACAACGCTCCAATGCAATCAATCAGTCCACCACGAAGAGAGGTGTTACGTACGTCCTCCCCATACGAAGATTCACCCCAGCGAAACAACTGTCTTAAGTTAATTGTCAGATTGATAAGGATAAACCAGCAATACAATTCGACAACTCACGGGTGTCGCGTGGCTAGAACAACGACCACGACCACGACTCCTAAGATAGGGGAAATAGAGAAAAAGTTTCCCTAGGTGGGAACACCTAGTTAATTCATATGGGGGGCTGGCGAAAGTTCTAGTCCGGTATAAAAGACCCCAGCCAAATAGAGAAGATATACCGAATTTGTTCTGATCTCCCTGGCACTGGTTTAGAAGTGCAACTCCCTGAAGTGAAGATCACGACTGGAAGAAGACAAGTGCCCCGAAGGAAGTTCCCATCCTTCCCTGGAAGCCAACCTGCCTGGGAGAAAATCCTTTTTACCGGTCCAGCAATCGACCGCATCCTGAAAAAACTCTACCTACTCACCCCGAAGGACGACGAGTTTTGGTGAACCAAGCAAAATTCGGTATTCGGTCTCTGTTGTACACGGACGCGTTTTATATTTGCTCCTACATTTATTCGCCTAGTGTCTTAATAACCGATCTGATATATTCCCAAAGTTTACATTTTCAATTCGGTTGAGGACGCCGTTTGCATGCAAATTAGTTATTTGTGTTAAAACCATTATCTTTATTATTATATTGGATAATAGTTTAGACGCGGGTGCTCTGTGCATTGTTGTTGTTTCTTATTTACATTGTTGTTTTGGCGCTCTCTCGCACCGTTCCTTCTGCTTCATTCTCCCAACGTCAGTCACCGGCTCTCATTTTCGAGTTAACGGGTCTTTTGCTGAATTGGTCTTACCGCTCTCTTTTCTTATCTTTCCTCTTCGTTTTGCAAAGCCACACAGCTGTTTGTTGGCACTCATCTAAAGCTTCCTACTTTTTCTACTTTTTCTACATTCTACATTTAACTGACCTCAACTTGTAAACAATGTCTGTCTGCTGTGTTGTTGGTTGCCAATTTGTTGGTAAAATCACTTCTCGGCAGCCAATTGTTAGTTGCTGGTTATGTGAGAACATTGCGCACGCAAAATGTGCAGACTTTGGGCATAGTGCTGCCCAAATTGCGGATCGCACTAGATCTAATGCTAACCTGGACTGGACGTGCCCTACATGCCTACATATCAAAATCGATATAAGAGCATTTATGAGGCAAACGGAGCTGGAGTTCCAGGCATTACGTGCTGGATTTACGGACTTATTAAGTCGATTTAATGTCTGCGACTCCAACTTTAAAGGTCGGATTCTTCTAAGTCAATCTTCATTAAACATAAATCGTAGTCCTACACTGCCTAATGTCTCTTTAAATGTTCCAGATCTCTCGACCAACATCTCTCTTCCCAGCCCCACTGCAGGCTATGTGTCGTGCGACGAGGATGATCCCAATGGGATCGAGTCATCAACGAATGACGCCACGGGGCAATCGCTGCCAGATTCAGGGGCTGTAGTTTCGCCTGAGTCATTAAGGCCTACTAACCGTTCACCGGCTGTTGCCACTTCCGGGGCTCGCCGCACCTTGTACTGCCTATAGCTAATACCCTTGCACCTCCTCCTGTCCCACTTACTAGCATGATCCCTAGGAAAAACACGCATAGCCCTGCTCTCTCTTCTCCGGTACCACTCACTGTCATGGTACCTAGGAAATCTATTTTTGTGTCTAGGTTGAATGCAGCAATATCAGTAAATGACGTTATGCATCATATTGTCACAAACCTCTCCCTTCCCAATCAAAATGGTATTGACATCACCAAATTTAATTTTAAACAGAAAAGAGATTACTCTTCATTTAAAATACTTGTTCCGGATGGGCTGTTCTCTAAACTTATTTACCCCAATTTATGGCCTGCTGATATAATTGTCCACAAGTATATAAAAAACAAGGAAGAACGCTATAGTCGAGTACCTCGACTATCAGATACCCGTTACTCAGCTATATGGAGATATGCAAGCAGCAAAGAGAGATTAAAATGCGCCACCTACCGGCGGTATACAGATTTAAGCGTTATGGGCGTTAGAGTGGGCGTGGCAAATTTTTTTTTTGGTCAATCGATAGGTATCGACGAGACCAATACATTTCAGTTAAAATTTTTTATCTAGCATGAAAATTGTGGGCGTCACAGGTTTTCGCGGTTTGTGGGCGTTAAAGTGGGCGTGGCAAACTTTTTTTGAGTCAATCGATAGGTATTGATGAGAACAATACATTTCAGTTAAAATTTTTATTCTAGCATCAAAACTGTAGGAGCCACAGTTTTGGGCGGTTTGTGGGCGTTAGAGTGGGCGTGGCACTGTGCTGAAACAAACTTGCGCTGCGTAAGAAGCTCAGGAATCTGCACGCCAAATCTCAATAGCCTAGCTCCCATAGTTTCCGAGATCTCAGCGTTCATCCGGACAGACGGACAGACGGACATGGCTAGATCGACTCGGCTAGTGATCCTGATCAAGAATATATATACTTTGTGGGGTCGGAAACGCTTCCTTCTGCCTGTTACATACTTTCCGACGAATCTAGTATACCCTTTTACTCTACGAGTAACGGGTATAACAAGGAAGAACGCTATAGTCGAGTACCTCGACTATCAGATACCCGTTACTCAGCTAAATGGAGATATGCAAGCAGCAAAGCGAGATTAAAATGCGCTACCTACCGGCGGTATACAGATTTAAGCGTTATGGGCGTTAGAGTGGGCGTGGCAAATTTTTTTGGATCAATCGATAGGTATTGACGAGACCAATACATTTCAGTTAACATTTTTTATCTAGCATGAAAATTGTGGGCGTCACTGGTTTGGGCGGTTTGTGGGCGTTAAAGTGGGCGTGGCAAACATTTTTTTGGGTCAATCGATAGGTATTGATGAGAACAATACATTTCAGCTAAAATTTTTATTCTAGCATCAAAACTGTAGGAGCCACAGTTTTGGGCGGTTTGTGGGCGTTAGAGTGGGCGTGGCACTCTACTGAAACAAACTTGCGCTGCGCAGAAATCTCAGAAATCTGCGTGCCTAATCCCAGTATTGTAACTCTCATAGTTTCCGAGATCTCAGCGTTCATCCGGACAGACGGACAGACGGACATGGCTAGATCGATTCGGTTAGTGATTCTGATCAAGAATATATACTTTGTGGGGTCGGAAACGCTTCCTTCTGCCTGTTACGAATCTAGCATACCCTTTTACTCTACGAGTAACGGGTATAAAAATAGCTCCCTTTCCATGACTTCTTTGTCGGCGCCCAGCTCTGATATAAATTCAAAAAACTAAATTTCCTAATTCACTATCAGAATGTTCGGGGGCTTCTTAGTAAACTCTCTACGCTTTATATAAATAGTTCAATTTTTGAGGCCAATGTTATTGTACTCACTGAGACCTGGCTTAACCCATCCGTACACGATAGTGAGATTTTGTCTAATAACTTTTTTGTTTATCGGAAGGATCGTCAGACCCGTCTAGGTGGAGGCGTTCTTATTGGAGTCAAATCCAATTTAACTTCTGAGTTTGTTGATATTTCTGAATCATCAGGTATTGCATTTTTTTCCGTAAAATTATCTTTCCCAAAAAGAAACATTTTTTTAACCTGCTCGTATATATCTCCTGGCTCTGAATTGAACGTGTATCTATTGCAGCTGTCCGCCATACATTATATCTCCTTGTTGCTTACTGAAACTGACCAACTTATTGTGCTTGGTGACTTTAATCTTCCCAATATCTCTTGGTTGGAGAGCAGGGACTCATTAGCAATGATTCCTAGGATGCAAAATGATTTTATTGATGGTCTTGTTGAACTATCTTTGCAGCAAGTTAACACGATTCCCAATCATATTGGTCGTCTTCTTGACTTAATCTTTGTTTTTGATAGTAGCGATGCTGAAGTCAGTCGTATTTCGCCACTATCTTTACCTGAAGATTGTTATCATCCTACCCTTCAGCTCTGTATTAATGGATTTTTTAGGACTGCAATAAATGTACTGCCTAGTTTGTGTTTTAAGAGGACTGATTACGGCAGACTAGTGGAATCTTTATCGACAGTAAACTGGTCCTTTCTAGTTGACCTTCCTGTTGATGATGCAGTTAGCTACTTTTATGAGATCCTTTACCGTCTATTTGATGAACACGTCCCTCTTTCCTCCATGAAGAATTCTTACAGCACTCCATGGTTTACCCGTCAACTATCTTATCTGAAGAATAAAAAAACCAGACTTTTTAAACGGTTCAAAATATCCGGCTTACAGACAGACTTCACCAAATATAGTTCAGCTAAGGTGGAATTTCTCCAGTACAATTCTGACTGTTACAAAAATTACCTATCTCGTTGCAAGCGGGATTTCAAAAGTGTTCCTAAGCTTTTTTATTCTTTCGTCAATTCTAAACGAAAATCTAACTGCTTCCCTCCTTCTCTTCAATAATAATGTAGCATCTGATGATAATGATATTTGCAACTTATTCGCAGACTTTTTTCAATCGACATATACGAAATGCAATAATGTCATTAATAAAGATTATCCATACCCACTTCCTCATTTGAACTCTATCTTCAAACCAGCAATTTATGTATCTGATGTTCTTCAGAGTCCTAATACTCTCAAGCTCTCATTTTCACCGGGTCCTGACAGAATACCAAGTTGTATTCTTAGGAATTGTTCATCTTATCTTGCTCTTCCCTTAACATTGATATTTTATCTGTCCCTAAGTCAATGTAGATTTCCATCCATATGGAAGGAATCCTTTATTATACCATTGTTTAAAAAAGGGAACAAGTCCGATATCTCAAACTATCGCGGTATTGCTAAACTCAGTTCTATTCCTAAACTTTTTGAAAAAAATTTTGCCTGTCAGTTGCAGCATCATTGCAGGTCTATTATTTCACCTAGATGTCGCTCTACTTCTACAAACCTACTTGAATTTACGTCTTTAATTACTAGAGGTTTTCTGACACATCATCAAACTGATGTGATTTATACCGATTTTTCTAAAGCTTTTGATTCAGTGAACCATAGGATTCTTATTTATAAATTGTCCCTTTTAGGTTTTCCACCCAACCTACTAGAGTGGATACTTTCCTACCTTTCTAATAGAACTCAAATGGTCTGTTTTAATAATAAAATTTCCAAAATAATTAATGTTACTTCTGGAGTGCCACAGGGTAGCCACCTGGGACCTTTACTTTTTGGCTTAATGATTAATGATCTACCTTATGTCATAAAATCGTCAACTGTTTTAATGTATGCAGATGATGTCAAGCTATGTTTGTCCATGTGTTTACCTAATTCATATAATGACCTTCAATTAGATCTTGATTGTTTGTATACGTGGTGCATGATTAACATGTTGAATTTGAACTATTCTAAATGTAACTTTATGACCTTTTATCGTAGTAATCCATCTCTGTATTCTTATTCTATCTGACATAACGCCCTTGAACGTATTTTTTCTGTTCAGGATCTTGGCGTTCTATTTGATCATAAACTTAGTTTTAAAGACCATATATCTACTATAACTAACAAAGCCAGAAGTCTCCTGGCGTTTATGAAGCGCTGGTCAAGGGAGTTTAATGATCCATACACAACAAAGCTTTTGTATGTTTCTCTTATTCGTCCGTCAATGGAATATTGCTCATGTATATAATCACCTCAAATTAGCCGTTACCAAAATATGTTACAGTCCGTTCAAAAACAATTCCTTTTATTTGCTTTGAGAGGTTTAAACTGTGACACAGGAAGTCGATTGCCCTCTTATCATACGAGGTTGCGCCTGCTGGACTTACCAACCCTGAACCATCGTAGAAAGTGTCATGGAGTTATGTTTTTGCATAAATTAATTAATGGTGATGTTGACTCTCCCTTCCTTCTCTTCCCTCAACTGGAATGTACCCTGTAGAACAGTTCGTCGTTTTCGTCCGTTGTCCCTGCCAATTTGTAGATCCAATTATGCCCTTCATGATCCTTTTCGGGTTCTTTGTGATGACTATAATGCACTGTGTCACGTCTTACTGTTTGATAGCCCTAATGCAACTAATTATAATTCCAATAATTTGTAAATTTCTATGTTACTAGCCATTCTATGTGAGCATGTATTTTAAACTGTCTATTGTTATGTCGTCTTTTTCCATGTCCGCGATTTCGTTTATTTGCCCAAATCGGTTTAGGGCTCCGCGCGTAACAAGCATTGCTTGGTGTCGTAAGGGCCACTTGTTTGTACTGACCATAGTGCATCAACGTCCAAGAATATGGCCTAAGGACCCCAAGATGGGCAGCAAAACGTCCAAGGTGGCCGGTAGCACCGCCAACGTTATTAACACCGTGTAGATCGTTGACCACAAGGATGTTTTCCAAGATGTTAACAAGACCATTAAACTCATCGTTGGACCACTTCTGGTTCTGGTGATCCTTAAAGTCGTTAGGATTTACAAGCGCTCTGTCCAGAGACGCCGCGACCAACATCACGCCCTGGAGAAAGAAGTGACTCACATTGGAGCATAAGTAAAGCAGTTGCAGCAAAGTGACACAGAAAAGTACATTACACATGCACCGACCAGCCCCAGCCCGATGTACGATGCATATGTACATACATATCTATACAGCAATAGTGTTTTCTTTTTGTGTAACGTAATTTTTATGTTATGTTTTTGTGAACCGCCTTCCAATATCGCACGTATATAAATATATAAGCCAATTGTAACGCCTCCCAAGGCCCAGGATCAGCAGCGTCGTGATCTCATCGCCCAGGATTAAAAAGAGGGTAAGTTTGTCCCATTTTTTTAAGAATATATATATATATATCCGTGCACCTGATCACTACACAAGCTTCAGCAAAAAGGATAGACAATGATCCACAGTTTAACTTAAGAGTTCAATATTTGTTATCGAAATCAGTCCTACGAATAACTGTAAATGAATTAGTGAACTTATATATTGAAACCTTCCATCTAGATTTCTCACCACTTTTACACTGTAACAAGACCGAAAAAGCAATTATCATCTCTACCGTTCCAACGGTCATTGTTCTCTCTCGTTTAGATCAAAATGTATTTTTGGGCAATGTCAATACCTTTGTTCATGGGCAAATTTGCCAGAATTCCCTTAAATCAAGAACTACGTGCTGAACGACTTTTTGTTGGAATTAACGTAAATACGATTTTTAGTTTCTCTGGCCGACGCCCTACAACGTACTAGGCTAGTTTGTCAGGTCGTTTGCTTGGTTCAAGTCCAGAGAAATAGGAAAAGGTTGTGGAGCCCGAGAATGATCGGTCAAACAACCTGTTTTCCGACGACTGGCGGGAGGTGGTTTTTGGACAGATTCCTTATCTAAACACAGCCAGTTTCCGTTTGGAACATTTGAGCTGACTAGAAAAAGGGAAAGTAAGGGCATGTTAGTTTAGCGGAACGCAGTTGGGTAGAAGCGGCTTACACCCCTAGTTAGGGATATTTGTTTTGTTTTATTTTTAAGGCTTTAATATCGGACGGTTATTGACCGAAGAGAAACTTGAGGAGCTGAGAGAAGCATACCCCAAGTATATAAACATTTTGTTGTCGACTTATTCAGCGGTTACTTCGCTGACCGGGTGTTTTGAACGGAATCACGTTGATCCAACTAAACGCAAAAAAAGTAATTGTAGTGCCTGTTTAATAAGCACAATGTAAGAATTTATTAAAGAAAGCGGAGGCCTTAAAAGAAGGCCCAGCCATATAAATAAAGGGGGCCAAGAAGAAGGTCTTATTCCGACCCAGCACCGGAAGAGTGGCCCGAGCAACAACGCGCGGTGAAAATCACCAACATCGGAGTGCGAGCGCTCCAAGGCTCGGAGACTCACCTAAAAGAGAGTCGTTGGAGCTCGCACAGAATAACCCAGGACAGGTAGATACCTTGTCCGAGGAAAACAATCTGGACCAATCCACTGAAATGTAAGGAGCCGCCGGTGGGGAGCATCTACTCCTAGGACCGCCGAAATGGAGATCAAGTATGCATCCCCAATTTCACAGGCACGAGGAGGACAACTTAGAGGCTGATGAGCGGCGTAAACAAAGATTGATGGAGCTCTTGAAATGCAACGAAATGCAGCGTGGTATGAGCGCCCAGATGGAAGCTCTGAAAGCACAAATAGCAGAATTGCGGTCACCGACATCCAGGAGTCCCGAACAGAAGGGACTGCCCTCGCCGCCCCGTATTGTTCCGAATCCCACGGACTGTTTTTTGAGGTATCAAGAGACTCCGCCTCTGGAACCGGTAACGCAGGACATGCTCAATAGCCAGATGCGTCGGCTAAGAACAGCCAGGCTGATAGATACTCCGTCCCACAGACAATCCAGAACAAACGAGAGGGAGCCAAATCACCAACTACATCCAGAGATCGATCGGAACAAATCAATTCAGGGACCGTGACCAAAAGATGTAAGATTAGACGTGGACCGATTGCAAGAATTGTATGACCTCAGCCGTCAACAAGTCTTTCGTGAATTCCATCTTCAGCTGGCAGGCGCGGCCACTAAATAGTATTGGCAGATAATGGAGGACAAGGCGGAATGTTTTTGACTACTACTCATTGACCCAGGAAATGAGACGGGAGTTTTGCATTACCGGGAGTGGCCTCATGAAAGTCAAGGAATTAATGAAATGCAAGCAAGGGCCCCAAGAAACCATTAGCGATTATGTCTCGGATATGCACAACTTGCATTTCAAGCTCAAGCACAAAAACGCTGAAGATAAATTCGTCGAGCTCTTGAAGGACAATATGAACTCCCAGATGGGCGGCTTGCTGCTAACATCCCCATTAACTTCGTAAAGGAATTCAAAAGGGAGGGTCTCCGAGAGAGCCGCTGGTTAAAAAATACTGCGAAAAACATGCGCAGCACTACAAAGCTTTAATAATATGATTTAATTGATCGCCAGTTAGATCAAAAGATGAAACACCAAAGTCCAGATTCCATGCGCCAAGCTTAAAGAATACAAGAGTACAGAATATACCTTTAACATGAAGCAACAGCAGGGAAGGTATCAGCCTGGACAGCTCAGCCGATAAAACATGAGACTCTTGATGAAATGGCGCTTAAGGAGGAGAAGAATTTTAAAATACACGGAACAGACAACGATGGTCGTACGCAGTTTCCTTTTGCGAAGTCATTCCATGCGGTGCGCATCGATCACATCGAGCCTGTATCGTACGCCCTCCACATATATAGATTCACATAAGAAAACTGTTTGTGCCTAACCGAAGTAGACACTTCCGGGTCACACCGCGGGACAATGAGCACTTGTCGCTGGCACGGGGACGCCTTGCTGGCAAGACGATCGCGTCGCGGCAATGGTAACAATGGTTACTGCGATACCGGGCCACAGGCGATGCGGAACTGCGCTGAGGTTGAGCTAACGTAGGTTCGCTGCTAGTGGAGATAGTGTACTACGTGCTCTATTCCCAGAGGTAGGAAGTAGAACAGCGGAGCTGAGCGGAGATGCGTTGATAACTGATTTATTCTTCATTTGGTACATGTTTATATACTACTTGGAACAGGGAAGTTTCGTGTAATGATTAGTGAAGTAAGCTATATTCTAAAGTAGGTAGGTAGGTCAGGGAGTTTTGATTGTGGTAGCAGTTTGTGTAGTTGGTTTGGCAGACTGAGTCGGTGAGACGGTGAGTTAGTGAGACATATAATATGCTGAACAGCAATTCTCATATGCAGTGGATGCTACTGAGCGCCTGGTACTGTTCCCAACTTGGCTATTGCTTGATTTGTTGGGTGTGGTCATGTTGAGCACCTTTGGGTACGAACATTCTCCCCCCCCCCCCCCCCCCCCCCATTGAGGGGTACCCTCAATTAAGTCGTGATGTCGGTCAGCCCTTGACCGAATTTTATAGGAAGCACCTAACAAATCATTGACCGAGGTGGATCATTCCTTCAACTGTGGCGGTTCCTTTATTTTATGATCCATCAATGCTAAGTTCGTTACATGAATCCTTTCTCCATCGAGTGAAATATCATTCTGCCGTTTGCTATCTTTCGTTGGCTTATAAGCAGCGTTTGGTCCTGCAAGATTATCTCTGTCTTCTAGCAGAATAGGGTTGATTTCCGTATCAGATGAGGTTTCATTATTGAGATAACCTGTGATTTCATAAAGAAGCATAGTGCCTTGTGCCAAAGGCTTATAAGGTCCTAGTTCAAGGAAGTTCACCGGCTATTACACGAGAATACACCTCAACCTTTAAGGTTAGGTCAATGGGTCCAGGTTGCCGAAAGTCAGGATCTGCTTCCGGCAGTCCCTCGGGAATATTAAGATCGGTATCAATCGGTACTGACGGTTGGTCTGTAATGACTGTGGGAATAATAAATACCTCTATTAGTGTTTCAAACCCAGATGTAACTGATCAGAGCTTTAGTGTTGATCTAATTGCTGTTTATATTCTTCCTCCGATTCCACATATTTCAATCGGTGACCTTTCCTTATGAGATAGAAGATCTGGCATTTTCCTTGAGATAAGATTCACCTGTGATCCACCATCTTTTACAGAGCGACATGTTTGTAGTTGACCGTTTGCCCCTTGTAATGATACCTTGGCGGTCGCGAGCAGAGTATATCCTTCTACGTCGTCGTAGCCTGCAATGGTTACTGCGCCGGTCACTGGATTGCTAGTCGGTCCTTGGTGTAACAGTGAATGATGCCGTCGTTGGCAGACTCGACAAGTGGTCGGTGATCCACAGTTTTGAACCTTATGAGCTGTAGACAAACAATTTGTTCATGCTATTACTTGAATAATGACTTGGCGGCAGTGGCGGATCTAGGGTTGCTGGCGCCCGGGGCAAAGCGAAAAATTCCGCCCCCTCCCTTTTTGCTGTACGAATAACATTAGGAGTATTTTGTTTGTTTTTCACTATCAATTCCAACAGATGATTGTCCAGCGTTTTCTATCTCCGGAATCTCCTTTGATAAAGATTCCACCTGAATTTGAGGTGTCTGAGGTTTCCTTGTTATGACTTTTCACGTAATTTAACATAAATTTTTTCGACAAATTTTCGGTGTGTTGTTTGAACTGGGCACCACTTGGTTTTATTCGTTTCATTTTTGTGTTTTCCACGCCTAATTTGAAATAGTAGAAATATATTTTTAGAACATCAAGAAATGGAAGGTTCAGTGAATTATATTTGATAAATAACATCGAAGCGTAAGTACCTTGATTAAATGTTGCAATAGAAAAACACTGCCTTGATTGGAATGTATGTAAACAAACGCGTTCATAACCTAACACGTATACTGCTCGCTCTCTCTCTCTCTCTCTCTCTAAGCAAGAAAGTTTGTTATGACGTTTCAAGCGTCCCTTTTCCTTTTGATCACATCATAAAACACTTACACTTGTATTCTATAGGGAGCGTTACATGCGCAGCGCCGCGGGAAAATATGAATTCTCGAAACATATATTGCTAGTCGGACTCGATTTAGCGCCTCTCAGACTTGGCGCCCGGGGCGCTTGCCCCTTTCGCCCCCCCCCTAGATCCGCCACTGCTTGGCGGCGTGCTTTGGGGTCCATTTGCTAGACACGTCTACATGCTCTAAGATTATGTTGTCCTTGGTGACAAATCTTACAGCTCTCTTCGTTGTAAACTGAAGTTTTTTATAGTGTCATGTAAGGCCCTCAGTTGGCGCGAGGAGCCGTCTATAGGCTTATCATTTTTGCTATAGCGGGGAATACTAGTATTTTTCCGTTCTGGTACCTGGCCTTCAAACGCAACCAGGTGTCGTTATAGCCACCCTGTGAGAAGGCTGTGTCTGTCAAAACGTTCCTCGCTTCACCACGAAGCAAACTCTGTAGAATACGTAGTTTTTGACTGGCCGAATATTCTTTATTATGTACCAATTCCACAAAGAGATCATGGAACCGTGGCTAGTCTAGATACTCGCCGTTGAACTCCGGAATGCTAATTGGCGGAAGTGCCAAGTTTAGGCTCATTGGCGCGTCGTTTTCTCGAAGCAGGTTCATTTCGTATTCCTCGTATAACGTGTGGAATTGAGCTAGCATTGTTTCCAGGTGCCTTTGTAGGGCTGGGGTGACGGTTGGGGCGTTCGACGCTAATGTTAATGATGACTGCAATTCTTTGAATCTTCTCTGGAACTGTCGGATCCCCGTGTCAATTGCGGAATCTCCTTTGACTTGATCTCTCGTTGTGATCTTTTGTTGGCCGAAGTTCGTCTCGGGGCCTTCGGAAGCCCGCGTCCAGTCGGCATGTTGTCCAGAAAGATATTCTGACATTTTTCGACCAGCTTCTTAAGTGCTACTACTCGTGAAGAGTACTCACTTCCAGTGGGTAATGCCGCTTGCTGGACTTCTTCATCTAAGTCGCAAAACTGCTGCCAAATAATCGTTTAACTGATTTAGCTTACCGGAATACTAGCCGTCTCGGTTGGACAGAATCCTTGCCATAATTCTTAATGAGCTGTTGGATTTTCCCTTGCAGCTCGTTTTGGGTGTCTATTAATCGATTGTGTAAATCGATTCTTGTGTGACTTGTTTCCTCAATGAATGAAGTAGACATATTGTGTATCTTGGAAACAAAGAATCTTGTGAAGCTGGATGAAGCTGAGTATCCTGTGAAGCTGGATGAAGCTGAGTATCCTGTGAAGCTGGATGAAGCTGACGTTCCTGTGACGCTGGAAGATGAAGCGTATCCTGTGAAGCTGGATGAAGTTGACGCTCCTGTGACGCTGGAAGCAGAAGATTGTCCTGTGAAGCTGAATGACGCTGTGGGTCTTGTGAAGCTGGATTAAGCTGAGTATCTTTTGAAGCTGGATGAAGCTGGGTATCCTGTGAAGCTGGATGAAGATGAAGTTCCTGTGACGCTGGAAGAAGAAGCGTATCCTGTGATGATGGATTAAGCTGAAGTTCCTGTGACGCTGGATGAAGCTGAGTATCCTGTGAAGCTGTATTAAGCTGAAGTTCCTGTGGCGCTGGAAGAAGAAGCGTATCCTGTGAAGCTGGATTAAGATGAGTATCGTGTGAAGCTGGATGAAGCTGAGTATCCTGTGAAGCTGGATAAGCTATGGTTTCCAGAGCGGGTGGATGTAGTGAACTTAACGGGTCTTCTCACCAGTCAGAGGTTCAGCTTTTGAAGCTGGATTAAGATGAGTATCGTGTGAAGCTGGATGAAGCTGAGTATCCTGTGAAGCTGGATAAGCTATGGTTTTCAGAGCGGGTGGATGTAGTGAACTTAACGGGTCTTCTCACCAGTCAGAGGTTCAGCTTTTGGTGGGAAGGGGGTTGCTTGAGTGTGATCCTTTGTTGTTAAAGGATCACGTCGAGGTCACTAATGTTTGTGACTAACCGAAGTAGACACTTCCGGGTCACACCGCGGGACAAGGGGGTAATGAGCACTTGTCGCTGGCACGGGGACGCTTTGCTGGCAGAACGATCGCGTCGCGGCAATGGTAACGATGGTTACTGCGATGCCGGACCACAGGGGATGCGGAACTGCTCTGAGGTCGAGCTAACGTAGGTAAGCTGCTAGTGGAGATAGTGTACTACGTGCCCTATTCCCAGAGGTAGGAAGTAGAACAGCGGAGCTATGAGATGCGTTGATATTAATCGATTGTGATTTATTCTTCATTTGGAACATGTTTATATACTATTTGGAACATGGAAGTTTAGTGTAATGATTAGTGAAGTAAGCTATATTCTAAAGTAGGTAGGTAGGTCAGGGAGTTTTGATTGTGGTAGCAGTTTGTGTAGTTGGCTTGGCAGACACTGCAAAATGTGCTGACTGCATTGTTGAGTCGGTGAGACGTTGAGTTAATGAGACATATAATATGATGATCAGCAATTCTCATATGCAGTGGGTGCTACTGAGCGCCTGGTACTGTTCCCAACTTGGCTATTGCTTGATTTGTTGGCTGTGGTCATGTTGAGCACCTTTGGGTACGAACAGAAACAAAGACAAATTTCGAGCCGGGAGCAGGGGTGCACTTGACTAAGCAGACTCAGACTTGTAAAGGCAGAAGAAAACGCAATTTGCCAGAACAACGGCCACGATCGACCTACTGGTAACCATACTCCGGTAGCTGGCAAAGTGGTACAGCCGGCCGTTGACTCCCAAGATAGCAGATATCGAGAAATAGTAATCCTATTTGGGAACACCTCGTTAATCCGGTCCATACCGGCTGCCGAGTAACAGCTCTAGTCTGGTATAAAAGACCTTAGACAATTAGGGAAAAGGAGAAAATCTATTTGGGTGTCTTGTTGACGGAAGCCGGCAGCTCTGAGGGAAGGCGACTTTCCCAATGGGTAGTTGACCACGTAGTCTTCTGCCATCAGGACCAGCCACCATATCCAAAGTCCTTGAGGAGGACACAAGTCGCAGCTCGAAAGAATCTTATGTGTCGGACTAGCGCCGCCATTGTCATTAAAGAACGTGAAGGGGATCAACAATAAGGACGACATCCGACGTGTAGTCCAATAGCATACGTCGGAAAAAGTAGGAATGCAATATAAATGTGTTAATCGAGCCAAATACTAATGTGAGTTTATACATAACCAAATACCAATATCCTCAAATAATACAATTGCAGAGTCAGCGAAAATCAAAAAAACGCTGGAAGCATTCAAACATGCATTGAAATACATTTAAACCAACCGAAACAATAGATAAAGTGCGAGTCATGATGAACAATTAGAGAAGACGAGTCTTTCCACCAGCCGTTGAAGAAGTCGCATGCCTCAGGCATAATAAATCTATATATTTTGTGTTTAGGTGAATTGGTATATTTAAGAACAGCCGTATTTATATACGTATATTTATATATATATCCAATATAATGTTTTCCAAAGCCCAGGATCCCGAGCGTCGAGATGTCATCGCCCAGGCTTTAAGGAGGGGGGTAAGTTTGTCGGAACACGGTTCCTTTCTTATAAACATACATATATAAATGTTCGTGCAGTATCCGACAGTTTTATAGACTACTATAAACTTTTTAGCGGCGAGTATCAGTCTTGTAATTGTATGTGCAATTGCAAGAGCCCTTGCGACGTTTTTAGTCGTGAACAGCCAGCGTTATGCTGATGTGCGCACCTTCCCAGGTGATAAGTCGATACATAATAGCTAATATTATGTTAGTTATCGACGGTGCACTCCGAAATATATTACTCAATAAATTTATAATGTAAACAAGGAAGAACGCTATAGTCGAGTACCATGACTATCAGATACCCGTTACTCAGCTAAAGGGACCCAAGGGAAACGGAGATATGCAAGCAGCAAAGCAAGATTAATATGCGCCACCTACCGGCGGGAGACAGATTTAAGCGCCATGGGCGTTAGAGTGGGCGTGGCAAATTTTTTGGATCAATCGATAGGTATTGACGAAACCAATACATTTCAGTTAACATTTTTTATCTATCATAAAAATTGTAGGCGTCACAGGTTTGGGCGGTTTGTGGGCGTTAAAGTGGGCGTGACCAATTTTTTTTGGGTTAATCGATAGGTATTGATGAGAACAAAAACAAAAAATTTTTTATTCTAGCATCAAAACTGTAGGAGCCACAGTTTTGGGCGGCTTGTGGGCGTTCGAGTGTGCGTGGCACTCTGCTGAAACAAACTTGCGCTGCACGCCAAACTCAATTGCCTAGATCTTATAGTTTCCGAGATCTCAGCGTTCATCCGGACGGACGGGCAGACGGACAGACGGATCGACTCGGCTAGTAATCCTGATCAAGAATATATATACTTTATGGGGCCGTAAACGCATTCTTCTGCCTGTTACATACTTTCCGACGAATCTAGTATACAACGAGTAACGGGTATAAAAAGAAATCAAAACCATGAAGTGCTAGAACCTTAACAAGGGGGGTGTGCTGACGCGAGAGGTGGAGGCGAACTTTACGGACTGTTTGCTCAGGAAGCAGGAGTAAATATGCAACTTCGCGAATCCACTGGTTTTATTTAAAACATTGCTTAGCCGTCATCTACACCCAAAAAAAAAACCAAAAGTATACACTTAATAAGCGTTGTGTTAAAAGTATGATAAAGTTAGTATAAAAATGTAAGTATTAACTCAACACTAATTAGTTTCAACTGTATACTTTGTAGTGTAAGTGCTCTACCAAAGAGTATAAAGCGTAAACCTGTAGTGTTATTTTTAAACTAGTCATATTTGACTATTTAGTTTATAATTTATACTTTTGGTTTCAACAAAAACTTAATATAGTATAAAGAAAATGTAGTTTCAAGTTATTACAAAATAGTTTCATGCCAACACTTTATAGTATTAAGCTTATACCAATTATTATATGAGTGAGACTCAGTAGTATAAATAGTATACTGAACATTAAATAGTTTTTCATGGTGTGAAACTAGGACAATAGCGAATATTCGAACATATATTTTGGTGTAAAACCAGGACAATAGCGAGTATACGAACACAGAAAATGCTACCGGAGTTGGCGTTGTTTGACGCGTTAATGATTATTGTGATGATTTATCTCGGTGAGTTTGGTCCCGCATTTTTGTGAATTTTGTGCCGAGTCAACATGTAAGTAAAATATTTGTTCTAAAATTAAAAAAAATCAATATTATATTGTCCCTGTTGGTAAATTTTGTGTGTATTGTGTATTTTCAGATGCAAGTGCTTTGCGCACGCGTACAGATGCATAACGCGAAGGAGCTAACGAACTCGACGTACCGCCTTTGTGCTGTCAGAACAGCGAGTGCCTTCCGGACGACGCAGCGCTCGTCATTGCAGGCCAAGTTCCCCTATGTGAACTGGTGCGGGAGCCACAGAACCAAGACCGAGGTGAAGAGGAGTGCCAGGATGCAGAGCGTCGACAACTGGCAGGCAGCCTGGGACAACTCCAGCAAGGGACGCTGGACGCTGGACGCAAGGGTAAATAGGAAGCACGGCCAGGTAGATTTCTACCTCACGCAGGCGCTGAGTGAACATGGTTGCTTTCGAAGCTTCCTTAAGCGCTTCGGACACGACACGGAGAACGGTTGTCCAGAGTCCGGCAGTGGGATTGTTGAGGACGATCAGCATGTCCTATTTTAATGTCACCGCTTCGGGTCTGATCACCAAATGCTGATGAAGACCACCGGGGCAAGAGTTCGGCCAGCGACGGCAGCCTACGCAGCGAGTGTACTGCGAACGCTGCGTCGCATCGAGAATGAGAGGAGAGAAGCTACAGCCTAGGTGGCTACCATTGCGCTAAGCAATACCTTGCGGTGATACCGCGCAATCACGGCCCCTACTCTTGTTGCTTGTACTTATTTTAGTCTGTATATACGTGTTAGGTAAAGGAATATAAAAAAAACACGAAGGAGCTAAAAACATGAGTTGTGTGTTGCGCAAAATATGAATATTTATGAAATAATAACAAAATAATATGTCAAATAGTAATAAAAGAAAAACAACATACAACTTGATTTTATTGGGTTTGGGATACCACGAAAAACAAAATAGTATAAATTTTATACTACAGGCAACGGGGAAATCGTATAAGTTTTATACGAAATAGTATAAAATGTATACTAACGATTTCGATAAATAGCTTAAAAAGTATACTACGGCTCTCTAGATTAGTATAATATGTATACGAAATAGTATAAAACGGAGACTACATAGGATAGCTTTTATACTAAATAGTATAAAAAGTAAACTATCAGCATAAATTTCAGTACACTGAGTGAGTATAAATTGTATACTCGTTAGTTTAACTTTGATAACTTCGAAAGTTTCAGTTTAATACTTTCGGTGTCATAAGGTTAATACGCATCTTATCAAGATATTTTTGACACTCAATAGTTTAGTTTTAATGTACGAATAGTTTAGTTTCTATGATCATTTTTTTTTGGGTGTATGTAAATTGTGCGTTTATTTCAAGAGCTTTTTCTATTCAACAATGTTACCTGTTTGTGGGGAAGACAACAAATATGCCACCCTTATATTTATAATTAATAACGCACGAATAGGTTATATTAAAATGTATAGCGTTTATTCGGAGCGGCAGACGGACTGTGAATGTGTGAAAAGCTTGGCTCCAAGATCTTCATATAGACATATGCAGGCTTACAAAGTAGTTGCTGAATAGATAGGCGACAGCTTTATGGGTATAAGAAAGAAGGCGAAAGATAA
Organism: Drosophila suzukii; assembly: GCF_043229965.1. Classification (NCBI taxonomy): domain Eukaryota; kingdom Metazoa; phylum Arthropoda; class Insecta; order Diptera; family Drosophilidae; genus Drosophila; species Drosophila suzukii. The sequence continues at coordinate 27,466,549 of NC_092082.1, read as the reverse complement.
GCAGATAGCGATGCAGGTGCCGTCGTACACCTATGCGCGCATGACTAGGCGCTGGCGATCTGCTCCGAACATACTCCCCCCGTTGGAAGAGGTAAGGTTCCAACTCTCGGAATCGATGGGCAGAACGGCTAGCTTGGCGACGGCTCTCTTGATCAGACCCGTAGCTGTACGGACCATAGCTACTCTGATGACTCCGTCCCCGCCGGGTATGACTTCTTGGATGCACCCAAGCTGCCATCTCAAGGGTGGAACGTTGTCCTCCTTAAGCAAAACTATGCGTCCAACCTTGATGTTAGACGTTTCGACGCGCCACTTGCTCCTCTCTTGAAGTAGGGACAAATACTCGCTGCTCCACCTTTTCCAGAAATGTTGCTGCATCTGGGTAACCCGCTGCCATCTGCTGAGGCGGTCTTCGCGGAGATGAGTAATGCCAGGCTCAGGAAACTTAGTGTAGCTGGAACCCTTCAGGAAATGCGCCGGTGTAAGCACCTCAAGGCTTTCAGCATTTTCTGAAATTGGACAGAGTGGACGGGAGTTAAGGATGGCAGGAATCTCATATGCAAGAGTTCTTAATTCATCGATGGCTAAGATGGATGCACCGACGACTCTGTAGAAGTGAAATTTAGCTGACTTCACAGCGGCCTCCCATAAACCACCGAAGTGCGGGGCACGCGGAGGGATGAACTTCCAATCGATCCCATCAGCTAAACAGACGGAAGATATCGATGCTGTGTGCTGCTCGCTCAAAAAGAGCTCTTTCAGCTCGGCAAGCTCTCTCTTTGCACCGACAAAGTTTGTAGCATTGTCGCTCCAAATGGTACGCGGACTGCCTCTAAGGCTGATGAATCTCCTCAGCGCTGCGATGAAAGAATCCGTCGTGAGATCTTGGACCACTTCCAAATGAGCAGCCTTCGTGGAAAAACAGACAAAGACGGCGATATAGCACTTGTGGGGTGCCTTATTTCTGGCCTCTGCTTTATGATAGAATGGCCCACAATAGTCCACTCCTGTGGTATGAAAAGCTGGATTAGGCTGCACTCTATTTGCAGGAAGGCTGCCCATGTTGATAACGCTGGCGACGAACTTGCGGCCTCCAATCGGCCAGTACCTTTGCCGTAATGCGGCAAGCAGCGCCTGCGATCCTCCATGCAAATATTTCTCATGATAATAAACGATGATCGCCTTGGTGACTGGATGATCCTTGGGCAACAGTATCGGATGCCTCGTGTCGTAGTCCAAGTTTGCGTTCTGAAGCCTTCCACCCACGCGAAGTAACCCATCGGAGCCGAGTATAGGTCTAAGCGAAACCAGCTTGCTTTTCTGTGGAAACGGCTTGCCCTGGCTAAGAGATCCATACTCCTTCGCCAAGTTAACCTGTTGGATGCTCCTCAGAAGAAGTACAGTTCCAGAGTTGATCTCCTCCACCGAAAGTCACCTTTTAACGGCGCAGATTTGGCTCTGCAATTTGAAATGAATCGATAAATGTATGCAAATACGCGCTGCAACTTATCGAAAGAGTTGAGGAATTTGCAGTTTGATGAACTGTCTATGCAAACGGCCCCAATTAGAGCCACAGAACGGCGCTCTGGAAGATCCTTTACTGAGTCTAGCAGGGACGGCCAATTTGACGAGCTTTGCAGAAGGAATGGAGGCCCGTTAGCCCAAAGGGAATGTTTCAACAATTCTCTTGGGGTACATCCTCGCGATACGACGTCTGCTGGGTTCAAGTTTGTAGGAACGTGATGCCAAGAAATGTCTTTCGTCATCTCCTGAATTTTCGCGATTCTGTTTGATACGAAAACGTTAAACTCCCTCGGAGGTTGCCGAATCCACGCCAACACAATGGACGAGTCCGACCAGCAATGAAAGGTGCAATCGAAATCTATGGCTTCCTTGGCGTTTACGATTAGCTCAGCCAATAAAAGCGCTGCGGAAAGTTATAATCTTGGAATTGTTAAGGCCTTCAATGGAGCTACCCTTGACTTGGCACAGAGCAGATGGACTTTCGATTCTCCATTGGTCTCCGATCGCAAGTATAGACACGCTCCATAAGCTGACATGCTAGCATCGCAGAATCCATGCAACTCAACGGAAGCCCTTGGTTGCAGTACGAATCGTGGGAATTTTAAGTTCTGTACGACCGATAACTGTGAGGTCAACTCCCCCCATGACGAAAGAATGGGCTCTGGCAGTAAATCATCCCAATCCACGTTCGCGCTCCATAGAGATTGCAGAAAAATCTTAGATTTTGTGATAATAGGAGTTATTAAACCGAGTGGATCATAGAATTTGGCAATCGTCGACAATGCAACCCGCTTAGTGGGTCGTTGATTGATTGGCAGTTGAGAAAAATGAAATAGGAGCTGATCAGAAGATGGATCCCAGACTAGTCCCAATGCCTTGGCGACATCCGATCCATCGTGAAATTTGATTAACTGCTCCTTGTCGCATTCAGACTCTCCCTTCAGGGCTGCTGACTCATTCGAACACCATTTGCGAATTGGAAAGTGGCCTCGCGACAGTAATTCCTTCACCTGACGACGAATTTCTCTCACCTCCCCAACTGAGTCCCCACCAGATATTAAATCATCCACATAGAAATCTCTACGAACAATTTTTGCTCCAATAGGAAATGATTCCTCCTCATCGTAAGAGAGTTGATGCATGGCCCTTATAGCCAAGAAGGCAGCTGGCTTGGTTCCGTAAGTCACCGTGTTCAATTTAAAAACACTCAATTCTTTCCTGGAGCTCTCTCTCCAAACGATGCACTGCAAGAAATCATCCGGGTACGAAACACGCACGCAACGGTACATCTTGCAGATATCTCCACAAAGGGCAACTTTAAAAAATCGAAAGCGAAGCAGTATATTGAAGATTTTTTGTTGAATTGTTGGTCCTGCCAGAAGTAAGTCGTTCAGAGAGCTACCAGAAGTTGTTTTAGCAGATCCATCAAAAACGACACGAAGCTTCGTACTCGTGCTTTCCTGCTTATGTACGCAATGATGGGGCAAAAAGAATTGTGTTTCTGGCGGTTCCTTAGTTACAAGAGACATGTGACCTAGGTCGATATACTCCCTCAAAAATGCTGAATACTGAGCTTTCAGGGCTGGGTTTCTATCTAATTTAGCTTCCAAACTCTTGAAACGACGACGAGCCAAGCAATAAGAATCACCTAAAGATTCGAATCCGGAAGTGGTCAAGAGACGAACAGAGTATTGGCCGTTTCCAAGTCGAATGCAATTTTCAGTAAAAAGTTGCTCACATCGCAAGTCTCCGGCAATAAAAATGGCTTAGACGAAGTGAAGTCCTCAATTTCCCAAAATCGCTTTACTATGGCGGAAAGTGTGTCATCGGAATAATCAGCTGGGTCCTTGATGCTGGCTTGTAAAACCGACTTATGAGTTGGCATGTTCGATGATAACCCTCCAGAGACTATCCAACCAAGCTTGGTGTTCTGAAGAGTTGGCAAAGCCCTATCCAAATGAATTTGTCCCATAGAAATTATTTCGAAAAACAACCCAGCGCCGAGTAAAAGGTCAATTCGTTGTGATTGATTGAAATTCGGGTCAGAGATTGAAATGTTTTGCGGTATCCTCCACGATGTTGCATTTATATTGAAATGGGGTTGATAATCAGTAATACTGTGAGTCACAACCGCTGTGAATGCCGCTCGATAGCTTGCATCCCGTGATTGCACAAGAATATCGACAGTCTTATCAGAGATCATGGAAGATTCTCCTATCCCAGAAATCGACGTTTGCGATCTTCTGTGATTCAAGTTTAGTTGGCTGGCTAAGCGAGAGGTTATGAAGTTTAGCTGGGAGGCCGAATCTAAAATTGCTCGGCAAGGCATAAATGCTCCAATTCTATTTCTGACGTAGATAATAGCAGTTGGAAGCAACACGTAGTCGATCGGCAAAATATTTAAGGCTTTGGGTGGAGGGCTTGGTAAATGATGATCAGGATGCGATGATGTATGCGAACATGATACTAATGCTGATGAAGTAGATGGTAATGGCTGAGAGCTCGAGGATGGATCGCATGATGGAGATGAAAATGAGGTTGATGTTGCGGATGGGTCATGGTTCATGTGTAATAATGAATGATGCTTCATGCGACAATACTTGCAGTGAGTCGACTTGCATTGCTGCAAACTATGCCCCTTGCGCAAACAGTTGAGGCAAAGGTGCAACTTCTTTGCTTCTCTATATCGAAGATTCGGACTCAAATTTAAAAATCGAGGACACTTTGGCAAATAATGATCCCGTGCATCGCAAAATAAGCATGTCAAATGATTTGAGTTAGTAGCAGATGCAATAAGTGTATTTTGGTTATATTTGTGCAAGTTTTTTCCCACCTGCTGGCCTGGTGTTTGAGTTACCAAGGCTTGATCCAAGTTTTCCATCATCCTGCACCTCTTTTCCAAAAACGACTCCATAGCATCCCAGGTAGACAGCTCAGTGATTGACAAATCCTCTTCCCATTTTTCCCGCGTCCTCTGATCCAGTTTCCGAGTGACGATGTGAATTAAAAGTCCATCCAAAATTTGTTGCGTATTGGCCAGGGTTCGAATTGCTCGCAGATGCGAATTCATGCAATCGCTCAGCTCCCGAAGACCCTTCGAAGATCCCTTCTCGACACCCTTTAAACCGAATATTGCCTGAACATGTGCCTGAAAGTGTAAAACTTTATTATCAAATCGATTAACCAGCAAATTCATAGCCTTTTTAAAATTAGCATTCGAGGGTTCGAGCGATCGTATGGTTTCCAGAGCCACGCCGCCCAAACTCGAACGCAAATATTGTAATTTTTCAATGTCGCTTAGCTCATCATCATTTCCGATGACCGTAGTGAAAGTCGCAAGAAAATCCGACCACTCAGAGTAGGATCCGTGAAAACGAGCAGTTTCCAAATTTGGCAACCGATGCTTTCTATGTCAATAGATGTTGAATTTGCAGCGGTTGAAGCCGGCAATTGTGACTTGCGATGAGCCGCCAAGCCTCGGCTTAGTTTCGCCTTCACATCCATGAAGACTTCAGCAAATTCAATCCGATGGTCGCTCGATATTTTTGCAAAGTCCAGTCTTTCCAACGATGTCTGCGCAGAATCAAATGCCTGGTTTAAGGAATTGATCCATTCCATTCGCGCCAGCAAATCAGATTCGTCAAACTGATTAACCGCATCAGCGTTTAAATAGCATTTCATCGAGCTCATTTGCCGCAAAATAGATTGGGCTTTGACTCGGTAGTAGTCGACGTCACTTGTGGATTCATTTTGAGCCCGAACCGAGTTTTCCGTATCAGACATTTTTCAATCACGAGAAAGAAAAAAATGAAATGAAAATGAAGTAAAGTAAAATGTCCGACCGCGTTAGAGGCACAAAACACCGTATACCCTTTACCGCGAAAACGTGAAGGTTAACAAGCGTCGCCGAGATGCAACGGAACCTTTAACTTTGTTGTTGTTGTTATTGCCGATAAATTGCCTGCCTAGCAACAGCGGATTATGTAACTGGCAAACGAATGTATGTATGGCTATATGTACATGTATATATGTAATATGCGCTATTAACGAAGATTAAATGCGATTCACTTTGTTAAGAATTATTTGCACAACACAAATTTGGTGCTTTTTCACAGCGCAAAATGTACAAAAAATCAAACGGCCGGCTGTGCACTTTTATAAGCACATATGTATGTATGTTCGTCTGTTTGTGACCGAATGCACGATAACGACAGCGAAGCAAAGCGTTTGTTTAAACTATATTAAACAATCGCGAAACCGAGTTGCAGACTCCGATTAAAACTGCTATCACGTCGGGGTCACCAAATGTTTGTGGGGAAGACAACAAATATGCCACCCTTATATTTATAATTAATAACGCACGAATAGGTTATATTAAAATGTATAGCGTTTATTCGGAGCGGCAGACGGACTGTGAATGTGTGAAAAGCTTGGCTCCAAGATCTTCATATAGACATATGCAGGCTTACAAAGTAGTTGCTGAATAGATAGGCGACAGCTTTATGGGTATAAGAAAGAAGGCGAAAGATAAGCAGATAGCGATGCAGGTGCCGTCGTACACCTATGCGCGCATGACTAGGCGCTGGCGATCTGCTCCGAACATACTCCCCCCGTTGGAAGAGGTAAGGTTCCAACTCTCGGAATCGATGGGCAGAACGGCTAGCTTGGCGACGGCTCTCTTGATCAGACCCGTAGCTGTACGGACCATAGCTACTCTGATGACTCCGTCCCCGCCGGGTATGACTTCTTGGATGCACCCAAGCTGCCATCTCAAGGGTGGAACGTTGTCCTCCTTAAGCAAAACTATGCGTCCAACCTTGATGTTAGACGTTTCGACGCGCCACTTGCTCCTCTCTTGAAGTAGGGACAAATACTCGCTGCTCCACCTTTTCCAGAAATGTTGCTGCATCTGGGTAACCCGCTGCCATCTGCTGAGGCGGTCTTCGCGGAGATGAGTAATGCCAGGCTCAGGAAACTTAGTGTAGCTGGAACCCTTCAGGAAATGCGCCGGTGTAAGCACCTCAAGGCTTTCAGCATTTTCTGAAATTGGACAGAGTGGACGGGAGTTAAGGATGGCAGGAATCTCATATGCAAGAGTTCTTAATTCATCGATGGCTAAGATGGATGCACCGACGACTCTGTAGAAGTGAAATTTAGCTGACTTCACAGCGGCCTCCCATAAACCACCGAAGTGCGGGGCACGCGGAGGGATGAACTTCCAATCGATCCCATCAGCTAAACAGACGGAAGATATCGATGCTGTGTGCTGCTCGCTCAAAAAGAGCTCTTTCAGCTCGGCAAGCTCTCTCTTTGCACCGACAAAGTTTGTAGCATTGTCGCTCCAAATGGTACGCGGACTGCCTCTAAGGCTGATGAATCTCCTCAGCGCTGCGATGAAAGAATCCGTCGTGAGATCTTGGACCACTTCCAAATGAGCAGCCTTCGTGGAAAAACAGACAAAGACGGCGATATAGCACTTGTGGGGTGCCTTATTTCTGGCCTCTGCTTTATGATAGAATGGCCCACAATAGTCCACTCCTGTGGTATGAAAAGCTGGATTAGGCTGCACTCTATTTGCAGGAAGGCTGCCCATGTTGATAACGCTGGCGACGAACTTGCGGCCTCCAATCGGCCAGTACCTTTGCCGTAATGCGGCAAGCAGCGCCTGCGATCCTCCATGCAAATATTTCTCATGATAATAAACGATGATCGCCTTGGTGACTGGATGATCCTTGGGCAACAGTATCGGATGCCTCGTGTCGTAGTCCAAGTTTGCGTTCTGAAGCCTTCCACCCACGCGAAGTAACCCATCGGAGCCGAGTATAGGTCTAAGCGAAACCAGCTTGCTTTTCTGTGGAAACGGCTTGCCCTGGCTAAGAGATCCATACTCCTTCGCCAAGTTAACCTGTTGGATGCTCCTCAGAAGAAGTACAGTTCCAGAGTTGATCTCCTCCACCGAAAGTCACCTTTTAACGGCGCAGATTTGGCTCTGCAATTTGAAATGAATCGATAAATGTATGCAAATACGCGCTGCAACTTATCGAAAGAGTTGAGGAATTTGCAGTTTGATGAACTGTCTATGCAAACGGCCCCAATTAGAGCCACAGAACGGCGCTCTGGAAGATCCTTTACTGAGTCTAGCAGGGACGGCCAATTTGACGAGCTTTGCAGAAGGAATGGAGGCCCGTTAGCCCAAAGGGAATGTTTCAACAATTCTCTTGGGGTACATCCTCGCGATACGACGTCTGCTGGGTTCAAGTTTGTAGGAACGTGATGCCAAGAAATGTCTTTCGTCATCTCCTGAATTTTCGCGATTCTGTTTGATACGAAAACGTTAAACTCCCTCGGAGGTTGCCGAATCCACGCCAACACAATGGACGAGTCCGACCAGCAATGAAAGGTGCAATCGAAATCTATGGCTTCCTTGGCGTTTACGATTAGCTCAGCCAATAAAAGCGCTGCGGAAAGTTATAATCTTGGAATTGTTAAGGCCTTCAATGGAGCTACCCTTGACTTGGCACAGAGCAGATGGACTTTCGATTCTCCATTGGTCTCCGATCGCAAGTATAGACACGCTCCATAAGCTGACATGCTAGCATCGCAGAATCCATGCAACTCAACGGAAGCCCTTGGTTGCAGTACGAATCGTGGGAATTTTAAGTTCTGTACGACCGATAACTGTGAGGTCAACTCCCCCCATGACGAAAGAATGGGCTCTGGCAGTAAATCATCCCAATCCACGTTCGCGCTCCATAGAGATTGCAGAAAAATCTTAGATTTTGTGATAATAGGAGTTATTAAACCGAGTGGATCATAGAATTTGGCAATCGTCGACAATGCAACCCGCTTAGTGGGTCGTTGATTGATTGGCAGTTGAGAAAAATGAAATAGGAGCTGATCAGAAGATGGATCCCAGACTAGTCCCAATGCCTTGGCGACATCCGATCCATCGTGAAATTTGATTAACTGCTCCTTGTCGCATTCAGACTCTCCCTTCAGGGCTGCTGACTCATTCGAACACCATTTGCGAATTGGAAAGTGGCCTCGCGACAGTAATTCCTTCACCTGACGACGAATTTCTCTCACCTCCCCAACTGAGTCCCCACCAGATATTAAATCATCCACATAGAAATCTCTACGAACAATTTTTGCTCCAATAGGAAATGATTCCTCCTCATCGTAAGAGAGTTGATGCATGGCCCTTATAGCCAAGAAGGCAGCTGGCTTGGTTCCGTAAGTCACCGTGTTCAATTTAAAAACACTCAATTCTTTCCTGGAGCTCTCTCTCCAAACGATGCACTGCAAGAAATCATCCGGGTACGAAACACGCACGCAACGGTACATCTTGCAGATATCTCCACAAAGGGCAACTTTAAAAAATCGAAAGCGAAGCAGTATATTGAAGATTTTTTGTTGAATTGTTGGTCCTGCCAGAAGTAAGTCGTTCAGAGAGCTACCAGAAGTTGTTTTAGCAGATCCATCAAAAACGACACGAAGCTTCGTACTCGTGCTTTCCTGCTTATGTACGCAATGATGGGGCAAAAAGAATTGTGTTTCTGGCGGTTCCTTAGTTACAAGAGACATGTGACCTAGGTCGATATACTCCCTCAAAAATGCTGAATACTGAGCTTTCAGGGCTGGGTTTCTATCTAATTTAGCTTCCAAACTCTTGAAACGACGACGAGCCAAGCAATAAGAATCACCTAAAGATTCGAATCCGGAAGTGGTCAAGAGACGAACAGAGTATTGGCCGTTTCCAAGTCGAATGCAATTTTCAGTAAAAAGTTGCTCACATCGCAAGTCTCCGGCAATAAAAATGGCTTAGACGAAGTGAAGTCCTCAATTTCCCAAAATCGCTTTACTATGGCGGAAAGTGTGTCATCGGAATAATCAGCTGGGTCCTTGATGCTGGCTTGTAAAACCGACTTATGAGTTGGCATGTTCGATGATAACCCTCCAGAGACTATCCAACCAAGCTTGGTGTTCTGAAGAGTTGGCAAAGCCCTATCCAAATGAATTTGTCCCATAGAAATTATTTCGAAAAACAACCCAGCGCCGAGTAAAAGGTCAATTCGTTGTGATTGATTGAAATTCGGGTCAGAGATTGAAATGTTTTGCGGTATCCTCCACGATGTTGCATTTATATTGAAATGGGGTTGATAATCAGTAATACTGTGAGTCACAACCGCTGTGAATGCCGCTCGATAGCTTGCATCCCGTGATTGCACAAGAATATCGACAGTCTTATCAGAGATCATGGAAGATTCTCCTATCCCAGAAATCGACGTTTGCGATCTTCTGTGATTCAAGTTTAGTTGGCTGGCTAAGCGAGAGGTTATGAAGTTTAGCTGGGAGGCCGAATCTAAAATTGCTCGGCAAGGCATAAATGCTCCAATTCTATTTCTGACGTAGATAATAGCAGTTGGAAGCAACACGTAGTCGATCGGCAAAATATTTAAGGCTTTGGGTGGAGGGCTTGGTAAATGATGATCAGGATGCGATGATGTATGCGAACATGATACTAATGCTGATGAAGTAGATGGTAATGGCTGAGAGCTCGAGGATGGATCGCATGATGGAGATGAAAATGAGGTTGATGTTGCGGATGGGTCATGGTTCATGTGTAATAATGAATGATGCTTCATGCGACAATACTTGCAGTGAGTCGACTTGCATTGCTGCAAACTATGCCCCTTGCGCAAACAGTTGAGGCAAAGGTGCAACTTCTTTGCTTCTCTATATCGAAGATTCGGACTCAAATTTAAAAATCGAGGACACTTTGGCAAATAATGATCCCGTGCATCGCAAAATAAGCATGTCAAATGATTTGAGTTAGTAGCAGATGCAATAAGTGTATTTTGGTTATATTTGTGCAAGTTTTTTCCCACCTGCTGGCCTGGTGTTTGAGTTACCAAGGCTTGATCCAAGTTTTCCATCATCCTGCACCTCTTTTCCAAAAACGACTCCATAGCATCCCAGGTAGACAGCTCAGTGATTGACAAATCCTCTTCCCATTTTTCCCGCGTCCTCTGATCCAGTTTCCGAGTGACGATGTGAATTAAAAGTCCATCCAAAATTTGTTGCGTATTGGCCAGGGTTCGAATTGCTCGCAGATGCGAATTCATGCAATCGCTCAGCTCCCGAAGACCCTTCGAAGATCCCTTCTCGACACCCTTTAAACCGAATATTGCCTGAACATGTGCCTGAAAGTGTAAAACTTTATTATCAAATCGATTAACCAGCAAATTCATAGCCTTTTTAAAATTAGCATTCGAGGGTTCGAGCGATCGTATGGTTTCCAGAGCCACGCCGCCCAAACTCGAACGCAAATATTGTAATTTTTCAATGTCGCTTAGCTCATCATCATTTCCGATGACCGTAGTGAAAGTCGCAAGAAAATCCGACCACTCAGAGTAGGATCCGTGAAAACGAGCAGTTTCCAAATTTGGCAACCGATGCTTTCTATGTCAATAGATGTTGAATTTGCAGCGGTTGAAGCCGGCAATTGTGACTTGCGATGAGCCGCCAAGCCTCGGCTTAGTTTCGCCTTCACATCCATGAAGACTTCAGCAAATTCAATCCGATGGTCGCTCGATATTTTTGCAAAGTCCAGTCTTTCCAACGATGTCTGCGCAGAATCAAATGCCTGGTTTAAGGAATTGATCCATTCCATTCGCGCCAGCAAATCAGATTCGTCAAACTGATTAACCGCATCAGCGTTTAAATAGCATTTCATCGAGCTCATTTGCCGCAAAATAGATTGGGCTTTGACTCGGTAGTAGTCGACGTCACTTGTGGATTCATTTTGAGCCCGAACCGAGTTTTCCGTATCAGACATTTTTCAATCACGAGAAAGAAAAAAATGAAATGAAAATGAAGTAAAGTAAAATGTCCGACCGCGTTAGAGGCACAAAACACCGTATACCCTTTACCGCGAAAACGTGAAGGTTAACAAGCGTCGCCGAGATGCAACGGAACCTTTAACTTTGTTGTTGTTGTTATTGCCGATAAATTGCCTGCCTAGCAACAGCGGATTATGTAACTGGCAAACGAATGTATGTATGGCTATATGTACATGTATATATGTAATATGCGCTATTAACGAAGATTAAATGCGATTCACTTTGTTAAGAATTATTTGCACAACACAAATTTGGTGCTTTTTCACAGCGCAAAATGTACAAAAAATCAAACGGCCGGCTGTGCACTTTTATAAGCACATATGTATGTATGTTCGTCTGTTTGTGACCGAATGCACGATAACGACAGCGAAGCAAAGCGTTTGTTTAAACTATATTAAACAATCGCGAAACCGAGTTGCAGACTCCGATTAAAACTGCTATCACGTCGGGGTCACCAAATGTTTGTGGGGAAGACAACAAATATGCCACCCTTATATTTATAATTAATAACGCACGAATAGGTTATATTAAAATGTATAGCGTTTATTCGGAGCGGCAGACGGACTGTGAATGTGTGAAAAGCTTGGCTCCAAGATCTTCATATAGACATATGCAGGCTTACAAAGTAGTTGCTGAATAGATAAGCGACAGCTTTATGGGTATAAGAAAGAAGGCGAAAGATAAGCAGAGAGCGATGCAGGTGAAGTCGTACACCTATGCGCGCATGACTAGGCGCTGGCGATCTGCTCCGAACAGTTACCAACTCGCTCGTTTCAGATCTTCCCTATTACATTGGTATCTAGAGTTAGTATTTTATGGTAATCTAGTAGTTTTTTAATCTAGTATTTTGTTGTATGATCGTTGCTTGCCGACTTGTAGGGGGTAATTTATTAGCGATTATCAGCTGTGCTACGCCCCTGCTCGCAGCTTTCGATAGTCGGCATCGCAACGACCATAGAAAACAAAACAAACAGTGAGATGACCAAACATCGCCCGCGTTGAAGCGCTGTAGGCCTTCAATTAATGGGAAGAGGTGCCAGATGATGTACTGAGCGTTTGTATACGCCTTGCTTGGTTTATACTAGAGCAACGCGCACCTTGCCATCCGATCCGTGCGTTACTTCGGTGACTCTGCCGAGCAGCCACTTCTGGGGCGGTAAATTGTCCTCTTTGATGACGACGATGGTTCCTGGTAGAAGGTTGGCCGATTCCTTTGTCCACTTAACCCTTTGCTGCAGCCCAGCTATGTAGTCACGGGTCCAGTCTCGCCAAAACCGTCGCTTGATGGCTGATATAAGCTGCCAGCGTTGTAGATGAGTTAGGTCGTCGTCCGGATGAGGAGGTGCCGATCCTGGGGGTAGAGCAGCGAGCGTGGTGCCTACCAGAAAGTGGGCTGGAGTAATAGCCTCTCCGTCGTTAGGGTTGCTGCTGTCAGCTATTAGCGGACGCGAGTTAAGCACTGCTTCCACTTCAACCAGGATCGTCTGGACTTCGTCCTCCTTCAGCAAGGCGTTTCCGACGGCCCTCAAAAAGAGGTGTTTGGCGGACTTGACGGCGGCCTCCCATAGGCCCCCGAAATGAGGCGACCGGGGCGGAATGAAGACGAACTCAACCTGGTGATGGACGCCGTACGTTCCCAGTGTGCTGCGGACATCGGAGGCCATCTCCTGAAGCAGCCGTGAGGAACCAACAAAATTGGTTGCATTGTCGCAGTAGAGTCGATCGAGCGGGCCGCGCCGCCCAACAAATCTGCTGAGACAGAGGATAAATGAGTTAGAAGTGAGATCCTTCAATAGTTCTAGGTGAACCGCTTTCGTTGAAAAACATATGAATACTGCGACATACATTTTTAACGCTGCCTTGCCCCGCACTCCTAGCGACACTCGGATTGGACCGAAGAGATCGACTCCGCTTATTTTAAAGGGTCGACTGATTCTGACACGGTCAAGAGGCAGATTTCCCATTATTTGCGACATTAACCGTGGCTTATACCGGAAACAGTGCGTGCATCGGCGCACAACAGCACTGCACTCGCGTCGTGCATTGATCAACCAAATTGTCTGCCGAAGCAGGCCGACTAGGGCTCGTGGTCCTGCATGGCAATTAGCATAGTGCAGGTGCTCGATGTACAATTTGACAAAACGATTCCCTTTAGGCATTAATATTGAGAATTTGGCACTGGGTTCTAGATCCGCGTGCGCTAGTCGACCGCCCACCCGCACCAATGTTAAAGTACGGGTTCCGAAAGTTTCGTTGCTGATAAATGGGCTAAGTTTTTGATAAGAACTGGGTAATGGCAAATTTTTCTTTAATTTATTGAATTCGTCTGCAAACGATTCACGCTGAACAGCCTGCGCGATATAAGAGAACGAAAAACTAAGCTCGGTGGCTGATAGGACGTGGTCGTTCCACAATTTCCAGGCCCTGCCGTAAACAAAACGAAAGATAAATGTTGTAATTCTCACAAACTTCACATAGGAAGAAGAATTTTCAACTAATTGTAGCAGCGGATGATTTGAGACGACAGCAACCGTATGGGCGATTACTGGCGGTTTCATTTCGAGTTGGCTTTCGAGGGGCGTGTCAGCCAAGTGCTGATTAACTGGCCAATGAGTCGAGTCCATGGACAAAAACGAAGGGCCTTCAAACCATAGCGTCGTATCGAGATCTTTGACCGTAGTCCCTCGAGAGGGTAGGTCCGCTGGATTGAAGTTAGTCGGGACTTGTCGCCAGACTGCAGTTGGAGCCAGTTCGTGAATAGCCGAAACCCTATTTGCGACGAATGTTTTCAGCTTTGACAGATGAGTGCGCAACCAGAAGAGAACAACTTCAGAATCCGACCACATAGTAACCTGCTCGACGCGGTAAAGATTAAGCGTTTGCACATCACTCCATAACTTCGCTAAGAGGTGAGCCGCACAGAGTTCTAGTCGTGGAATACTATGTCTATTGATCGGTGCTACCCTGGATTTGGCTGTTAGCAACCTAACTTTTATTCCCTCTGAGGTCACTGACCTTACGTACAGACAACAACCGTAAGCATCTGTTGACGCGTCCGCAAATCCGTGGATTTGATAAGTGCCGCCAAACTGAGTTCCGACATGCCGAGGGATGTATAACGTTTCTAAATCTGTAAAGCAAGATGACACCTTCTTCCAACGATGCAGTACGTCGGCGGGTATTTCGTCGTCCCATCCAATTTGTAGCGACCAGAGTTTTTGAATAAATATCTTTGCTAGGGTAACGATAGGGCAAATGAGTCCTAACGGATCGAACAGCCGTGCTGCAAATGAAAGCATGGATCGCTTTGTGGGTGGGTCTTCAAGCTGTAGATTCTGGGCGTTGAACCCAAGTGAGACCCAAAGTTTTCGTATCGGCGTCTTCTCCAATAAGGACTTCTGGCTCGGCGACCTGTCGTTCGTTGGGGGTACAATTCGACGCCCACTTAGCCAAGACGAACCCTGCGGAATCTAAAATCTCTGTGATTTCCCCTCGCAATTTCCTTAACTCACGGATGGAATCGGCCCCTGTTAACAAGTCATCGACGTAAAAATCATTTTTTAGAGCCTGTGAAGCTAAGGGAAGAGATTCGGAGTAGATCTCGCTAATCTGCTTCAAACACCGTATTGCAAGGAAAGGAGTACTTGCCGTACCATACGTAACGGTGTTAAGCCGATAAATTTGTAGAGGGTCTTGCGGGGTCTCACGCCATACAATTAACTGGAACTTTCTATGGGTCTCATCTAATACCACTTGTCTGTACATTTTATTAATGTCTGCCGACATGTGACCGAGAGCTAAGTATTCCTTCATAAACTGGATATACAACGAATGATTTGTTGGGTTCCCTTTCATACGCCGTTCTAAGGACAGAAACCGTCGTCGTGCAGGACTCGATTTGAAAGGCAGGCTAACTACAAATTTTCCTGTAGAGTCACGCGAGACGGTGCTAGCAAACGATTTTTCACTCAACACTTGATCAGGGGTATAGAGCTGCGATTTTGTTAAATCGGGTATTCTTTCAATTTCCCAGAACTTCCTTAGCGTGTGATCCAAATTGTTGTCCTCAGTAGCTACTAGAGTGGAGTATGAGATACATCGTGCGGGCGGATTTTCTTTATAGGTCCCTGACGCTACCCAGCCAAAGACAGTATTTTGTAGAGTTGGACCTGAGTGCTTGTGACGTATTTGTCCTTCCCTAAGTAAGTCGAAAAAGAACTCAGCGCCGATCAGCATGTCGACGCGTTTGGGCTTGTAAAAGTATGGGTCTGCTAAGGAGATATCATTACGAATCCAATCGGAAGATATTGCGGTTGCTTCTGGACGATACCCTGAGATTGACGGTAAAATTATGCATTCAACTGCCGCTTCGAAGGAGTTTAATCGCGACCCAATTGTCGTCTGGACTGCGAAGCTAGCTGAACACGCGGAATTCCCAATGCCTGAGAATTTAGCCTCATGCCGGTACCGTTTTAATTGCAGATTATTTACTAATTCCTCCGTTATAAAATTAACCTGTGTTCCTGAGTCTAGCAAAATCCTAGCGCACAGCTTGGCTCCTGACTGACTTTGAACCTCGACAAGGGCAGTTGCAAGTAAGACGTGATCTACCTTTTGCGGCATAGGCTGACTAACCGAGGCACTTAGTGACTGTTGGGCTACCTGATTGTCAATAGGCGATGACAATTGATTGCTCGACGGTACTTGGGAGGTTGAGGTATACCGATGCAGAAGTGTGTGATGAGCCTTCGTACAAATTCGACAACGAGATGACTGGCATGTTGCGACACTATGTCCTCTGCGTAGACAATTGATGCAAAGTGGTGCATTCTTCGCGAACTTGAACCGAGCTTCTACCGAAATATTAGCGTAAGATGTACAACTCTGAATGAAATGGCTGTCTGACTTGCAGAAGCAAAATTTAGACTTAAGTTCTTCGACAGGTCGGGAAACTGCTAATGCCGCTTTGCTATATCTGGGCTTGTTCCCTAGCTGTCCCTGTTTGGGAGCTTTTCTGCCTGTCGTGGATTCCTCAGCCGCTAAGTGTTGGTATCGTTTATTAATCGCCTCTGAGCAATCTTTCCATAACGGAATAGAATCGTAACTAAGTTGCTCTTCCCATCGCGACCGCGTTTTGGGATCTACTCTAGACATGACGATGTGAATTATCATTGCGTTGGCGAGAGTTTTCTCGTTGCCGAGCGAGAAAAGAGATTCATATATAGCAGTTACAGTGTCGATAAGGGATCGCAACGCCGAGGCGGATGGCGCTTGCATTGTTGGGATTTCAAACAATCGAGAAATACTTTTAAAGTATATTAGGCACGGATTATCATAAACCCTGACCAAGGCCGCATGGGCCTTTGCGTAATTTGCTTCTGTGATCTGGTAAGCCTTTACTGTTCCTAAGGCTTCCTTCTCTAAACAGGATAACAGATGATTAAACTTTTTAACATTTGATAGAGATTCGTCATCGTGAACTAAGCTGTTAAATAAACCTATAAAATTTTTGAACTCGGCATGGTTGCCGTCGAATTTTGGGAGTTTCATTTGTGGTAGTATTCTGCTGTGACTTGCTGAAGAGTTTAAACTACTGTTATTTGCGAAGGTAGAATGATTTCTTTCTCCTTCGGGCCGGTTACAATTTGACATTAATAATGCCTTTGCGGATACACATAATTCTTCTAACTCCTCTCTACATGCTAATTCGTTATTAATTGCCTATAATTGTTGTTGCAACTCGAACGCCTTTTCGATGTATCCATTTAAAATACCTAAACGACATTCCATTTCGCACGCATTAGGGGGAGTTACTTGACCACGAACTGTGGCCTCAATTCTAATTATATGATTCTTATTCCGCTCAAGCTGTTCCAGCAATTCGTTTGTGTCGTCCTCCGCTGAGGGAGTTCTGCCAAAACGTTTCCGACTTCCACCCATTGTGACTAGCAACTTCCCGTTTTTAGATTATTTCTAACAAGCAAATGCCAATGCAATGCTGCTGGTAGCGATAGAATGTCTGCACTGTCCCACCGTACTAAAACTCTCAGCCAGGCTATGCGCGAATGGAGCAAGGAAGGCAAAAAGACCGACACAGCCAAAGAGCGCGCGAAGATTGGGGCCAGGCAGATTAAGCAAGACCGAATGTGTGTGTGTGTATATGTTGGGTGGGCCTTTGTGTGTGTATGTGACTGAAAGCCAAGTGAATTATGATATGTGTTTGTGCAAGTGATGGAAATAAAGTTTGCATATATTTACGTAGGCCACTTTACCATATACAATATGGATCGCTGTCCAGGCGCACCTGCGATGATATTGCGATTGGGCTGTACT
Source organism: Drosophila suzukii (assembly GCF_043229965.1). Classification (NCBI taxonomy): domain Eukaryota; kingdom Metazoa; phylum Arthropoda; class Insecta; order Diptera; family Drosophilidae; genus Drosophila; species Drosophila suzukii. The sequence goes on along the minus strand of NC_092082.1, from coordinate 27,448,790 downwards.
TCTCGGTGTTTCCGACGAGGTTAGGTTGAAGCCCGCTGATGCTCTCCTGTGACGAAATGGAGGTTAGGGACGCAGCCGATGTGCGCTCCCTCTACGATGATGTATGGGGCTCACCCCTCTCCGGGTGCTCCAGCGACGAAAGACGACGTTCTATTGCACCTCTCTATGGGTGCCGACGAGAATGTGGCGAGGAGATGGACGCAGCCGATGTGCGCTCCCTCTACGCCGAGATGTACGTGGGTACTGCGCTCCGGCTGTGCGGGAGCTCCAACAACGAAAGATGAAATTAAAGTTGCACGGGCGCGTAAATGAGTCTCCAAATCTTGGACCATGCACCCAATGTGCGATGCCGATGCATTTGTTGCGTAACGCGAATTGGCCGCGTGCACTTGTTATATAACTCTTGGTGATTTGCCAACTTATAACAATACGCAAATCCAAAGTTTAGAAGGCGGCCAAGAACCAGTGAGTCCACCCGGGGGCGCCAATGTTTGCTCAGGAAGCAGGAGTAAATATGCAACTTCCCGAATCCACTAGTTTTATTTAAAACATTGCTTAGCCGTCATCTATGTAAATTGTGCGTTTATTTCAAGAGCTTTTTCTATTCAACAATGTTACCAACTCGCTCGCTTCAGATCTTCCCTATTACATTGGTATCTAGAGTTAGTATTTTATGGTAATCTAGTAGTTTTTTAATCTAGTATTTTGTTGTATGATCGAAGCGAAGGAGATGAAGATACTTTTACGTCGAATAGCCAACAATTTTTCAAGTCGACGCTTTATTAGGCGAAAATATTAATAATGTTTGCTGCTGTATCACTTTTAACAAAGACGACCGGTCAAAATTCGTGCTGTTTTCTTGCGAACGAAGAATGTAATTAAGATGTGAAGATCAATGCGGCTGCGGCAAAGCGGGTGGCTACGGTGAGCCCCCGCCCCTCCTCAGTGCCTAATAGGAAATCCTAGCTGAATGATGTTTGGCTTGTAATGGCGGATTGCTAGCCTGACTTTTGGATGAAGCTGACAGCGCATTTTTGGGAGACCGTCTGAGATGTCTGTTAAGAAAGTAACGCAATCTACGGGCACTTAGGGCTGGACAGTGGATAAGGAGGTGTTGTATCGTCTCCTCTTCTTCTTCATCTTTTCAGCTTCTGCAGAGATCGATATGGGGTATCGATAATAGGACTGCGTAAGCACAGCAGTAAGGGCCCTAATGGCTAGGACGCAACCTTTTCTTTGGAGGGTAAAGAGTTCTCTGGAGTGCCTTGGAATCCGTTGTAACCAGAACTCTCCCAATATTTAGCTGAGAGAAGTGTCCACTTCTTGTGTGAAGAGTTTTATGAAGTCACGTGCTTCTCTCCCTGGAGAGAGCGGGGGTAGTGCCCAGGCTACAGTCGACAAAGGCTAGGACGCATTCTGTTCTTTGGAGGGTTTAGAGTTTTCTGGAGTGCTTTGGAATCCGTTGTGGCCAGAACTTTCGCGATATTAAGCTGGGAGAAGTGAGATTTGTCCACTTCTTGTGTGAAGAGTTCAATGAAGTCTCTGCATAGTAGCCTGCGTGTGTTTCTCTCTGGAGAGAGCGGGGGTAGTGCCCAGTCTGGTCTGTTCGTCGGCTGAACTGTTCCCTATTATGTCCCTGTGACCAGAGACTCATATGAGGTGTATGTCAAACTGCACCGCCATCTCGTTAATAGATTTGCGAAAGACGGTTACAGTTTTGGAGTTTGAGGATAGTTTGTCGAGCAAGCGAAGTGCTGCCTGACTAGCTAAATAGATACAGACAGATTGAGAAGTGCGGGAGTTTAGATTGATCATTGCCTCTTTGATAGCCAGAATTTCCGCCTGGAAGACCCTGCAGTGAGTTGAGTTTTGTCACCCGGGATCGTGCATCACAGCTGGATCAAACGTCCCATTAAGCAGGCCTTGGAAATGGCTCTGCTCAGGTTCTGCCAGCACACGTACATTGCAGCACAGCAGTCGTCACTTACACAACGATAAGCTGCCCCGTGTAAATTACTCACACTAATAAAAGACAAAATGTCATTTTATTCCGTGCCGGCCGCTGTGCTACAGTGTCATTGGTCACATGCCCCAGCTGAGCCCTGTGTCTCTTCGGACGGTGTAGAGTGCGGTATTTGCCTTCCGCACCTTGTCGGCGACGTCAGACTTCCTATCCAGAATAAATCCAAGGTACTTAGCCTTGCGCGTAAAATCAATCGCAACATCGTCTGCATCGGCAATTACGTAGCAGCCACCTTCCTCCATGTTCCACAGCTGTCTATTTACTGATACGCTTCACAGGAGTGTCGAGAGTACACCGTCTTGCGGGGTGCCCTCGCTAACTTTCCTTATGATAGCTGACCATCGTCGGTGGCAATGATGACGCTGATCATTAACCTTAGCATTGGCCGGCTTCCAGGGGATTTTGTCGCCGGAGTAAGCGCATTTGCATAACATACCGACACCGCCTCAAACTCGCGGCGTTATAATGCTTAAAACTCGCTTTTCGATTAGGTTAGGTTAGGTTAGGTAGGAGTGGTTGGAGACTAGATATTAGTCCCCTCACTTAGGCCACAATGGGCCCCTTGTGATACCACATGATCTCTGAAAGATCCGTTTCCCTAGCACATGGGTTATCTGCTTTCGCGAAGTATTCTGTTCTTCTTAAGAAACATAATAGTTTTTGAATGCTTACGTCCTGAATGGCCGCAAGGCTCGGAAGTGTGTAGCTACCTAGGGTTTGAAAGCGCTTTAGGCTATCTGTTTGCAGCTGCGGCAGAAGTCGTGGTTACTTAGACCCAGCCTTAACGCGTGAGTCCCTATAAGATAGTGGCCAATGAGGGCATTTAGGAGAGTGGAGATGTCCTCCCTGCTACATTGTAGGAGAGTTTTTGTTCTTTTCGTGTTGTAGTTTGGCCATGTGAGTCTAGAATTGTGGCATGTTGAGATTGAGTTCCAACGGTTGTTGGAAAGTGTATACAATCTCTGCCTGAGATGGAGCTTGCAGGTAGCCATGGGCAAACCTACCGTGTCCTTGTCACGAAGGATATCGGCGGTTGTCCCCTGTCTTGCTAGCTCGTCTGCTATGCAGTTGCCCTCAATGTTGCGGTGTCCAGGCACCCACATGAGGTTGATTCTCAGATGAGTGGCCATCTCGTTAAGAGATTTGCGGCATTCAGAGATTGTTTTTGAGTTCGTTGTGTAGGAGTCGAGGGCCCTGAGGGCTGCTTGACTATCCGAGAAGATGAAGATATCTATGCCATGATGTTCAGACGTGTTCAGGTGGGTAATGGCTTGCTGACTTGCCATCACTTCCGCTTGGAAAACACTACAGTGGTCTGGTAGGCGGAATGAGACTTTTATGTCTAGTTCGGGGGAAAAGACTCCCCCGCCTGTTTGGGAGTTAAGCTTGGAGCCGTCCGTGTATATGTTGACGGCGTTTACGAATTGATGTGGGAGGTTATCCCAGTCTGTACGGGTGGGAATATAGATCTTGTATCTTCTTTCGAAGTTGACTATGGGTGGGACGTAGTCTGTATTACGTGGTAGGGGTGAATGTTTTGATAGGATATTGGAGTGACCCGTGGGGCCCGTTGTCCATGCCGCTGCTTCACGGAGCCTCAGCGCTGTTGCAGATGCCCAGCTTTTGGCAAGTAGGTCCAGGGGTTGGAGATCGAGAGTTGTGTTTAAAGCTTCAGTGGCGGTGGTGCGAAGCGCCCCACTGATGCAGAGTTCAGCGCTTCTTTGTATCTTGTGAAGGATCCGGAGGTTGCAATTCTTTCCTAGGGAACGCCACCATACAATGTTTCCGTAGAGGAGAATGGGCCTGACTATTGCAGTGTATAGCCAGTGAACTATCATGGGGAAGACACCCCACTTTCTCCCTATGGCTTTTTTACAAGCGAAGAGAGCTACGGCCGCTTTGCGTGTGCGATCTAGAATGTTGTCTGTCCAGAGTGTCAAGGATGACACCTAGGTACTTTGCTTGCTAAGGGTTAGGCGCGTTTGGTGTAGTTTGGGGAGAATTAGATTTGGTATCTTATACTTCCTTGTAAAGAGAACTAGTTCGGTCTTTTCTTTGTTAACTCCCAGACCACAGACAGCCGTCCACCTGGAGAGGGTGGATAAGGCTGTCTCCATTAGATTGCAAAGAGTTTGCGGGAATTTGCACTGCAGTAGGATAACCACGTCGTCCGCGTAGGCTACCACTTTTGTGCCCGCCTCTTCTAGAAGTGATAGTAGTTTGTTGACCACTATAAACCATAGAAGAGGTGAGAGTGCACCCCCTTGTGACATTCCTGGTCGACTGGGCTGATCCCATAGTGGAGTACACTACTCTGCTGGTAAGCATGGTGTGTATGAGTCCCACTATGGGCCTCTCAATGCCAGTTCAGTCAGAGCGCCAATGATAGCCGTTGGGGTGACGTTGTTGAAGGCGTCTTCTATGTCTAGAAACGCTGCCAGAGAGTATTCCTTATTGCGGAAACCTCTCTCTATACTGTACACTAGAGAGTGGAGGGCGGTATCGGTTGATCTACCCTTACGGTACGCATGCTGTGCGTCAGAGAGTAGGCTATGGTCGATGGTTAGTCTGATATGGGTGTCAATTAGACTTTCCAGGGTCTTCAACAAGAAGGAGGAGAGACTAATCGGGCGGAAGTCCTTTGGGTTGGTGTGGGAGGTCTTGCCGGCTTTCGGTATAAAAATTACCTAACGTCCAGCCACCTTGTTGGAATATGGTTTAGAGCAAGGCAGCCGTGGAAGATGGCTGTCAGCCAGGGAAGGGACAAATCTAGTGTCCGTTGTAGCTGGGCCGGGAAGAACCCATCTGGGCCAGGTGATTTGAAGGGCTTAAAAGAGTTAACAGCCCACTGAATGCGGCCAGAGTTTGAAATGTTGTCAATACTCTGGTCGTCTAAATTCTCCTCTATGTGGAGGTCCTCCACTACATGGGTGTTCTTAGGGAAGTGGGTGTCTAACAGTAGTTCAAGGGTTTCCTGACTGTTTTCCGTCCAGCTGTCAGCATTGGTTTTAAGATAGCCAATGGTTGCTGGAGCTTTAGCTAGAATTCTTCTGAGTCTGGATGCCTCCGCAGTAGATTCTATGCTACTGCAGAAGTTAGCCCAAGCTCTTCGTTTTGATATTCTAATTTCCTTTTTGTATAGGCTTAGTTTTGTATGATATAAATTCGAGGAGGATTCGCTATTGTTGTATTTAGCTCTATCGAAGTAAGTTCTACACTCTCTTTTAAGGTTCGCCAGGGTTGCTTTCCACCAAGGGGGTTTGTGCTTTGTTTTGACAGTTCTGCTTGGGCAAGCCCTTTTTATGGCCTCACCGCAGATATCAGTAAAAGTGTTAGCTAGGTTATCTAGTTCTTGACGGTTGCGTATGTGTGTCGGAGGAGCGTGTAAGTTCCTGTTGAGGAGATTTTTGTAGTAACCCCAGTTGGTTAATCTTAGATTAGTGATGTTCTCGGCGGGAGGACAGTCTAGACTTATTGTAAATTCTATGTATCGGTGGTCTGAGAATGAGTGTTCGGTCCCCACCTTCCACGCTACTAGCTGGTTAAGTAGGGGATCAGATATTAGAGTAATGTCTAGTACTTCCCTCCTATTTCTAGTGATGAAAGTTGGGTCATTACCTCTGTTGCAGATGAATAGATTTGATTGAATGAGATAGTCGTAGAGTAACTCACCCCTTTCGTTGGTGGTTGTACTTCCCCATTGTGTGTGGTGTGAGTTAGCGTCCCCACCCAGAATGAGTTCCTTAGATGAGTGAGTGCGTATGAGTTGTTGTGTAGTGGTGTTTGGTAGTGGCCCTTCGTAGTCGTGAGCCAGATAGAATGATGCTATGGTGTGATGAGTGTGTTCGTTTAGCTCCAGTCTGACCATGGTGAGGTCGCCTTCGCTAAACTGTGGAATAAGAAATGTGTTAAAGTGTGTCTTTGTAAGAATGCAGGTTCTGGGTATACCCTTGTCCTTGGTGTAAAATAGCTTGTATAGGGGGGTTGATAAGCCTCAGATGTTGTTACCAACAATCCATGGCTCTTGAATGAGGACTACGTCTTTGTTGCCTGTTGCCAGGCGGGTGAGGAGGGCAGCGGATGCTGCCTTGCTGTGGTGCAAGTTAATTTGCAGAAACTGCACCATCTTTGGGACTGGGGTCGGGCTGGGTGCCATCCGCTTCCTCCGCTATGTCCTGGAGAACAGAGCGCCCTGGTCGGGTTGTGTCCTGGGTGCACAGCTGCTTCAGGCTCTCTGTCAGCTCCGAGTCGGTTGACACGTAGCCGGTAAGGGTGGACTCTTCATGATCTAGTTCGTCGTCGCTCGGGGGTTCGTACGACGCACAAGCAGCCAGGTTGTCTGCCGCTGACTTATCGGTGTCGTATATACGTAGCTGCACCTTATCGAACCCGTAGTTCACCCGGTGTTGTTGGGCTGCGAGGGGTTCCAAGCAGGCCTGGTTCAGGAGGATAACCACGTTCATGTTGATGCGCTCGCTTTTCTCCACCTTGACCACCTTCCAACCGTCTGTTGGAAGTTTTGGGTTGAACCTGGTCAGCAGGGTGAGTATAACCTCTGGTTCTGACGGCAGCCACATCCTCGCTCTCGGTCGAGACGGGATGTCTGCAGCCTCACAAACTGCCAGCTTGGCCCCGGGGTAGACCTCGCCGACCTTGTTGATTGCAGCCTTGTAGAGTGCTGCCGATCTCTCGTCTTCGCAGGCGATCAACTTTACATTGCCCTGGTACCACCCTGCATCTGTGCAATCGGGTGGTGGGCCTGGGTTTTCGTCCAGCACTTTCAAGGCCACTGACGCAAGGGCCCGTCTAACCAGCCCCCATTGGTTTCTTGGGATCCTACCGCCTTCATCGCTCTGGTCGATGACACCAATGATTTTCCGATCCTTTACCACTTCCGCAAAGGATCTCGACCATGTGCCGCGGTTGGTTACCTTAGCCTTCTTGCTCGCTGGTTGAGCTGACTCCATCGACCTCTCTCGCTTGTTGCTGTTGCTGGTAGTCATAGCGATGTCGAAGTCTGGGATAACTGCCCTTGCCCAGGCTATGTCCTCTTGGATTTTCAGGTAATCCAATTTTGACGTCTGATCCTCACGTATCGGATTGGTGGCCAGCCGTTTGAGGATCCTAAAAGCCTTTTTTCGTTCAAGAGGTCCTGCCTGGTTAGGTGGTATCCTCTTAAACTCCTTTGCCCTGGTACTCACCACGAGACCGGCTTTAGCGCTCCCCTCAGGTTGGAGTGGCTGGTTAGCCACACGCTGGTGGCTTGGGCTTGTCGCTATGGTGAGTTGGGCTTAGCCGGCTGCGTTGTTCGCTGGCCTTGGCAGGGGTAGACGTCACATGGACTGGGGTGGTCGGAGCCGTGATCTTGCTCTTTCTCTCGTCGTTGGTTACGAGTTCCGACTTTTTAAGAGTGTCGTGCTCTTGTCTGGTGCAGTCTTTTGTTTTTGTATTTGTTGAGTTCTCCATGTTAAATCCCACGAGCTGCGGCGAAAGGACAGGTCCACCCGGGCAGAGATCCGCGGTACCCGGGTAAGGCTGACTTAGAACAGGCGGTCGCCACTTGCCTGAGCTCACCGTTTGAGACTGAGTTATTTGATGACTCGGGCTCCCAGCCAGATTGACTCTCGGCACGGTACGAATGACACCTTAGTCCAGCCCGTGGTGAGATGAGTTGTGTGGGTAGGGAAGAGGTAGGTTCAAGAGTGTGGGAAGGGGTATGTGTGAGCTATTTGTCGGAGGCAGCAGCACAAGCGCGACGTCGGTACTGCTACGGCGCAGATACCCGCTGATTGTCCGGGGCTACTTATTTGCGCTTCGTGTTGGGGGCTTGGCGGTAGTCGGACCGTGTCCAACTTCAACGCTTATTCGTAGCTACCCTGGAGAGCCAGGGCGCTCGCTATCCGCAACCTGCGACCCGTTCGGTAGCCTTCAGCTCGGCGCCCTCAGAGCCATCCCACTAGCTCATTGGCCGCTTTTCGATTGCAAGGGTAAGTTATTTATAACCTAAATAAGCGTATGGAATTTAGCAATAGTTCAATAGTTAAGTAAAATTAGAATAAATTTGAGCTCCTGATTGTAAATGGACGCTTGCCACTTGTTAAACATTTTAAGTGCTCAATTCAAATTCCTATTTTTTTTTCAATTTTGTTTAATGGTATTATTAAAAACTAACTAACTAAATAAATCTTTTATTTGTTTATAGAAAATATATATTTTGCAATATTAAGGGAGAGTTCAATTTTTCAGTTTTTAAGCAAGCGTTAATAATTTATTTTTACGAGTAATTTTAAAATCTTAACATGTTTATTATAGGATCGTTTTCGACTGTAATATGATGTACATGAAAGAGATGAAGATTTGTGAAAATTTCGGATAAGTAGTTTTTGTAAAAAGCACTTTGCCTTCTTAGAGCAAACTTGAGCGGCAAAAACTAAAGTTATTGGGAATGTGTAGCGAATAAGTTTTCATATGCATCTAATTGGCATGTCGAAGTCGGGTTGGGAACAAAGGCTTTGCTGCTTGTATATGTATCCCCGTCGTACTCCCAAATTAATTCCAATACAATTAGCTGAGTAACGGGTATTTGATAGTCGATGGCATTGACTATAGCGTTCTCTCTTGATACTAATTTATAAACCTAATGTAGCAGCTGACGCAGCGGCGGAAGTAGAAGGGAAGCCAAGACAGGTGGAGAAATCTCACTTCTCTCAGCTAAATATCGCGAGAATTTTCTGACCACAACGGATGCCAAAGCACTCCAGAGAACTCTTCACCCTTCAAAGAACACAATGTATCCTAGCCATTAGGGACCTTACGGGTCGCTTGACTGCCGGTTCTCACACAGTCCATTATCGATACCCCATAACGACTTCTGCAGAATGTGAAAAGATGAGGAAGAAGAGGAGACGATACAACACCTCTTCAGCCACTGTCCACCCCTAAGTGCTCGTAGATTGCGTTACTTTTTTAGCAGACATCTCAGACGGTCTCCGAAAAACGCACTGTCAGCTTCATCCAAAAGTCAGGCTAGCAATCCGCCTTTACAAGCCACACATAATCCAGAAGGATTTCCTATTAGGCACTGAGGAGGGGCGGGGGCTCACCGTAGGCACCCGCTTTGCCGCAGCCGCATTGATCTTCACATCTTAATTGCATTCTTCGTTCGCAAGGAAACAGCACGAATTTTGACCGGTCGTCTTTGTTAAAAGTGATACAGCAGCAAACATTATTAATATTTTCGCCTAATAAAGCGTCGACTTGAAAAATTGTTGGCTATTCGACGTAAAAGTATCTTCATCTCCTTCGCACGCCCTTTGGATGGGTAACTGGTAACTGATAGTCGATAATAAATATGTTTCCCCGTTTTAAATTAGGAAATATTAAATAAACAAAATGTTTTATTTGAAAAATTCCGGGAATACAATATGAATGCAAAAAGTGTGAAAGTGTGCAAAAAGTGAAATAGGTTGATGCAAGGCCTGGATTTATATCATTGCCATTGCAATTTTTATTATCGAAACCCGTATAGCGGTCGTTTTTAAATGAGAGGTAGGAACCTGTAACGTGGGCATATTAGTGCACGAGTCCTGACAGGGACTAGGCCGGAGGGAGAGGCGCCCGATGTTCAGGCACCATTTGCCAGCATAAGCTACGTAGTATTTTGGTCGTGGGATCTTGGTAAGCCTCTCTCCTCTCCAACATAACGAGAATAAATATATAAAGTGCCTGGAAAATAATTTTAGTCCGTAAAGTTCGCCTGTCGTCAGTCCACACTGCCCAACAAGCTCAGCTATCGCTTGATCGCAATAAGAGCGGGCTGCGTTTCGGCCATATTCCCTCTCCTTCACACATTCGTGTGCAATACGATCCCCTGTTGTCAAGGTTGTCCGTCGAAAGTTTTGTCACTGCTTTTGACCTACTCCACCGCTCGCGTCAGCACACCCCCCTTGTTAAGGTTCTAGCACTTCATGGTTTTGATTTCATTTTATACCCGTTACTCGTTGAGTAAATGGGTATACTAGATTCGTCGGAAAGTATGTAACAAGCAGAAGAAAGCGTTTCCGGCACCATAAAGTATATATATTCTTGATCACGATCACTAGCCGAGTCGATCCGTCTGTCCGTCTGCCCGTCCGTCCGGATGAACGCTGAGATCTCGGAAACTATAAGATCTAGGCAATTGAGATTTGGCGTGCAGCGCAAGTTTGTTTCAGCAGAGTGCCACGCACACTCTAACGCCCACAAACCGCCCAAAACTGTGGCTTCTACAGTTTTGATGCTAGAATAAAAAATTTAACTGAAATGTATTGTTCTCATAAATACCTATCGATTAACCCAAAAAAAGTTTGTCACGCCCACTTTAACGCCCACAAACCCACAAAAAATTGTAACTGAAATGTATTGGTTTCGTCAATACCTATCGATTGATCCAAAAAAATTTGCCACGCCCACTCTAACGCCCATAACGCTTAAATCTGTCTCCCGCCGGTAGGTGGCGCATTTTAATCTCGCTTTGCTGCTTGCATTTCCCTTTGGTCCCTTTAGCTGAGTAACGGGTATCTGATAGTCGAGGTACTCGCCTATAGCGTTCTTCCTTGTTTACATTACAAATTTATTGAGTAATATATTTCGGAGTGCACCGTGGATAACTAACATAATATTGGCTATAATGTATCGATTTATCACCTGGGAAGGTGCGCACTTCAGCAAAACGCTGGCTATTCACGACTACAAACGTCGCTCCGAGGGCTCTTGCAATTGCACATACAATTACAAGGCAAATACTCGCCGCTGAAAAGCTTATAGTAGTCTATAAAACTGTCGGATACTGCACGAATATTTATATATGTATGTTTATAAGAAAGGAACCGTGTTCCGACAAACTTACCCCCTTTTTTAAAGCCTGGGCGATGAGATCTCGACGCTCGGGATCCTGGGCTTTGGAAAATATTATATTGGATATATATATAAATATACATATATAAATACGGCTGTTCTTAAATATACCAATTCACCTAAACACAAAATATATAGATTTATTATGCCTGAGGCATGCGACTTCTTCAACGGCTGGTGGAAAGACTCGTCTTCTCTAATTGTTCATCATGACTCGCACTTTATCTATTGTTTCGGTTGGTTTAAATGAATTTCAATGCATGTTTGAATGCTTCCAGCGTTTTTTTGATTTTCGCTTGCTCTGCAATTGTATTATTTGAGGATATTGGTATTTGGTTATGTATAAACTCACATTAGTATTTGGCTCGATTAACACATTTATATTGCATCACTACTTTTTCCGACATATGCTATTGGACTACAGCTCCATACAAACGTCACAGCACGTCGGATGTCGTCCTTATTGTTGATCCTCTTCACGTTCTTTAATGACAATGGCGGCGCTAGTCCGACACATAAGATTCTTTCGAGCTGCGACTTGTGTCCTCCTCAAAGACTTGGGATATGGTGGCTGGTTCTGATGGCAGAAGACTACGTGGTCAACTACCCATTGGGAAAGTCGCCTTCCCTGAGATCTGCCGGCTTCCGTCAGCAAGACACCCAAATAGATTTTCTCCTTTTCTCTAATTGTCTAAGGCCTTTTATACCACACTAGAGCTGTTACTTGGCTGCCGGTATGGACCGGATTAACGAGGTGTTCCCACCTAGGAATACTATTTCTCGATATCTGCTATCTTGGGAGTCAACGGCCGGCTGTACCACTTGGCCAGCTACCGGAGTATGGATACCAGTAGGTCGATCGTGGCCGTTGTTCTGGCAAATTGCGTTTTCTTCTGCCTTTACAAGTCTGAGAATGCTTAGTCAAATGCACCCCTGCCCCCGGCTCAAAATTTGTTTTTGTTTCTCTATGTGAATCTTTCTATGTGGAGGGCGTACGATACAGGCTCGATGAGATCGATGCGCACCGCATGGAATGACTTCGCAAAAGGAAACTGCGTACGACCATCGTTGTCTGTTCCGTGTTTTTTTTTAATTCTTCTCCTCCTTAGACGCCCTTTCGTGGCTTTTGTGGCTTCGACCCACGCCTGTAATCAAGAGTCTCATGTTTTATTGGCTGAGCTGTCCAGGCTGATGCCTTCCCTGCTGTTGTTTCAAGTTAAAGGTTATTCTGTACTCTAGTATTCTTTAAACTTGGCGCATGGAATCTGGATTTTGGTGTTTCATCTTTTTATCTCACTGGCGATCGATTAAATCATATTTATCAGAAATGTTCGATTTATTCCTTGTTCAGCGGTCCACTCGGAGACCCTCCCTTTTGAATTCCGCTAACGAAGTTAATGGGGATGTTAGCAGCAAGCCGCCCATCTGGGATTTCATGTTGTCTTTCAAAAGCTCAACCGATATATCTTCAGCGATTTTACGCTTCAGTTTAAAATACAAGTTGTGCATATTGGAGACGTACTCGCTGAAGGTTTTGGGCTGTCCTTGCTTGCGTTCCATTAATTCCTTGACTTTCATAATGTCACTTCCGGTAGTGGAAAACGCTCGTTTCATCTCCTGAGTCAACGAATAGTAGTCAAAGTCGTAGTCTTCTGCCTGGTCCTCCATTAGCTGCCAATACCATTTATTGGCCGCACCTGCCAGTAGAATATGGAATTCCCGAAAGACTTCGTGTCGGCTTAGGCCATATAACTCTTGCAAGCGGTCTACGCAGAACAAGAAGCTTTCAACCGTCATGCCGCGACCGCTTCCATCGAACTTTAAGTTCCATTTGTCCAGCCTAACTTCTTTTGGCCTCGGTCCCTGAAACGATGGGTTCCGATCTATCTCCGGGTGCAGCTGGTGCTCGCCTCCATGTGGGTCGGGGTGTCTGTGGGACGGGGTGTCCGCCTGGGTGTTCTTAACCAGTGCATCTGGCTGTTGAGCATGTCTTGTGTTACCGGCTCTAGGGGTGGCGTCGCTTGATACCTCAAAAAACTGTCGGTGGGATTCGGAATGGATCGGGGCGATGGGGGCAGTCCCTTTGTTCAGGCCTCCTAGACGATGGAGACTGCAACTGTGACACTTGCGCCTTCAGAGCTTATATCTGGGCGCTCATGCCTCGCTGCATTTCACTGCTCTGCCTTAAGAGCTCCATTAACCGCTGCTCATGCCGCTCGGCATCCTCCAAGTTGTGCTTCTCGTGACTCTGGTATTGGAGAAGAAGACTTGATCTTCCTGTTGGCGGTCCTAGGGGTAGATTATCCCCACTGGCGGCTCCTTCTAATTCGGTTAATTGGTCTAGATTGTTTTCTTCGGACAGGGTACCTTACATGACCTGTCTGATTTTGAGCTAGCTCCCACGACTCTCTTTCAGGTGAATCTCCTAGCCTTGGAGCGCTCGCACTCCGGGGTTGGTGATTTTCTCCGAGCGTTGTTGCTCGGGTCACTCTTTCGGTGCTGGGTTGGAATAAGACCTTTTTCTTGGCCCCTTCATTTATATAGTTGGCATAGTAGGACTCCGCTTTCTTTTATAGTTGTCACTTTGTGCTGATTAATTCTGGCACGCAATTTTTTTTTCACATTTGTGTGTTTTTAGTATAAAAAGATCAACGTGATAGTTTTCAAAAATGCCCGGTCAGCGACGTAAACGCTGATTAAGTCGACAATAAATGTTTATATATTCGGGGGTGCTTTTCTCTGCTCATCAAGTCTCTCTTCAGTCAAGAACCGTCCGAAATTTAAGCCCCAAAAATAAAACAAAACAAATATCCCTTACTTTAGGTGTTCCCTGCTCTATAAAATAGTCAAGTTACTCATGGCGAATAAAGATGAAAACGTGAAAAACGGATCCTGGGCTTTGGAAAATATTATATTGGATACACATATAAAAATATGCATGCACCAAAAGACGGCTGTTCCTAAATATACAAAATCACTTAAACACAAAATATATGGATACATGCCATATAGATTTATGCCAGAGGCATGCGACTTCTTCAACGGCTGGTGGAGAGACTCGTCATCTCAAATTGTTCATCATGATTCGCACTTTATCTATTGTTTCGGTTGGTTTAAATGTGTTTCAATGCATGTTTGAATGCTTCCAACGTTTTTATGATTTTAGCTTGCTCTGCAATTGTATTACTTGAGGATATTGGTATTTCGATTAACACGTTTATATTTCATCACTACTGTTCGTACCCAAGGGTGCTCAACATGACCAGCACCCAACAAATCAAGCAGTAGCCAAGTTGGGAACAGTACCAGGCGCTCAGTAGCACCTACTGCAGATGAGAATTGCTGATCAGCATATTATATGTCTCACTAACTATGTCTCACAACTACTTTCTCCGACGTATGCTATTGGTCGCTACGCCTCTGAACGAATGGCTTCTACAGCTGAACAAATTTCAGGAGCATGGGGATCACGGGTACTGCGTCCACAAACATCGCAGTATGTCGGATTTTATCCTTATTGTTTATCCTCTCCACGTTCTTTGATGACAATGGCGCCGCTGGTCCGACACATAATATTCTTTCGAGCCGCATTTTGTTTCTTCCTCAAGGACTGGTCCTGATGGCAGAAGACTCCGTGGACGACTACCCTCTGGGAAAGTCGTCATCCCTCGGAGCTGCCGGTTTCTGTCAGGAAGAAATCCAAATGGATTCTCCCCCTTTTCTCCAATTGTCTAAGGTCTTTTATACCAGACTAGAGCTTTAACTTGACTGCCGGTATTGATCGGATTAACTAGGTGTTACCACCTAGGATTACTATTTCTCGATATCTGCTATCTTGGGAGTCAACGGCCGGCTGTTGCACTTTGCCAGCTACATTTTTTAAGTAAGTCTTTTGCAGTAATTTCTTTGGGCCTATTTCTATTTTCTACTTTAAAATGTTTATCCCTATTCAATTATTACCTATCAAGCCCAATAATATGTTATTCATATTTATTCATAAAATATTTCATATTATTATTAACTATTTTAGTTGATATTTCATTTAAATGATGGCTCTTACTAAATTGGGAGTCATCAACATTGCTAGCATTTTTTAAATTGTTTTCATTAGCCGTCACTTTACCATCGCAAATGTGTGTATGGCAGGACGTGAAATTGTCAATTGAATACCCGTCTTGTCAGGATGAACCTTATGTTCTGGAGCGTAAATATTATAACTTTGCCGTAGTTCATTGCTGTTTAGGGCTTAGGGCATCCATAGTTCCGCAATTTCAAAAAAAATGCACATATTTTGTAAACTTCCGAGCGACAATTCCAGATGTTCCGCAAAGATTCTTTTGTTGTTGGCTCTGAACGTATTATAATACAAATTCCCGATAAGGCGTTATGCACGTACTGTAAAAAATAACATAAATGGTTTGAATTTGATACTATGTAAAAAATACTTTCCTTTAAAACTTGCTTCTTAAGTAAATGACCAGACGATAATAACAATTGTTGCAGGCAAAAATGAGCTTGAGCTCGAAGCATGTTATTATCAAAGTGAACCTCCAACATCGAAAATGTATTTTTCGCTGAGCATTTGTTCTTTAAATTTGATTCGTCTCGCTTGGAAAGAAAAAATGTATTAAAATAAATATTTAAGGTTGTACAATATAAGCGGAACTAAGTCGTCCAATATTTCCTTAACAAGAGTCTCCAAAAAAAATGATTTTACAGTGGCTTCCTTCTTGTAGGGTAGAGCACCATAACGATATTACTTTGTACAGAATTAGGCGAACATTGCTAAACAAGTAAAATTTGAGAACATGTGTATGTTATTCAAGAGAAGTCCGCGACATCTTCAGCGATTCATGCCTATCAGAGTTTAATCCTACTTTGTTTCACCGCGAATTTCTAGGGCCGACAGTTTTTTAGCTGTTCAGATGGCCAACATCCAGACCAAGAATTTCCGTCTTTCAATGTATTATTTAAGCTCTATATTAAAAACTTATAAGCTGAAAAATAAAACCGTTGTAACGTTAAGCAGCAGCACTGCTAAGGGATAAAACAATTCGTATCCAAAAATAGGGAAGCATAATCTACTGGAGAGTTCTTAGGCTTTAGTTGACTTTTTTGTACCACCTCAGACTCAAACCTGACTTTTTAGTAGGGGAATGTGTTGTAGATTGGGACACTTCTTTGAGACGCTGGAATTTGGGCATTAGCTTATGAAACTTTACGTGGTACCTTTAGAAAGCTTAATCTTTTAGCTAAAGACTAAAAGAACCATTTTTGATCAGTTTGAACGATTTACATTTCTCTTTTTATATTTAATAGAATTTTACAAAAAATAAAAAATGTTAAAGGACTGCAAAATATAAAATCTGGCTTGTGCTTCGTTTAAAATACATTTACTTTAAATTTAATAACTAAAAAATTATTTTTTTTTAATTTAGAATATCTAATATTATATATATTACTTAATGTGTTTGCCAATGTGTTTGCCATTAACGACTCCTGTAAATTGAAGTGCCATTCGCTTTAAAAATGGGAGGCGTAAATAGGCATACCAAAAAAAGAAAATACTAGTTTCAACTGTTGCCACCTTTTGCTATCACTACCTGGAAGGGTTGTAAGGTTATGAACCAACTCTGTACTATCTTAAAATTCAGTGGAATCCAGGTCGAGATGTGATCTTCATAAAAAAAAACAACATAATTTAATCTTAGCCTTGTTTCCACCAAACAAAATAATTATCCGCGTCCACTACCGAGTTGCTCAAGCTAATATTTCAAGAAAGTTGGATGGCAATTTCCTCAGCTTAGATAATCTACCGTCGCAAACCCAGTCACACGATATTTTACAGCCCCCTACGAACAAATCCAATCTTTATGTGTGCACCTTAACAGGTGGTAAATTCAATACTTTCCGCTAATACAAATAAAAAAATAAAATAAGTATAAGCAAAATACAATAAAATAAATGCATTAGCTAGTACAATATTACTCATCCACGGCGCACGCCGATATATACTACCCAATAAAATTATAATGTGAAAAGGAATTCAAAACCATGGTGTGCTAGAACCTTAACAAGGGGGGTGTGCTGATGGACAACCTTGAAGGGGAGGGAATATGGCCGAAACAAAGCCCGACCGTATTGCGATCAAGCGACAACTGAGCTTGTTGGGCAGTGTGGACTGACGACAGACGAACTTTACGAACTAATATTATTTTCCAGGTACTTTAAATATTTATTCTTGTTATGTTGGAGTGGAGAGAGGCTTACCAAGATCCCACCACCCAAATACGACGGAGCTAATGCCAGATAATAGTACCTGAACAACGGACGCCTCCCCCTCGGCCCAACTCCTTTTCAGGACTCGAGCACTAATATGTCCACGTAACACTGACAGTGCGTGTTGTAAGGAACCTGAGTTACTCATAAATAACAAGAATTAACCAGTGAATTCCGGCCAAAACATTTAACTTACTTACTAGCTATAAGGAAATCCCATACGATAGAACTTTTAGTATTTACTCGATAAGCGAGCAGCACGCGTATCTCCGATAACTCCAAACCCACTACACGCACAAACCATAGGAGTCAGTGAGAGAAATAGATGATCGCGCCCAAAAATCAGTCCATGAGCAGCATGAGCATTGACACTGATTAAGTCAAGAAAATAAAACAGCAGCAGAAACAGCACCAGAGACGAGCAAGGACCAGGACGAGGATCAGCGGGATCTTGGACAGCAGACTCTGCCCCGGCCCAGGACCAGCGGCGGGAATCAATACCTGCAGGAGAGGAAAAAAACGTGTGCGTGTGCTTAGAGGAGAAGCGGGTGAGTGCGTGGCCAGCAAGTGGCCCATAAGGACTTAGTACGAGACAGGAGAAAGCGCCGAGAAGCGGCGGATAAATCCTTAACACGTGCTTGTAAATTTTCCCCCTGATCTTGCCGCAGTGCCAGGTTAGGATTAGGTTAGATCGCCACCGATGTATGCGCCGAAACAAAATCAGCAAAGAACGACTCTTGAGTACGCCCGCCAACGGTTGTCAACGGCTCGTTCAAAAGTACCTATAAGGTAGCAGAGGCGGCGAACTTTTCGACGATTGACAGAAGCAATCGACCAGCTACAAGCAGCATGTAAGAAGAGATAGTCTATACGCACGACAATCCCATTCGAAAATTACCTGATAATTACGATTATCAGAAGGATGGATCGACCAGCTTCAAGGAGCATGTAAGAAATAATAGACTAGTCGCATGACAGTTCTCTTCGCAAATTAAGTGGGGAACAACTTATAAGCCATGTCTTTGAGGGGCTACTAGTAGGTACACCAAACTTGCTACCTACCTTGTAATAAAATAAAATTTAAATCTTAGAACTCCATTCCCTAATCACTGACACACACCTACCGCCTGTATTCTCTGTCAAGTGATGCTGGCTAGACTGAGTCGACCCCAGCCTTAAAAACTTCCTTACAGATGGCGCCTGAACAGGGACATGGGGCTTACAAATTTCTTAAGATAGGGAAACATTTGGGTACAGTTACGACCGTACCCCTGCCACGGTACGCCATAAAATCAATGAACAACAGTAAGAGACCCGAGAGCAACATAGCGTGAGCAGTTCTGGCTTAGATAAACGTTATGCTTATAACCTCAAAAATGTTAAGAAAAATCTAGTAAGTAACGCCATGCCAACTCGGACACGAGATCATACACCACGTTACACACCTTTATATACATACATTTAAAGAGAGAGCGAACCGAATCCCTGTACCTTGTATGCCTGTCGAGAGAGGGAAAATCACGTGGTCAGCCGAAGAAGAACACTAAAACTTCACAGAAACTCGTGCAAAAAACGCGCGTCATTTTTTATTGGCTCTCTCACCGTCTCTTCTTCCGCTGACACGATTTGCTACCGAAGGCCTTTCGCTCGGGCTCCGGCGGGAGTTCGCAGAGTTCATATCCAGTCGTCGACGATTTCAGTTAAACGAGCCACTGCCTCGTTAGCTTTCGCCAAGCCACAAATATATTAAAATCTCACCTTTGATTTCTTTTGTTTTCTTGCGTTTGGCATTTGGCTTTGTCAAGTATCGGGTGTGAGTTCTCGAGCTAATTCCTTTTCTGTCTTCAAAAAATTATTCCGCTGCGCAGGAATTCCATTTTTTACCCTATTTAGGCATCCCGTATCGCAAACATGGGTGCACGTTGAATCTCATACCTTCGCAGAATGGAGCTGGAGGCTATCCGCGCTCACTGAAAATAAAGGAAAAAGTCGACGAAATGAGGATTCGGGTTGCCACGTTCAACAGCCGCAAAGACCATACGACCGAAGTTATGGAGCGATACTAATATGGAAACACTGATACCCTCAGTGCCAGGCACGACATTTTTCCCAAGAGGGCCGAAATGTGCGCTGTTGCATTGGCAGAGAAACTAAGGATCTGGTGAATCACATTTGCCGGAACCACCGACCCCATCACGTTCATTCAACACCTCGAGAAGCGAACCAACGCCTTAGGAGTAAACGTGGAAAAGATGTCGCAAGCAATTCCAGGTCTATTGACGGAAACCGCAATGGCTCAGAACCAGCCAGCTACTCGGAGCATTTGTAAAAAGTTTAACCAAGCTCTCCTTGACTTTTTATTTTATCTTCCATCCAAGCATTTTCAGCGGCTTGAAAACTAAATACAAACAATATATGGTACAATCTCACCCAGGAATTAGATCGGCTGTTTACTACGAGACACGAGTTTGAGACTCTAGAGAAGTTGACCGAACTTGTCGTCAACTACGAGGTTACGCGGGATCGGGATACTAAGAGCCATGCAGGGATGCTGACGGAGGCTCAGCCCCGTCCGAGACAATACGAGCCGATCACGACTTTACAACCACGCTCAAATACACTGAGCACAAGACGCTCAAACTCCATGGAAATATTATATTATTATATTATCTGCATTTATCCCAGATACTAGAATTTTGAATCCTTGGGAGAATCGGCAATCAGTTCCGAATTCCGAAATATGGTGCGGATGAGTGCGTGGTCAGCAAGTGGCCCAAAAATACTTAGTACGGAACAGGAGAAAGCGCCGAGAAGCGGCGGATTAATCCTCAAGCCGGCGGTTTGCGACGCAGTGCCCGGTTAGGATTAGGTTAGATCGCCACCGATTTATGCGCCGAAACAAAATCAGCAAAGGAAGACTTTTGCGTACGCCCGCCAACTGTTGTCGACGGCTCGTTCGAAAGTACCTACAGGGTAGCAGGGACAGCGAACCTTTCGACGATTGACAGAAGGAATCGACCAGCTACAAGAAGCGTGTAAGAAGAGATAGTCTAGACGGACGACAGTTCTCTTCGCAAATTAAGTGGGGAACAGCTTATGTACCCCGCCCTCGGGGGGATCCAGTAGGTACTCCGAGGAGTCATCCTGTGACTATTGCGATGATAGTGCATTTTCATGCGCGAAATCTACCTGCTGGGCCACGAGCTTTAATTTCCAGCGTCGTCAAAAAAAGGGTCTTACACGCTTCCGAGTCAGACCGTGTCTGTTTCAACACATCATGACTGTCTTACCGAAGGAGAGGGTGGTTGACTCATCATACACTTTCGTGATCACTGGATTAGATTTCTACGCCATCTTTTAAAGTTAGAGCTCACATGTTTCGCAGCAACGGCTCTGCACCTAGAGATTGTGCAAGATTTATCAACTTCGGCTATCATCAGTGATTTGCAGCGTTTCATTTATGCTAGGTGTCGTTAAAGGAAAATCTGATCGAACAACGCGACCAATTTCGTAGGCACCAACAACGAAGTGAAACAACTTAAGCAGCTATTTATGAGTGAAATGCATTAGGGACGGTCAATAACTTTTGTGTAGCGGATTAAATCGATTGGCGTTGTACTTCACCAGTGATGTTTTCCTGGTAAAAAATGCAAACCGGATCCCGCTACTTTGGCCACTGACAAGAGTGACCAAATTGATCATCTGAACAGATGAGGTAGCGAGAGTCACAAAGCTTAAAACCGCTGCTAGTGCCACGAACTACAACTGCTGGTGGTGCCACGACCTAAAAATGTGGCTACGCAGCAAGGTGGTGTTCATCCCAAAAGCGGAAAAAATATCCCATAAACCGACTTTTGTGATGCAGGACCGTGGAGGGGACTTCAGCTGGGAGGGGATGTAAACTATCATAAGGAAAGTTAGCAGAGGCACCCCGCAAGGCGGTGTACTCTCGACACTCCTGTGAAACGTATCAGTAAATAGACTGCTGTGGAACATGGAAGGAGGTGGCTGTTAAGTAATTGCCGATGCAGACGTTGTCGAATGACCGACAGCCTAATATACTTTTTAGACTGGACAGACCAAACTGGGCTGGGAGTACCTCACCTTCTTTAGAAACTATAAAATCCCTAAACTAAACCTCCTTACTCTTTGCGGAGAAACTAAGACTACGCGAGAAGGCTAAGTACCTTGGGTTTATTCTGGGTAGGAAGTCTGACGTCGCCGACAAGGTGCGGAAGGCAAATACCGCACTCTACACCGTCCGAAGAGACACAGTAGCACAGCGGCCGGCACGGAATAAAATGACATTTTGTCTTTTATTAGTGTGAGTAATTTACACGGGGCAGCTTATCGTTGTGTAAGTGACGACTGCTGTGCTGCAATGTACGTGTGCTGGCAGAACCTGAGCAGAGCCATTTCCAAGGCCCGCTTAATGGGACGTTTGATCCAGCTGTGATGCACGATCCCGGGGGACAAAACTCTACTCACTGCAAAGAGGCAATGATCAATCCAAACTCCCACACACTTCTCGATCTGTCTGTATCTATTTAGCTAGTCAGGCAGTACTTCGCATGATCGACAAACTATCCTCAAGCTCCAAAACTATAACCGTCTGTCGCAAATCTATTAACGAGATGGCGGAGCAGTTTGACATACACCTCATATAAGTCCCTGGCTGCAGGGACATCATAGGGAACTGTGCAGCCGACGAACAGGCCAGAGTGGGCACTACCTCCACTCTCTCCAGGGAGAAAACCACGTACAGGCTACTATACAGAGACTTAATTAATCTCACAGCACACAAGAGGTGGACAAATCTCACTTCTCTCAGCTAAATATCGCGAGAATTTTCTGACCACCACGGAGGCCAAGCACTCCAGAAAACTCTTCACCCTCCAAAGAACAGAATGTGTCCTAGTATCGTTCGCAAGGAAACAGCACGAATTTAGAACGGTCGTCTTTGTTAAAAGTGATTCAACAGCAAACATTATTAAAAGTTTCGCCTAATAAAGCGTCCACTTGAAAATTTGTTGACTATTCCACGTAAGTGTCAGTGAAAACGCTAGGCCACAACACATATCTTCAACTCCTTCGCACTCCCTTTAGAGTAACTGATAGTAGAGGCCATCGACTTTAGCGTTCTTACTAAATATGTTTCCCTCTTTCAATTAGGAAATATTAAATAAACAAAATGCTTTATTTGAAAAATTGCGCGAATACAATACGAATGCAAAAGTGTTCTTTATTTAAGTTCACAAACGAATATTGCTTCCAAGTCTGCAATCATTTTAGCATCATCTGATGTTCCCTTATCCGTAGGAAACAGATTAACACATTGTTCAACACTGCAATAGGTTGATGCAAGGCCAGGATTTATATCACTGCCATTGCCATTTTTGTTTTGCTTAGCTGTCGTTTTTAAAAGAGAGGTAGGAGCCTGTTACGTGGGCATATTAGTACCCGAGTCCTGACAGGGACTTGGTCCGAGGGAGAGGCGTCCGATGTTCAGGCACCATTTGCCGGCATAAGCTACGTCGTATTTGGTTCGTGGGATCTTGGTAAGTCGCTCTCCTCTCCATCATAACGCGTGTTTGTGCCTAACCGAAGTAGACACTTCTGGGTCAAACCGCGGGACAATGGGGTAATGAGCACTTTTCGCTGGCACGGGGACGCTTTGATGGCAGGACGATCGCGTCGCGGCAATGGGCCACAAGCGATGCTGGAGCTGCTCTGAGGGTGAGCTAACGTGGTTAGCTGCTAGTTGAGATAGTGTATTACGAGCCCTATTCCCAGATGTAGGAAGTAGAACCGCGGAGTTACGAGGTGTGTTGATAACTGATTTATTTTTCATTTGGTACATGTTTATATACTACTTGGAAAACTGAAGTTTAGTGTAATGATTAGTGAAGTAAGCTGTATTCTAAAGTAGGTAGGTAGGTCAGGGAGTTTTGATTATGGTAGCAGTTTGTGTGGTTGGCTCGGCAGACACTGCAAAATGTGCTGACTGCATTGGCGGGTCAGTGTTCCGTTGAGTCGGTGAGACAGTGAGTTAGTGAGACATAAAGTATGCTTATGAGCAATTCTCATATGTAGTGGGTGCTACTGAGATCCTGGTACTGTTCCCAATATGGCTCCTGCTTGATTTGTTGGATTCGATCATGTTGAGTACCTTTGGCTACGAACATTCTCTCCCCACATTAATGGGTACCCTCAATTCAGTCTTGATGTCGGTCAGCCCTTGGCCGAATTGTATGGGAAGCACCTAACAAATCATTGACCGAGGTGGATCTTTCCTTCAACTGCGGCAGTTTACGTTTGTAATTCAGGTCCTTCACATCTTCTTGATGCTGCTTAACACTCCCCTTTGCGATAAAATTGCCATTACCGTGGGGACTGAAATTGTGCCCTCGTAGAACTTGATCATTTGGCACGTCTATGGTATGTGCACCTTTTGCAACCAAACTTAGATATTTCTTGATTAAATTTAGAAACGTTGAACAAAAGTCAGCCTTCTTGTAGGTTTTAAATTCATGAGAAGTCGGTTCTGTATTCATCGGATTTTTATCTTTCATTGGCTCATAAGCAGCGTTCGGTCCTGCAAAATCACATCTGTCTTCTACCAGAATAGGGTTGATTTCCGTATCAGATGAGGTTTCTTTATCGAGAAAACCTGTGATTACATAACCAAGCCTAGTTCCTTGGGCCAACGGTCTGTTAAGAAGTTCACCGGCTATTACACAAGAAAATACTTCAACCCCTAAGGTTAGGTCAATGGGTCCTGGTTGCCGAAAGTCAGGATCTGCTAACGGCAGTCCCTCGGGAATATTAAGATCGGTTGCAATGGGTACTGACGGTTGGTCTGTAATGACTGTGGCCATAATAAATACCTCTAATAGTGTTTCAAACCCTTATGTACATGATGAGAGCTTTAGTTGTGATCTGATTGCTGTTGATATTTTTCCTCCGGTTCCAGATATTTCAATCGGTGACATTTCCTTAAGAGATAGCAGATCTGCCATCCTCCTTGCGATAAGATTCACATGTTATCCACCATCTATTACAGCGTGACATGTTTGAAGGTGACCCGTTGGCCCTTGTAATGATACCTTGGCGGTCGCGAGCAGAGTATATCCTCTAGGGTTGTCGTAGCCTGCAATGGTTACTGCGCCGGCCCCTGGATTGCTAGTCGGTCCTTGGTGTAACAGTGAATGATGCCGTTTCTGGCAGACTCGACAAGTGGTCGGTGATCCACAGTTTTCAACCTTATGAGCTGTAGACAAACATGCTTGCAAATATGCTTGTGCATGCTCCTACTTGAATAATGGCTTAGCGGCGTGCTTTGGGGACCATTTGCTGGACACGCTTACATGCTCTAAGATTATGTTGTCCAAGGTGACAAATCTTACAGCTCTCTTCGTTCTAAGAGTACTTATTCAGTTTTTTATAGTGTCATGTAAGGCCCTTAGTAGGCGCGAGGAGCCTTCTTATGGTCAATAATGTTTGCTATGGCGGCGAATACTAGTATTTTTCCGTTCTGGTACCTGGCCTTCAAACGCAACCAGGTGTCGTCATAGCCACCCTGTGAGAAGGCTGTGTCTGTCAAAACGTTCCTAGCTTCACCACGTAGCGAACTCTGTAGAATATGTAGATTTTGACTGGCCGAATATGCTTTATTATGTACCCATTCCACAAAGAGATCATGGAACCGTGGCCAGTCTAGATACTCGCCGTTGAACTCCGGAATGCTAATTGGCGGAAGCGCCAAGTTTAGGCTCATTGGCGTTTTCTCGAAGCAGGTTCATTTCGTATTCATAGTATAATGTGTGGAATTGAGCTAGCTTTGTTTCTGCCAGTGCTGCGGCCCCAGGTGTGCTGTTTAATTCGTCGTGGGCTTGCTTCAGTAACGCCCAATGGAGATCCAGGTGCCTTTGTAGGGCTGGGGTGACGGTTGGGGCGTTCGACGCTAATGTTAATGATGACTCCTATTCGTTGCATCTTCTCTGCAACGGTCGGATTACCGTGTCAATTGCGGAATCTCCTTTGATTTGATCTCTTGTTGTGATCTTTTGTTGGCCGAAGTTCGTCTCGGGGCCTTCGGAAGCCCGCGTCCAGTCGGCTTGTTGTCCAGAAAGATATTCTGATATTTTTCGACCAGCTCCTTAAGTGCTACTACTCGTGAAGAGTACTCACTTCCAGTGAGTAATGCCGCTTGCTGGACTTCTTCATCTAAGTCGCAAAACTGCTGCCAAAAATCGTTTAACTGATTTAGCTTACCGGAATACTAGCCGTCTCAGTCGGCAGAATCCTTGCCATAATTCTTAATGAGCTGTTGGATTTCCCTTGCAGCTCGTTTTGGGTGTCTAGTAATCGATTGTGTAAATCGATTCTTGTGTGACTTGTTTCCTCTATGAATGAAGTAGACATATTGTGTGTCTTGGAAACAAAGAATCCTGTGAAGCTGGATAAAGCTGTGTGTCCTGTGAAGCTGGATGAAGCTAAGTATCCTGTGAAGCTGGATGAAGCTGAGTATCCTATGAAGCTGGATGAAGCTGACGTTCCTGTGACGCTGGAAGAAGAAGCGTATCCTGTGAAGCTGGATGAAGCTGACGTTCCTGGGACGCTGGAAGAAGAAGCGTATCCTGTGAAGCTGGATGAAGCTGACGTTCCTGTGACGCTGGAAGCAGAAGCGTATCCTGTGAAGCTGGATAAAGCTGTGAGTCCTTTCAAGGTGGATTAAGCTGGGTATCCTGTGAAGCTGGATGAAGCTGAGTATCCTGTGAAGCTGGATGAAGCTGACCTTCCTGTGCCGCTGGAAGAAGAAGCGTATCCTGTGAAGCTGGATGAAGCTGACGTTCCTGTGACGCTGGAAGAAAAAGCGTATCCTGTGGAGCTGGATGGAGCTGAGTATCCTGTGAAGCTGGATGAAGCTGAGTATCCTGTGAAGCTGGATGAAGCTGACGATCCTGTGACGCTGGAAGAAGAAGCGTATCCTGGGAAGCTGGATGAAGCTGAGTATCCTGTGAAGCTGGATGAAGCTGACGTTCCAGTGACTCTGGAAGAAGAAGCGTATCCTGTGAAGCTGAATGAAGCTGTGAGTCCAGTCAGAGGTTCAGCCTTTGGTGGGAAGGGGGTTGCTTAAGAGTGATCCTTTAACATTAAAGGATCACGTCGGGGTCACCAATGCTTGTGCCTAACCGAAGTAGACACTTCTGGGTCACACCGCGGGACGAGAGGGATCTCTGGCACGGGAACGCTTTGATGGCTGGACGATCGCGTCGCGGCAATGGTAACAATTGTTACTGCGATGCCGGACCACAGGAGAGGCTGGAGCTGCGCTGAGGGTGAGCTAACGTGGTTAGCTGCTAGTTGAGATAGTGTATTGCGAGCCCTATTCCCAGATGTAGGAAGTAGAACCGCGGAGTTACGAGGTGTGTTGATAACTGATTTATTCTTCATTTGGTATATGTTTATATACTACTTGGAAGACGGAAGTTTAGTGTAATGATTAGTGAAGTAAGCTATATACTAAAGTAGGTAACAGTTTGTGTAGTTGGCTTGGCAGACACTGCAAAATGTGCTGATTGCATTGGCGGGTCAGTGTGCCGTTGAGTCGGTGAGACGGTGAGTTAGTCAGTCATATAATATGCTGATCAGCAATTCTCATATGCAGTGGGTGCTACTGAGCGCCTGGTACTGTTCCCAACTGGGCCACTACTTGATATGTTAAGTGTGGTCATGTTGAGCAACTTTGGGTATGAACAACGAGAATAAATAATTAAAGTGCCTGGAAAATAATTTTAGTCCGCAAAGGTCGTCTGTCGTCAGTCCACACTGCCCAACAAGCTCAGCTGTCGATTGATCGCAATACGATCGGGCTGTGTTTCGGCCATATTCCCTCCCCTTTACCCATTCGTGTGCCAATGGATCGTCGTGGGCCGCGTAATACGATCCCCTGTTGTCAAGGCTTTCCGTCGAAAGTTATGTCATTGCTCTTGACCTACTACACCTCTCGCGTCAGCACACCCCCCTTGTTAAGGTTCTAGCACTTCATGGTTTTGATTTCTTTTTTACATTATAAATTTATTCAGTAATATATTTCGGCGTGCACCGTGGATGACTAACATAGTTTTGGCTAATGCATATGGAATTAATTAGTTGTCAATTATTTTTGTTACCGACAAGTATCAAATTTACCACCTGTAAAGGTGCGCACATCAAACAAAACGCTGGCTATTCACGACTACAAACGTCACTCAGGAGGCTATCGCAATTGCACATACAATTACAAGACTTATACTCGCCGCTGAAAAGTTAATAGTAGTCTATAAAACTGACGGATACTGCTCGAATATTTATATATGTATGTTTATAAGAAAGGAACCGTGTTCCGACAAACTTACACCCTCTTTAAAGCCTGGGCGATGAAATCTCGACGCTGCGGATCCTGGGCTTTGGAAAATATTATATTGGATATATATATAAATATACGTATATAAATACGGTTGTTTTTAAATATACAAATTCACTTAAACACAAAATATATAGATATATTATGCCAGAGGCATGCGACTTCTATAACGGTTGGTGGAGAGACTCGTCATCTCTAATTGTTCATCATGATTCGCACTTTGTC
Organism: Drosophila suzukii; assembly: GCF_043229965.1. Taxonomy (NCBI): domain Eukaryota; kingdom Metazoa; phylum Arthropoda; class Insecta; order Diptera; family Drosophilidae; genus Drosophila; species Drosophila suzukii. Next base: position 27,420,960 of record NC_092082.1, on the reverse strand, counting down.
TATTGATTCGGTTGGCTTAAATGTATTTCAATGCATGTTTAAATGCTTACAACGTTTTTTTGACTTTCACTTGTTCCCCAATTGTGTTATTTAAGGATCTTAGTATTTGGTTATGCATAAGTTCACTTTAGCTTAGGTTGGCTCGATTAACACATTTATATTGCATCACTACTTTCTCAGACGTATGCCATTGGTCGCTACTTCTCTGATCGGATGGCTCCTACAGCTGAACATGGGTACTACTGATCACGGGTACTGCGTCCACAAACATCACAGCATGTCGGATGTCGTCCTTATTGTTGATCCTCTTCACGTTTTTTGATGAGAATGGCGGCGCTGGTCTGAAACATAAGATTCTTTCGATTCTTTTTGTCCTCCTCAAGGACTGTTGAATATGGTGGCTGTTCCTAATGGCAGAAGACTACGTGGTCAACTACCCCCTGGGAAAGTCGCCTTCCCTCAGAGCTGCCGGCTTCCGTCAGCAAGACACCCAAATGAATTCTCTAATTTTCTCTAACTTTCTTAAGTCTTTTATACCAGACTAGAGCTGTTACTTGGCTGCCGGTATGGACCGGATTAACGAGGGGTTCCCACCTAGGAATACTATTTCTCGATATCTGCTATCTTGGGAGTCAACGGTCGGCTATTGCACTTTGCCAGCTCCCCGAGTATGTTTACCAGTAGGTCGATCGTGGCCGTTGTTCTGACCACGCGACACCGGAGAAATGCCGAATTGCATTTTACCAATCTGAGTCTGCTTAGTCAAATGCACCACTGCCCCCGGCTCAAAATTTTTCTTTGTTTCTCTATGTGAATCTTTCTATGTGGAGGACGTACGTTACAGGCTCGACGTGATCGATGCGCACCGCATGGAATGACTTCGCAAAAGGAAACTGCGTACGACCATCGTTGTCTGTTCCGTGTTTTTTTTAATTCTTCTCCTCCTTAGACGCCCTTTCACGTGTGGCTACGACCCACGCTTGTAATCAAGTGTCTCATGTTTTCCCGGCTGACCTGTCCAGGCTGATACCTTCCCTGCTGTTGCAGGTATATTCTGTACTCTAGTATTTTTTATACATGGCGCATGGAATCTGGGCTTTGGTGTTTCATCTTTTGATCTAACTGGCGATCGATTAAATTATATTTATCAGAAATGTTCGATTTGTTCCTTGTTATCGTGTGCTTTACAGAGTTACAGTGAAAATTTCAGAGGAGAACAAGGTGTAAGAACTTTTGTGCTATTATTAAAGCTTTGTAGTGCTGCGCATGCTTTTCGCAGTATTTTTTAATCAGCGCTCCACTCGGAGACCCTCCCTTTTGAATTCCGCTAACGAAGTTAATGGGGATGCTAGCAGCAAGCCGCCCATCTGGGAGATCATGTTGTCTTTCAACAGCTCAACAAATTCATCTTCAGCGATTTTATGCTTCAGCTTAAAATGCAAGTTGTGCATATCGTAGACATAATCGCTGAAGGTTTTGCGCTGTCCTTGCTTGCGTTCCATTAATTCCTTGATTTTCATAGTGTCACTTCCGGTAGTGGAAAACGCTCGTTTCATCTCCTGTGTCAACGAATAGTAGTCAAAATCGTAGTCTTCTGCCTGGTCCAGTAGAATATGGAATTCCCGAAAGACTTCATGTCGGCTTAGGCCATACAACTCTTGCAAACGGTCCACACAGAACAGGAAGCTTTCAACTGTCATGCCGCGACCGCGGCATCGAACTTTAGGTTCCATTTGTCCGGCCTAACTTCTTTTAACCTCGGTCCCTGAAATGATGGGTTCGGGTCTATCTCCGGGTGCAGCTGGTGCTCGCCTTCATCTCGTTGGTTAGCTCCCACGGCTCTCTTTCTGGTGAATCTCCTAGCCTTGAAGCGCTCGCACTCCGGGGTTGGTGATTTTCTCCGAGCTTTGTTGCTCGGGTCACTAATCCGGTGCTATTTTGGAATATGACCTTTTTCTTGGCTCCCTTCATTTATATAGTTGGCATAGTAGGCCTGGTGCTTTTCTCTGTACACCAAGTCTCTCTTCGGTTAAGAACCGTCCGATATTTAGGCCCCAAAAATAAAACAAATTTCCCTAACTATGGGTGTTAGGCGCTTCTACACAACTGGGTTCCGCTTAGCTAACATGCCCTTACTTCCCTTTCTAGTCAGCTCAAATGTTTCAAACGGAAACTGGCTGTGCTTAGATAAGAAATCTGTTCAAAAACGCCCTGCCGCCAACCGTCGGAAAACAGGTTGTTTGGCCGATCATTCTCGGGCTCCACAACCGTTTCCTATTTCTCTGGACTCGAACCAAACAAACGACCTGACAAATCTAGCCAAGTACGTTGTGGGGCGTCAGCCAGAGAAACTAAAAGTTCACCCAAGCATGTCAAGGGAAACCGCAAAGACAGTCACAGAAGTTGGGGACCAGTTACTAGTTACGGTTACTAGTTTGAAGACAAAAACAAATATGTAGGTGCATACTAAAAATTATTTAAGTTGCCTGCTCTATAAAACAGTCAAATTTCTCATGGCTTTGCCACACTTATGGGAATCCACTCCGGTACCGCAGGTACCGAGATAGTTGACCCTAATAATATTCCTCAAGGAATATGAAATATCGAAATATAAATAAGAAAGGAACCGTGTTCCGACAAACTTTCAACCTCTTTAAATCCTGGATTATGAGATCTTTGCAAAATATTATATTGGATATATATATACATATAAAAATATGCGTACACCAAAGTACGGCTGTTCTTAAATGTACAAATTCACTTAAACACAAAATATATAGATATATTATGCCAGAGACATGCGACTTCTTCAACGGCTTGTGGAGAGACTCGTCTTCTCTAATTATTCATCATGATTCGCACTTTGTCTATTGTTTCGGTTGGTTTAAATGTATTTCAATGCATGTTTGAATGCTTCCAACGTTATTCGATTTTCGCTTGCTCTGCAATTGTCTTACATGAGAATCTTGGTATTTGGTTATGCATAAGTTCACTTTAGTATTTGGCTCGATTAACACATTTATATTGCATCACTACTGTTCGTACCCAAGGGTGCTCAACATAACCAGCACCCAACAACTAAAGCAGTAGCCAAGTCGGTGGTACCAGGCGCCCAGTAGCACCCACTGCAGATGAGAATTGCTGATCAGCATATTATATGTCTCACTAACTCACCGTCTCACGGACTTAACGGTACACTGACGCGCCAATGCAGTCAACACATTTTGCGGTGTCACCCGAGCCAACTACGCAACTGCTACCATAATCAAAATTCCCTGACCTACTTTTGAATATAGCTTTTTTCACTAATCATTATACAATGAAGAACAAATCAGTTATCAACGCAACTTATAACTCCGCGGTTCTACTTCCTATCTCTGAGAATAGGACTCGTAATACACTCACTAAGCCAGTAGCTAACCTACGCTAGCTCAAACTCAGCGCAGTTCCCTCATCGCCTGTGGTCCGGCATTGCAGTAACCATCGTTACCATTGCCGCGTCGCGATAGTCTTGCGAGTGTTTACTTCGGTTAGGCACAAACAACTACTTTCTCCGACGTATGCTACTGGTCGCTACGCCTCTGAACGAATGGCTTTTACAGCTGAACAAAGAATAAGAGCATGGGGATCACGGGTACTGCGTCCACAAACATCGCAGTATGTCGGATGTCGTTCTTATTGTTGATCTTTGATGACAATGGCGCCGCTGGTCCAACACATAAGATTCTTTCGAGCTGCAATTTGTGTCCTCCTCAAGGATTGGTCCTGATGGCAGAAGACTCCGTTTACGACTACCCCCTGGGAAACACGTGTTCCCTCGGAGGGTTCCAAATGGGTTCTCTACCTTTTCTCTAATTGTCTAAGGTCTTTTATAGCAGACTAGAGTTTTAACTTGGCTGCCGGTATGGATCGGATTAACTAGGTGTTCCCACCAAGGATTACTATTTCTCGATATCTGCTATCTTGGGAGTCAACGGCCTGCTGTTGCACTTTGCCAGCTAAAGGAGTATGACACCCGACACCCGAGAATGACCGAATTGCATTTTCTTCTGCTTTTACCAGTCTGAGTCTGCTTAGTCAAATGCACCCCTGCCCCCAACTCAAGATTTGTCGTTGTTTGTCTATGAAGGGAGTACGTAACAAATCCGACATTTCGTTAAATTTTTTAAGAAAGTCCTTTGCAGTAACTTGTATGGGGCTATTTCTATTTTCTACTTTAAAATATTTATCCCTATCCAATGATTTCCTATCAAGCCCAATAATATGTTTTTCATAGGCATTATTATTAACTATTTTAGTTGATATTTCAATTAAATGATGGCTCTTACAAAATTGGGAGTTATCAACATTGTTAGCAATTTGTAAATTGTTTTCATAAGCCGTCACCTTACTATCGCATATGTTTGTATGGCAGAACTTGAAATTGTCAACCCATTGCTTAAATTGAATATGTTCTGGACGGTAAGTATTATAACTTTGCCGTAGTTCATTGCTATTTACAAATGATCGCGATTTATTTAAAAGATTCTTAATTATTTCCAAGGGCGTAGGACATCCATAGTTCCGCAATTTCAACCAAAATGCAAATATTTTGTAAACTTCCGAGCGACAATTCCAGATGTTCCGCAAAGACTCTTTTGTTGTCGGTTCTGAACGTATTGTAATGCAAATTCCCAATAAGGCGTTATGCACGTCCTGTAAAAAAAATAACATAAATGATATGAACTTGATACTGTGTGAATAATACTTTCCTTTAAAATTTGCTTCTTAAGTAAATGTCCAGACGATAATAACAATTGTTGCAGGCAAAAATGAGCTTGAGCTCGAAGCATGTTATTATCAAAGTGCACCTCCAACATCGAAAATGTATTTTTCGCTAAGCATTTGTTCTTTAAATTTGATTCGTCTCGCTTGGAAAGGAAAAATGTATTAAAATTAACATTTAAGGTTGTACCATATAATATTTACGCATGATAATAAAGTTTCGTTTAGCGGAACTAAGTCGTCCAATATTTTCTTTAACGAGAGTCTCCCACAAAAATAATATCACAATGGCTTCCTTCTTGTAGGTTAGAGCACCATAACGATATTACTTTGTACAATATAAGGCGAACATTGCTTAAAAAGTACAATTTGAGAACATGTGTATGTTATTCAAGAGAAGTCAGCGATATCTTCAACGATTCATGCCTATCAGAGTTTAATCCTACTTTGTTTCACCGCGAATTTCTAGGGCCGACAGTTTTTTAGCTGTTCAGATGGCCAACATCCAGACCAAGAATTTCCCTAATTTAATGTCCTTTTTAAGCTCTATATTAAAAACTTCTGAGCTGAAAAATAAAACCGTTGTATCGCTAAACAAAAGCACTGCCAAAGGATGAAACAATTGGTATCCAAAAATGGAGAAGCATAATCTACTGGAGAGTTCTTAAGCTTCAGTTGACTATTTTTTATCACCTCAGACTCAAACCTGACTTTTTAGTAGGGGAAAGTGTTGTAGATTGGCACACTTTCTTTGAGACGCTGCCATTTGGACATAAGCTTATGAAACTTTACGTGGTACCTTTAGAAAGCTTGATATCTTAGCTAAAGACTAAAGAACCATTTTGACCAATTTTGAACGATTTACATTTCTCTTTTTATATTTAATAGAATTTTACAAAAAGTAAAAGTGTTAAAGGACAGCTAAATCTAAAATCTGGCTTATGCTTCGTTTAAAATACATTTACGTTAAGTTTAATCACTAAAAAGTATTTTTTTTAATTTAAAATGTCTAATAATATATATAATAATTGAAGTATATATAATAATTGAAGTGCCATTCGCTTTAAAAATGGGAGGCGTAGTTAGGCATACGAAAAAAAGAATATAATAGTTCTAACTGTTGCCGCCTTTTGCTATCACTACCTGGAAGGGTTGTAAGGTTATGAAACAACTCTGTTGGTCGAGATGTGATCTTCATAAAAACAACAGAATTTAATCTTAGCCTTGTTCCCACCAAACAAAATAATTCTCAGCGTCCACTACCGAGTTGCTCAAGCTAATATTTCAAGAAAGGTGGACGGCAATTTCCTACGCCTATAGGATCTACCGTCGCAAAACCAGTCACACGATATTTTACAGCCCCCTACGAACAAATCCAATCTTTATGTGTGCACCTTAACAGGTGGTAAATTCAATACTTTCCGCTAATAAAACTAAAAAATAAAATAAGTACAAACCAAATACAATAAAATAAATACATTAGCTAGTACAATATTACTCATCCACGGCGCATGCCGATATATATCACCCAATAAATTTATAATGTGAAAAGGAATTCAAAACCATGGTGCGCTAGAACCTTAACAAGGGGGGTGTGCTGACAGACAACCTTGACAACAGGGGATCGTATTGTACGGCCCGCGACGATCTGTTTGTGAAGGGGAGGTAATATGGCCGAAACAAAGCCCGATCGTATTGCTATCAAGCGACAGCTGAGCTTGTTGGGCAGTGTGGACTGACGACAGACGAACTTTACGAACTAATATTATTTTCCAGGCACTTTAAATATATATTCTCGTTATGTTGGAGAGGAGAGGGGCTTACCAAGATCCCACGACCCAAATACGACGGAGCTTATGCCGGCTAATAGTGCCTGAACAACGGACGCCTCCCCCTCGGCCCAACTCCTTTTCAGGACTCGAGCACTAATTTGTCCACGTAACACTGACAGTGCGTGTTGTGAGGAACCTGAGTTCCTCATAAATAACAAGAATTAACCAGTGAAATCCGGCCAAAACATTTAACTTACTTTACATTAAAATCTAGCTATAAGGAAATCCCATACGATAGAACTTTTAGTATTTACTCGATAAGCGAGCAGCACGCGCATCTCTGATAACTCCAAACCCACTACACGCACAAACCATAGGAGTCAGTGAGAGAAATAGATGATCGCGCCCAAAAATCAGTCTTTGAGCAACGGTCGAGTGACACTGATTAAGTCAAGAAAATAAAACAGCAGCAGAAACAGCACCAGAGACGAGCAAGGACCAGGACGAGGATCAGCAGGATCTTGGACAGCAGACTCTGCCAGGAGCAGCAGGACAGGTTTCCCGGCCCAGGACCAGCGGCGGGAATCAATACCTGCAGGAGAGGAAAAAACGTGGGCGTGTGCGGAGTGGAGAAGCGGGTGAGTGCGTGGCCAGCAAGTGGCCCATAAGGACTTAGTACGGGACAGGAGAAAGCGCCGAGAAGCGGCGGATAAATCCTTAACACGTGCTTGTAAATTTTCCCCCTGATCTTGCCGCAGTGCCAAGTGAGGATTAGGTTAGATCGCCACCGATGTATGCGCCGAAACAGCAAAAAACGACTTTTGAGTACGCCCGCCAATGGTTGTCAACGGCTCGTTCAAAAGTACCTATAGGGTAGCAGGGGCGGCGAACCTTTCGACGATTGGCAGAAGAAATTGACCAGCTACAAGAAGCATGTAATAAGAGATAGTCTATACGCACGACAATCCCATTCGAAAATTACCTGATAATTACGATTATCAGAAGGAATCGACCAGCTACAAGGAGCATGTAAAAAAATAATCTAGTCGCATGACAGTCCTCTTCGCAAATTAAGTGGGGAACAACTTATAAGCCCTGTCTTCGTGGGGCTACTAGAAGGTACACCAAACTTGCTACTTACCTTGTAATTGTACCTAAAACAATAATAAAATATATTTAAATCTTAGAACTCCTTTCCCTAATCTTAAATATTTGACCCGGCGACTGACAACTCACACCTACCGCCTAAATTCTCTGTCAAGTGATGCTGGCTAGACTGAGTCGACCCCAGCCTTCGAAACTTCCTTACAGATGGCGCCTGAACAGGGACATGGGGCTTACAAATTTCTTAAGATAGGGAAACATTTGGGTACAGCTACGACCGTACCCCTGCAGCGGTACGCCAGAAAATCAAGCAACAACAGTAAGAGACCCGAGAACAAAGTACCGTGAGCAGTTCTGGCTTAGATAAACGTTATGCTTATAACCTCAAAAATGTTAAGAAAAATCTAGTAAGTAACGCCATGCCAACTCGGACACGAGATCATACACCACGTTACACACCTTTATATACATACATTTAAAGAGAGAGCGAACCGAATCCCTGTACCTTGTATGCCTGTCGAGAGAGGGAAAATCACGTGGTCAGCCGAAGAAGAACACTAAAACTTCACAGAAACTCGTGCAAAAAACGCGCGTCATTTTTTATTGGCTCTCTCACCGTCTCTTCTTCCGCTGACACGATTTGCTACCGAAGGCCTTTCGCTCGGGCTCCGGCGGGAGTTCGCAGAGTTCATATCCAGTCGTTGACGATTTCAGTTAAACGAGCCACTGCCTCGTTAGCTTTCGCCAAGCCACAAATATATTAAAATCTCACCTTTGATTTCTTTTGTTTTCTTGCGTTTGGCATTTGGCTTTGTCAAGTATCGGGTGTGAGTTCTCGAGCTAATTCCTTTTCTGTCTTCAAAAAATTATTCCGCTGCGCAGGAATTCCATTTTTTACCCTATTTAGGCATCCCGTATCGCAAACATGGGTGCACGTTGAATCTCATACCTTCGCAGAATGGAGCTGGAGGCTATCCGCGCTCACTGAAAATAAAGGAAAAAGTCGACGAAATGAGGATTCGGGTTGCCACGTTCAACAGCCGCAAAGACCATACGACCGAAGTTATGGAGCGATACTAATATGGAAACATTGATACCCTCAGTGCCAGGCACGACATTTTTCCCAAGGGGGCCGAAATGTGCGCTGTTGCATTGGCAGAGAAACTAAGGATCTGGGGAATCACGTTTGACGGAACCACCGACCCCATCACGTTCATTCAACACCTCGAGAAGCGAACCAACGCCTAAGGAGTAAACGTGGAAAAGATGTCGCAAGCAATTGCAGGTCTATTGACGGAAACCGCAATGGCTCAGAACCAGCCAGCTACTCGGAGCATTTGTAAAAAGTTTAACCAAGCTCTCCTTGACTTTTTATTTTATCTTCCATCCAAGCATTTTCAGCGGCTTGAAAACTAAATAACTAAATCTAGTACAATACCACCCAGGAATTAGATCGGATCTGCGACAACCTGCAACCGGAGTACCAGCTGTTTACTACGAGACACGAGTTTGAGACTCTAGAGAAGTTGACCGAACTTGTCGTCAACTACGAGGTTACGCGGGATCGGGATACTAAGAGCCATGCAGGGATGCTGACAGAGGCTCAGCCTCGTCCGAGACAATACGAGCCGATCACGCCTTTACAACCACGCTCAAGTGCACTGAGCACAAGACGCTCAAACTCCATGGAAATAAGAAAACCAGAACCGATATTGTCTGCATTTATCCCAGAGACTAGAATTTTGAAGCCTTGGGAGAATCGGCAAACAGTTCCGAATTTTCGACAGGCTTGTGGACATTGTGCCCAGGAAGGACATTTCTCGCGCGACTGTTGCAATGCCAGGGTCATTTTTTGTTGGCATTGCGGACACCTAGGAAACTGCACCATGAATTGTTGTCGTCAAGCTAACCCAGGAAACGGGAGAGGTCTTCGACCCTCCGGAGAGCGGACGGAGACTACCAGGGGAACCCCGGAACCAAACGGAATCTTTAAAGTCAGGGACGACTGCCTTACCGCAAAAGTGAGAATCGAGGTGCAGATTTTCGACGCTTCGTTCGATACGGGCGCCAGCAGGAGTTTTGCAAGTGAGCGAGTCGATTAACTCGTAGGAAACAATAATAACATAAGGACGGTACGGACGCAGGTCAGCCTTGCTAAAGGCTAACAAGTCACTACTTGCAAAAGTCCAACAAAATCAGCGGTGTTTCAGGTTCCCCTCCATCATGGAAGACGTTCTTGTGGGAATGGATTTCTATGCGGCGTGTCCGCCACGCTGAAATATGGTCGCGCATTTCTACAGCTGAGTCCTCCCCTTGGATCCGCACCCAAGATAAGCCAGTGTAATCACCTATTACCCCAGCTGGAGCCATTCCAAGTCTACATCCGTCACAAAGGCACAGGAAACCGACTCACGAGCCAGTAATCCCGAGAGCATGACTCAAGCTACAGCGATTTCAACCAACATTCTTTGACCTAGTGATGCAGCCAACTGTACGAAACAACCCTTTCCGCCGGAGCCAAGAAGCTACAAACTAAGGACTCGTCTGCTACAGAAACCCTGGAACCATGGGTAAGGCAGTTTCTTGCTGAGGAATTGGCCAAGTTCGAAGGATTAGCTGGCGTATCACATATCGCCGAGCATTCCATCACCATGCGCAATGAAAAACCCATCAAAAAGATTGACGAGCTGCTGCAGAACGAATGCATTGAACCCTCACGGAGTCCCCATAGCGCTTCTATTATACTTGTGGGAAAGAGATCAGGCGAAATGCGACTATGAGTCGACTTTCGACAACTGATTGCCCACTCGATACCCGACGCGTACCCGCTGCCAAGAACTACACACATTTTGGAGCGGCTGCGACACGCAAAGTATATCTCGACACTGGATTTGAAAAATGGGTACTGTGCAGATTCCCATTGCAAAGACTAGTCGCGAATGCACGGCTTTTACAGAGCCGGAGAGCGGACTGTATCACTGTAAAGTGATGCCTTTCGATCTCCATTCAGCGCACGCTACCTTCTACCAATCGCTAGAACGGTGCCAGCTCCATAGCTGCGCATATCTTGATGATATTATACTCATCGGAGCCACCCTCGAAGAGCATGTTAAGCACCTACGTGAAGTGTTGCAACGACTGAGGGAAGCGAATCTTCGCTTCAACTCGAAGAAATGTAGTTCCTTCAAGCGCAGCCTGCTGTACCTTGGCCACGTCTGCGAGGAAGAAATCCCAAAGGAACCATCAGCGGTGCGTATACTTAGTCCCCCAGCCACTTGCTAGGATCTGCGTCGTTGTCTTGGAATTACATCTTGGTACCGCCGCTTCGTGCCCAACTTTGCGAGTATCGTTCAACCAATGTCTTTTCTTCTCAAGAAAGGGCGACAGTGGGAATGAAAAAACAGAACCGACAAGACGGATTTGAGAAACTTAAAAGAAGGCTCACGAAAGTTTCTGTCCTCTCATGCACAGATTTCAACGAGAGATTTGTATTACAGACGGATACGAGTGACATTGGTCTGGGAGCAGTTTGAACCCAAACAATTCAAGGCGAGAAGCGAGTCATCGCATTCGCTAGCAGGCGTATCGTAGCCGCTGAGGAGAAATACTCAGCTGCTGAAGAGGAGTTATCTGAGTCATCAGAAAACTTCGAAGCTACTTTGAAAGGTACCGATTTGAGATAATAACCGACCACTTCGCACTGAAGTGGCTTAACTCAATCGATAACCCCACTTCAGCAATACCAGTTTGACGTACAGTATCGACGTCAAGACATAGTCGCCGACGCCCTTTCCCGGCAGCCATTAGAGGTACTACAGATGGTCAAGAAATACCCACCCCAATGCAACTGGCTCCACCGAATGACGAAGCTAGTCTACGATAAGCCCGAGGATTTTTCTGAATACTTGTACGAGAACCAACAGCTATAAAGTCTTCTCGGATCACGCCCAGACAAAGAGGAATGTTTCGTGAAAGTTGTTTGTGGAAAAGGAACTTCGGCAGCGAGTGCTATCGGAGTACCATGACCATCTCACGGCGAGACACCTCGGAATTCAAAAATCCATTACCCGGATCGCTTTACGCTACTGTTGGCCAGGACTTTTCCGCGATGTATTGTCAGCTGTTTAAGGTTAGCCAGAATAAAACAGCAGGAAAGATGTTTACTAGACAAATCAGGGAGCTCTTCGACACCGTCTGTGCAGATTTTGTTGGTCCTCCTTCCCGCTCCAAGAGTTGGAATAGTATGTTATTGGTGTTTTTTGACGCTTTCTCTAAGTGAGTAGAATTGGTATCCCTGAGAAAGGCCATTTTGGCAAGACACGAGCGAGCATTTCGCGAAAGGAGCCTTTGTGTGTGACAACGAAACACACACACAAGGTCTCTTGCAAACATCCCGGGATGGAACAAAAATCAAAATCCGACAGAGATGGCAAATCGCACCATTAAAACTATTGTATCCCAGTTAGTCGAAGGACAGCAGACAAATGGAAGCATATCAGACTCCACCGGGTTCAGCCCGGCCTTCATCGTACAATGCAGAGAACCACGACTCCCAGGGTCCAGCCAGGACCATCCAATGTTCCTCGACCACCCATCGCGAAAGCGGAATTACTTCGAGATGTGTGGTGCGGAAAACACACAGCGAGCGTCATAGGAGCAGATAAAACACTATGACCTTCGCCGACGCCCTTGGAAACTATAGCTATTATTTCTCCGATAACACCATTTATCTAAGACGGCGGATAACCACAAGCTCATAAATTGCATCTCCCCCACGATTGTTTGACTACAACAGGTGCACGAAAAACAACGAAGGACAGCTAGTATGGCAGACTTGAAATATATTGCTAACGACACCGATATTCCAACGACGGCATCATCACAGCAAGTGCCCAGAAAGGAGCCCAGATTGAGTTGGTGGGGGGCACTTGCTGGGAGGTGTGCCTACCCAACGCAAAGGTTTCCCATACCCACGGTAACCTACGTCTAACTAACCTACCAAACACTAATCCGACATAACGTGTCCAATCGTATATTGCGTTAGGTAAGGTATTCTGTGCAGCGGAAAAACTAACTCCATTTATTTTCTCAGATATGTAGTTTGGGTGCAGTGCGTCGAGGAGGCCATCGAACCATGTCCACGTCCGGAGTCCGACAACGAGCCCCGACCCAGCTGCAGCACAGCCGGACTCGCTGCCAACGCAACGATCGACACCCGGAGGGTATCGGATCAGGCCAAAAGCAATAGACGGAGGAGATATGACATTTGTGGAGACAGCAGATTCCCATTTTGGGCTGGGACTGTGGAGTTTAGAATCCATATCAACAGGCGGGGCGGGGTCACCAAATCAAAACGATCCCCGAATTGAGAGGGGAGTGTCAGGAACCTGAGTTCCTCACAAGTAACTAGAATTAAGTTTTTAATTGATAGGCAGAAAGCCAACCAGTGAATTCCGGCCAAAACATTTAATTAACTTTCAATTCAATTCTAGCTATAAGGAAAACCCATACGACAGTACTGTTATTATTTACTCGATAAACGAGCAGCACGCGCATCTCTGACAACTTCCAACTCACTACACGCACACACGCAGACAGACGAAACTAACCCCTAAAATTTGGCACGCGCTAAGCCAAACCATAGGAGTCAATAAAAGAAATAGATGCTCGCGAATTGACCAAAACCAAAAAGTCAGTCCTTGAGCAGCAGCCGATTGGCACTGATTAAGTCAAGAAAAAAAACAGCAGCAGAGACAGCACCAGAGACGAGCAAAGACCAGGACGAGGATAAGCGGGATCTTGGACAGCAGACCCTGCAAGGAGCAGCAGGACAGGATTCCCGGCACAGGCCCAGCGGCGGGAAGCAAGCAGGAGAGGAAAACGTGTGCGTGTGCGGAGAGGAGAAGCGGATGAGTGCGTGGTCAGCAAGTGGCCCAAAAATACTTAGTACGGGACAGGAGAAAGCGCCGAGAAGCAGCGGATTAATCCTCAAGCCGGCGGTTTGCGGCCACGAACACGTGCTTGTAAATTTTCCCCCTGATCTTGACCCAGTGCCAGGTTAGGATTAGGTTACATCGCCACCGATTTATGCGCCGAAACAAAATCAGCAAAGGAAGACTTTTGCGTACGCCCGCCAACTGTTGTCGACGGCTCGTTCAAAAGTACCTATAGGGTAGCAGGGACAGCGAACCTTTCGACGATTGACAGAAGGAATCGACCAGCTACAAGATGCATGTAAGAAGAGATAGTCTAGACGGACGACAGTCCTCTTCGCAAATTAAGTGGGGAACAGCTTATGTACCCCGCCATCGGGGGGGATCCAGTAGGTACTCCAAACTTTTTACCTCCATTGAAATTTGTAGCTAAAATAATAATAATATGTATTTAAATCCTTGAACTTCTTTAACACCTACTGTTAGCTCACCGATCACCTAAGCCATGTCCCCGTAACTTTATAAATTCTTTGTAAAGTGATACTGGCTAGACTAGCCTTACAAACTTCCCTACAGTGTATACCCTTGTCCAGATCTATATCTTCGCTTGATCCATGTCGACCAATTTCGGATTGAGCGCGGCGGTGGAAGACTCAGAAACTCAAGCATTGACTTCAACGCTCGGCATCCGATTGTAGTCCCGAGGAGTCATCCTGTGACTATTGCGATGATAGTGCATTTTCATAAGCGAAATCTACCTGCTGGGCCACGAGCTTTAATTTCCAGCGTCGTCAAAAAAGGGTCTCACACGCTTCCGAGTCAGACCGTGTCCGTTTCAACACATCATGACTGCCTTACCGAAGCAGAGGGTAGTTGACTCATCATACACTTTCGTGATCACTGGATTAGATTTCTACGCCATCTTTTAAAGTTAGAGCTCACATGTTTCGCAACAACGGCTCTGCACCTAGAGATTGTGCAAGATTTATCAACTTCGGCTATCATCAGTGATTTGCAGCGTTTCATTTATGCTAGGTGTCGTTCAAGGAAAATCTGATCGAACAACGCGACCAATTTCGTAGGCACCAACAACGAAGTGAAACAACTTAAGCAGCTATTTATGAGTGCAATGCATCAGGGACGGTCAAGAACTTTTGTGTAGCGGATTAAATCGATTGGCGTTGTACTTCACCAGTGATGTTTTCCTGGTAAAAAATGCAAACCGGATCCCGCTACTTTGGCCACTGACAAGAGTGACCAAATTGATCATCTGAGCAAATGAGGTAGCGAGAGTCACAAAGCTTAAAACCGCTGCTAGTGCCACGAACTACAACTGCTGGTGGTGCCACGACCTAAAAATGTGGCTACGCAGCAAGGTGGTGTTCATCCCAAAAGCGGAAAAAATATCCCATAAACCGACTTTTGTGATGCAGGACCGTGGAGGGGACTTCAGCTGGGAGGGGATGTAAACTATCATAAGGAAAGTTAGCAGGGGCACCCCGCAAGGCGGTGTACTCTCGACACTCCTGTGAAACGTATCAGTAAATAGACTGCTGTGGAACATGGAAGGAGGTGGCTGTTAAGTAATTGCCGATGCAGACGTTGTCGAAAGACCGACAGCCTAATATACTTTTTAGACTGGACAGACCAAGCTGGGCTGGGAGTACCTCACCTTCTTTAGAAACTATAAAATCCCTAAACTAAACCTCCTTACTCTTTGCGGAGAAACTAAGACTACGCGAGAAGGCTAAGTACCTTGGGTTTATTCTGGATAGGAAGTCTGACGTCGCCGACAAGGTGCGGAAGGCAAATACCGCACTCTACACCGTCCGAAGAGACACAGTAGCACAGCGGCCGTCACGGAATAAAATGAAATTTTGTCTTTTATTAGTGTGAGTAATTTACACGGGGCAGCTTATCGTTGTGTAAGTGACGACTGCTGTGCTGCAATGTACGTGTGCTGGCAGAACCTGAGCAGAGCCATTTCCAAGGCCCGCTTAATGGGACGTTTGATCCAGCTGTGATGCACGATCCCGGGTGACAAAACTCTACTCACTGCAAAGAGACAATGATCAATCTAAACTCCCACACACTTCTCGATCTGTCTGTATCTATTTAGCTAGTCAGGCAGCACTTCGCTTGCTCGACAAACTATCCTCAAACTCCAAAACTATAACCGTCTGTCGCAAATCTATTAACGAGATGGCGGAGCAGTTTGACATACACCTCATATAAGTCCCTGGCTGCAGGGACATCATAGGGAACTGTGCAGCCGACGAACAGGCCAGAGTGGGCACTACCTCCACTCTCTCCAGGGAGAAAACCACGTACAGGCTACTATACAGAGACTTAATTAATCTCACAGCACACAAGAGGTGGACAAATCTCACTTCTCTCAGCTAAATATCGCGAGAATTTTCTGACCACCACGGAGGCCAAGCACTCCAGAAAACTCTTCACCCTCCAAAGAACAGAATGTGTCCTAGTATCGTTCGCAAGGAAACAGCACGAATTTAGAACGGTTGTCTTTGTAAAAAGTGTTACAACAGCAAACATTATTAAAAGTTTCGCCTAATAAAGCGTCCACTTGAAAATTTGTTGACTATTCGACGTAAGTGTCAGTGAAAACGCTAGGCCACAACACATATCTTCTACTCCTTCGCACTCCCTTTAGAGTAACTGATAGTAGAGGCCATCGACTTTAGCGTTCTTACTAAATATGTTTCCCTCTTTCAATTAGGAAATATTAAATAAACAAAATGCTTTATTTGAAAAATTGCGCGAATACAATACGAATGCAAAAGTGTTCTTTATTTAAGTTCACAAACGAATATTGCTTCCAAGTCTGCAATCATTTTAGCATCATCTGATGTTCCCTTATCCGTAGGAAACAGATTAACACATTGTTCAACATTGCAATAGGTTGATGCAAGGCCAGGATTTATATAACTGCCATTGCAATTTTTGTTATCGAAATCCGCTAAGCTGTCGTTTTTAAAAGAGAGGTAGGAACTTGGCATTTCGTTATATTTTTTAAGTAAGTCCTTTGTAGTAATTTCTTTGGGGCTATTTCCATTTTCTACTTTAAAATATATATCCCTATTCAATGATTTCTTATCAAGCACAATGATATGTTTTTCATAGGCGTTATTATTAACTATTTTAGTTGATATTTCATTTAAATTTGTTTTGTTAGCATTTTGTAAATTGTTTTCATTAGCCGTCACTTTACCATCGTCAATGTTTGACTGAGCAATGTCTTTAAGTGATAAACATTTTGAATTTTCAGAATCGCAAATGTTTGTATGGCAGAACTTGAAATTGTCAACCCCTTGCTTAAATTGAATACCCGTCTTGTCAGGATGAACCACATGTTCTGGTGCGTAAATATTATGACTTTTCCGTAGTTCATTGCTGTTTACAAATGAACGCGATTCATTTAAAAGATTCATAATTATTTCCAAGGGCGTAGGACATTCATAGTTCCGCAATTTCAACAAAAATGCAAATGTTTTGTAAACTTCCGAGCGACAATTCCAGATGTTCCGCAAAGATTCTTTTGTTGTCGGTTCTGAATGTATTATAATGCAAATTCCCAATAAGGCGTTATGCACGTCCTGTAAAAAAAATAACATAAATGATATGAACTTGATACTGTGTGAATAATACTTTCCTTTAAAATTTGCTTCTTAAGTAAATGTCCAGACGATAAGAACAATTGTTGCAGGCAAAAATGAGCTTGAGCTCGAAGCATGTTATTATCAAAGTGCACCTCCAACATCGAAAATATAGTTTTCGATGAGCATTTGTTCTTTAAATTTGATTCGTCTCGCTTGGAAAGGAAAAATGTATTAAAATTAATATTTAAGGTTGTACAATATAATATTTACGCATGATAATAAAGTTTCGTTTCGCGGAACTAAGTCGACTAATATTTCCTTAACAAGAGTCTCCGAAATAATTTCACAGTGGCTTCCTTCTTGTAGGGTAGAGCACCATAACGATATTACTCTGTATAGTATTAGGCGAACATTGCTAAAAATGTAAAATTTGAGAACATTAGTAAGTTGTTCAAGAGAAGTCCGCGTTTTATGCCTATCAGAGTTTAATCCTACTTGGTTTTACCGCAAATTTCTAAAGCCGACAGTTTTTAAGCTGTTCAGATGGCCAACATACAGACCAAGAATTTCCGTCTTTCAATGTATTATTTAAGCTTTATATTAAAAACTTATAAGCTGAAAAATAAAACCGTTGTAACGTTAAGCAACAGCACTGCTAAGGGATGAAACAATGGGTATCCAAAAATAGAGAAGCATAATCTACTGGAGAGTTCTTAGGCTTTAGTTGACTTTTTTGTACCACCTCAGACTCAAACCTGACTTTTTAGTAGGGGAATGTGTTGTAGATTGGGACACTTCTTTGAGACGCTGGAATTTGGACATTAGCTTATGAAACTTTACGTGGTACCTTTAGAAAGCTTAATCTTTTAGCTAAAGACTAAAAGAACCATTTTTGATCAGTTTGAACGATTTAAATTTCTCTTTTTATGTTTTATTGAATTTTACAAAAAGTAAAAAATGTTAAAGGACTGCAAAAGCTAAAATCTGGCTTATGCTTCGTTTAAAATACATTTAAAATATCTAATTATATATATATTATTTAAAGTGTTTGCCAATGTGTTTGACATTAACGGCTCCTATAAATTGAAGTGCAATTCACTTTAAAAATGGGAGGCGTAAGTAGGCATACTAAAAAAAAGAAAATAATAGTTCTAACTGTTGCCACCTTTTGCTATCACTACCTGGAAGCGTTGTAAGGTTATGAACCAACTCTGTACTATCTTAAAATTCAGTGGAATCCAGGTCGCGATGTGATCTTCATAAAAACAACAGAATTTAATCTTAGCCGTGTTCCCACCAAACAAAATAATTCTCAGCGTCCACTACCGAGTTGCTCAAGCTAACATTTCAAGAAAGGTGGACGGCAATTTCCTACCCCTATAGGATCTACCGTCGCAAAACCAGTCACACGATATTTTACAGCCCCCTACGAACAAATCCAATCTTTATGTGTGCACCTTAACAGGTGGTAAATTCAATACTTTCCGCTAATAAAACTAAAAAATAAAATAAGTACAAACCAAATACAATAAAATAAATACATTAGCCAGTACAATATTACTCATCCACGGCGCATGCCGATATATACCACCCAATAAATTTATAATGTGAAAAGGAATTCGAAACCATGGTGCGCTAGAACCTTAACAAGGGGGGTGTGCTGACAGACAACCTTGACAACAGGGGATCGTATTGTACGGGCCGCGACGATCTGTTTGTGAAGGGGAGGTAATATGGCCGAAACAAAGCCCGATCGTATTGCTATCAAGCGACAGCTGAGCTTGTTGGGCAGTGTGGACTGACGACAGACGAACTTTACGAACTAATATTATTTTCCAGGCACTTTAAATATATATTCTCGTTATGTTGGAGAGGAGAGGGGCTTACCAAGATCCCACGACCCAAATACGACGGAGCTTATGCCGGCTAATAGTGCCTGAAACACGGACGCCTCCCCCTCGGCCCAACTCTTTTTCAGGACTCGAGCACTAATTTGTCCACGTAACACTGACAGTGCGTGTTGTGAGGAACCTGAGTTCCTCATAAATAACAAGAATTAACCAGTGAAATCCGGCCAAAACATTTAACTTACTTTACATTAAAATCTAGCTATAAGGAAATCCCATACGATAGAACTTTTAGTATTTACTCGATAAGCGAGCAGCACGCGCATCTCTGATAACTCCACGCACAAACCATAGGAGTCAGTGAGAGAAATAGATGATCGCGCCCAAAAATCAGTCCTTGAGCAACGGTCGATTGACACTGATTAAGTCAAGAAAATAAAACAGCAGCAGAAACAGCACCAGAGACGAGCAAGGACCAGGACGAGGATCAGCGGGATCTTGGACAGCAGACTCTGCCAGGAGCAGCAGGACAGGTTTCCCGGCCCAGGACCAGCGGCGGGAATCAATACCTGCAGGAGAGGAAAAAACGTGGGCGTGTGCGGAGTGGAGAAGCGGGTGAGTGCGTGGCCAGCAAGTGGCCCATAAATTCTTAGTACGGGACAGGAGAAAGCGCCGAGAAGCGGCGGATAAATCCTTAACATGTGCTTGTAATTTTTCCCCCTGATCTTGCCGCAGTGCCAAGTGAGGATTAGGTTAGATCGCCACCGATGTATGCGCCGAAACAGCAAAAAACGACTTTTGAGTACGCCCGCCAATGGTTGTCAACGGCTCGTTCAAAAGTACCTATAGGGTAGCAGGGGCGGCGAACCTTTCGACGATTGGCAGAAGAAATTGACCAGCTACAAGAAGCATGTAATAAGAGATAGTCTATACGCACGACAATCCCATTCGAAAATTACCTGATAATTACGATTATCAGAAGGAATCGACCAGCTACAAGGAGCATGTAAAAAAATAATCTAGTCGCATGACAGTCCTCTTCGCAAATTAAGTGGGGAACAACTTATAAGCCCTGTCTTCGTGGGGCTACTAGAAGGTACACCAAACTTGCTACTTACCTTGTAATTGTACCTAAAACAATAATAAAATATATTTAAATCTTAGAACTCCTTTCCCTAATTTTAAATATTTGACCCGGCGACTGACAACTCACACCTACCGCCTAAATTCTCTGTCAAGTGATGCTGGCTAGACAGAGTCGACCCCAGCCTTCGAAACTTCCTTACAGATGGCGCCTGAACAGGGACATGGGGCTTACAAATTTCTTAAGATAGGGAAACATTTGGGTACAGCTACGACCGTACCCCTGCAGCGGTACGCCAGAAAATCAAGCAACAACAGTAAGAGACCCGAGAACAAAGTACCGTGAGCAGTTCTGGCTTAGATAAACGTTATGCTTATAACCTCAAAAATGTTAAGAAAAATCTAGTAAGTAACGCCATGCCAACTCGGACACGAGATCATACACCACGTTACACACCTTTATATACATACATTTAAAGAGAGAGCGAACCGAATCCCTGTACCTTGTATGCCTGTCGAGAGAGGGAAAATCACGTGGTCAGCCGAAGAAGAACACTAAAACTTCACAGAAACTCGTGCAAAAAACGCGCGTCATTTTTTATTGGCTCTCTCACCGTCTCTTCTTCCGCTGACACGATTTGCTACCGAAGGCCTTTCGCTCGGGCTCCGGCGGGAGTTCGCAGAGTTCATATCCAGTCGTCGACGAGTTCAGTTAAACGAGCCACTGCCTCGTTAGCTTTCGCCAAGCCACAAATATATTAAAATCTCACCTTTGATTTCTTTTGTTTTCTTGCGTTTGGCATTTGGCTTTGTCAAGTATCGGGTGTGAGTTCTCGAGCTAATTCCTTTTCTGTCTTCAAAAAATTATTCCGCTGCGCAGGAATTCCATTTTTTACCCTATTTAGGCATCCCGTATCGCAAACATGGGTGCACGTTGAATCTCATACCTTCGCAGAATGGAGCTGGAGGCTATCCGCGCTCACTGAAAATAAAGGAAAAAGTCGACGAAATGAGGATTCGGGTTGCCACGTTCAACAGCCGCAAAGACCATACGACCGAAGTTATGGAGCGATACTAATATGGAAACACTGATACCCTCAGTGCCAGGCACGACATTTTTCCCAAGAGGGCCGAAATGTGCGCTGTTGCATTGGCAGAGAAACTAAGGATCTGGGGAATCACGTTTGACGGAACCACCGACCCCATCACGTTCATTCAACACCTCGAGAAGCGAACCAACGCCTAAGGAGTAAACGTGGAAAAGATGTCGCAAGCAATTCCAGGGCTATTGACGGAAACCGCAATGGCTCAGAACCAGCCAGCTACTCGGAGCATTTGTAAAAAGTTTAACCAAGCTCTCCTTGACTTTTTATTTTATCTTCCATCCAAGCATTTTCAGCGGCTTGAAAACTAAATAACTAAATCTGGTACAATACCACCCAGGAATTAGATCGGATCTGCGACAACCTGCAACCGGAGTACCAGGTGTTTACTACGAGACACGAGTTTGAGACTCTAGAGAAGTTGACCGAACTTGTCGTCAACTACGAGGTTACGCGGGATCGGGATACTAAGAGCCATGCAGGGATGCTGACAGAGGCTCAGCCTCGTCCGAGACAATACGAGCCGATCACGCCTTTACAACCACGCTCAAGTGCACTGAGCACAAGACGCTCAAACTCCATGGAAATAAGAAAACCAGAACCGATATTGTCTGCATTTATCCCAGAGACTAGAATTTTGAAGCCTTGGGAGAATCGGCAAACAGTTCCGAATTTTCGACAGGCTTGTGGACATTGTGCCCAGGAAGGACATTTCTCGCGCGACTGTTGCAATGCCAGGGTCATTTTTTGTTGGCATTGCGGACACCTAGGAAACTGCACCATGAATTGTTGTCGTCAAGCTAACCCAGGAAACGGGGGAGGTCTTCGACCCTCCGGAGAGCGGACGGAGACTACCAGGGGAACCCCGGAACCAAACGGAATCTTTAAAGTCAGGGACGACTGCCTTACCGCAAAAGTGAGAATCGAGGTGCAGATTTTCGACGCTTCGTTCGATACGGGCGCCAGCAGGAGTTTTGCAAGTGAGCGAGTCGATTAACTCGTAGGAAACAATAATAACATAAGGACGGTACGGACGCAGGTCAGCCTTGCTAAAGGCTAACAAGTCACTACTTGCAAAAGTCCAACAAAATCAGCGGTGTTTCAGGTTCTCCTCCATCATGGAAGACGTTCTTGTGGGAATGGATTTCTATGCGGCGTGTCCGCCACGCTGAAATATGGTCGCGCATTTCTACAGCTGAGTCCTCCCCTTGGATCCGCACCCAAGATAAGCCAGTGTAATCACCTATTACCCCAGCTGGAGCCATTCCAAGTCTACATCCGTCACAAAGGCACAGGAAACCGACTCACGAGCCAGTAATCCCGAGAGCATGACTCAAGCTACAGCGATTTCAACCAACATTCTTTGACCTAGTGATGCAGCCAACTGTACGAAACAACCCTTTCCGCCGGAGCCAAGAAGCTACAAACTAAGGACTCGTCTGCTACAGAAACCCTGGAACCATGGGTAAGCCAGTTTCTTGCTGAGGAATTGGCCAAGTTCGAAGGATTAGCTGGCGTATCACATATCGCCGAGCATTCCATCACCATGCGCAATGAAAAACCCATCAAAAAGATTGACGAGCTGCTGCAGAACGAATGCATTGAACCCTCACGGAGTCCCCATAGCGCTTCTATTATACTTGTGGGAAAGAGATCAGGCGAAATGCGACTATGAGTCGACTTTCGACAACTGATTGCCCACTCGATACCCGACGCGTACCCGCTGCCAAGAACTACACACATTTTGGAGCGGCTGCGACACGCAAAGTATATCTCGACACTGGATTTGAAAAATGGGTACTATGCAGATTCCCATTGCAAAGACTAGTCGCGAATGCACGGCTTTTACAGAGCCGGAGAGCGGACTGTATCACTGTAAAGTGATGCCTTTCGATCTCCATTCAGCGCACGCTACCTTCTACCAATCGCTAGAACGGTGCCAGCTCCATAGCTGCGCATATCTTGATGATATTATACTCATCGGAGCCACCCTCGAAGAGCATGTTAAGCACCTACGTGAAGTGTTGCAACGACTGAGGGAAGCGAATCTTCGCTTCAACTCGAAGAAATGTAGTTCCTTCAAGCGCAGCCTGCTGTACCTTGGCCACGTCTGCGAGGAAGGAATCCCAAAGGAACCATCAGCGGTGCGTATACTTAGTCCCCCAGCCACTTGCTAGGATCTGCGTCGTTGTCTTGGAATAACATCTTGGTACCGCCGCTTCGTGCCCAACTTTGCGAGTATCGTTCAACCAATGTCTTTTCTTCTCAAGAAAGGGCGACAGTGGGAATGAAAAAACAGAACCGACAAAACGGATTTGAGAAACTTAAAAGAAGGCTCACGAAAGTTTCTGTCCTCTCATGCACAGATTTCAACGAGAGATTTGTGTTACAGACGGATACGAGTGACATTGGTCTGGGAGCAGTTTAAACCCAAACAATTCAAGGCGAGAAGCGAGTCATCGCATTCGCTAGCAGGCGTATCGTAGCCGCTGAGGAGAAATACTCAGCTGCTGAAGAGGAGTTATCTGAGTCATCAGAAAACTTCGAAGCTACTTTGAAAGGTACCGATTTGAGATAATAACCGACCACTTCGCACTGAAGTGGCTTAACTCAATCGATAACCCCACTTCAGCAATACCAGTTTGACGTACAGTATCGACGTCAAGACATAGTCGCCGACGCCCTTTCCCGGCAGCCATTAGAGGTACTACAGATGGTCAAGAAATACCCACCCCAATGCAACTGGCTCCACCGAATGACGAAGCTAGTCTACGATAAGCCCGAGGATTTTTCTGAATACTTGTACGAGAACCAAGAGGAATGTTT
Source organism: Drosophila suzukii (assembly GCF_043229965.1). Taxonomy (NCBI): domain Eukaryota; kingdom Metazoa; phylum Arthropoda; class Insecta; order Diptera; family Drosophilidae; genus Drosophila; species Drosophila suzukii. The sequence goes on along the minus strand of NC_092082.1, from coordinate 27,396,908 downwards.
CGTGAAAGTTGTTTGTGGAAAAGGAACTTCGGCAGCGAGTGCTATCGGAGTACCATGACCATCTCACGGCGAGACACCTCGGAATTCAAAAATCCATTACCCGGATCGCTTTACGCTACTGTTGGCCAGGACTTTTCCGCGATGTATTGTCAGCTGTTTAAGGTTAGCCAGAATAAAACAGCAGGAAAGATGTTTACTAGACAAATCAGGGAGCTCTTCGACACCGTCTGTGCAGATTTTGTTGGTCCTCCTTCCCGCTCCAAGAGTTGGAATAGTATGTTATTGGTGTTTTTTGACGCTTTCTCTAAGTGGGTAGAATTGGTATCCCTGAGAAAGGCCATTTTGGCAAGACACGAGCGAGCATTTCGCGAAAGGAGCCTTTGTGTGTGACAACGAAACACACACACAAGGTCTCTTGCAAACATCCCGGGATGGAACAAAAATCAAAATCCGACAGAGATGGCAAATCGCACCATTAAAACTATTGTATCCCAGTTAGTCGAAGGACAGCAGACAAATGGAAGCATATCAGACTCCACCGGGTTCAGCCCGGCCTTCATCGTACAATGCAGAGAACCACGACTCCCAGGGTCCAGCCAGGACCATCCAATGTTCCTCGACCACCCATCGCGAAAGCGGAATTACTTCGAGATGTGTGGTGCGGAAAACACACAGCGAGCGTCATAGGAGCAGATAAAACACTATGACCTTCGCCGACGCCCTTGGAAACTATAGCTATTATTTCTCCGATAACACCATTTATCTAAGACGGCGGATAACCTTGCGGCCAAATTGGCACCGAAGTATGATGGACATACAAGCTCATAAATTTCATCTCCCCCACGATTGTTTGACTACAACAGGTGCACGAAAAACAACGAAGGACAGCTAGTATGGCAGACTTGAAATATATTGCTAACGACACCGATATTCCAACGACGGCATCACCAAAGCAAGTGCCCAGAAAGGAGCCCAGATTGAGTTGGTGGGGGCCACTTGCTGGGAGGTGTGCCTACCCAACGCAAAGGTTTCCCATACCCACGGTAACCTACGTCTAACTAGCCTACCAAACACTAATCCGACATAACGTGTCCAATCGTATATTGCGTTAGGTAAGGTATTCTGTGCAGCGGAAAAACTAACTCCATTTATTTTCTCAGATATGTAGTTTGGGTGCAGTGCGTCGAGGAGGCCATCGAACCATGTCCACGTCCGGAGTCCGACAACGAGCCCCGACCCAGCTGCAGCACAGCCGGACTCGCTGCCAACGCAACGATCGACACCCGGAGGGTATCGGATCAGGCCAAAAGCAATAGACGGAGGAGATATGACATTTGTGGAGACAGCAGATTCCCATTTTGGGCTGGGACTGTGGAGTTTAGAATCCATATCAACAGGCGGGGCGGGGTCACCAAATCAAAACGATCCCCGAATTGAGAGGGGAGTGTCAGGAACCTGAGTTCCTCACAAGTAACTAGAATTAAGTTTTTAATTGATAGGCAGAAAGCCAACCAGTGAATTCCGGCCAAAACATTTAATTAACTTTCAATTCAATTCTAGCTATAAGGAAAACCCATACGACAGTACTGTTATTATTTACTCGATAAACGAGCAGCACGCGCATCTCTGACAACTTCCAACTCACTACACGCACACACGCAGACAGACGAAACTAACCCCTAAAATTTGGCACGCGCTAAGCCAAACCATAGGAGTCAATAAAAGAAATAGATGCTCGCGAATTGACCAAAACCAAAAAGTCAGTCCTTGAGCAGCAGCCGATTGGCACTGATTAAGTCAAGAAAAAAAACAGCAGCAGAGACAGCACCAGAGACGAGCAAAGACCAGGACGAGGATAAGCGGGATCTTGGACAGCAGACCCTGCAAGGAGCAGCAGGACAGGATTCCCGGCACAGGCCCAGCGGCGGGAAGCAAGCAGGAGAGGAAAACGTGTGCGTGTGCGGAGAGGAGAAGCGGATGAGTGCGTGGTCAGCAAGTGGCCCAAAAATACTTAGTACGGGACAGGAGAAAGCGCCGAGAAGCAGCGGATTAATCCTCAAGCCGGCGGTTTGCGGCCACGAACACGTGCTTGTAAATTTTCCCCCTGATCTTGACCCAGTGCCAGGTTAGGATTAGGTTACATCGCCACCGATTTATGCGCCGAAACAAAATCAGCAAAGGAAGACTTTTGCGTACGCCCGCCAACTGTTGTCGACGGCTCGTTCAAAAGTACCTATAGGGTAGCAGGGACAGCGAACCTTTCGACGATTGACAGAAGGAATCGACCAGCTACAAGAAGCATGTAAGAAGAGATAGTCTAGACGGACGACAGTCCTCTTCGCAAATTAAGTGGGGAACAGCTTATGTACCCCGCCATCGGGGGGGATCCAGTAGGTACTCCAAACTTTTTACCTCCATTGAAATTTGTAGCTAAAATAATAATAATATGTATTTAAATCCTTGAACTTCTTTAACACCTACTGTTAGCTCACCGATCACCTAAGCCATGTCCCCGTAACTTTATAAATTCTTTGTAAAGTGATACTGGCTAGACTAGCCTTACAAACTTCCCTACAGTGTATACCCTTGTCCAGATCTATATCTTCGCTTGATCCATGTCGACGAATTTCGGATTGAGCGCGGCGGTGGAAGACTCAGAAACTCAAGCATTGACTTCAACGCTCGGCATCCGATTGTAGTCCCGAGGAGTCATCCTGTGACTATTGCGATGATAGTGCATTTTCATAAGCGAAATCTACCTGCTGGGCCACGAGCTTTAATTTCCAGCGTCGTCAAAAAAGGGTCTCACACGCTTCCGAGTCAGACCGTGTCTGTTTCAACACATCATGACTGCCTTACCGAAGCAGAGGGTAGTTGACTCATCATACACTTTCGTGATCACTGGATTAGATTTCTACGCCATCTTTTAAAGTTAGAGATTTGCAGCGTTTCATTTATGCTAGGTGTCGTTCAAGGAAAATCTGATCGAACAACGCGACCAATTTCGTAGGCACCAACAACGAAGTGAAACAACTTAAGCAGCTATTTATGAGTGCAATGCATCAGGGACGGTCAAGAACTTTTGTGTAGCGGATTAAATCGATTGGCGTTGTACTTCACCAGTGATGTTTTCCTGGTAAAAAATGCAAACCGGATCCCGCTACTTTGGCCACTGACAAGAGTGACCAAATTGATCATCTGAGCAAATGAGGTAGCGAGAGTCACAAAGCTTAAAACCGCTGCTAGTGCCACGAACTACAACTGCTGGTGGTGCCACGACCTAAAAATGTGGCTACGCAGCAAGGTGGTGTTCATCCCAAAAGCGGAAAAAATATCCCATAAACCGACTTTTGTGATGCAGGACCGTGGAGGGGACTTCAGCTGGGAGGGGATGTAAACTATCATAAGGAAAGTTAGCAGGGGCACCCCGCAAGGCGGTGTACTCTCGACACTCCTGTGAAACGTATCAGTAAATAGACTGCTGTGGAACATGGAAGGAGGTGGCTGTTAAGTAATTGCCGATGCAGACGTTGTCGAAAGACCGACAGCCTAATATACTTTTTAGACTGGACAGACCAAGCTGGGCTGGGAGTACCTCACCTTCTTTAGAAACTATAAAATCCCTAAACTAAACCTCCTTACTCTTTGCGGAGAAACTAAGACTACGCGAGAAGGCTAAGTACCTTGGGTTTATTCTGGATAGGAAGTCTGACGTCGCCGACAAGGTGCGGAAGGCAAATACCGCACTCTACACCGTCCGAAGAGACACAGTAGCACAGCGGCCGTCACGGAATAAAATGAAATTTTGTCTTTTATTAGTGTGAGTAATTTACACGGGGCAGCTTATCGTTGTGTAAGTGACGACTGCTGTGCTGCAATGTACGTGTGCTGGCAGAACCTGAGCAGAGCCATTTCCAAGGCCCGCTTAATGGGACGTTTGATCCAGCTGTGATGCACGATCCCGGGTGACAAAACTCTACTCACTGCAAAGAGACAATGATCAATCTAAACTCCCACACACTTCTCGATCTGTCTGTATCTATTTAGCTAGTCAGGCAGCACTTCGCTTGCTCGACAAACTATCCTCAAACTCCAAAACTATAACCGTCTGTCGCAAATCTATTAACGAGATGGCGGAGCAGTTTGACATACACCTCATATAAGTCCCTGGCTGCAGGGACATCATAGGGAACTGTGCAGCCGACGAACAGGCCAGAGTGGGCACTACCTCCACTCTCTCCAGGGAGAAAACCACGTACAGGCTACTATACAGAGACTTAATTAATCTCACAGCACACAATAGGTGGACAAATCTCACTTCTCTCAGCTAAATATCGCGAGAATTTTCTGACCACCACGGAGGCCAAGCACTCCAGAAAACTCTTCACCCTCCAAAGAACAGAATGTGTCCTAGTATCGTTCGCAAGGAAACAGCACGAATTTAGAACGGTTGTCTTTGTTAAAAGTGTTACAACAGCAAACATTATTAAAAGTTTCGCCTAATAAAGCGTCCACTTGAAAATTTGTTGACTATTCGACGTAAGTGTCAGTGAAAACGCTAGGCCACAACACATATCTTCTACTCCTTCGCACTCCCTTTAGAGTAACTGATAGTAGAGGCCATCGACTTTAGCGTTCTTACTAAATATGTTTCCCTCTTTCAATTAGGAAATATTAAATAAACAAAATGCTTTATTTGAAAAATTGCGCGAATACAATACGAATGCAAAAGTGTTCTTTATTTAAGTTCACAAACGAATATTGCTTCCAAGTCTGCAATCATTTTAGCATCATCTGATGTTCCCTTATCCGTAGGAAACAGATTAACACATTGTTCAACACTGCAATAGGTTGATGCAAGGCCAGGATTTATATAACTGCCATTGCAATTTTTGTTATCGAAATCCGCTAAGCTGTCGTTTTTAAAAGAGAGGTAGGAACTTGGCATTTCGTTATATTTTTTAAGTAAGTCCTTTGTAGTAATTTCTTTGGGGCTATTTCCATTTTCTACTTTAAAATATATATCCCTATTCAATGATTTCTTATCAAGCACAATGATATGTTTTTCATAGGCGTTATTATTAACTATTTTAGTTGATATTTCATTTAAATTTGTTTTGTTAGCATTTTGTAAATTGTTTTCATTAGCCGTCACTTTACCATCGTCAATGTTTGACTGAGCAATGTCTTTAAGTGATAAACATTTTGAATTTTCAGAATCGCAAATGTTTGTATGGCAGAACTTGAAATTGTCAACCCCTTGCTTAAATTGAATACCCGTCTTGTCAGGATGAACCACATGTTCTGGTGCGTAAATATTATGACTTTTCCGTAGTTCATTGCTGTTTACAAATGAACGCGATTCATTTAAAAGATTCATAATTATTTCCAAGGGCGTAGGACATTCATAGTTCCGCAATTTCAACAAAAATGCAAATGTTTTGTAAACTTCCGAGCGACAATTCCAGATGTTCCGCAAAGATTCTTTTGTTGTCGGTTCTGAATGTATTATAATGCAAATTCCCAATAAGGCGTTATGCACGTCCTGTAAAAAAAATAACATAAATGATATGAACTTGATACTGTGTGAATAATACTTTCCTTTAAAATTTGCTTCTTAAGTAAATGTCCAGACGATAATAACAATTGTTGCAGGCAAAAATGAGCTTGAGCTCGAAGCATGTTATTATCAAAGTGCACCTCCAACATCGAAAATATAGTTTTCGATGAGCATTTGTTCTTTAAATTTGATTCGTCTCGCTTGGAAAGGAAAAATGTATTAAAATTAATATTTAAGGTTGTACAATATAATATTTACGCATGATAATAAAGTTTCGTTTCGCGGAACTAAGTCGACTAATATTTCCTTAACAAGAGTCTCCGAAATAATTTCACAGTGGCTTCCTTCTTGTAGGGTAGAGCACCATAACGATATTACTCTGTACAGTATTAGGCGAACATTGCTAAAAATGTAAAATTTGAGAACATTAGTAAGTTGTTCAAGAGAAGTCCGCGTTTTATGCCTATCAGAGTTTAATCCTACTTGGTTTTACCGCAAATTTCTAAAGCCGACAGTTTTTAAGCTGTTCAGATGGCCAACATCCAGACCAAGAATTTCCGTCTTTTAATGTATTATTTAAGCTCTATATTAAAAACTTATAAGCTGAAAAATAAAACCGTTGTAACGTTAAGCAACAGCACTGCTAAGGGATGAAACAATGGGTATCCAAAAATAGAGAAGCATAATCTACTGGAGAGTTCTTAGGCTTTAGTTGACTTTTTTGTACCACCTCAGACTCAAACCTGACTTTTTAGTAGAGGAAAGTGTTGTAGATTGGGAAACTTCTTTGAGACGCTGCCATTTGGACATAAGCTTATGAAACTTTACGTGGTACCTTTAGAAAGCTTGATCTCTAAGATAAATACTAAAAGAACCAATTTGGGTCAGATTTTAACGATTTACGTTTCTCTTTTTATATTTAATAGAATTTTACAAAAAATAAAAAATGTTAAAGGACTGCAAAATATAAAATCTGGCTTGTGCTTCGTTTAAAATACATTTACTTTAAATTTAATAACTAAAAAATTATTTTTTTTTAATTTAGAATATCTAATATTATATATATTACTTAATGTGTTTGCCAATGTGTTTGCCATTAACGACTCCTGTAAATTGAAGTGTCATTCGCTTTAAAAATGGGAGGCGTAAATAGGCATACCAAAAAAAGAAAATACTAGTTTCAACTGTTGCCACCTTTTGCTATCACTACCTGGAAGGGTTGTAAGGTTATGAACCAACTCTGTACTATCTTAAAATTCAGTGGAATCCAGGTCGAGATGTGATCTTCATAAAAACAACAGAATTTAATCTTAGCCTTGTTCCCACCAAACAAAATAATTCTCAGCGTCCACTACCGAGTTGCTCAAGCTAATATTTCAAGAAAGGTGGACGGCAATTTCCTACGCCTAGAGGATCTAATAAAAATATAAATAAAATAAGTACAAATAAAATACAATAAAATAAATACATTAGCCATAACAATATTACTCATCCACGGCGCACGCCGATATATACTATCCAATAAATTTATAATGTGAAAAGGAATTCAAAACTATGGTGTGCTAGAACTTTAACAGGGAGGGTGTGCTGACGGGAGAAGTGGAGTATGTCAAGAACAATGACATAACTTTCGTCGGACAACCTTGACGATAGGGGATCGTATTGTACGGCCCGCGACGATCCAGGGAATATGGCCGAAACACAGGCCGATCGTGTTGCGATCAAGCGACAGCTGAGCTTGTTGGGCAGTGTGGACTGACGACAGCCGAACTTTACGGACTAAAATTATTTTCCAGGCACTTTAAATATTTATTCTCGTTACGAGAACAGGGGATCGTATTGCACGGCCCGCGACGATCCGTTTGGCACACGAATGTGTGAAGGGAAGGGAATATGGCCGATACACGCGGTAACACATGCTCCTCGCGCGTTCATAGCTTAAAGATAACTAGGAGGCTTTAACAGCCGCGATTAATATGTTCTTTAGTCACTCAGTATTTCCATTTCTTCGTTTTTGCAACCCCAAAATCTCCACAGTCCGCTAAGCGATTTTACACGGAGTTGCGCTCTTAGTAGCCATAAAACGGGCTCGGTTTTAAATAACAACTAACTACCAAAAATTGAATGAATTGTCAAATTGAAGTTGTTATGGTAAACAAATTATGTAAATTCAAGTCAACAAAATCCTGTCTCCATAAAGGATGATTAGAACAAGTTAAATATAAAAGTTTTCTTTCTAGTTCAATATTATTTTTTTTTTTTTATTGTGTCGAGCAACACAATACAAATGGGAAAGAAGTGAATTTAACGCTTAAGCAGGAGGACTTCGCCCATGTCGCCCATACTACTCAGAAACGGAGAACGACCCATAATTCGTCGACATCTGGGCCGAGCTGGAAGCAACATACCACTACAGAGCCGGCCCCAGCATCATGCTAAAAAGGTCCGCGAATGGTCGTTCAGCGGAAAAACAATTTGAGTTCCTGGAGCAGGTAGAATGGTCCGCCAACACGTTCGTTTTGGATTTAGACATGATCCCCCGAGCGATGCCGGAACTGCTCAAGGGAAGGGCTTTAAAGTGGTTTGTCGCCAACAACAAGTAATGGAGAACCTGGGCGGAGTTAATAGAAAGCTTCCACACCCATTTTCTGCCAAAAATTTCTTCATTAGGCTGGCGGATCAGGTCCGGCAACGGAAGCAGGGCTTCAGCGAGTCGTTCAAGGACTACATGATCGACATGCAGACGATGGTGAGGCCACTTAGCTATTCCACGAAAGAGACAATAAGCATTATTAAAGTGAACTGCACCCCAAGCCTACGAATGTTCTTAAGAGCATACAAAGTGTCGGACCTGGACACGCTAATGATCCTAGCCGATGAGTACGAAGAACTTGAAAAGGAACGGGAAGTCTTCGCACAGGAGAACAAGTTCTCAAAGACAAAGTCGGCGTCACCAACACAGGCGACATGCAGGAGATGCGAGGAGGTAGATAACCAGGACACACGAGGAAACGACCAATGGTCACCACCACACCAAGCCAGACGACAGCAGGCAACAGACGCACCACGCGGAGGCCATTGGGCACCACCCCCACAGCAACAGAGACAGCCAAACAATACCTTGCGGAGGCCGCCAAGCAACACACAGAGGCCACAAGAGGCCACCCATATCACAGACCCGCAGGAGGCCTGTCGGAAATGCGGTGGGAACGGACACTGGGCTAGAGGATGTCGAAACCAGGGGTTGCTGTTTTGCTGGATATGCGGCAAGGTGGGTGTCAGGAGCGTCGATTACTGCCAACGATCGAGGAGGAGCAGCAGTTGTCCGCAGCTGTGATGGTTGGTGGGAACAGCTACAAAGCCACAATCGTCACCGGAGCAACGGCAAGCTTCGTTAGCGAACAAATGGCGGACAGTATTGATGCTCTAGGATTACAAGGACGAGACGGCAAGTTTGCTTGGCAGACGGAAGATGCGGCGGAATTGATGCGCAGCTCGAGGTAGATGTCAAATTCGGCAACAAAAAAGTGACCATGCGCCTGTTGATTTTACCCGAAGTAGTGGATCCGTTGGGATGGTATAGAACTTCCTGAAACATGTCGGAACCGAGATAAGCTGTGCTGGACACGAGATAATAATACCAGTCAGGAACCGACACAATGGATGGCTCGAGGAGAAGATATCGGTAGCAGTCGTTTAACAGGTAAACGAGTGGCAGATCGCACTGGAAAAAAATAGTAGGCAATACACGGCGTTCACGGTACTAGGAAAAGGTCTATTTTAGTGGAGGTTAATGCCGTTCGGACTCCACTCAGCGTCGGCAACGTTTCAGCTGGTTTTGGATCAAGTAATTGGCCCCGAGATGTCACCTCACGCATTCGCTTACCAGGATGACATAATAGTGATCGGTCGCACGCTAGAAGAACACAAGAGAAACCTTGGAGAAGTGTTCAGGCGTCTAAAGAAAGCAAACCTGAGGCTGAATCCAGAAAAATTCCAATTCTTTAAGAAGGAACTGCTGTACCTGGGACATCGAGTGACTAGCGATGGAATAGGAACAGATCCAGAAAAAGTAGCCGCCATCGCTGAGCTGGAGCCACCATCGACCGTCCAAGAACTCAGCCATACCTAGGAGTAGCGTCGTGGTACCGCCGGTTCGTACCAGATTTTTCCAGAATTGTCAAATCCCTGTGTGGACACCAGAGCACCAGATGGCGTTTGAGGAAGTAAAGGCAAGACTCATGGCAGACCCGGTGCTAGCATGACCGGACTTTAGTAGAACTTTCATCCTGCAATCAGACGCCAGCGACTACGGCATCGGGGCAATACTGACTTAGGACACCGAAAAAAGCGAAAAAGTTATCTATTCGAGCCGAACTCTAAACGGTGCGGAAAAAACTATTCAACAACGGAGGAGTGTTTGGCGATCGTCTGGGCGATCGGAAAGCTCAGACCATATCTGGAAGAGTACCCACTTTAAGGTAGTAACCGACCACATGGCCCTGAAGTGGCTCAAAAGCATCGAAAGCCCTTCAGGAAGGATCGCCAGATCGGCCCTGGAGCTACAGCAGTACGACTTTGAGATAGCGTACAAAAAGGGTCAGCTAAACGTGGTGGCCAACGCATTATTAACGACAACCACTAAAAGAGATGCTATGAGGATTAAAGGAGGCAACGGCGACCGCAGAAGTACCCGGACTATGTGATGGAAGGTGAAACACTGTACAGACACATACCACACCGAGCAGGCAGTGAAGACGCGTCATGGAAGATGTGCGTCCCAAAGGTACTACGAGAAACAGTGTTGAGGAAAAGCCACCACGCGCCATCGGCGGGACACATAGGAAGCTGGAGGAAAATTGCACGGCTGGCAGCCCGATACTACTGGCCAGGCATGCATAGAGACACCCGAGCCCGCGTAAGAAAATGCCAGACTTGCATGCGGTTATAGCCCAATCAAATAAAAACGGACGGGAAGATGTTGACCCAAGTGCCAGAGGAACCATAGGCCACGGTACGTGCAGACTTCGTTGGACCCCTACCAAGATCTAAGCACGGCAACCAAATGCTGCTGGTCATGATAGGCAGATTTTCGAAATGAACGGAACTGGTACCCCTGCGCAGTGCGAAGGCGTTTAGGGAGCGCATAATCGCAAGGTACGGGGTCCCGAAGGTGGTCATAACGGACAACGGAGTGCAGTTTGCAAGCCGTATTTTCAAAAGTTTCCTGGCTGAGATGGGTATCAGACAATAATTCACCGCACCATAGAGAATCCGACAGAACGAGCAAACAGAACATTCAAGAGCATGATTGCGCAATTCGCAGGGCAGGACCAGAGAAATTGGGTCGAGAAGTGGCCGGAGATTATGCTACCATTGAACAAAGCGACACATTCAAAGAAAGAACGGACCGCTCACGTCGATGAGCTTAAGCAACCACAAAACGAGCAGACGGCAGACACATCAGATGACTAACAAGAGGTACAACGCGACAGGATTAAGCGTCAGGAGGAAGCGAGAGTCATCCTGGCGCATCGCAGGAAAGATATACACTAGGATTTTACATTGGTATACACTAGGATTTTACATTGGTCCAGACTGCGAGGCCACAGGATAATGAGTCAGGCCTAAGCGAGAGTCATCCACACGCCACGCAGAAAGGAAAATCATAAGGATAGGATATAGAGGGTGACCACTGACCCCGACGACGAGGCAACGGTTTCAGCGTCTGGCGCGAGCCAGAGTCAACCGATTACGCCACGTAGAATGGAGTACGCGCGGAGGGAGGCAAGCAACACAAATCGCGCAGTCCAGACACACACCGTAGCATCCGAAGATTCTATTCGGAATGCGCCGGAAGAGCTCGTCTAGTTGTTACCCGTGGAAAGGGGGAGGACGGTGCAGAATCAGATCTACACCGTATTTAGCTGGTTACAAAAGGCAGAAGCACGCATCGCACCAACAGTTAAAAGGAAAAAAAAACACAGGCAAACCCTGGAAGTAAATGTCGGTTCAAACGAAAGTGCAACTCACCAAGGGCTGAAAAGCCCTGCTGCAAACGAAGGCCAAGCGCTATTTAAAGCCGCTGCGCCCAGTGTACTTAAGACTAAGGACAAAGAATGGCATAGACTGGTAGGAGCTGACGAAAAAAAAATGGAAAATGGAAGACAAATCAACAAAATGCTGTAAGGGCAGATCCAATTTTGCCAACTCACCATTGCCCAGGGAAGGGGGCGCCTCGATAAGCGATCGATTGGCACACGCAAAGTGGAAATATCGACAAAAGGTGAAAATATCGCAACGGGCAGGTGGCAACGCATCACCGTCGGTATCGATGGTCGATGAAACATTGATAACGCACGGATAATGTGACCAAACGGAGGAACCATGGAAAAGAGTAGGCCGCAGCAATGAGCAACGAGCTGGGGATCGATAGCCGATGAGTATCGTTTTCCCAGTGGAAGCATGTGAAATATCGGCGCGGAAGATTTGAAGTTGCTACGAGGAGGACGACCAGCGCTGTAGAAACTCAATGGAGTTAAAAGCGTCGAGGCAGCATCGAGTGAGCAACGAGGGAGCGCCGGGGGAATCGACAGGAGCATCGCAAGGACTCGAAGGCTAGGAAATGCAAGAAAACGCCGGAGACTAGGAACGATCTTTTAAATGTTTCCCGAAGTAAGGGGGAATGTGAGGAGTTGAATAACTCCCCACAATTCTTAGCAGCAGAAGCAACAGATGGCTGGCCGCTTACCAGATACGCGGCGAATTCTCGTAGTAACGGCGCGGCGAGGAGCGGTTGGAGAAGAAGAGAGTTTGGAGACCAACGGGGGAGAATAAGAGAGTTCGGACACCAAGGATGGAGAATAAGAGAGTTTGGAGACCAAGGTGTGGAGAACTAGAGAGTGGAGACTTGGCGGGCAGGGCAGAGCAAGAATGCCATGTGCAAAAGGCAATAAAGGAACTCCACCGGACTTTGGACTCTGCCGTGAACTTTGGACCAGGAGAGGAAGGGCCACATCTCGGCAGCAGAGCGGCACCAGGCGGGCTACATGCATCTTGAGAACCAGCGGGACGGCAGCATTAGGAAAAATTTTGTCTAAGACCCAACGTACCCTGCCCGACCAAGCAGGACCTGATCGATTTGTGTTTTTAAGACATCGGCAGCGACGCCAGCAGACATCACCGGCAGCCACGTCGCCATTTCCGCGCGGAGCTCATTGGGGAGCGCAGGAACGTCGCGGACATCAAGGATTAGGGTGAAGCCGGGTGGAACATTCGTCTGCGCTAGGCGTAAAGCAAAGAACACGGCTAGGCAGCTTCCTGGCGTTAGCCTTAACTGTCAGCGCGAACTGAGCAAGAACCCAGCGGACCGTCCGGGTCAGAGCAAGGTACAGGTATTGTTTCGAAAGGCGTTGCCCTGAAGAGAGCAAGGCTTGTTCACCCTGGTCTGAGAACGGTGACGCTTCCCAAGCCCTCAAGGCCGAACTCTCTGCTAGTCCAAGGCGCGTGAGCGACCCCGAGGCAGCGCGTCGACAAGCCAGCAGAGGCGGCCACTACGAGCATCCCGAGACACAGGACCCAGCGGTCGTCAAGTCAACGCGTCGACAAGCCAGGACGAGGGACATCAGCAGCCTGTGGAACCAGAGCGAGGAGATACCGAGGCAAGCCCAGCCACACACCCGCTGTCAGTCACGTCATATAAATTTGGTGGGACGAACACACAATCTTCTGAGCTAGCCGCACGAATCTCGTAGCGAGCAGACCAACAAAATCATTTCGTAAATGCAGAATTATTTTATTATAATAAAGAAGTGTTTTATTATAATAAGGAAGTGACACGCTTAAAAACCTCAATGAGCAACAAACAAAATAAAGAGCGACTAACCTCCGTGAGCCGAAGAGACGGGTACTTCTCGTAAGTCTCAACGCGTGATCGCAAAGTGCAAGAAACGACCCTACTGACGATCGATAGCCAAAGAGCACGATCTTGCTCTTACTTACTGTTACTCCTACTCCGACTGCGAATGCCCTGGTCAACAAAATTGTTGCGCTGACCGGTTGTTCCGGTCACAAAAGGGGATATACATGAAACCAAGCTTCAGACCAAATCTGAGGAACATTTTCGAGCTGTACTACACGTACCAACTAAAGAGCAGCAAGGGCTTGCAACCACTCTTCAAGGTCGAGCTACAGCCAGACAGAAGGGTCTTGAAGAAAAATGAAGTGCACCCCATTTGTGACCTGTAATACTTATTGCACCGAAGGATTTAGGGTGAAGAGCCACATAAAAAGAGATGAAGGACCGCGTGCGACGAGTGACAGCAACGCGCTATCAGAATTTCCAAAATGCGTACACTTTCTCGCGTATGACGCCAGAAGTATTTTTAGGCACGGCTGCAAGATCCACATTTGGACAATTAAATACCCAGAAGGGCTTCTAATACGCCGATGCCCTTCGATCAGGGACGAAAAACTCACTCCAGTGAAATTTAGAAATCATTCAGCAGATCCAAGTACAGTCACATAGCAATGATGGAATTCATGTCATTCATGAAAGCGACCATGCAAACACTGGTTCAAAACCAGAACATGGTGTTACAGCTGCTTGCCGCAAAGCAGTCCAAATAATCGGTGGCAAATCTACGAATAACAATGGCGTTTCACGGCACAACCTTGAAGTAACACAGTTCGTGAATGAAAATCATATCGGCATTATGCTACTGGTAGAGACGCACCTCACAAACAAATACAACTTCCAAATAAGGGGCTACACTTTCTACCGTGCATCTTAATCAGAGAACCCATTAAGCACCACTTGATGGAATTTGGAACTAATTACTTGCAGACCACGTCTATCAAAGTACAGTCATGTAACGAAAATCTCGCCATAGCCGCTGCCTACTGCCCGCCTCACCTTACAATTTCTGATGGACAATTAATGGACTTTTTCAACCTACTTGCAGATCGCTTTATAGCTGCAGGGGACTGTAATGCCAAACACACGCTTTGGGGATCACGCCTCGTGACTCCCAAAGGAAGATTATTATATAATGCAATCATAAAACCAAGCAACAAATTAGACTATTTTTCCCCTGGCAGCCCCACATACTGACCAACAGACCCCACGAAAGTTCCAGACTTAATTGACTTTGGGGTGACAAAAAACATTCCAAGCAATATAATAAGCACCAAAGCGCTTTCGGGCCTCTCATCAGACCATTCGCCAGTGCTAACAACTCTTCTTCAAAGCCCAAAAACTACAGATCACCCCCACAGGCTGACTTCGCACAGATCCAACTGGTTAAAATATAACAAGGAAGAACGCTATAGTCGAGTACCTCGACTATCAGATACCCGTTACTCAGCTAAAGGGACCAAAGGGAAATGGAGACATGCAAGCAGCAAAGCGAGAATAAAATGCGCCACCTACCGGCGGTAGACAGATTTAAGCAAATTTTTTTGGATCAATCGATAGGTATTGACGAGACCAATATATTTCAGTTAAAATTTTTTATCTAGCATGAAAATTGTAAGCGTCAAAGGTTTAAGCGGTTTGTGGGCGTTAAAGTAGGCGTGGCAAACTTTTTTTTGGGTCAATCGATAGGTATTGATTAGAACAATATATTTCAGTAAAAATTTTTACTCTAGCATCAAAACTGTAGGAGCCACAGTTTTGGGCGGTTTGTGGGCGTTAGAGTGGGCGTGGCACTCTGCTGAAACAAACTTGCGCTGCGTAGGAAGTTCAGGAATCTGCACGCCTAATCTCAATAGCCTAGCTCTAATAGTTTCCGAGATCTCAGCGTTCATCCGGACAGACAGACAGACGGACAGACGGACATGGTTAGATCGACTCGGCTAGTGATCCTGATCAAGAACATATATACTTTATGGGGTCGGAATCTCTTCCTTCTGCTGTTACATACTTTCCGAAGAATCTAGTATACCCTTTTACTCTACGAGTAACGGGTATAAAAAGTATGTAAGTTCACACATCAAATTAACCCCTCTGTTCAACATCGACTGCTCTACCGATGCTCTTGAATATGTACTCTTGGAGGCAGCCACTATCTCAACACCACAAGGAGGTGACGTGCAAACCAACCACTTGAAAAACAAATCTGCAAATTGAACGGCTAGTCCTAGAAAAGAGGCGCCTGCGGCGTGCCTGGCAAACAAACAGATCTCTGTCATCAAAACAACGTCTTAAGGAAGTCACTAGCAGTATAAACCGAGCTCTAAAGCAAGAAACAGAAAACGCACAGCAGCGGTCCATTATAAAACTTTTGGCCAACTGGTACAAAACATCCTCTATGGAGGGCTAACCCAAATCTGAGCTCTCCAATCGAAACAGTCACTCCGATAAGAAATTCATCTGGCAGCTGGGTCCACAGCGACGAAGCTAGAGCCGAAACTTTTGCTTTACATCTCAGAAACGTCTTCCAGCCGAACCCTGCCGCTGGTTAATTTGTCCTACCACAAATCATATCAGAATCTATTTCCCTACCACCATTGTTTCAGCCAAAGGAGATCGCGAAAATCATCGGGGAACTCATACCGAAAAGGGCCCTAGACGGTGACCTAATAACCCCAAAAATTATAATTGAACTTCCAAACTCTGCTATTGAGGTTATTTGTAAGCTCTTCAATGGGATCATAAGTCTCGGCTACTATCCGAGAAAATTGAAAAAATCCATTATTCCGAAGCCCGGAAAAGACCACACAATTCCGTCATCCTACAGACCAATATGTTTATTGTCGTGTCTGTCTAAATTGTTTGAGAAATGACTTCTAACTCGCATAATACCATATTTAGGAGCACACCATGTTATCCCTGCTCACCAATTCGTCAAAACAGCAACAATACAGCTAGCCAATCACCTCCTCTTAGTAGAGAGGTGGCTATCTGACTGGCGTATTAAAATAAATGAACATAAATGTAAACACATAACTTTTACTCTTAACAGGCCAACATGCCCTCCACTATCATTTTGTAGTACGCAGATTCAACGAAGTAACGTATCTCGGCGTTCACCTTGACAGACCGCTAACCTGGAGAAGACACATCGAAAGCAAGAAAGTACATCTAAAACTATAAGCCAGCAGCTTTCACTGAATCCTTAACGCTCGTTCGCCTCTGCGTCTGGACTACAAGGTCCTGCTCTACAACTCCACTCTCAAGCCGATCTGGATATATGGCTCTCCCAGCTATGGGGGAACGCGAGCAGCAGCAACATAGACATTATACAGCGCGCCCAATCGAAAATCCTGAAAACTATCTCTGGGGCACCATGGTATATTCGCAACAAAAACATCCACAGGGACCTCGGCATTCTTGCCGTAAAAGATAAAATAGACTAACAAAAAGCGTCCTACAATGAAAAACGATCCAATAAATAAGAAGCAAAGCATAAAAATCAAGGAAGAACGCTATAGTCGAGTACCCCGTTACTCAAAGGAAAATGGAGATATGCAAGCAGCAAAGCGAGATTAAAATGCGCCACCTACCGGCGGTAGACAGATTTAAGCGTTATGGGCGTTAGAGTGGGCGTGGCAAATTTATTTTTGGATCAATCGATGATCCTGATCAAGAATATATATACTTTATGGGGTCGGAAACGCTTCCTTCTGCCTGTTACATAATTTCCGACGAATCTAGTATACCCTTTTACTCTACGAGTAACGGGTATAAAAATATAAACCAGCGCGTACAGAAGACATATTAGACTAAAAAAATGATTTTAGAGCATACCTTTTTTAGGGTTTTGAACGAAAGAACACTTGGACTAGTCTATCGAGGTACATTTTTGATGTTTGATGATGAGCGAAAAAAATAATACTCAAAAATTGGTTTTTATAACTACGCGTCGCTCCATCGGCTGCTGCTCTTGCTACCGTCGCTGTCGCCTTCGCCGACCAATCTTAATTGTAATTGTTGGATGCGACCTAGTCGAGTTCAATCAACTTGGAAAATTCGCTGTTCTATACTCCCACGTTCGCTAGCCAAAAATATCCAGTCTAGGCGCAACTTGATTCATGTGAGCTTTATCTAGGACATTGCAGTGCTGTTGGCTGTGCAATCAGTCGTAAACGTTTTTCTTTCAGCGAGTCTGGTTCGTTGAAGTCGTTCAGCACCATTGTGCCTGGCAGTACTTGCTCGAAGTACGGTATGTGTTGATTATGGATAATCTTACATTCTGGTTATCGAAGATTCAGGAGAGCGTTTACTCAATTGCTGAAATCGAGGTCTAGGTCGCAAGATTTTTTTTATTCCGAAAAGTTGTCTATTACTTTCTAACAAATTTTCGTATTTGGTGGCATTAATAATATTGCTTTAATTTTTAAAGTTCTACAATTATCTGTTTAATGGGAGGCTAATAATATAAATGAGGTCAATACAATTTGAGGCAAATTCAACCTTAGCAAACTCTAAAATTTGTTCTATATTTAAGAAAGGGGGGTTTTTTTTTTTTCTTAAAGATAACTTCCAGTTGGTTTTCGTGCTTGTAGATACAAGTGAATTTTTTGTGTTAGTTTAACCCAAGAAATCAAATATATAATGTTGGTTTGTTTCTTCTTTTATTAATTGAATTTTATACTTTAAAATGTTTTCTTTTTGATTTACAACTGGGTAACTTTTTATAGTGTATTGGTAACATTAGTAAGTTGTTTAATTTTTTATTAATTAATCTGTTAATTACTACTTGTTTATTATTGTTTTCTAATTGCTCATTCATCTGCCGAGTATTTTCTAAGATGATGGGGATCCCATTTCCATGCGGTACCTATTAAATCTATTGCCCTTCTGTGTCAGTATGGATCTGTTTTAGTCCGCAGGAAAGATATGGGTGTAATGGATAAGATGAAGTGAATGATAATGATTCTTCTAATTTCGCGAGTTGTTAGATTAGTAGAGGACTGTTGCTATCCCCAATCATGTTGGTAAACCGGAAAAATTACGTTTTTTTATTATTTTATGTATGATTTTTCCAGTTTGTGTTTTATTGATGATTATGTTTATATGATAAATGAATGATTACTCGCCAATGAGATCTCTCCAACGTTTCAGTTTTACGTTATGTGTGTTCGTGTATATATTACCACTTTTGAAGTGAAATGAAATGTAACTACTGCCTTAATTTATAAGGATGCTACATGCATGTAGCGCTGGGATAAAAACAATTAAATAAAATAAAATAAGTAAACGTTATTGGCTTATGGTTTTGTTCCAGTACTGTACCTGTTGCTTAACGTATAGCATCGGATGTCAGTTGGAATTTTTTTCTGAAATCTGGAAAGGCAAGGGTTACATCCCTGGAGACGAGGGAATTTTTAAGTTTCTCGAATTATGTTATCGCATCTTTGCCCAAGGTAATATCATTTCTTCTTGACTTGGTTTTTGATACACGACCTAGTCTTTCAGTGGTATTTGGTGGAAGCCACTTTTAAGGTCCAACAATTGACAATAATATCGTCGATTTCGGAAATAGGATACCGATCTGATAGTAACTTAATTGAATTTCCTATAATTGATTACTAGTCTGTACTTTTTGTCCTCGAACTGACAGGACTTTTTCGTAACTACTCATATTGGTGGATTTTACGGTGATCTTAAAAGTTTGATAATGCTGTCATTCAACATATTATTTATTTGAGTTTCTACTTCTTGTTTTAATGATGTTGGGCTATTTTTGAGGAAGTTGTGATTTGGCCTACTTCCTTAGTTGTGTACGCTAACTTTGTATTGGGATCTGCAAAGAGGATTTTATGACTTTGTACGAGGGTATTTGTGATGGCTGACTTTTGTTCCGATTGTATTTACCGCCTGTGTCGCTAATTGATAAATTTTAATTTTCCGTTTATTATCAAAGACTAATGTATCGTTTTCGACCACTATTATTGCTCCTAATTTTTTCATTGTTGGATTGCCTAATATACCGTGAAAAGTTTTTAGTGTAAAAAACAGGGAAGAACGCTATAGTCGAGTCGAGTCTCGACTATCAGATACCCGTTACTCAGCTAAACGGACCAAAGGGAAATAAGCAAGATGCAAGATATGCAAGCAGCAAATCGAGATTGAAATGCTATGGTTATGTGGGAGGTAGACAAATGTAGGCGTTATGGGCGTGGAAAAGTATGTAACAGGTAGAAGGAAGCGTTCCGGCCCCACAAAGTATAGATATTCTTCATCAAGATCAATAGCCGGGTCGATCTAGCCGTGTCCGGCTGTCCACCTGTCCATCTGTCCGTATGAACGCTGTGATCTCGGTGATCTCTAGTGATCCTAATCAAGAATATAAAACAAAAAGTTTTTGTATGATATATTGTCTAAGTCCAAAAGTGATTAATCCGACGCAACGGCTTATATATATGTTATTTCAATTCCGTTATTTGTGCCCGACAATATTCCAGTTTTCTTCGCCCACATTTGTGCACCTTATACAATTCCATTAGATATTCCAGTGCTACAACTGAACTCATATTTTCTTCAAACATATTTTTGATTCCAATTTGTACCGATTCTAACATAGCTACTGTGTTACCTAAAAATTCTAGCACTGTCCACATTTACTACTCTTTTTAATACAGTCCACTCCAACTATATTTATCGACCTACATTTACTGCTGAAATGTTTCTAAAAATAAAAACAAAGGTACAATTTTCACAAACTTACTCCAGAAAAAAAGGTCTGCAATTAAATTGTGCAGGTGATAAAAAAAACGCACCGACAAACAAACATTGAACTTACATACGAACATACATCGACATTTTCTCCAGCGCAAAGTGGGTCAAGTGGACTCACAAAAAATGTTCTTTCCTTAGTTCTTATTAAAAATTCGAACATCCAATATAATAAATATTATATAGGGTCGTTAGATAGGGTCGTCTTTGAAGACCCATATGGACGATTGCTTTTTATACCCGTTACTAGTAGAGTAAAAAAATTATACTAGATTCGTCGGAAAGTATGTAACATACAGAAGGAAGCGTTTCCGACCCCATAAATATATATATTCTTGATCAGGATCACTAGCCGAGTCGATCTAACCATGTCCGCTTGTCCGACCGTCCGTATGAACGCTGAGATCTCGGAAATAAACCTGTGGCGCCCACAATTTTCATGCTAGAAAAAAATGTTAACTGACATATATTAGTCTCGTCAATACCTATCGATTGATAAAAAAAAAAGTTTGACAAGTCCACTCTAACGCCCATAACGCTCAAATCGGTTTTCATTTCATATTTATGACTACGTTTAGAACGTTTTGTACGTTTTCCTGTCGCTGCTGTTTGTCTTTCCACTGCCGTCTTTTGGCCACAATTAGCTGAGCCTCCGTCCTCAGATTCCCTGTATGAACATTTGATCTGTATGAACATTTGTTGGTCCTGTACTATCCCATCGTTTCCCATCCTATCCTCTCCTATGCTCGTGTCGCTTTTAGGTTATGTGCCTGAGATATGTACGCACAGTTTGCAGATTTAAAAGGATCCTTCGTGCTCTGACGAATCAATCGATAGACGTGAAGGAGGGGTCATAGAACGATTTCGATTCGCTTAACTTCTAATACACTCACTAATTTGACTGAAAGGATGACTAACATATAATTGGACCTCATCTGCGTATAGGTGCATACTAAATACAGAAATACATTTAGGGAGATCATTTACATATAGCGAGAAAAGCAGTGGACCTAAAACTGAGCCTGGTGAGGCTCCCTGGGTGAGATGTAGAAATGAGGATTTTAGCGACCCGGAGACAACCTTTATATAAGACGTGTTCGGATGAGGTTTATTGCACTTGACAAGCAATTATGCAGAGTGCGAATCTTTGAATAGAGAATTTCATGATTAACCGAGTCAAATGCTTTTCTAAAGTCAAAAAGTGGTAGAAAAATTACTTTGCCGACCTAGTGTCGACCCCAACGATCTAAATTTTATAGCACGATTGGAAAAATTCGGTTGAATTCGCATTTTACGAGCTCTGGGTTTTACGCGATTTATTTAGTTACTCAATATAAAGTTGGAAAAAACTAAATATACAATTTTTCAGACCGTGGGAATCTTCTCTGTTTTGGGGTTCTGTAAGGAAGGAAGGAAGTAAATGAATGCATTCTTTATCACTAGCCGAGTCGATATATCTATGTCCGTCTGTCTGTTCGTCCGTATGAACAAGGAGACTTTGGCAACTTTAAAAAGTTAGAAAGTTAGAACTAATTACATTCTGGAAATGCCGGCACACCGCACGTTTGTAAAAGCCCAGAGCCACGCCTACACCAAATCCGAAAAAAGCCAATAAAGCAAATATAAAGCAATAAAGCAAGCGCCAACAGCGAAGATAAAACAAAAGTAATCATGTAAAGGATTGAGAAAAAGACTTGGTGCATTCTGTTTGAGTTAATAAAACAGAAGCAGACTATTTAAATTGTGCGCAGCGAAACACATTTATGATTTGAAATTAAAAGTGATATTTTTTGAAAATAATGAAGTCAGGTAAATGTTACATTAAGTTGAAGATGTTGTGCCTTGATCTAAGTTTGAAGTTTGTCAATTTTTAAGGTATTTTATGGGTTTTACAAAATAACCATGAAAATTCTGGTTCCGTTAGCCGAAAGTGGCATGATGAAATGTTTTGTGCCAATAAAAATACCGTAAAGGGTTATACACAGCTTACAAAATATACACAAGCTTATATATACAAATATACAAGTAAAATAAATTTTTTAAACATACATTAATTCATAATGTCATACATGAGTTTACGCGTGATAGCTGACACTTCTCCGGCGATTCACCAGGTGAACTGAAAGGCACACACACAAATGCATACAAGTGACGTATACGCAAATACCCTGGATACCAAACCCAACATACAACCTGTATATCCCGAGATACCCATTATTCCAATTGTCAATAACATAAGTCCAGAGCCTACTATCGCAGTTATTCAAATCAATCCGACATAAACATTTAACCCCCCAGACAGAAGTCTTTCCCACGCCTTCAATCGGCAGCACCAGAATTATAAACACTTCTCACGCCTTTATCGACGACGGTAGACATAAACAATATTCAAACATTTAAACAAAGGGTCCAGCCTGAGAACCCATTCGTCAGCATAAAAGCTTTGGCCAATCCAAATTAATTAAACAAAAGATGCAGCCTAGAAACCGTTTCATCGGGCCACAGATTTGACCAATCAAAATTCTCAATCAAAGTCCACTTTCGCTGCTCGCGTCGCTGTCACCGCTAAAAGCCATAGTTATAAGAATAATGCATTTTGTAAAATCAGTTTAAGATTGGGGATCTAACTTGAAAGAACTTTACCAATAAAAACTCCGCTGTATATTAAAATAAAAATCGCTTTTTTTTAATATATCCCGAAGCAAAAAACATAATTTACATATATAAACACACACACACGCATATCTTGTTCTCAGAGCAGTCCTATGGGATCTACATTATGTAAATTATTGTTTGGTATTTGTGACACGCGGTTTAAAAAATATATAAACATTTGATGTTTCATCTTAAAAATATCTTCGACAGTCATTACTCCATTTTTATACCCTTGCAGGGGGTATAATGATTTCAGTCAGAAGTTTGCAACGCAGTGAAGGAGACGTTTCCGACCCCATAAAGTATATATATTCTTGATCAGCATGACTACACGAGTCAATCTAGCCATGTCCGTCTGTCCGTCCGTTTCTACGCAAACTGGTCTCTCAGTTTTGAAGCTTTCCTGCTGAAACTTTCCCAAAAGTTTTATATCTTTTGCAGGTAGTATATAAGTTGGAACCAGCCGGATCGGACAACTATATCTTATAGCTTTCATAGGAATAATCGGAAGAAAAAATTAAAAAAATATATATCTTTGGTGTTTTTTAACATATAACCTCCTACATTTGGAAGTAACATTTTTTAATTAGTTCTGAATTTCGAATTTAATTTTTTATTAAAATCGGACGGTTATATCATATAGCTGCCACACGAACGATCGGAAAATTGGTGGGAAAATAATATGAAACAAATTATAGCTATCTTATACTATTGGGAATATTATTTTTTTGTATTTTTAAATTTAATAATTATAACTGCAAGGGTATTCAAGCTTCGGCTTGCCGAAGTTAACTTAAATAACGTAACGTTTGCTATTACATACTGTGTTTATGCGATGCCGAATTCACGCTTTCATTTCACGATTTCAGCCGATTCGTGTGTGCATAAACGCCATTTCGTGAATTCGGCAACACACGAAAGTTGACTATGAATTCAACCTGAAAGCGTGAAATGATCACAATTAAACTCCGGTAACTCTATATAATTATCGGAGTTGCCAGATCGATATAAATACATAAATACACCTTACATTTAACAAACTTTTTGTTCATTCAGTGCCAATGGAAATTAGTTTTCATCTTTTATTTGGACGGTAAAAAAAATGTTATACTAGCTTGCACACACTTTATCTTTAATACAAGCAAGATTATTTCATGCGAAGCGAAAAAAAAAATCGGTTTTATAATCGCTAACACCTTTTTCCACCGGTCCGGCATCTCTGTCAGCTGAGATTGATAAAAAGCATAAATTCGGTTGTGTCGCATAAACAGGAGCAAATTTTATTTCACGCTTTTAAGAAATCATGAAATCCTTAGCATAAACATAGTAACAGATTCTAACAAAATAAATACTTACATGGCTTGATTCCGGTTTGCGGCTGATAACATTGACTTTGTCCTTTCGAGCGCATCCATTAAAATATTTAAAACATTCCGAAAGTCCATTCTGAGGTGTGTATAACATCTTTAAATAAAGATGTAAAATAATTTTATAAGCGCACGTTATTCAACTAATTAAGCGACATGTTTAATTTTTATACCAGTTACTCTTAGAGTAAAAGGGTTAACTAGATTCGTCTGAAAGTATGTAACAAGTAGAAGGAAGCGTATCCTGATTAGGATCACTAGCCGAGTCGATCTAGCCATGTCCGTCTGTCGGAAACTATAAATCCTAGAATGTTGGGACTTTTAGATTCTTGACCTTCTTGCGCAGCGCATGTTTATTTTAGCAGGGTGTTACGCCCTGCTCACAAACGCTTCAAACCCGTATAGCACCCATATTTTTTAATATTTTGTAAAAACTAAAATAAGATTTTGTTTTGATTGTCAATGTTCATTTTAAAAATTGTTCAAATCGGACCCCTCAGTCAATGTTATAGGCAAATAAAGTGCAAATAATCAATTATCTTCATCGCACTCCTTAGCTGAGTAACAAATATTTGTTAGTCGATGGCATCGACTATAGCGTTCTCTCTTGTTTAGAAATATATTTTCTAAAATTCAAGGCTTGCTAAGTTTGGCTATTTTCGCATTTTTGTAGGTCCAGAAAACAACTTTCAACATTTCAAAACTATTTTACTGCTTTTTAGAAAATGGATTTTGAAAGTATATTTTCTATGCCGCACTATACTTAAGAGTAGAAACCGTTTATCTAGGATCTTAAATGAACTATGTGTAGTAGTTCATCGGAAATTCAACGAAAAAATGTGTATAGTTTTAATAAATAATATATTAAAAAGATTTGTAGTCTTGTATTTTCGACGACAAAATTCGAAATGTTTTCTTTTAATTAAAAAGTCTTGAATTTTCGATGACTAACTTCTAAATGTTTTTCTTTTCCTTAAGAAGTATCTGTGGTTAATGTTGCATTGTTTTGGGCATTGAAGGTAAGCCTGAAATGTTTATCATACTGAAATGGGACGGATTTAACCATTATCGCTCAATATCTTCCAAAACTTTTAGCTATTACTTTATTATATCTCTATTATTTTGGACAATTAAAGCAATGGTAACGTGATTAGTAAATTGTATTACCCTTTCAGCGACATATAGCACGTATCTCTATCATTAGTTAACTATAAGCCTTAAAAGTCTAGCTATTTTTGGGATTTCCCGCCAAGCTAGCTGATTTTTTTTGCAAAAGTCGTGAAACAAAAGCCTTCTATTTCGAGCTTCTTAATACACATATATAGTCCCCAATACCCTAAAACCAAAATGAGATTCATACAAACCCACAAACAAAGGGATACACATTTTCATTCCGGAAAGTCCCTCAATATCTTCTTACATATGTATAAGGTGTCATTCGACGTGTAGTTTCAGTAAGAATAGATCTAGGTTAATAGCCGGGAGTATTTATGCTAACCCGACCCAACATCTCCAATTTTCTAAATTTTCACTTTAACCTTTCACCGCTCTTTCTCCCAAGCCAATTAAGATTTCTAAAGCCTTGGTATGAAATCTTCTTTGTTTTTGCGATACCTTTCGATTGTTAATCAGTTAATTTTCTATTGTTTCACATTAATTTTTCTTAAAAATGTTTTTAGTTTGGTTCGAAAATAATGATTATTTTCTAATAACGACAATATTGGCTACATGTACTCTTTTGCCTCAGCGTCAAAAAATGGTTCTAAACCAAACTTAAAATAAAAATTAAATTACAATTATTTAAATACAGGGGTGGTCAAAAGTATTTTCACAAAACAAAAGTTATATATACTCATAATTTGAACTAACTTCTTGTTAACTTAGGCATCAATGGAAAGGTAATTTAAATGCCGTTTGAATAACGCAATACTTTTCTTAACCCATTCAGTACTTATTGAAAAGGACGAATTTGTGTAATAATATACTTTTTAAACTTTTTTCCTCGTCTTGAAAAGTTAAATTTTTTAATGCAAAAGGTTTTTTCAAAAAAAAAGTAATAGTAACTGCAAAAAAAATCATAAAAAGTATAAGCAAAGATTTTCACACAAATTCATCCTTTTCAATACCCTTCAGTTCCAAAAAAAAAAGTTTCACTTGTGAATCACCTTGGGAATCACCTGGGACATGTCCTCGTGCACAAGTGAAGAACAAGTGACGCTCCATATAGAAAATTGTATGGGATGTCCGCATTTTCACAAGTGAAAATTCAAATGAAAATTTTTCGAAGTCCTACGGGATTTCACTTGTTCCTTATACTCATTTTTCGTATGGTCTGTCACGTGCCGGTGACTCGTCCCAAGTGAATCACTTGGGAAAATCCGAATTTTTCCTTGAGTTTTCACTTGTGAAATCACTTGCAAGGGACACGTCCCAAGTGAAACACTTAAGAAAATCAGAATTTTTCCTTGAGTTTTCACTTGTGAAATCACTTGCAAGGGACACGTCCCAAGTGAATCACTTGTGAAAATCAGAATTTTTCCTTGAGTTTTCAATTAAAAAAATATAGAATTTAATTCATTTCATTTTAATTCATTTTAATTATATGGTACTATTTAGATTTCCAAAAATTGTACAATTATTGTTTCTGTTTTTTTGCTTCGTAAGCTTATTTTTAACGTTAGACATCGCCGTTCTTAAACCTTTGTCCGGGTCCTCTGAACCCTTGGCCAACGCTCCTGAAAAAACATATGTTTCAAAAATGCGTTTTATTTGTTTAATTGTATATTTACCTTTTATAGCTTGTTGCAGAATTTTTATTGGCACAAAACATTTCGTCATCCACTTTCGGCTAACGGAACCCATTGAATACCTTCAAAATTTACGTACTTTAAACTAAGATCAATGCACAACATCTTAAACTTAATGTAGCACTTACCTGACTTTATTATATTAACTAAACGATTAAAGTAACTCTGCTGCGCACCATTAAAATGGATGCTTCCCTTTCAATCACTCAAACAGAATGCACCAAGTCTTCTCACCCCTTTACTAGATTTCTTTTGTTTTCTCTTAGCTGTTGGCGCGTGCCACTGCACCTATACCCTTTCTAAAGTAAAATATATCCGACTATATAGTTTTTACTTCTTGAGTAAAAAATACAATACGATTTTTTTTTTAATGTTAATACTTAAATGTTTTAAATACTTAAATCAATTTTAACGGACTAAATTTCTATAACTTAACTATCAAATTATATTGTAATAAGAATGTATAATAAGTAAATATAACATTATAAGTAAATTCAATTCACTAAATTTTACTATAATCAAATAGTTTACTTTTATAAAACAATATTAGTTGTTTTTTTCGATACACAATAATGCTCCTAAAATATTAGGGCATTCACATGTCGCTTCTCCACGAAAATTTTTCCGCCGAAATATTAGTCGCTAGCCGAACACAACGGAGAGACGCAAAAAAAAATAACGGACCAGCCGAAATTTGTCTCTGCGAGCGCGGAGTGCAGGCAGATTATAAGACAAGAAAGAGAGGGAAATATCCGAATATCTGCCTCTCTTTGTTGCACGATCGTTTTCGTGGGCAGTCTTCTACTCTGCGCCGACTGCTCTG
This sequence comes from Drosophila suzukii, assembly GCF_043229965.1. Lineage (NCBI taxonomy): Eukaryota > Metazoa > Arthropoda > Insecta > Diptera > Drosophilidae > Drosophila > Drosophila suzukii. The sequence continues at coordinate 27,369,016 of NC_092082.1, read as the reverse complement.
CTGACGTCAACAGCGGCACAGCGTTTTAGGCACAAAAAAAGCTTTTTGCCTTGAGCCATGTCACCGCGTCCCTACTGCAGAACTGAAGGGTAAGTACTGAATGGGTTAAGAAAAGTATTGCATCATTCAAACGGTCTATGAATTACCTTTCCATTGATGCCAAAGTTAACAAGAAGTAAGTTTAATTTATGAGTATATTTAACTTTTGTTTTGTGAAAATACTTTTGACCATCCCTGTATATGCAAATTGGTGAGCTCAGTTGATATTTAATCAGAAACAAATGTCGGTGCAAAATCAAATATAAATATGTTCTTTTCAAGTTTTAAGGTTTTTGGCTCAGTTGATATTCACTGAGAATTGCCCATATTAAAATATAATTCTAATGTGTTTAAAAGCCCAGCACCCGTACCGTCAAAATCTCATCTCTCAGGTATCAAAGGGCTATGATTTTTTGAACACTCCTACGTATATATATAAATATGTCATCTTTCAAGAGAAACTAAAAGTGCTATGGTGCACCAATTTTTATGTATACATTATTCTCTGGAAAACCGGCTACCCAAAAGACCATTTTGCCTTTTTTTTATTATGGTATATAATATTATATTCGACGAAAAGTATGCAACAGGTAGAAGAAAACGTTCCCAACCCCATAAAGTATATATACTCTGGATCAGCATCACCAGCTGAGTCAATCTAGCTATGTCCGTCTATCCGTATGAACGCTGTGATCCCAGAAACTATAAAGGCTACAAGTTGCGATTAGGCATGCAGATTATAGAGATTCCTGCGCATCGTAAGTGTATTTCAGCAGGGTGTCACACTGACTCTAGAGCGCCCACAAACCCCCCAAATCTGTGGTGCCCACATTTCACTGATGATTTTAAAATATGCCTGCAGTACAAGGATATTTCTTGCCATTCCGACTTACAATCCGATTCGAATAATTTTTAAACAAGGTGCTCAAAGTGTAAGCTAATGACTTTTTATCGTTCAATCCTCAATACGCGACATACACGATGAGTGAGGGCTCATTGTCGTTTTTTTTGACCCAAGACTAAAATTTGTTGAACATATTTCGTCCATGGTGAATAAAGCTTGGCTTTTTTAAAAGGTGGTCATTACTAGGATCTTCTTAATTTAACTAACTACTTAATGATATTCGCTTTAGGGCGCCTAAACTGGGATGCAAATCTCATTTTAGCTTCATATTCTAGTATATTACTTCTAATGAACTTACCCTCCCTAGCCAACCGCAGATTGGTGCTTGGAACAGTCTCTATTTATAACCTTACTCGAGGTAAAATTGATAGCTCCGACTTGGTTAGCCAGCTAAACTTTTCTGTTCCACGCAGATTAACAAGAAATTACATTCACCTAGTTTTAAATCATTGTAGATCTAACTATGACTTGCATGAACCTTTCAGAGTATTATTTTTTGACTATAATAGACTGACTAGCACAGAATTTGATAATACATCTTTATTTTTCTACGCGTCTATGATCTCGCGAATTCGTGCCGTACGAAAGTACTGTATTTTATTCCGCTTGTCAGTACAGGCCGAATACTGCTAATGTGCTAGTGAAGGTTTTACGCCAGTATATTAACATTGCAAATGCTTGCAGAACTATAGAATGAAGCCTTTTCTGTTACAATGAATCCATTCTTCAATGCGCAAGAAATCAACAAACTGTCCATCTTAAGCTTCAGTTACTTGCATAAAATCTGAGTGCTATTAGAAGCTTTACTGGCGTTTCTCTTAAATAATTGTCATTTATTAACAAGAATTTATTAAGCAAAGAGAATAAACTTACTTCTATTGTTTTGTTTTAAGACACACGGATATATTGTACATACCAAATAATGAAGTGATCATTAACAACCCTTCAGTTCTGCAGTAGGGACGCGGTGACATGGCTCAAGGCAAAAAGCTTTTTTGTTTTTTTTTTGTGTGCCTAAAACGCTGTGCCGCTGTTGACATCAGCAGAGAAGTCGGCGCAGTGTAGAAGACTGCCTACGAAAACGATCGTGCAAAAAAGAGAGGCAGATATTCGGAGCTTCCCTCTCTTTCTTTGTTTTATAATCTGCCTGCACTCGGCGCTCTCAGAGACAAACTTCGGCAGGTCCGTTATTTCTTTTGAGTCTCTCGGTTATGTCCGGCTAGCGACTAATGTTTCGGTGGAAAAATTTTCGTGGCGCAGCGACATGTGAGTGCCCTAATATTTTACAACAACAACTAATAAACAACTAATATTGTTTTTATAAAAGTAAATTATTTGATTATAGTACGATTAAGTAAATTGAATTTACTTTTAATGTTATGCTTACGTATTATACATTAATATTACAATATAATTTTTTAGTTAGGTTATAGAAATTTAGTTCGTTAAAATTTGTTGAAATATTTAAAACATTTTAATAGTACCATTTTTAAAGAATTCCTTTTTATATTTTTTACTCAAAAAAGTAAAAGTTATGTAGTCGGATATTTTTCGCTTTAGAAAGGGTATAGGTGCAGTGGCACGCGCCTACTGCGAAGAGAAAACAAAAGAAATCATTCATTCTGTTTGAGTTATTGAAAGGGAAGCAAGCCATTTAAATTGTGCGCAGCAGATTTACTGCTTTCGTTTTTTAAAGTGAAAATAATAAAGTCAGGTAAGTGTTTCATTAAGTTGAAGATGTTGTGCATTGATCTTAGTTTAAAGTATTAAGGTGTTCAATGGGTTCCGTAAGCCGAAAGTGGATGATGAAATGTTTTGCGCCAATAAAAATCCTGCAAAGGGTGAAACACAGCTCTAAAAGGTAAATATGCAAATAAACAAATAAAACGCATTTTTTAAGCATATGACCATAAATTTTATCAGGAGCGTTGGCCAAGGATTCGGGGGACCCGGACAAAGGTTTAAGGAAGGCGATGACCAATGCACACTGGGCCAGCCGATCCGATTTTTGGCCAAAAAGACGTTTTTTTTTTTTAAGAAAATGACAAGACCGAGTATGGAGTCCTTTTTATTATACATTAAACTAATTTATGCCAAAGTTTCAAAGAATTCGGGCAAGTAGTTTTTTTTTACCGTATTTTTAAAGTTAAAAATTCATCAAATATTGATGGAAATGAAAAAAAATCTAGAAGTCAAAGATGCTGATGTAGCTGTTCGACTTATTCACAGAACTTTTAGAAGTCATTATTTTCAACAAGTAAAAAATTATAAATAGCTCTTCTGACTTACTTGTTTCCTAAAAGAAACTTTTTCGTTGATTTTTACTGCTTTTTTTAGCAATTTAATTAATTAACTAAACTTTAATTAATTAACTAAAATCGCTCATCGCCGACTCGATGCGGTTTTGCCTTAGTTTTCAGTAATTTTAGTTTTAGTTGATGGCTTAATTTGAAGTCGAACCATTTTGATGAGCTTATGTATGCCCAAAGGTATGCTGCATTTCTTGTACTTTCTTCGGAGAAGAACTAAAATATATTATAAAAATATAAATGTAGCTTACATAAATACGTAGTCGAAGGCCTCGTAGCTAGCACTACCCCCTATGTTAGTATTAGTTTTTTAAACTTTACTATGATCTCAAATTAATAAATAAATAAATAAATAGCATACTTTTGTGATGACTTCAGAAAATGTCAAATTAACATTAAACGAATTAAAAAACAATATTTTTCAAACAATTTTTTTCTAATAATTTGATTATAAGAATCTAAACAGATAGCAAGAAGAAAAAAATAGAAAATTTTGTTAGGTCGATTATTAAATAAACGTTCAAGTGGGAGCCTCCGAAAGTAGCAATTTTTAACGGTTCATAAATCTCAAACGACATCATATTTTATAGTGGTGTTAATTTTTTTAAATTTGTTTTCTCTCATACTTAATCGTGTATGAAAATGGATTGAGTGCGTCTTCTAGTTATTTTTTTAAAAATAAAAAACCGAAAAGTATGTAAAATTTTCCGATTTTGGTTTGGATTATCTATACCATATAAAATTCCAATAAATTTTACTTTTAGTTCGTTGAAAAGTTCAATCTTTTAAGAGATAAATGCAAAAAACTGCATCCTTCTAACTATCCCAGGAAAGAAATTACAGATTTTTGGCCAAAAAATGAACTTTCTGGCCCACAGTGCAATGTAAAAAGCAAATTAACGTAACATAAAATTAGGCTTACTAACAATAATTGTCCTTTAACAGAAAACCTAAATGTCATTATTTAATTAAAATATATTTAAAAGTATATACAAATTTATGTATTTTAAATTCTACAAGTAAAAACTCATGGGAAAAAATTTGATTTTCTCAAGTGATTTCACTTGGGACGTGTTACCGGTACGTGACAGGCCATACGAAAAATGAGTATAAGGAACAAGTGAAATCCCGTGGGACTTCGAAAAATTTTCATTTGAATTTTCACTTGTAAAAATGCGGACATCCCATACAATTTTCTATATGGAGCGTCACTTGTTCTTCACTTGTGCAAGAGGACATGTCCCACGGGATTCACAAGGTGATTCACAAGTGAAACTTTTTTTTTGGAACTGAAGGGAAGGGAAACTTTTTCACAAGTTCTTCGTTATTGTAATACTCGAACTAATTTGTTTGGTCCTGATGTCTGCGCCGATAGTTTCCCAGGTCAGATAACTTAACGATAACCCACAGAGATCAAAGATAAATCACTATAAAATTAGTTTGATCATTTAATTAAATTGCTTCCGATGTTGGATCAACTTACGTTTTTAAAGTCGCCTGCCCTTGCTTACCATCTTCATTGGTAATTATTTAGTTAAATTTAAATTTAAAGTTTAATTTAAACTTAACACTGTTAGAAGTTAATATAGAAGTTATCAAAAAATATATTTGGTTACCATGGGTAAAAGTGAATTGAGTTTGACAAAAAACAAACAAAAACACATATTGTTTGTTTAACAAAAAAACTAAATGAACTAGTTAACATTTTGCGAATTATTTATTTCGATATTATCGATAATTTTCCGTTAAACTATATGTTTCAATACTTCAAAATTCGATATATCGCGTTTAATTTTATTATTGTTATTTTCCGTACTAGAGCGCCTGTGTAAAGATAATCTTCATGTAGATGTGCTAATGGATTAAGACCATAACACGAACAAAGTCTACCAACTTTGACGAAATATACACTTTCGTTAAATAGCTATTAGCTTGGTTTCAAAAAAGGAAAAACGCTATAGACGAGTACCTCGATTATCATATACCTGTTACTCAGCTAAAGGGACTAAAGGGAAAAGGAGATAAGCAAGCGGCAAACATATTAGTGAAAATTTTTTCGAGCATGGAAATTGTGGGCGCCACAGGCTTAGGCGGTTTGTGGGCGTTCGAGTGGGCGTGGCACCCTGCTGAAACAAACTTGCGCTGCAAGCGCTATCTCAGCGTTCATCCAGACGGACGGACATGGCTAGATCGACTCGGTTAGTGATCCTGATCAAGAATATATATACTTTATCGGGTCGGAAACGGTTCCTTCGAAGTCGAAAAATATCAGAATATCACAGCCTTCTCACAGGGTGGCTATGACGACACCTGGTTGCGTTTGAAGGCCAGGTACCAGAACGGAAAAATACTAGTATTCGCCGTCATAGCAAAAATTATTGACCATAAGCCTATAGAAGGCTCCTCGCGCCAACTAAGGGCCTTACATGACACTATAAAAAACTCAATGAGTACTCTTAAAAACCTCGATGTCAGCACAAAATCCTTGAATCCAATCCTGTGTTTTCTTATCAGAAGAAAACTAGACCTGCAGTCTCTAGCTGCTCTGGAAAATTTAGCGGATGCACCAACGGAAATTTCAACGTTAAGGAGTGTACTGACGTTTATTGAGCGGCGCGCTTGCATGCTGGAGACGATAAGCGCTCAACCTACAGCAAAACTCCGCCATCAGTCAGTTCACAACGAAGAGAGCTGTAAGATTTGTCACCTAGGACAACATCATCTTAGAGCATGTAGCCGTTTCCAGCAAATGGACCCCAAAGCACGGCGCCAAGCCATTATTCAAGTAGGAGCATGCACAAATTGCTGTCTACAGCTCATAAGGTTGAAAACTGTGGATCTCCGACCACTTGTCGAGTCTGCCAGCAACAGCATCATTCACCAAGGACCGACTAGCAATCCAGTGGCCGGCGCAGTAACCATTGCAGGCTACGACAACCCTAGAGGATATATATATATATATAGGCGGATATACCGCCAAGGTATCATTACAAGGGCCAACAGGTCACCTTCAAACATGTCGCGCTGTAATAGATTGTGGATCACAGGTGAATCTTATCTCAAGGAGGATGGCAGATCCACTATCTCTTAAGGAAATGTCACCGATTGAAATATCTGGAATCTGAGAAAAAATATCAACAGCAATCAGATCAAAACTAAAGCTCTCATCATGTACATCAGGGTTTGAAAAACTATTAGAGGTATTTATTATGCCCACAGTCATTACAGACCAACCATTAGTACCGATTACAACCGATCTAAATATTCCCGAGGGACTGCCGTTCGCAGATCCTGACTTTCGTCAGCCAGGACCCATTGACCTAACCTTAGGGGTTGAAGTATTTTCTCGTGTAACAACCGGTGAACTTCTTGAACTAGGACCTAATAGACCATTGGCCCAAGGCACAATGCTTGGGTATGTAATTACAGGTTTTCTCGATAAAGAAACCTCATCTGATACGGAAATCAACCCTATTCTGGTAGAAGACAGAGGTGATTTTGCAGAACCGAACGCTGCTTATGAGACAACGAAAGATACAAATCCGATGAATAATAATCCATTTGATGTAGAAGAAAGCAAACGGCAAAATGAGATTTCAATCGATGAAGAAGGGATTAATTTAACGAACGTATCAATGATGGATCATAAAATAAAAGATACTGAAGATAGATGTCTCCAATCAAGAACTAGCGACACTGACTCGTCCGATCGAGAATCAACCGATACATATAATGGTTCATTGCAGTTGACTGAACTTTATACTGCAAGAGAAAAACCAATTAATATAGAACCGACTTTTCATCAATTTAAAAGCTACAAGTCTGACTTTTGTTCAACAGTTCTAAACTTAACCAAGAAATATCTTAGTTTTGTTGCAGAAGGTCCACATACCATAGACGTGCCAAATGATCAAGTTCTACGAGGGCACAATTTCAGTCCCCACGGTAATTTTATCGCAAAGGGGAGTGTTAAGCAGCATAAAGAAGATGTGAAGGACCTGAATCACAACCATGAAACGCCGCAGTTGAAGGAAAGATCCTCCTCAGTCAAGGATTTGTTAGTTGCTTTCTATACAATTCGGCCAAGGGCTGACCGACATTACGCCTTAATTGAGGGTACCCCTCAATGGGGGGAGAGAATGTTCGTACCCAAAGGTACTCAACATGATCAAACCCAACAAATCAAGCAGGAGCTAAGTTGGGAACAGTACCAGGCGCTCAGTAGCACTCACTGCAGGTGACAATTGCTGATCAGCATATTATATGTCTTACATACTCACAATAAATCAGTTATCAACACACCTCATAAGTCCGCGGTTCTACTACTTACATCTGGGAACAGGGCTCGTAATACAGCTCCAGCATCGCCTGTGGTCTGGCATCGCAGTAACCATCGTTACCATTGCCGCGACGCGATCGTCCTGCCATCATAGCGTCCCCGTGCCAGCGACAAGTGCTCATTACCCCCTTGTCCCGCGGTGTGACCCAGAAGTGTCTACTTTGGTTAGGCACAAACACTTTTAAAAGTAAATACAATGCACCCCAAAGACTCCAAACTTTTAGTAACTGTTTATATTTGTTAAAACAAAAATTGAAATACAAATCTGACTGGTTTAAAAAAATGTGGGATAATTTAAAAACTTTATTTTGCACTTTAAATCTATTTTAGATCTGTTTGGGGCCACCGGATCATAATGCGCGTCTACACTGAGAGAAAACACAGTTCTCAAAGTTTTCGACTTCAGTATTTTGGATCTTATAAGTGAGCCAAGAGATTAGTTTCAACATCGAATCGATCTCAATTTCGAAATTATCGTTCTCTCACAGAATAAAACAACAGAAATTCTAAAAATGTGACTTTAATTACGTTGTAGGTATGGAAGGGCTTTTATCAAATCGATCTCGCGGACGAGCAGGTCCTCCAAGTTTACGTCACTTTGTATTTCACATCAACTTAACCGCTCACTTTAAAAGAGGAGTTCGGTATTTCTCTCTTCTCACTCTCATTTTTTTTTACGTCTTCCCCTCAAGTCTCTCTTGGACAACCTCAAAATCAAGATTGCTTTTGACTCGGAATACAAAAATCGACTTCGCTGTCGTCTCGATATCGAGAAGACAAAGTGAGAAGATAAAATTCTTAAACTGAGAAGAACCGATCTCGGTTTATTTCGTTTTCAAATTTTCTAGGTGTCAAGTAAAAATTTGGCTGCACTAGCTCTCAATGCTAAGGCTGTATGCCGCTGGTATCCTTAATTTTTCTATTTTTTTCATATATCTTAAGATTTAAAACATTTGCTTCTTACAACATTTTTAAGGATATACAAAATATTTTGATGTGTTATTATCTAAAAATGGCAGTTACTTACATTTCGATAAGAATTTTCAAAAGTTCCAATAATTTAATGTGCATTTTGGGTAAAAAGCTTTCAAAATATGCATGATCAACTCGAAAGTTATTTGTTTGTTTGGAGTTTACTTTCAGTCCGTTGTGTATAAAATCCAAGATTTGATGTGAGTATATGTACTTTTTGAATACAAATTGTTCGCTAAAAATAGTTAAATTTTACTGAGAGAAAATAAAGTAAAAAAAAATAAAGCTGCACAGGATTCGAAGTAGCCGCTGCAACTTTTAAAACGACCGTTAAAATGTTTTTCTTACCTTAAAGCAATTTTTAAATATTCAATAAGATTAAAAACTCGTTGAAAAGACTGTGATACCCTTTCAGAAGGAAATTGTCTTGTTTTAAAAGGAAAAATTGCAAAGATATTTGCTTGAGAAGGGAAGTCTTTCCTTTCCTCAGTAATTACTAATTTTCTGTTGATGATATATTGAAGATTACTAAGTAATGATAGCTGGAAATCTTTCCATACTGTTTTATCACTAAAACTTTCTTTGCTACAATTACCGGGTACATTCTGTACCAAAAGCCAACATTTACCAGTTTGATGAACAACATCAACATTATTGTGGTCTAACAAAGATAGTAATACTTTTTCAATCAAAGATTTTTTACATTTTATTCCTTTTGGGTAATATTTTAGACATCCCTTTATTGTTTGTAAAGCAGCAAGCGTTCGGCGATCGTTTTCATATATTTCGTCCAATGATAAGCATTCAAGAACTTTATTTAAATAAGTAGATGCAAAAGCTTTTGATAAATTTCCGTCGGTCTGGATTCTATCTATTAGAAGAGCTGTAAAGTAAACAATTAAATGTTTTCATATATTAAAAATGTGTCAGTATTTATTATCAAAACTATAGTATATATCTAGTGCGTATAATATGATAAGCGGACTTCCGTTATCATTATTAATGTAATCGACATGATACAAATGCAGTAAATAGACCACGTGAAGATATAAATATTTGGCGTAAAGGGAAACGGATGAATACACTCTAATAGCCGTTACTCGTAGAGTAAAAGGGTATACAAGATTTGTCGGAAAGTATGTAACAGGTAGAAGGAAGCGTTTTTGACACTATGAAGTATATATATTTTTAATCACGACCACTCGCCATTCTACCCATGCCTGTCTGTCTATCTGTCCGTCCGTATATGTCGGGGAGTGTAAGAGAAAGTTGATTCTCAATTCTCACATGACGTCACGTCAAATTCCCAAATTGTAGTCGATTTCTCAAATCGTGCCGACAACGTATTTACAATATTATTATAAAGAATTCGCGTATTTGGTTTGTAAGATAATTTTTACTAAAAAGGTTGAGCAAAAATTAAAAACCTATTCAATTTATAACGGTTTCAGCAGTGCCAGATTAAAGATTTGTGGAAACAAAATCAGATATTTACCCTTCAGTTCCAAAAAAGTTTCCCTTGTGAATCACCTTGTCAATCCCGTAGGACATGTCCCACGTGAAATCACTTGTGAAATTCAAAATATTTCCAATGAGTTTTCACTCATGAAATCACTTGCAAGTGACTTGTCGATATGAAGTTACTTGTGAAATTCCGAATTTACCCCATGAGTTTTCACACATGAAAATATAGAATTTAAAATACATACATTTTTAATTACATTAAAATTCATTTTAATTAGATCGTGTTTAGATTTTCAATTAAGGGACAATTATTGTTAGTATTTCTGATTTTTTGATTTGTTAGTTTGTTTTTCACGTGCGTCATCGCCTTTCTCAAACACGTGTCGGGGTCCTCTCGGAGTCCTTGGCCAACGATTCTAAAAAAATGTATTGGCATATTATTAAAAAATGCGTTTTACTTGTTTATTTTTATATTTACCTTTTAGAGCTGTGTATAAACCCTTTGCGGGAATTTTTTTTGACACAAAACATTTTATCATCCAGTTTTGGCTAACAGAAGCCATCGAATACCTTCAAAATTTACGTACTTTAAACTAAGATCAATGCATAATATCTTAAACTTAACGTAGCACTTACCTGACTTTATTATATTTACTTAAAGAAACGATTGAAGTAACTCTGCTGCGCACAATTAAAATGGATGCTTCCCATTCAATCGCTCAAACAGAATGCACCAAGTCTTCTTCTCACCCCTTATTTGATTTCTTTTGTTTGCTCTTCGCTGTTGGCGCGTGCCACTGCACTTATACCCTTTCTAAAGCGAAAAATATCGCACTATATAATTTTTCTTCTTGAGTAAGAAATTCAATACGAATTTTTACAAATGTTAATATTAAAATGTTTTAAATGTTGAAATCAATTTTAACGGACTAAATTTCTATAACTTAACTAAAAAAGTATATTGTAATAAAAATGTATACATACGTGTATACATAACATTATAAGTAAATTCAATCTATTTAATTTTACTAAAATCAAATAATTTACTTTTTTATAACAATATTAGTTGTTTTTTTTCCAAATACAATAATGATCCTAAAATATTAGGATATTCACATGTCGCTGCTCCACGAAAATTTTTCCGCCGATATGTTAGGCGCTAGCCGAACATAACAGAGAGACGCAAAAGAAATCGGCCGAAATTTGTCTCTGGGAGCGCCGAGTGCAGGCAGATTATAAGACAAAGAAAGAGGGAACTTCCGAATATCTGCCTCTCTTTGTTGCACGATCGTTTTCGTAGGCAGTCTTCTACGCTGCGCCGACTTCTCTACGCACAAAAAAAAACAAGAAGTCTTTTTGCCTTGAGCCATGTCACCGCGTCCCTACTGCAGAACTGAAGGGTGTATACAAGTATTAACAATATCTTTCGCAAATTTATTGGTACTCTGTGTTTTTTTTCTTTTGCGCCTTATAAAAGTGACATTATCATATTTCCAACAGTACCTTGTATCGTGAAAAAAATTTTTGTAGTGTATGAAGAATTAATTTTTTGGTATTCGTTGACATTGTAATGACATTATTGTCTCTATTTTACAGTCGATAACTAAAAAACATTTATTTTGTTGAATTTTGTGAACCAGAACTGAAGAACTTATTGTGTACAGTTAAAAATGTATTTCATTATTGTACATTTTCAACTTTTCTTGAAGATACAAAAAATTATTTTTACATCTGGATAGAGTTTTAGTGTATATTTATCAGTTTGTCACTTTACCCTACAACTTTTAAAACTGAAAAAAATTTGGTTTACGCCTAGAGCTGTAGTACTTAACTGCGCTGGATTTTTACCACCAAACATTTACAGGAATATACTCAATAGAAGTCAGCCTTCCGGCTTTTAAACTTTTGAAAAATATTTTTTCTTTGAAAAATGTTCGATAAACGAATCGTTTGTCACTATACCCTATACTGCCTTATATATAAAAGCAATAAGTTGGGATTTGGCATGCAGATTCTAGAGGTTCTGAGACAGCGCAAGTTTATTTCAGCATGTTGCCACGCCTACTCTAACTCCCACACACACACATAACGGTAAGTCTTTGCAAGTCTAAAATCAATTTTGTTTTGATTATTAATATCTATATTAACGCCAAAAATTGTTCAAATCGGACCATCCATTAAAAAGTTATAAGCAAATATTGGAATCGGCGCTAGGTGGCGTAGTCACGGGATGTGCAATATTTGAAACACTCGCTTCGCTGCTTGCCTACATCCATTTCCCTCGCACTCCCCTTAGCTGAGTAACGGGTATCTGATAGCCGAAGCCGTGACTAAAGTCACGGTAAGTCACGGACAGTAATCAGATGCTCACAGACGTTCGAGATCCAGCAGTGCCTCAACCTTATCCCACTCTCATGTAGACCTGTTCGAGTGATTTTTAAAGAAGGTGTTAGTTAACCTTGTTACTTGACTGTAATCGATGGTCCAATTTTACCCTGCTTTATAGTTACTTAAGTTACTTCGTAACTATTGTACTTATAGTTACTTAACTTATTTCATGGGTCGAATCGAAATATTCTATCTGTCAATTTGGCAAAAGAGTTTTTTGTGTGCATTTATAAACACTGATGCAGAAATTTCCATGTTCTATCTCAGGGCCGCTCACTCGAAAAGCACGCGGATCAGATTTTAATTTTTAAAGTCACGAAGCATGGCTGTGGTTACATGCCTATGTTGCATTGAGCACACGCCAATACTTCATTGTGTCGCTATCAGTAACAGATAATACGAGGTAATCCAACAACAATTACGGTTATTACGGATTTGGAAACAAGGTACCAATAGACGGAACATTAAATCGAGTAGGATACCTTTATATCTTTAATAACCATGCATTTGCATCATCAAACAGAATGTTTCCTACATATGACTGGATCCTATAGCAAAACAATGCTGCTTGGCCCAAGGGACGAGTACCAACCGAGTTCCTGAAATGCCTAATTCAGGCTTTACTTCCGTGGCCCCCCAGAGCCCCGATCTCAACATCAATAAAAATGTATGGGCTTTCATTAAAATTCAGAACACGTTTGACAGGGATCGCCGGCGCAACGAGATTATATCCGAAATTCAGGAAGTTTGGCCCAAACTATTTCTTGAGATTGCGCACTACTTGGTCCTTTCCATACCAGCAAGGCTTTAAGCTGTTATTGATGCCAAAGGCGGAGTAACTCGTTATTAAGTGCCTTAATTATATAAATATAAAATTTTTGTTTAAGTTCAATATAAAAATAAAAAATAATTTAATAAAGATATGTGAAAATACTTTTGAAGCAAAAAAAAACGTGTCTAAATACTTTTGACACCTGATAAGCATTCGTTCATTCGGGTATATTTTGGTAACAAGAAGAGGTCTTTTTTATTTAATTATTTTCTTTTATTATTTTGTTTCATTTGGCTCTGCATAGCATAGACTTTGTAAAAGCAAAAGCTTTTTTGCACTTTACTTCTCCCCACTTGCTGCACAACCTGCTGTTTCGGACGCATGCACTAAAATGCAAATGAAAATACTTTTGACCACCTCTGTAGATATCCATAAGGCAATTCAGCTTTTTCTTACTAACACAGCATATAACGCATCCTATCTTCTTCTATAGCGCCACTTGGCCTACAACTAGCCTATAGCGCCACTTGGCCTACAACTAGCCTATAGCGCCACTTGGCCTACAACTAGCCTATACGCCCCTATCGGCTTGGTGGCGTGTTAGTGAAAATTGCTAATTTGCTGCAATGTGTGTGGTGTGCAATCTCGATTGAATTTCAAAATATTGAATATTATTTGGTTATAACTTTTTAATGACTGGTCCGATTTCAATAATCTTTGGAATCGAGCTATTTTGGCATGTGGGCGCTAGACGAGTTTTAGTGTTATAGTCGTTTGTGGGCGTTTGCAGTTAGAGTGCGCGCGGCACCCTGCTGAAACAAACTTGCGCTGCGCAGGAAGCCCAAGAATCTGCATGCCAATTCCCAACACTCTAGCTCTTACAGTTTCCGAGATCTCAGCGCTCATACGACTCGGCTAGTGATCAAGAATATTTACACTTTATGGGATCGGAAACGCTTCCTTCTACCAGTTACGTACTTCCAGACAAATCAGTACACCGTTTTAATATACGGGTAAAAATACAGAAGCCGTTATTTTTCGTTTTCGGTAAAACAGATACAGATTTTAGATTTTGAAAAATTTTTAAAGATCTGTATATACATTGCTCCCATAAGAACGACCTGTAAGAGTAATCTTGTACTTGCTGTAGTAAGCTTATTTTCCTATTATGAATGAGAAATGTTTTCTTTCTCTGTGTTGATCTTGAAGCAAAAAAAAAACGGCGTTGTTTCGTGTGTGCATATGTTATCTTTTATTTGTTTTGGTAAGAGCACTGCAGTAAGTCAAGTTTGAGCAAGTGAATTGTTTCCCGATTATTTTCTTCCTTCTTTTTTATAAAAGACGGGACAAAAAGCCACACTGTTTTTGCAAGTTAGCTACCAACATTCTATGTGCATTGCATCTCGCACCTAATTTGCCAATTGGAAGAAAAACATGGAAAACATTGTTCGGCATACGGAATGTGCGGCAACATTTTTAGTGTGGATTTTCGAAGTAGATTTTCGATCTTTCTAGTGTGCGTTGTCCGTATAAGATTCTTTTATTGTGTTTTTGTATAATTTCGTGTACTCTAAAAATAGAAGAAAGAAAAAAAAAAGCCACAAGAAGAGAAATACACTTTCGCGAAGTGCCCACCCTACCATGATCCTGTTGTCCACTTGTTCATCCTAAGGATCCCTGGGAGTGACTACTGCCCTACCCTGGCACTCCAACTTCCTGGATAAGGAAACTTTTAGTTATGCATCATATTTAATTTTTGTTCAAAAAAAAAAATTAATTCTTTCTCCTAAGTTGACCCACTTTATTGCTTTTATTTCTTATTTTCTTTTTCTTAAACTTATTAGCTATAATTTCATAATTCAGGATAGTTATAATTATTTATTAAACAGATTTAATTCAGTGTATTTAAATACAAAACAATTCATGTATAGCCACTGTTTACTTTGAGATAATTTTTCTCACTGACTTTCCTTCCATAACAAATTAATTTAATATTTCCATCCATTCGTTTTCCTTTTTTTTTATATATTTAGTTAAAGGCATTAAGAAATTAAATGTTGCTGAAAATAATCGGGGCTTGGTGACATATTCAAAAGATTTTTTCCAGTGTATAAATATACGTATGTACTTTTTAAGGGGATGTCGTGGTGGGTGTAGTAATAAATCGCATTTTTTTTTATGTTTTTAAACAGCAAGTTCAAACATTTTATATGATGGACGTTGATGCACTACGAGCAGTACAAACAAGTGGCCCAACGACACCAAGCACGTGCTTGTTACGAGCGGGGCCCTTTTATCAATTTGGGCAAAAAATACGAGTTCGCGAGGAAGATACAAAAAACAAATAGAGACGGGACACAAATGAAAATAAAAGAAGCATCTAAGAATGAAGCAAATGAGTTAAAATATTAGTTTTTAATACCGGGATAGAAGTTGAAGTACAAATTAAGTGATAAAGGTTGTTATAATTATTACATAGAACGCGAAAGGGCTCGTGCAGACAAAAATTAGATGTACATCGTGGCAAATTTAGGGGATAATAATTTCGTGTTAGTCTAACAGGAACATTGAAAGTTAGGCGGACAAGGGAGGTAAATAATAATTTGGTTGTATAAGGGTCATCAAATTCTTTTGACCAACGCTTTATAAACCCAAGAACACTCATGGCCTTGCTGACAGTGGACATTAAGTGGCAGTCAAATTTAAGTTTTGGGTCCAGAAGAACGCCTAAGTCATTAACTGAATATATACGGTCGAGTGGCGTATTTTGAAGAGAGTAACTAACAAAAGTAGGAGTACCCCTATGAAAAGTCATAACGTTGCATTTAAGGCAGTTCAAATTTAAAAGGTTATACTCACACCATCCCTGAAAACAATCAATATTTGACTGTAAGTTGAAACCCGACGCTATATCATTATGTGATAAACAAAGCTTAACATCATCAGCATACATTAGTACACGAAAGTGTGTTATGATAGAGGGAAGATCGTTAATAAACAAAGTAAACAGCAAAGGGCCCAAATGACTACCCTGAGGCACTCCAGATGTCACATAGATCAGTTTTGAGGCAGCGTTCTTGAATAAAACCCTCTGAGTCCTACCATTCAAATAACTTGAAATCCAAGTTAATAGATTACATGGAAACCCAAGCTGATTTAATTTGAATAAGAGAAGAGAGTGGTTGACAAAGTCAAAGGCCTTACTAAAATCAGTGTATATAACGTCAGTCTGCATTTTATTCTTAAATCCATTTATTACAATGGATGACAATTCCAGAAGGTTGGTGGTGGTCGATCTTCGCTTAACAAAACCATGCTGACACGGTGATATTAGCGAGGAACATAAATGTTGCAAATGAGAAGTAATAATACGTTCAAATGCTTTAGGAATTGCCGACAATTTAGAAATACCTCTGTAATTCTGGGCATCCGCCCACGCACCCTTTTTGTGAAGTGGAATGATAAAAGAGTCCTTCCAGATAGTAGGAAAAACTGACGATGAAATAGACAAATTAAAAAGTTTAAGAATCGGTTTACATATGGTTGACGCACAAAACTTAAGCACACACCCGGGGAGTCCATCAGGACCGGGAGAATAAGTTGGCGTTGTTTTTTCTAAGTCTCTTACGAGAGAAATTTCCTGTAATTTCAGGGGTAAAGATACAATTTTCCTTATTTAAGGGATTAGGGTAGTTAGAATTTGACCAAGCAGCCGAACTATAAGTAGTTTGGAAAAACTCGGCAAATAAATCAGCAATTTCAGAATCCGTCGATGCCTCCATTGAGTTAAAACGTACCGATGAAGGCAATGCTGACGACTTACGCTTGGCATTGACAAAGTTATAAAACTGCTTCGGATCATTTGAAAATTCAAATTTACATCGACTTAAATACATAGAATAGCAATGACTATTGAGAACATTAAAATCCGATCGAGCCACCACATATTTCGAAAAATCAGATGGCTTACCCGATTTCTTATACTTTTTATAAGTGTTTGTCTTAAGGTTTTTAAGTCTTTGAAGCGCATTGGTAAACCAAGGTGGCCTGTTTGTCTTCGAAGTAAACCTGTCAGGAACGCATTCATTAAAAAAGGTATTTAACACTATATAGAAGTGTTCAGTGGCACTTTCTATATCCATACAATTGTACAATTCTGTCCAATTATATTGAGAAATCATGTCGTTAAGTTTTTTATAGTTACATTTTCGGAAACATCTCACTTTAGTTTGAGAAACTAAAGGAGAGAGGGTATCAACGCATGGGAGGCAGATTGTCAATTCCATTGTTGGATGATATCGGTCTTCAGGTACAACAAGAGCGTCAATTCTAGATACCGTGACTTCAGACGGGTCTGAAACAAACACAAGATCTAGTTGTCTATTTAATGAATTCCGTATAAAGCTTACTTGCTGTAACGATAATTCTAGAAGACCATCAACAAAATCATGGGCGGATAGAGGTATAGCGACTAGTGAGTCAGTAGGAGGAGACCAAGAAATATCAGGGAGATTAAAGTCACCCAAAACAATCAAAAGGTCACTGTTAGAAAGAAGGGATAGAACAGATTTTATCGCAGACAGGTGGTGCTCATAAATTATTAAATCAGAGCCAGGTGGAATATAGGAACATGTAACAAATATTGAGAATGATTGCAAGGAAACTTTCACACTAACAAATTCAATTTCATAAGGAGTATCAGAGTGAATTCTCTCGGATGTTAGGCTAGTGCTAACGGCAATCAGCACACCGCCTCCCCTACGTGAGGAGCGATCGGTCCTATAGGCATTAAAATTGTTTGACAGAACTTCATTGTCAGATATCTCTGGTTTCAGCCAAGTTTCCGTAAAAGCCAAAATATCAGCAGTAAATGCAGAGGAGTCAGCATAAAGCTTGGGTAGCTTCATATTTAGTCCCCTAACATTTTGATAAGCCAAAAATAAACTTTTTAGTTTTTTGGCGCAGTGGAAGGTCTGTTATTTGTTCTCGGTTTATTGGGAACAAATTCCTTTATTACTAAATCATCATTAAGCCAAAAGCTTTCAGAAAGTAGTACCTTAAACACATCAGGCGGAGCAAATATTTTAAACGACGATATACTACGAGCATATGAAAATCTAAATTGTTCCACTGAAATATTCTCGGATGGGAATTGTTCACGAATAAATTCCAAAACATCCTCAGATGTGGTATCTGGGGTGAATCTCGAAACAAATAATTGTTTTCTATGTGGAACAACTGATAATTTCTTACGTCCCCCAGCAGCAGATTGCACCTCACTAAGCTGAGAGCCAGAAACGGTAACTTCTGTACCTATAGGTACGGTCGGCACCGTAGCCGGCACTGAAGGTTTTTTTACCACCCGACTTCGAGAAGCAGTGACTTCACCTAAAACAGCTGTATCCATTGGCGCAGTAGGTTCACTTACCACAGTGTCAACAGAGACTGCTGCAGCCACCAAGTTCGGATTTGGGGTGGATACCGTGACCGTATTAACTGCCGCTAAGCTGGTTTTTTTACGTTTAGGCGACTCAGTTAGTAATTTTTTATTATTAAATTGGGCACAAACGGAATTGAACCCCTCATTGAGCTGTTTAAAAGCACCAGAGAGATTCAAAAGGCTGTCTCGAGTCTGCTTCATAAAGCCGCTCATCTCAACAACCATTTCCTTGCAGGATCCACATGACCACATGAGTCCAGAATTCTGATCAATGAAGTCTTTGACTCTACCAGTAAATCCTGCGCATTTAACGTGCATTATCGACTCGCAGAGCCAGCAGAAAATAAAAGGGTCTTTAGTTGAAGACGAAAGAGTACAATTTTTCTTAGAGCAGACAAGAGCCATTTTAAGGAAATTAAATAAAATAAAATAATATATGAAAAATACCTCGAGTAAATTTGGCACTGGGATCAAATTCCAAAACCACAAAGGCACAAAACACGAAAAAAAATAAGAGCGCGAGATCGCGTAATAATTTAAATGTAAGAGAGCACGAGAGAAAAAATCTTCTGTCGATTGAGCGTTGCTTGTGGGACACTGACAACTTTACGCAGGAACAGTTACAATGTAAATCAAGCAATAGAGAGAGAGAGAGAGAGACAAGAGAATAGCACACCAAAAGTCTACCAGAAATTTGGCAGGTACAGAGAGAGTTTAAGTTACAGTTGTAATATAGAGCGGGAGAGAGAGTGAGAATCAAAGAGTTTTAGCAAGTTTAGTGAGTATAAGAATTACACTAACAAAGCTAGGAGATTAAACAAATCTAATATAAATGTTAAAATAACTATAATCACTGGGAGATCTAGTAAAAAAACACTAAACACACTAACCCAGCGGTTAGACTAAGCTTTGTTAATAAACAAACACAAAACACTCGCAAAAAATCACAGAATAGACAAAAATTCAGAGCACAAGAGTAAACACAACCGTTCACAAGCGACGCTAAATCGATAACATTAATTAGTAATAAAAATTTAATTAGTAATAGTGGGTAAATTTGCGTTTTTTTTTCTCTTCACATTTTTTTTGTTGTGCATATTTTTATACCCGTTACTCTTACAGTAAAAGGGTATACTAGATTTGTCGGAAAGTATGTAAAATGTAACAGGTGATCTGGATCACTAGCCGAGTCGATCTAGCCATGTCCGTCTGTCTGCCCGGATGAACGCTGAGATCTCGGAAACTATGGGAGCTAGGCTATTGAGATTTGGCGTGCAGATTCCTGAGCTTCTTACGCAGCGCAAGTTTGTTTCAGTAGAGTGCCCCGCCCACTCTAACGCCCACAAACCGCACAAAACTGTGGCTCCTACAGTTTAAAATTTTTAAGTTTAAATAAAAATTATCTGTCCGAACAAACTTAAGTTAATAATGGAAATTGAAGATCAAGGTATGTAGTATTCGCTGTATATTATACATTTATGTGTAGTTTTAGTCTTTGAGTGTTGTGTAATGTGCAATTTATGTGTACTTTTGTAGAAAATTAACATGCGTCCCCTGTGTTTCGTGGAATGAAAAAAAGGACCCAACGTCTGCCGACAAAAACTAACAACGTCAGTTTGATCACATAAACGTCGTTTTCGTCCGCCTTTTCTTAAAATTCCGTAATATTCAGGGACGTTCGAGTTTCGCAATAGCGATCTCTTCGATATTTGGCGCAGCAACAATCGTAAAATATCATTTGTGTCTGATTGGATTTACGAAAAACTAAGCAAATTCCACATAGAAGATGAGAAAAGAGTAGACATAAATAAAAAATAAAGTTATTTTTAATCCTTTATAAAAGAAAAACTTCCAAAATATAACTATATGGTCGAACGTTTTAAATCAAAGTAGCATGTGGATGTCGTCAAAAATATCAATTTCATTAAAAGAAAGCTGTAAGATACCACAACAACCTGGACGCCCAACGTTGTCTTGTATACGCAGGCCCAAGATTGAAAAGGAAATTGGCACGTGAACTAGCAAATGAAAAAGATCACATACAAATTTGCTTATGCATGCTGCAGCAGTTTCCGCTAAGAGACAATGTAATACGACCGTGGCTCTGGTCCTTAAAGAAACGACAACAGCACCTGAATACACAACGGAATTAGGAAAGGAACTTCAATTGCAAAAACCGAGTCAACTTACACCAAATGAAGCTCTAGCCTACATCTTGGAAGATTCATTAACCAAACAGCAATATGTCAACACTAGGGCTTTGAACATAAATCATCACAGCGACATTTATCCGAGTTACAATCAAGTGAAAGAAGCAAAAGTGCAGTGTCGACCAATGGGTATTGAAGTTACAGAAACTTCTGGTCAAGTTTCACTACAAACCTTTTGAATCATACTGCACAGCGACTAATTAAAATGCAGTCCTATGTTTTCAAGCAATTTCCTGATAGTTCTGACCTCAAATTAATTTGCAGACTTTCAAATAGATAATCTGAAAATGTTTTCTTATAAACTGGATGAGGCTGATGGTGTGGCAGTAACCTTTAAAATGCATATGACACTCATTGATGGGAAAGTACTAAACGTACTAACTGGTACTAAATCAGCTCAATGTTGTCCAATTTGTGGTGACACCCCAACAAAAGTACTGGAAACCAAAGCTTTTAGCTCAAAAACCTTTACCCATAAGCTTGCAGCTTTACATCTTGGGTGAGTCCTCTACTTGCTTGGATCAGGTTTCTAGAATTTGTCCATAATATATCATACAGAATGGAAATACAAAAATGGCATGTAAAAGGTGATGACAAGATTTAAACAAGTGCTCGCAAAAAATAGGAAAAGTTTTGGAATGATATGGGTCTTCGAATATGCAAGCCAAAGCAGAATGGCAGCGGCAACAGCAATGACGGCAGTACAGCAACTATCATCCATAACCGGCTTTGACGAAACCCTTTTAAATAAGCTTCACGTTATATTAGTAGCATTTTCCTGTAACCACTATATAAACTCTGAAAAGTTTCGGATTTTTTGTGAAAAAAAGTTTGAAAATGCTTCAGAAGCACGGAATAAAATCTACAAAAAAGACAGACTTTCACACGCAAGGAAAAATAGTCGAATCAATACTATGACTGACCTATTCCACAGGGCTATAGATTCCTTGGATCCTTTACTATCTAGTGTTTGCTTAAAGGAAAGAGAAAGGAAAAACATAAAAAAACATCTTCCCAAGGAAGTATTAAGTCTTCTGGAGTTGCAGTCTACCGAAAACAAAAACCCAAATGAAAAAGAAACGGACGTGCAATCTGATTCTGATTATCATGAGGATCTAATCGAAGGATGCTCTATAGAACTAGAAGAAGAAGACGATGTTTAAAGCCAAAACCAATTTATTAATTAAAATTTATTACATATATATAAATGTAAGTAACTTGACTGAATTCAGAGTAAAACTTAATTTTTAAGAATAATACTAGGAATTATTTATTATGGGAGGCTAAAGAAGGCGTGGTCGCACAGACTTAAAATATTTTTCGCATACTCTACTTTAAAAAAAATATATGTGGAAAGTTTGAGGTCTGTAAGTCAATTTTTAGAGTTTATGTAAAAAAAAATCGACTTTTGGACCATAGTGCCCTGGTTTAGCGTAAAATAGTGGATTTAATTTAGACATTTTTTCAAAAAGCTCCCCCTTTAACGCATTTTATTTCACTTGTTTTAAAGTGGAATCCTTGCAGAAGTTTGCAACGCAGTATTCTTGATCAGCATCACTAGACGAGTCGATCTAGTCCTTCTGTCCGATTCTACGTAAACTAGTCTCTCATTTTTAGAGCTATCGGGATGAAACCTTCCCAGAAGTCTTATTTCTATTGTTGGTAGTATATAGGTCGGAACGCGCCGAAACGAAACACTCTGGACGTGTCGTATAGCTTTCATAGGAATAATCACAAATGTAAAAAATATTTTATATTGGGTGTTTTTGACATATTAACTTCTACTCTTGGGAATATTATTATTTTAATAAAAAAATGGAATTTTTAGTTTAAAAAATTATAACTTCTGTGTTTTTGATATATTATTTTCTTCTCTTAGGGTAATAATTATTTAAATATTTCAGAATTTTGAATACAATTTTTTTTTTAAATTGAACGTCTCTATCATATAGCTTCCATAGAAATGATCAGGAAATTAATGATATATGTTCACGCCAAAAGGGCGTTTAATTTCAGGAGGCAGTGTCGAGCGGCAGTTTTATCTAGATGTCTACATCTCGCGCGCTCGCACTGCCGTCCGCTCTCCCTCTCCATCTCTCCCCTAAGTCTCCGCTCTGCTCTGGAGCGCTTAAGTTAAGTTAGGCTTAAGCAGTTCATGTTTCCAAGTGTGCTAATAAACACCTACGCACGTCGCGTAAAAACCCAAAAGTACCCGCGTATTTTTATGCGTACCACTCGATCTTGGGGCTTCAACTATTTCATCGATCAAGCCGCACCGCCCCAACATTTTGGTCCAGTTCGAGCCGGATTTCAAAATCTTTGGACTTTCCTCTCCTGGAGTTTCCTTTGATTTTGTCCCAGCAGGCTTGAAACACTCCAGATAAGTTTCGCTTACTATAATTGCCGGTCATACAGCCAGTTTTTCGAACCCTATTTCGACTAACTTTCTGTATGATATATTGTCTAAATCCAAAAGAGATTAATCCGACGCAACGGCATTTAATATAAGTATTTCAATTCCGTTACTTGCCCACAGTTGCACACTTGAAACAATTCCAGTAAATATTTCAGTGCTACTATTCAACAAAAATATTTGTCAAATATATTTTCAATTCCAATCGTGTGTAAAATATAACTCAGCCGCAGTAAAAAATTCCCGGTCATAAAATTTTCCCTTAAGATTTGCACTCTTTATTTTTTACTGTGTTCCAGCTGCATGTGTATATTTACAAAAACAATCTAATACAGTCCACTCCAACTACTTTTCTCGACCTACAAATACGGCTAAACTATTTCTAAAATTAAAAACAAAGTGACAATATCCACAAATTTACTCCAGCAAATCGTTTGCAATTTAGTTGTGCAGGTGACAAACAAACGCACCGACATACAAACATAAGCGAAGTCTTTCCAATTCTCGCAACGTTATTCCGCTATTCGCACCCCACACATGTACATATGTACAGTGTACATACAGCTGCGGCAAAAATAATAGCACCATGACATAAGCTTGGCTTTAAATCGAAATTTTATTAAGAATAATGGCTTAAGCGAGTGGGTAACCACTTATTTTATTACTATAACATATTACTTATGAAATTGAAGGCAATTGTATGCATTTGATACTTTACTCGAAAGTATTTCACAAAAATACGAAATTTTAAGGAAATTTGGTCGGCAACAAAAATAGCACCAAAATTGAAAAATGAGTGAAAAACTTAAAAATACAACAATATCAAAAAAAAAATTATCCAGAAATATGCGTGATAGTGTCCTTAAAAATTAATATTTTGTTGTGAAGCCTTTGGCTGCAAGGACAGCAGCACATCGTCTTGGCATGGAGTCCACCAGACCCTGACATCTTTCCTTGGGTATATTTTTCCACGACACCTGCACAGTGGCCCAGAGGTCCATATTATTTTTGGGCTTTGCCTTAGAAACATCTTTTTTAACGTCACTCCAAAGATTTTCTATCGGGTTCAAGTCTGGCGACTGTGCCGGCCACTCCAAGACGTTGACACGGTTGGTCTCAAACCAGGATCGAGCTTTCCTGCTCGTATGCTTTGGGTCATTATCCTGTTGGAAGACCCAAAGCAAAGGCATTTTGTACTCCGCGTATGGTAGCATAACTGTTTCCAATATATCGACGTAGACATTTTGATCCATGATAGGTCTTATCCAATGTATTGGGCCGACTCCGTAATACGAAAAGCAACCCCACACCATGATGCTGGACCCTCCATGTTTAATTGTTTTGCAAGTGAAGCGGGGGTTATATTCTGTATTGGGAGGTCGTCTAACGTAAGACCGAGACCCTTTTCCACCAAATAAAACAATCTTGCTCTCATCAGACCACAATATGTTCCGCCACTTTTCTTGGGACCAATTTACGTACTGATTTGCAAACTTAATTCTTTTTGCGATGTTCTTTTTAGTCAATAACGGTACTTTTCTTGGACTGCGTGCGTATAATTTGTTGTCACGTAAACAGGATCTAACAGTTGTAATAGCTGCTGATATGTTTAGATCCTTTTTAAGCTCGCTAGCCGGCTTAAAAGGGTCCTTCTTACTTTCGCGCACCAGGCGCGTTACCATTTTTGGTGTCATTGCAAGTTTTCTCCCGCGTGTTTCTGGTTTGGTATCATATTTTAGGGCATTACAAATCATTTTGTTAGAGCAACCGATGATTCGCCCAACCTGGGCATAGGTATTGCCTTCGAAAATGAGCTTTTTGATTGTTTTTCGTGTTTCCACAGAACAATGCTTCGCACGACCCATAACTACCGAAATTTGCGACTCACTTTAGCAAATCAATTAAATGCACTGATATCAAATGCATCTAAGAAGAAAAAACTCCATAAAGTTTCGAACAATTAAAGCTTTCGTAGAAGAACTGTTAATAGTGCTATTTTTGTTGCCGCTCTATTTTGACTCTCTCTCCATACAAATTCGAATGTAATAAAAACCGTTCGCATTGTAACAGTTATCAGTGTTATTTTAGTAAGTACATGTATTTCACTAATTATTACCAAAAACAGAATGGAAATATTGCAAGAAATGGCCATTTTATATCACAATTAAGAACTACCCACGCAATGGTGCTATTTTTGTTGCCGCAACTGTACATACGTATATCGCCAGTGCACAGTGGGTCAAGAGCTCACAAAAAGTGTTCCTTTCAAACAAACAATATTAAAGTCCTTAATTCCTTACATAAGTCCGACCATCCGATATAATAAATATTTATTGCCTATCCGACAGTGTGACCGTATATATTTACAATCTTAATTGGTTCCTAAATTCCAATTTGATTCCAATCCGTTTCCTTACATCAGAATTAAAATTCTAAATTATTTAACGTCATGGCAACATCAGTAAAATCCGCTTTAACCCGATTTATGGCCACAGCTGACTGTCTGATCCACTTTGAGGCCACTGTGAACGCTCCAGGTGCTCCTACACCAACGTTATCCGCCTATAAAATCCGTCGCGATCATCTCAATTCCTTGTGGCAAACGGTAAAGGCAGCATACGACATATGCTCCGACTGCATTATAGCTGCAGGCGAGAGCGCCGCAGACACAAAATCCATACTAAAGTCCAAGTATTACCAAACGTACTCCAATTACGAAATATTTGCCGCGCAGCTGATGGAACAAATCCAAAAGGGCTCCTCCCAAATACCTCAAGCTCCAGTAACTCCGTCCCAAAATTCCACGTCTTATGGCTGTCGGCTCCCTCCTATCGACACAGAGGTTTTCTCTGGCGATTATCTTCGCTGGCCGACTTTCCGGGACCTTTTCACGGCAATATACATAGACAATCCGAGTCTAACTCCCGTTGAAAAATTATTCCATTTAAACTCAAAAACAAGTGGCGAAGCTCACTCCATAGTTTCGAGATCCCCACTCACCAATGATGGCTTTCGCTCAGCCTGGAATAACCTAACTGAGCGTTTCGAAAATAAGCGATTGCAGGTGAACAGTCACCTGAAAACACTTTTCAATGTGCAATCCATAGCACAGGAGTCGGGAGCAGCCTTAAAGGAACTTCAACGCACTTTTCAAGGTTCCTTAACTTCCTTAAAATTTTCCGGTGTTAATATTGAGAATTGGGACCCTATCCTGGTTTATATGTGCTCGACAAAACTACCAAAGCTCACTCTCTCATTATGGGAGCAATCCATCCAAAATAAAGCCGAAATTCCTACGTGGCTTGAGCTTGATGCATATTTGACGGAGCGCCATCTAACTCTTGAGGCCGTCGGTAGCTTCCGATCTTTCAATTTCCACCACGTCCAGTCCAAAGACACAAATCGAGAGGCAGAATTTCCAAAAATAAATTCCTTCAACACAAGGTTAGTTCCGATAACCAAAGGCTGCGATCTGTGTTCGAAGAAGAACCACCCCGTGCGTATATGTCCACGCTTCCTACAGATGACGGTAGAAGATCGCTTAGCCTATATCCAAAGGAAGCAGTTGTGCTCCAATTGCTTTGCAAGTAGCCATCAATTCCGGGATTGCACAAGCGCTCACAACTGTCTCACTTGCCAAGATCGGCATCACACATTGCTGCATCGAAACAGCGGTCCTACTACTCCGACGATTCCATCCGACCCTCCAAGGCCAGTAACCGCCTCAGTTCCACACATCATTTCGTCCTATTCAACGCAAGTTTCCGTACAAAAAGTCCCTCCTAAGATTACTCCATCCGAATATTGGGTTCCATACCCCACCTTGGATGGCAGACGTACTCGAGGTATTAAATCCTACCAATGCCGAGTCTGCCAAAAGATCCATCCTCTACGGAAGTGCCACCACTTTCTACGGCTAAGCCCCCAGAATCGGCTTCAGGAAGTACATATCCAGAAGTACTGCTCCAATTGCTTGGCTCACAATCATTCCAAGGACTCCTGCCGCATCACTGCCACAAGTGTGGAAAGGCCCACCACACTCTCCTACATACGGACGACCGATCTATACTTCCAGCATATTCCTGAGCCTACTATCCTGAGGTTCTTGCTACGGGTGTCCTCGCAAGGGGGGGGGGAGAATGTTCACGCCAAAAGGGCGTTTAATTTCAGGAGGCAGTGTCGAGCTGCAGTTTTATCCAGATTTCAATATCTTGCGCGCTCGCACTGCCGTCCTCTCTCCCTCTCCATCTCTCCCCTAAGTCTCCGCTCTGCTCTGGAGCGCTTAAGTTAAGTTAGGCTTAAGCAGTTCATGTTTCAAAGTGTACTAATAAACACCTACGCACGTCGCGTAAAAACCCAAAAGTACCCGCGTATTTTTATGCGTACCAATCGATCTTGGGGCTTCAACTATTTCATCGATCAAGCCGCACCGCCCCAACAATATATAACTGAAAAATAATAATACCCTCGTTATTTTTGGTCAAAATCACTTCTTTTCAAATTTTTTATTTCAGAGTTACACATAAAATTCTTAGGAAATCGGACGACTATGTCATATAGCTGCCATATTAAAGATAGGAATATTATAGTTTCGTTATTTTTGTGGATAGTTATCTTTTCTTCTCCGGTATATAGATTTATTTTTTTTTTAATTTCAGAATTACTTATTAAATCTTTAGAAAATTGGAGGACTAATCATATAGCTGCCATATGAACGATCGTATTATTAATGGGAAAATAATTAAAACTTCTTTATTTGTATACCTTTGCAGAGTGTATATCGATTTCAGTCAGAAGTTTGCATCGCACTGAAGGAAACATTTCCGACCCTATAAAGTATACATATTCTTGATCAGCATCACTAGACGAGTCCATCTAGCCATGTCCGTCCGTTTCTACGCGAACTAGTCTCTCAGTTTTAAAGCTATCGGAGGACTAATCATATAGCTGCCATATGAACGATCGTATTATTAATGGGAAAATAATTAAAACTTCTTTATTTGTATACCCTTGCTGAGGGTATATTGATTTCAGTCAGAAGTTGGCAACGCAGTGAAGGAGACGTTTCCGACCCTGAAAAGAATATATATTCTTGATTACCATCACTAGACGAGTCGAGCTATCCAAGTCCGTCTGTCCGTCTTCTCGTTTCTACGCAAACTAGTCAGATTTTAAGCTAACGGGAAAACCTTCCCAAAACTCTTAATTCTATTGCAGGTAGTGTACATATAAGCTAGCATAGGAAAAATCAAAAAATATTTTCTTTTGAAATGTGAAACAATTATAACTTCCGTGTTTTTGCCATATTAACTTACACTCTTGAAAATATGATTCTATAAATATTTCAGAATTTCCAAAAAAAAAATTATATTAAAGGCCATAGGAACCGTCAGATATTTAATGTCAAAATATTACAAAACGTATACGGTATTAAATTGAAATGGAACATTATCTTAAAAGCCTTGGACATACAATGCTCCCACGGAAACAACCTGCAAGGTTATAGAAACGTAA
The DNA here is from genome assembly GCF_043229965.1 of Drosophila suzukii. Taxonomy (NCBI): domain Eukaryota; kingdom Metazoa; phylum Arthropoda; class Insecta; order Diptera; family Drosophilidae; genus Drosophila; species Drosophila suzukii. Next base: position 27,340,252 of record NC_092082.1, on the reverse strand, counting down.
GCTTCCCGAAGTTAGCTTACTTGTTTTAAGTAAATTTGTTGTATTTTCTAAAAGCATATCCTATTGCTTGATGTATTTTTTATAGTAATCACACAAAACTTTGTAAGGGATAGACTTAAATCAAGATCCGAAAAGGATAAAAGGATTTTACACTAGTAGGAAAATGCGCCACACTCTAAAAACGTTATTCCTCACCAAGCACAGGAAAATTTTTTCCAAAACACTACTAAAAAAAACACCACCCACTTTTAGCGCTCAAACCAAACCAATAAATTTTCTTAAAGTCCTGGCACAACCCTTTTAGTTTCGAAATACCTATCGATTGGTGTATCCAACATCCTACATATAGCAGTCGCCTTCGCACACCCTCCTGGTGAGCTTCCTCATTAAGTGAACTGCCGTCCACAGAGATAGATTGTTTTGTTATTTGGTTATGATTTCAGTGGAGAATTAAAGTATTCAACAACGTTTATTTTTGTAATGTTGTGTACTGGAAATGAATAGTTGTTTATTTAGGTGTTAATGGGTTAATAAAGTGTTGAGCCTTTCGAAATTTTACTTGTATGTCCTTTCCAATTTTTCCTGTAACTTTTTCAACTTCTTCATCTTTTAATGTTATCCCCCATTTTCCCTATAGAAGGTTTGTAATTTAAGACTTTTTCAAAAAATTTCTTTATAAATATTTCATTTGATTGAAGATCCGAATTGTTTAGCAACTCTAGTTATTTTAATCGAGTCTGAATAGTTTGGAACGAAAGACTTCAAAACCTGTGCTAATAATATATGTTTTTATGCCGAAAAGTGGATTGCGTGAATGATATTGAATTTATTTATTTATTTATTTATTTCGCCAATTGTTTAAATTGTTGAATTGTTTAAATAAAGTATTTAAAGGTCTCAATATCATATATGGTGAAGCATGCGTTAATAAGAGCTATCTTTACTCTCCATTCCATTCGGCCAAAAAGTGTTTCGTGTACTATTTATAAATTTTGAAATCGCTGAACAATCTACTTTCTGGAATTTCTTGCTATTATTAGCTATTAGGTATGGCTTGGTTCCTTTGTTTTCACTTAGTGTTCCCTTTATCAGATGTGCTAAGAAAAGTATGGTTTTATCTGTTGTTGAAATCCATACGCTATTGTCTCCGATCTTCAATTTCATCCATTTTATGTTGATTTCAAGCTAACATAGCATGGCACAATTTAAATTCACAACTGTCTTCCTTTTCAAGGCTAACACGTTAGTTTTTTTTGGTTATTATTATTAATGTGTGACTATATTTATCTTGAGAGGAGAAATCATAAATATATATAAAAGTTAAAGGTGCAAAGCAACGAGCAATAAATTCAAGCCTTTTTATACCCGTTACTCGTAGAGTAATTCTTGATCAGGATCACTAGCCGAGTCGATCTAGCCATGTCCGTCTGTCCGTCTGTCTGTCTGTCCGGATGAACGCTGAGATCTCGGAAACTATGGGAGCTAGGCTATTGAGATTTGGCGTGCAGATTCCTGAGCTTCTTACGCATCGCAAGTTTGTTTCAGTAGAGTGCCACGTCCACTCTAACGCCCACAAACCGCCCAAAACTGTGGCTCCTACAATTTTGATGGTAGATAGAAAATTTTTACTAAAATGTATTAGTCTTGTCAATAAAAAAAAAATTTTTGCTACGCTCACAAACCTCCCAAGAAAAAAAGCTATGACGTCAGATCCAGACAATGCGAAATGTTTTTACGCTTGTATGTGTGTGTATGTAAATAGTTGCCGGCCGAACTTAGCGGCAAAGAAAAGTCCTGCCGGCGCTCAGAGAGAGCAAAGTGCGCGGGTAACTTATTCTATTGAATAATGAACCCTTTATCCATTTGTCCCATTGACGGGCAAAAACCTTAAAAGATCTGTACATCTTTCAATGAATATGTATTAGCTTAATAAATACCTATAGATTGTCCCAAAAAAACTTTTCCGTTTTCAGTCCAATGCTCTCAAACCAAAGTAGTTAGGACAAGCCTTGACACTAGAGCCAGAAAACGACATACATACATACATATGTATTTATGCATGTGTGTGGTTGTAACAAATTGCAAACTAATATCCGCGGCAAATAGAATTCTTTCAAAAAAAGCTATTCAACCAAATATTTTGAAATACAGAATGTGCCTTAAAATTGTGTATGTTTAGCAAGCATACATAAATATAAATGTTTTTTGTCTATTTTATGTGTTGCTTTCTCATTCTGGGCGCTGGCTGAAACAAAAGCAGAGCCGAAAAATGAGAGCAAGGGAGAGAGAATAAAGTGCGCGGCTAACTTATTCCATTAAATTATGAACAAAAAATAAACTTTTTGTCCTTTTTTTCCCCTGTCCTCTAACCACCTTACTTATTGCTGTAATTTTGTTGATTGCTTATGTTCAACAAACATATATTAACCCTCTAGTGCCCAAATTTTCTTTTCCGGCAGACAATTTGAGTTTCCGATGTACAACCAGGAAGCTTACAGGTTTTTTTGTCAGCGCGTGATAAAAACATTGGAAAATGCTCGACTTTATCATAACGTACATCATTAATCGGAAGGAAAGTTTTCTTCCCTGTGCATTTATTTTCCTTTCCATCAACTTCTCGCGGGGCCCCGGTCCTTTTGGCAGATAAGGAGTTTGTAGCATGCAAAGCACATTTGCAACTTCTGACCGGAAGTTTGGCAATTGGTATTTTGTGTTATTAGCGTCCGGCTGGTTTATTCGGTGGAACAAAATGTAAGCGTTTACCATGGCTAAATCGAGCATATGTGTAAATAGTCGATTTGTACACTTGTTGCTCTTTACGGGAATTTTATATCGACCAATAAGTCCGTCCATTGAGCCGACACCACCCATGTGGCTGTTGTATTCGTGGATTACATTTGGGCAATTTATGTCAACGTACTTTTTTTCGGAACGAACAAAACGGGAAACCTGATCTTTTGAATTCGTTTCATTCAGGAAAGGCTTTGTGCCCGCGTAAGTCGAAGCAAGTCGTACTGCCTTATTGTCCTTCCAAATCGTCAAAGACAGTTCGACTCCTAATACAGATCCACAAAATTCTGTAGAATATCCACGCACTTGTTTCTTGAGGTCGCTGTCAGATGGCAGCTTACAATTTGGAATGCGATTCGAGCGAATAGTTCCCAAAGAAAATATTCCCCGGGACTTGAGATATACAAGAAGCGGCAAAGAAGTATAATAATTGTCAAAGTAGATAATCTGGTTTTTGAAATCCGGAACATTGCGTGACAATCGAACAACTACATTTGCTGCCGCACCAAGATCTGGTGAGCCAGTTTGAACAACGTTGTCACCTGCTCCACAATATATCTCGAAAATATAGCAAAAGCCAGAAGAGTCACACAAATTGAAGAATTTCACTCCCCATTTGTGTGGTTTGTCTGGTAAATATTGTCTAAGAAAGGTCTTCATCTTCGTTGCACACATTTGTTCATCCACAGATAAGCGTTGGCGCATCGGAACTGACTGAAACTTCTAATTGAAGTGATTCACGAGCGGCCGTATTTTGTATAAAGGATCGTGGTCGGTAGAATCCTTGGAGGGCAATATTTTGCTCAGCAGGCGCTTTGCGTTTGCGTTTCTGTGATTGAGGTGAATTGGATGCAATCGAACTTGAGGGTGACAACAATTTTGCAAAAGGAGTAGGACTTCCGCTTGAAGTTACACAAATCTCTCTAGCCAACATAGAATCCGACATATGTATAACTTTCTCAATCGCTTCTTCATCTTCCTCATTGACAGGTAGCGCTGCCTCGCAAACATCATCAGTCAAATCTCCCTCCAATTCTTCTTCTCCGTCCGTATCAATGTCAATATCAATTGAATTTAAAAATTTTTCAATCTCCACTTCGGAAAGAGCTGATAGCTTATTCACTTGTCGTCGCTCCATGTCTACTGAAGCAATTATTTGTACTTAAATATGTCATAGGTTGTTCCACTTTCAAACTTACCTTATAATTTTTTTTCCCGAATTGTCCCAAGACCGCCTCTAGACGGGATACCTTATAAAAGCTATAGAAAGCTAACGAAATCTTATTTTTAGTGTGGGTTTCGTTTTTTGAGTCCTTGAGACTATCAGCAACACGGTACAATTTTTTTTCCAGCAACAAACTTTTTACAATATTTTAAAAAAATATTTATATTTTGCACTTAATTTGCAAATAATTATTTCGTCCGAATTGCACAAATTTTCTGCTTCAAATGACTACAGCAGCTTGCGCAAGCTCTAGTATGTATTCCAAACGCAACGAACTTAATTTTTGGACTTCCCCGAATTAGAAAAAACGCAAAACCGAGTCAAAAAGAATGAAGACTAAAATAACGGTGTTTTTAACCTTACCCGTCTGGAGGCGGTCTTGGGCACTAGAGGGTTAATACTGTTGGGATTCTACGTTTAAATAAGTTTAATCGATGTTATTTAGTTTTAATTATATTATTCTTTATTTAGCACAGCACAACCAACCACAGACTTAGAGATCACGGAAGTAAGAGAAGGATTATCCGCGTGGCTTACACTTTAGTGTTACCAGATATCGATAATGTTATAATGCTGTTTTTGTTATATTCTAAATTATAATGGGGATATTCTAGTGCATGTTCAATACGCCCCCTCAAAAATTGCATTATAAATTAAATTAAAATTACATATTTTCAACTTAATCTATGTGGCTTGTGCTTGCCTATCTTCTTTTCTTTTCTATTGGGAACATACAATACAGTGATCCAGCATTTGCTGCTAGGATTGGGAAAACCCAAAAAAACCCAATCAGATCACTCTTAAGAACTAAATAGTTATAGTTATAGAAACAAATTTAACAAAATGAAACAAATTATTCGTGTAGTTTGGCTTCTCCATCCAGTCCCATTTTTCCACGTAAACCCATAAAGCGTGGAGCAGGCAACGGCTTCGTTAGAATGTCAGCAAGTTGGTTCTCTGTGGAAATCTGAATTCTCAGCAACCACAGATCCATTCTTGAATATCTTTACGCCGTTACTGCCAAACATAACGGTCATACCGGCCTCCTGCAGTCGCTTGACAGAAATAAAATTTTCTGCAACATTCTGGCAATAAAGCACATCCTCAAGCGTGATTTGGTTTCCATTGTTCAGCCTGACAGTTCCGCGCTTCGTTGCAAAAATAAATTCGCCATGCTTGGCAACAGCAATTTTTATAGGAGACTCCAGGTCGATGTAATCCACAAAAAGTTTCTCGTCATTTACGAGATGGTCTGTAGCACCAGAATCCAATATAAATTTAACGTTCTCATTGTCACTTTTGGACCTTTTTTTATCAAAACGATTTAACATAAACGCGAAGCCGGGTTGGGTTGATGCTATATGTGCTTGTTTGTTATTTTCTTTATTTTTATCATTTATAATTCTTTTGAACGCATAACAATCTTTTTTAATATGCCCTTCTTTGCCACAGTGATGACACTTAATATTAAATTTTCCCTTTCCCTTGAATGGCTTCCGAATTCCACTGTTACTATTTTTAAAGGATCTATTTTTATAATTGTTGTTATTGTATACCGCTGCCTTCATAACTTTTCTACTTGTATCACTGCTATCGTTTTTAATTTTTATCTCGTGATCGAGTAATCTGTTCTTTACAAAGGCTAAAGTAAGATTTTCCTCAGCTAGGGTCTCAATCGCAGTTATTACCCCATTATATGACGATGGCAAGGTCAATAGCAAGTGCGACACTTTGTCCATTTCGTCGATTTTCGCCCCTGAGGCTAACAACTCACTCATCAATTCATCGAAAATATTAAAATGACATAATAGTGCTGTCTCACTCTGCAACTTCAGCGACAGCAATCTTTTCCGAACAGCTAACTGCGACGCGAGACTCTTGCGTTCATAGATGGCGTCCAAATTCTTGAGAATTTGTCGCGCCGTGTTGTCGCATGTCGCAAAGTTTAAGAAAGAGTCACTGATGTATTCTATCAGAGTGCTTTTTGCACAACGCTTAGGCGTAGTCTGGGCCCATAACCTGTTGGGATTCTACGTTTAAATAAGTTTAATCGATGTTATTTAGTTTTAATTATATTATTCTTTATTTAGCACAGCACAACCAACCACAGACTTAGAGATCACGGAAGTAAGAGAAGGATTATCCGCGTGGCTTACACTTTAGTGTTACCAGATATCGATAATGTTATAATGATGTTTTTGTTATATTCTAAATTATAATGGGGATATTCTAGTGCATATTCAATAAATACAAATGTTTTTATTCTATTTTATGTTTTACTCTCCCTTTCTTGGCGCAGGCTATAACAAATGCTGGTCAAAAAAAACAATGACAGTTACAGCGCTGCCAACGCTAAGAGAGAGCAGGTCAAAAAAAAAAAGAGAACGAAAAGCGCTGCCAACGATAAGAGCGTACAGTGCGCGGCTAACTTATTTTATTGAGTAGTTAACAATTTACTCCTGTTCTCTACCCTAACACCAATTCATTGGTCTATTAATTTCAATTACCTAATTCTAATTATTGTTAGATTTAAATTGCTGTAAATATCTCTGTTGTCTCTTAAAAGATATGTATGTTTATTTATGTTGTTTGTATGTTTAATCAATGCCTTTGATTGTAAAAAAAAATAGCCAGTTCACTCCCACGCCCACAAACCGCCCAAGGAGTTGAGAAAAGCAATGACGTCAGACGTCAGTCAGACAATGTACATATGTATACATCATTTTATTTCTGCATGATTGTATGTAAATAGTTGCAAACTGAATTAAGCAGCGGCCAGAACTTTTTCAAACAAATCTATTTGACCAAACATTTTCTTGAACAACTAACGCAAACATTTAAACTGAAGAATACACTATAGGCTCTAAAATGGTTCATATTAAGCAAACATACATAAATATTTATTATACCCGTTACTCGTAGAGTAAAAGGGTATACTAGATTCGTCGGAAAGTATGTAACAGGCAGAAGGAAGCGTTTCCGACCCCATAATATATATATTCTTTATCAGGATCACTAGCCGAGTCGATCTAGCCATGTCCGTCTGTCCGTCCGGATGAACGCTGAGATCTCGTAAACTATAAGAGCTAGGCTGTTGAGATTTGGCTTGCAGATTCCTGAGCTTCTTACGCAGCCCACTCTAACGCCCACAAGCCGCCGAAAACTGTAGCTCCTACAGTTTTGATGATAGAATTAACATTTTAACTGAAATGTGTTGCTCTCATCCATACCTATCGATTGACCTAAAAAAAGTTGGCCACGCCCACATTAACGCCCACAAACAGTCCAAACCTGTGACGCCCACAGTTTTCATGCTAGGTAAAAAATTTTAACTGAAATGAATTGGTCTCGTCAATACCTATCGATTGACCAAAAAAACATTTGCCACGTCTACTCTAACGCCCATAACGCTTAAATCTGTCTACCGCCGGTTGGTGGCGTATTTTAATCTCGCTTTGCTGCTTGCATATCTCCATTTCCCTTTGGTCCCTTTAGCTGAGTACTCGACTATAGCGTTCTTCCTTGTTTTTTTTTTTACATATTTCACAAAATATTTTGCCTTTGAATATTTATATCTTTTCATTCGAAAACTATTTCATCAATTTTATGCGATGGTCTCTTCTATTTTTACTCGTCATTTTTTGTTATTATTCTTCACTCACAAGGCAAACGACTCAGGAATTATTTAATACAAAAAAGCCAACAAACATCAATTTCGTTCTGATCACAATGTTATTTCTCGTTCTTTGGAATTTTTTATAATGAGATAAGCATTGTCCAGCGACTTAAAACTAACTAGAGCCAAAATTGTAGATAATACTTAGAAATGTAATTAAATAAAATATTTTATTTTAAAAACAGTTTTAGTTTTTTTTCCCAAAATTTAGTGAAACTTTCAGAATTTAAGTATATTATTTTAAAGTTTTAAGTCCATATGCTAAAGTCAGCTGTAGTTTTTGTATTATTATGCTACTTTTTGCAAATTTTGTGAAATGTATTTATATAATATAAAACAATATCTGAATACCGAATGTTTTTTTTTTCTTAAACAGAAATAATTTACTATTAGTATTATTATTTCTTTAACAATTTTAATTTTAGGTATATCTTTTAGATAAGAATTTATCCCTACAAAATTTGTATTACTTTTAAAGAAGTTATAAAAACGTCGCTGCTAGATGTCATTACACAAATAGCATGGTATGAAAATAATTTTTCTGAGCTAGCTGCGTGTCAGGAACAGTTTAAGTTGGAACGATAAGTAATAATATAAACTAGTAAGTTGAGTAACATGTATACTATAATTTCTTTTTCTATAAGTTCTTTTTGTTTAGCCCTTAATAACGAAATAAAAAGGTGCATTTAAATTTTGTTGATATATCCTAGTTTATTAAATAAACAGCTATAAAATTATATTGTATCTATGCTCGAATTAAACCGTGAGTCCCTGCAGTATAAAATACCGGCAATATAAAGCAGGTTTTTAAGAAAGTTTGATATATGGAACTGGGTCCTTTACTGGGTTGCAATTTTGTTTGACGAAAATTATTACACTCTCTGTTCAACCTCATTTGCTGCTGTTGGCAGTATTGTTGCTTTCGAAAATTGCATACTCTCTCTACCCACTTACTCTACTTGAAAGCTTGCTAACATGCTTTGAATTCATGCCGACTAGTCGCTTTCGCAGAACGGTGCGCTTCTACACTAAGCGTAGTGCCCTTCAGTAATTAAAATACAAATTGTATATTTAAAAACAGGGCACCCCAAAAAACTTAAGTGAACTTACCCATTGCTGAGAAAATAAGATCACCATACAATCGTAACTCAGATAAATTACACGATTGACATAATAATGACAGCCAGATATGAACGTTATCTTCTAACTTTATGTATTTTTTTTTAAGATAACATATAAGGAGTCGGATTCCCAGAGCACGACTTTTTCGTTTTTTAAGTGTTGATGTTACAAGTTGATCCATATTTTTAGTTCCTAATTATAATAAAGTACTAAAGAATATATTTTTATTTTTGGAACGGCCATAAACAACTTACTCTCAAAGTTTGTGAAGTATATTAATGTGAAATTGTTATTCTTTTGTATTATAAGTCGCCAATTTGGTCAACATGTGCTTGAAGGCAATGTTTTATTTCTGATTAATGTGACCGCGTCTCTACTATTAAAAGTCGATTATAGGCTCTTCCCACAGAGTCAACTGTGTTAAAAAGTAGACGTGCAGAGCACATTGAGAAATAATGATATTGGCCGCGTTCTGCAGAACAGCATAATACCTGATCACTGATGATGGTTCAGCTGAAAGCACATGTTACTAATCATGATGCAAGAATTTTTGCATCATGATCAGTTAAAAAGGAGCGTAAAAATTGCAGGCTAACTTTTCGTGATACATCGTGCATTGCTGCTGGCGTGTATCGATGAGTGAAATACCGATAAGAGTTAATATAATTATTATTAATAAACCATGAAGTAGTAGAACTGTTAAGGCCTTTTTGATTTTTACGTGGCCACGCAATGCTACAGTTGCGCGGCAACCGATATCGTTTTTATAAACGCACTTTTAAGCCTAGTACTCACATCGACGAAAACCGCGAGCTAACCATAGGAGTGAGCGAGAGGCAAATATGCGGCTAATGCTTTTCGTCGGGTCTGTTTTTCAGCGCGGTACTCAGATGAGCTAAGGAAATACCAGAAAAAATACCTGATTTAGCGAGTGAATTTCAATGAACGCCGTTAGCCGCGGCCCAAAGCATAAGAAATGTAGTCTTTGGTTGTTCATGCAAAGGCGATGTGGAAACTAAAAATGGAAGGAAACTCCCAAATCAATTTAAGGAGGTCAGTGCAGATGAAATAAGGCGACTTATCCAAGATGTTGCCCTTTATTGTGGGATTTCCCAGTGCGAAGGAACATGCCATGTGGGACTTCGCTGACTGCATGGACATCCTGCCGGGCGTGTCCTCGCAAAGAAAGTAAGATCTGGCCAAAAGAATTTGGTTGCGTTGACTTATAGAAGTATCTTTTTAGCAGAACCACCAGTAATATGATCTCGGACGACCTCTCTATCAGGACTCCATACACCACCACCACCAGCTACTTGGCAGCTTAAGCGGAGCTGGAGGACTCGCTGGCTTCTATAGGGATGAGAAAAATAGGGCGCCCGCTAAGGAACAGTTGGAGAAGCCATGGCCAGCCACTGCCAGGATGCTGGGCGACTTACTGCAGCATCAGCGGATCAACCCCGTTCCCAATCGGGCTCCCACTTGATCTAGGTCCAATATGCCTATTGCGACTCGGAGCTGGACTACAGATGGCGCGGGAAAGAATGCGAAGCAGCCGTGGGACAAGAAGGAAGCTTTATACTAAAAGTTAACATAAACAACAACATTCGTTGAACATTCCATTTATTTAAATTTTAATTTCTTTGTGTACCAGCAGATTCCTCCTTTTTAAAGCTCTCCAATTGACCTTTTTTTCCGTTTGGCAACCAACCCAGCTGCTTGTCAGTGAGACATGCATTGCGGGTGAACTTTGAAAATTTCGGTCACACTACAAAGAATAAGATTTTTCGACTAGTGAAACTCTTTGCCGATCTGAGTACTAGGCTTTAAAAATTAAATATAGTCAAGGAACAGTATGCGTGGACGGTATTTTAAATACCTAAAAGTTCCAAACGGATCTAACCTGTGGAGATTCTCGTGGCGTCACTGTTGGCCCACAATAGTCCCTATTCAATTTTCACTACGCTTGTCTGAATGGAAATCTCATTTTTGATCAATTTGCTGATAGCCGTTAAATAATAATTTGGCGCTGAAAACATTCCCTACATGCCTAATATTTAATTTTGGGTTGTTTTTCATATTTTTTTCGGAGCAACTATCCATTTTTTCAAAGCGGTTTGGATTTTTGAGCGGGTTGCTATAGCCTTTAACACCTTGGGATCATCTGCGGAATCTTTCCATCGGAAGCCTATTTTGAGTTGCACAAAACATTTTGTCCAAAATTCTTTACAAGCTTTGCCAGGCCTTTTTGAGTTTGCCGGCGAGTTCATATCACCGGGCTACCTTACCTTCAGAAAAAGTGGACGAGTCAAAGGATTCGAAGCAATTCGGTTTCCCCAGATCTAGGTGTAATTGGTAAGCCATCAATTCATTAAATAAGTTCATGGTTATAGTCATGTATAGTTTTAAGCTGGATGTCTAATCGAAATAAAACCGTTAGCAGCAGAAGCAGTCGATCACATGAACTACAACTATTCGCTCTCGTGGATTACAAGACTTCTTCTAAGAGCTCAACAATTTTTCCCTCATATGTAAACATCGGCTCTGAAAGGCGCTGCAACGTAAGTCCAGCTTGGCAAGGAAAAGTAAGTCTTCTCCGTTCCTTCAGAAAAAAAACCAGGGGAATTGATGGCGTACAAGTTCCGGTGTTGTTTATTGGGACTTTACCTTTTGATTTACACAAACGCTGATGGAGCCGTATCCATTTTACACAACTGCGTCAAAAGAACAGCGAAATTTCAACTGCAAACTGTCCAAAACTAGGCGAGTAGTAGAAAATGCATTTGGACTTTTAAAGGCAAGGTTTCGGTTCATTGGGAAAGGTCTTGACATCCATTATAAGAATAATAAGGCCGTCATTCTTGTCTGTTGCATTTCGCACCACATTTTAAATGAGCACAACAGCGCTACAAATGATGCTTGGCAACAGACTGCAAGTGACCTACGCGAACAACGAAATCGAACTAATATGTCTGCAGATTGTAGCGAGCCTTCAGAAAAAATAAGAGCAGTTATTGCCCAATATTGTCTAAATGGTAACAAATAAAGTTCATTATTTATAAATGTTTGTTTTTTGTTTCATTATAATATCAATATCATTTCATTTTTAAATTAACCTTCTATATTTTACGAATTTGCGCCTTGTGGTCCACCTTCGCGTGCTTACCATGCGGCGCAGTGCTGCCTGAGCGTTGACTTCCCCTGCAGATGGAGGCTTCTCTGTCATCGGGGTAAAAATCTAAGACCTCCACAAAGTATTCCCTAGTATCTGCAATAAATACATTTTATTAGTTAATTTTAAACCACAAATATAAGTCTAGGGACATACTCTCGTTCTCCAATGTGTTCTGCTCCATGTTGTGGATGCCATACGCGCCTAGGAAAGAGTGGAGCAACTCGTAATGCTGCCAAACGAAAGGAGCGCTTGGCCCCATTTTTTTTCCTAATGCAAGGAATAATAAAGAGGAATGGATTTTCAATATATTGTTGCACGCATATAAAATACCTGTACTTTTTGGTCAGGTTTTCAATTTTTGTCCGAACATCTTTGTAGAACACATCAAACTCAGCTACCATTAAGGACGTAAAGCTCCCCGCTACTGCTCGATGCTCTCCTGCCAAATGTCGATCAGCAGGAGCTCCATCTGTCAGACCACCTTAACTTGAAACAGGCGGCTAGCATATTACGGCTGTACAATTAAAACCAATGAATTATCACAAATATAAAGAGGATTTATCGTTTTACGTATAGCTTCGGCGCCCTCCATTTTCAAAAGTTTTACGTCATCATTGTCAAGAAGAAGAACTTAGACTTGCATCACAAAAATCATCGCCCAACCCATAAAAGAGTTCGTCAAATTTGGATCGGGAACTAACTGGGAAATTATCGGAACTGCAAAACCATCTATTCAGCGGTTGGTAGATGGTGGATGGATCTCTGTCAGAAGACGCTATAAAAAGTACAACTTAGCTCATTCATTAGAGCTGCAGTAAAAATGGGATCGAGTATAAACTAATTATTGCTTTAATTTTTGGGCTCCTTGCGGACAATTTAGTGCTGTAAACCAATAAAAACAACAGAAGTAAAATTTTAGCGTCTTAAATAGTCCGTTGCGATCAAAAATAACGCTGCTACTTATAAAAAAAACAAAACTATATAAAAGCATTCAAAATTAAAATTCAAAAGCTTTTTGAAGAAATGTATACCAGAGATGGTAAATTAAGAACATTTCCAAACTTTGTTCGGCACCAAAATTTTTTGGAGTCGTATTTAAAGTGTGTGATTCTACGGCAAGCACACACTATTAATTGCCGACAATTGTATAACTAATTAGAAGTGAATTTTAAAATTTAAGATATTTGATTAATAAAATTTAATGTTAAAGTTCAAATGCTAAAGTGACCACGCCTTCCAATCCAAGCAAATCCCAGTAATTGTGATATATATTTTTTTGTGACCGCTTTTAAATAATCGATATTGATATCAACAATCGGCCAGGTCCTGCCCACTTGTTTTTTTTTTTAAGAGATCTGCAAGCAGTGCCGGTAGATCTGGAATCTTCTTGGTTAACGACTCGAAATTTTTTGAATTTGGAACATCGGAGTTCTGACACCATGGCTTTAAGAAGAGATGAAGAGAGCACAGATCGAAAAGGTCATGTCGAGAAAGGACGTTCTGGCTGCTGCGCTGCAGTCTTTTTTTCAAGTTAGAAAAGCTTAATAAAAGTAACAGTCTTAGTTCTAACGTTAATTTTATTTGCAACGTCGGTTGCTCAGTTGCAACAGCGCGCCAATTGTGCTTGTAAAAATTCGGAGGAGACTGGGGAGCTAGATCGGGAAATGGATCTAGGAGTGAGGCCGTGCCTATTGGCTTTTCCTTCTAGGATCGACAAGACCCAGTAATTTTTGAAACGGATTAGCCAGGTCGAAACGACTGACCTCTCTGTATATCGAAAAAAAATCAAATAATATTGTTTAATAAAAGTAAATTATTTGATTATAGTAAAATTAAGCAAATTGCATTTACTTTTAATGTTATGCTTACGTATTATACAAAAATATTACAATATAACTTCTTAGTTAAGTTATGGAAATGTAGTACGTTATAATTGATTTAAATATTTAAAACATTTTAATATTACCATTTTTAGAAAATTCGTATTGTACATTTTACTTAAGAAGTACAAATTATACAGTCGGATATGTTTCGCTTTAGAAAGGGTATAGGTGCACTGGCACGAAGAGCGCGAAGAGAAAACAAAAGAAGACATGGTGCATTCTGTTTGGGTTATTGAAAGGGAAGCAAATAATAAAGTCAGGTAAGTGTTACATTAAAATTAAGATGTGCATTGATCTTAGTTTAAAGTATTAAGGTATTCAATGGGTTCCGTTAGCCGAAAGTGGATGATGAAATGTTTTGCGCCAATAAAAATCCGTCAGAGGGTGAAACACAGCTCTAAAAGGTAAATATGCAAATAAACAAATAAAATGCATTTCTTAAACATATGCCCATAAATTTTTCCAGGAGCGTTGGCCAAGGATTTGGAAGACCCGGACAAAGGTTTAAGGAAGGCGATGACCAATGTAAAAAGCAAATTAACGTAACATAAAACTAGGCTTACTAACAATAATTGTCGTTTAACAGAAAACCAAAATAACACTATTTAGTTAAAATAAATTTAAAAGTAAATAAAAATTTATGTATTTTAAATTCTATATATTCATAAGTGAAAACTCATGGGAAAAATTTTGATTTTCACAAGTGATTTCACTTGGGACGTGTCACCGGCACGTGACAGGCCATATGAAAAATGAGTATAAGGAACAAGTGAAATCCCGTGGGACTTCAAACAATTTTCATTTGAATTTTCACTTGTGAAAATGCGGACATCCCATGCAATGATCTATATGGAGTGTCACTTGTTCTTCACTTGTGCAAGAGGACATGTCCCACGGGATTCACAAGGTGATTAAAATTCATTTTAATTATATCGTAATATTTAGATTTTCAATCAACCCTTCAGTTCCAAAAAAAAAGTTTCACTTGTGAATCACCTTGTGAATCCCGTGGGACATGTCCTCTTGCACAAGTGAAGAACAAGTGACGCTCCATATAGAAAATTGTATGGGATGTCCGCATTTTCACAAATGAAAATTTGTCGAAGTCCCACGGGATTTCACTTGTTCCTTATACTCATTTTTCGTATGGCCTGTCACGTGCCGGTGACACGTCCCAAGTGAAATCACTTGTGAAAATCAAATTTTTCCATGAGTTTTCAGTTATGAAATCACTTGCAAGTGACACGTCCCAAGTGAAATCACTTGTGAAAATCAGAATTTTTCCCATGAGTTTTTACTTATAGAATTTAAAATACATAAATTTGTATATACTTTTAAATATATTTTAATTAAATAATGTTATTTAGGTTTTTTGTTAAAGGACAATTATTGTTATTAAGCCTAATTTTATGTTACGTTAATTTGCTTTTTACATTGGTCATCGCCTTCCTTAAACCTTTGTCCGGGTCCTCCGAATCCTTGGCCAACGCTCCTGATAAAAATTATGGTCATATGCTTAAATATGCGTTTTATTTGTTTATTTGCATTTTTACCTTTTAGAGCTGTGTTTCACCCTTTGCAGGATTTTTATTGGCGCAAAACATTTCATCATCCACTTTCGGCTAACGGAACCCATTGAATACCTCAATACTTTAAACTAAGATCAATGCACAACATCTTCAACTTAATGTAACACTTACCTGACTTTATTATTTTCACTTTAAAAAACGAAAGAATTAAATCTGCTGCGCACAATTTAAATGGCTTGCTTCCCTTTCAATAACTCAAACAGAATGAACCAAGTATTCCTCTCACCCCTTTACATGATTTCTTTTAATTTCTCTTCGCTGTTGGCGCGTGCCACTGCACCTATACCCTTTCTAAAGCGAAAAATATCCGACTACTTTTTTGAGTAAAAAATACAAAATGAATTCTTTAAAAATGGTACTTTTAAAATGTTTTAAATATTTAAATAAATTTTAACGAACTTAATTTCTATAACTTAACTAAAAAATTATATTGTAATATTAATGTTCAGTCCCACGGTACTTGGTTCGTATGCACAGCTGATAGCCCTGCCAACTGAAGACGAAGGTCAGGACATCTGGCAACCCGACAGAACGAGAGAGAAGGGCAGTGAGAACTACAAGCTTCAGCGACCGGAACAACATTGTCTTCTTTTATTTTGCTGTCCATTGCGACCCATTATTTTGTTAAAGTTAATTAATGAAGAAGAGTGAAGTGTACGCATTATAAGCTAATGAATTAAAGGCTAAACTGTTATATTTGAACTTCAGTCGTTTAATTACTCCCAAGAGCCCCTCTTACAATGACAGCCGTACAGAGCTTTTTTCTGGCACGGCGTCACAACTGAACAATTAATGTATAATACGTAAGCATAAAATTAAAAGTAAATTCATTTTACTTAATTTTACTATAATCAAATAATTTACTTTTATATAACAATATTTGTTGTTTTTTTTCGATATACAATAATGCTCCTAAAATATTAGGGCATTCACATGTCGCTGCGCCACGAAAATTTTTCCGCCGAAACATTAGTCGCTAGCCGGACATAACGGAGAGACTCAAAAGAAATAACGGACCTGCCGAAATTTGTCTCTCAGAGCGCCGAGTGCAGGCAGATTATAAGACAAAGAAAGAGAGGGAAGCTCCGAATATCTGCCTCTCTTTGTTGCACGATCGTTTTCGTAGGCAGTCTTCTACACTGCGCCGACTTCTCTGCTGACGTCAACAGCGGCACAGCGTTTTAGGCACAAAAAAAAAACAAAAAAGCTTTTTGCCTTGAGCCATGTCACCGCGTCCCTACTGTAGAACTGAAGGGAAGGGACAAATATTGTTAGTATATATGATTTTTTGTTCTGTTAGTTTGTTTTTCACGTTCGTCATCGCCTTTCTCAAACATGTGTTCGGAGTCTTTAACCAACGATTCTGAAAAAATATTTGGGCATAAGATTAAAAAATGCGACTTACTTGTTTATTTGTATATTTACCTTTTAGAGCTGTGTATAAACCCTTTCCGGGAGTTTTTTTTGGCACAAAAAATTTCATCATCCACTTTCGGCTAACGGAATCCATAGAATACCTTCAAAATTTACGTACTTTAAACTAAGATAAATGCACAAGATCTTAAACTTCACGTATCACTTATCTGACCTTATTATATTAACTTAAAGAAACGATTATAGTAACTCTGCTGCGCACAATTTAAATGGATGCTTCCCATTCAATCGCTCAAACAGAATGCACCAAGTCTTCTTCTCACCCCTTATTTGATTTCTTTTGTTTGCTCTTCGCTGTTGGCGCGTGCCACTGCACTTATACCCTTTCTAAAGCGAAAAATATCGCACTATATAATTTTTCTTCTTGAGTAAGAAATTCAATACGAATTTTTACAAATGTTAATATTAAAATGTTTTAAATGTTGAAATCAATTTTAACGGACTAAATTTCTATAACTTAACTAAAAAAGTATATTGTAATAAAAATGTATACATACGTGTACACATAACATTATAAGTAAATTCAATCTATTTAATTTTACTAAAATCAAATAATTTACTTTTTTATAACAATATTAGTTGTTTTTTTTCCAAATACAATAATGATCCTAAAATATTAGGATATTCACATGTCGCTGCTCCACGAAAATTTTTCCGCCGATATGTTAGGCGCTAGCCGAACATAACAGAGAGACGCAAAAGAAATCGGCCGAAATTTGTCTCTGGGAGCGCCGAGTGCAGGCAGATTATAAGACAAAGGAAGAGAGGGAACTTCCAAATATCTCCCTCTCTTTGTTGCACGATCGTTTTCGATCTACGCTGCGCCGGCTTCTCTGCTTACGTCAATGGCGGCACAGCGTTTTAGGCACAAAAAAAAACAAAAACGCTTTTTGCCTTGAGCCATGTCACCGCCTCCCTACTGCATAACTAAAGGGGGCCCACAAAAACGATCGTGCAACAAAGAAAGATATTCGGAAGTTTCCTCTCTTTCTTTGTCTTATAATCTGCTTGCACTCGGTGCTCTCAGAGTCAAATTTCGGCCGATCCCTTATTTCTCTTGCGTCTCTCTGTTATGTTCGGCTAGCGACTAACATTTCGGCGGAAATATTTTCGCGGAGCCGCAATATGTGAGTGCCCTAATATTTTAGGAGCATTATTGTAAATCGAAAAAAACAACTAATATTCATAGTTTGGGGTGGGGGAAATGGGGCCATATATGGCTTTGTATGCATTCAGCTGATTCCAGCGTTTGCCATATATGGCTCTGTATGCATGTATACATTACTTCATGTGAAAGTTGGTGAAACAGTTTCTTTTGTCGTTGTAGCATAGAAATACATTGCATTTCTCACAAAAGGTGTATGAGCGGAAAGAACAATCGTTTTTGCAGAGTTGCCTTTGCTTTTTCCAGGTGAGAAAATGCCCAATATGGTCCTCCCGAACAGAATTCAATGGAATTTCCTGGTGCTTTCGTCTTTTGCTGGTAGTAGGAGTACCTTCCCTACTTGTACACGGGGATGAAGTTGGAGTCATCGCAGGTCGTCCGCGCTTCTTTACTTTTCCTGCCTTACACAGGTGCTCAGCTATTAAAAGCTTGAAATCGAGGAGTGGCATATATTGATCTGACTTACGACGCCATAGAATCCATGAATTCACTACGCACATATCAATCATGTGAAAAAATATTTTCTTATACCATTTTCTTGAGCGCAATTGAATTCTATAAAGTCCAAGTAAAGAATCCAGTAAGTCAACGCCACCCATATAGTTATTGTAAACATCAACTGCCTTAGGAGAGTTGATTTCTACATACTTTTTGTCTTTCTTACTGAATCGTTTGTAACAGGATTGCTTCCCACGTAACTAGAAAGAATGTTGACTACTTTATTGTCAAACCAAGAGACGAGGCCAAGCTGAACTCCATCGATAATAGCTACTTTTTCGACCATGCTTCCACGTCCTTGGCTTTTCAACTCTTTTTCAGTTGGCATCTTTGAATTGGGTACTCGATTAATTCTTATCGTACCTAAAGCTAATATACCATTTTTCATAAGGTAGACTTCATGATTTGGACTATTGAACCAATTGTCGAAAAATAATTTGTAGTTTACTCCCAAATTAGGCGCTCCGTCCGGATATGTATCACTTTGGGCTCCCGCAAAAATATCAAAGTCGTAGCTAAAACCTGATACTCCACTCAAGACAAAATTTTTGAAGCCCCATTTGTGAGGTTTTGCCGGATTATATTGTTTTAAGTGGTGACGGCATTTCGTGGGAATAATTTGCTCGTCAACCACCAAATGTTCTTCCTTAGGTACGAGCAGTAATTGATTACGGATTTTGTCCAGCACCAGTCGAATCTTGAATAGCTTGTCAAACCCGGCTTCCCCTGCTAACTTCATATCGTTATTATTGATAAAGTGCAGAAAACGTTTTATAGTTTCCCATCGGTTGCAACTCATTGTGCCATGTATAATTTCTTGACCAAGAGTCGAACTCCAATAGAGTCTTGAAGATGGTAATTGTACCAACGACATGTATATGACCATGCCTATAAATTGATCTACTTCATTTCGAGTAATACCAGCTGGCTTATTTATATCAACTTGGAGTGCATATAGATTTGACTGATCAACCAAGAAATTCATCAGATAGTCGTTGAAAAAAAAATTAAAAAAGTCTGCCGGTGTCTCCAGTTCATTGATACAAGTTGAAAGATTGGTATTCCCTTGAAATGGAAAGGTCTCATTCAAATACGGTGGTAAGTGACCAGCTTTCCATATCGGTGCTTCTGTCTTTTTTCTTGGCACTGGCTTTGGCTTTGCTTTAGAAGTGCACGGCTTTTCACAGATGTCATCGGAACTACTCTCATCGGTCTCCGAAATATAAACATCTTCCTCTTGGATTTTTTGATTTTCAACAACTTCGTCTTCGGAATCGGCTATGCTGTCATCATCACTAAGAAACGGATCATCGATTTCGTTCACGTATTGCAAACTACCGTAAAATAATTGTGCATTCATTTCTAAAAGAAAACAAGTGCAATTGTTAAGCTAATATGCTAATAATGCATATGTACATAGAATATAAACATGCACGCGTTACTGCATATAGAGCCATATATGGCGTCCACAGTTTTTTGCATAGAATAGTATATGTGATGCTCACCTATAGTCAAATTCTATTTTTTAATGAACGAAAACTTTATATTCTCTTAGAAAAAAAATACTTTTCAGTGATAAAACTGTTTTTAGTGTAGTAATTTTAATTTTAATTTCACCACAATTCACTTTCGTTAGTTTGCTTGAGACGCGAGCACAAAACTGATTGAAACTTGAGATAAGGCAACACAAAGAAGTTCTGAGTATAGACATCTAACAGAAAATAGTTGAAAGAGAATAAGTGATAACAAACGGTTTAGTATATGTACCGTTTTATTGCAAAAAAAAATTATTGAAATTGAGAAGCCATATATGGCTTTGTATGCGGTAGAGGGTTAATGTAATTAAAAATGTATGTATTTTAAATTCTATATTTTCATGTGTGCAAGAGGGCATGTCTTACGGGATTCACAAGATGATTCACAAGTGAAACTTTTTTTTTGGATCTGAAGGGTAATTTGCACCAATTTCTGAAAAAGTGTGTTTATGAAGTTGTGTGTGATTAGTTTCATACTTTAATGCACTCTGCGAATTGCTAGTGTCTCGCTCTAGCCCTTCGAAAAGCCCAAAAGAAATCACACAGGTCCCAGCAGGATCACAACAGTATGGCGCCTAAGTTGAATAGCAGCACTATAATCTCCACAGGGAGAGAAGGATATTTCTGGTTAGTGGGTCTAATTTAGAGGGGAGCAGTTGCTCGAGAGATTGTTCTCTAATAGAGGGGGCCTAAAATCAAAAATTTTGAGATGGCGTACAAGCCAAAAAAAAAAAAACACAAAGACGATTTCAGGTCAAATTAGTAGAGGAGTTGACGTTCGAGCTGTGATATCAAGAACAATAAACCATATGTTATATAAGTCTGTGATAAAGCCATAATAAAGTAAATATATTTTAGAGAGAAAATATAAATTAGGAAAAAAATGATATATATAAAGATCAACCCTGCGGCATCTTACGACTGGATGCGAAGTAGTTACAGTCCTCTGTTGCGATCAGATGAAAGTTGAGTTCAGGGTCGTGAGTGGCATCTTGGTCGACGCAGGATGAGTCCGGCTGGAGGGTGACCCGTTACGGTGTCCCGTAACATTGAGGGCAACCGCATAGCAGACGGGCTAGCCAGACAAGGGAAAACAGCCGATATTCTTCGCGATAAGGTCACGGTGGGTATGCCTACAAGCTCCTCGTCAAGCAGAGATTGTACACCCTCTTCAACAACCGATGAAACACAATCTCAACATGCCACAATTCCAGACTCACTTGGCCAAATTAACACAAAAAACCAAATCTCTCCTACAATGCAAGAGGGAAGACATTTCCACTCTTATAAATGCCCTCACGGATCATTGTCTTTTAGGGAGTCAAGCACGTAGGCTGGGACTCAGCAACCACGACTACCACCGCAGCTGTAAGCAGGTAGACGAAGAGGAGAGCATTGAACATTGAACTCCTATGCTTCTGCTCAGCACATAAACTCAAACGCCTTCAAGCCCTAGGAAGCTTCCGAACCTTGCGGCCATACAGGGCGTAAGCATTCCCAAACTACTGTTTCCTAAAGGGAATAAAATGGTTCGAGAAACCCAATAACCCATGAGATAGGGAAAAGGATCTGTACATAGATTACAGTACAGAGATGATATCAGTGTGGTCTACGTTTTTTTTTATTATAGACTTTGCTTTTATTTATGGAATTTTCTCTTAATTTTATGACCAACAATAAGTATACGAATCTTGACATTAAAATTTAACTAACAGTATGCTTATACTGTCGCATTGCGCGACCCTCAAGTCGGTCGCTGGGTGGGTAAGTTGCTCAACCTTGTTAGACCTCTCGCCAGGTGGTTAGGGTGCAAAGATAGCTTGGTAAAGTACTTTTCCTTCTGTTCTGCGATCACTTCTTTGACTGGTAGAATGTTTAAGTCACGAAGTATGTTTTCGTTGCGAAAACATCACGGTGCCCCGGTGATTGTTCTCAAAATTTTCGACTGAGCTCGCTGGACTATGTCAATATTGCTATTACTGGCATTCCCCCATAACTGGGAGCTGTACATCCATGTAGGTTTTAGTACTGAGTTATCTAGCAGGACTTTGTATTCAAGGCTAAGGGGATACAAAGCGTTGATAAGCCAATGAAGGCCGCTGGCTTTTAGCTTTAGATGTGGTCTTTTGGCTTCAATGTGTAATCACTGTGGACGGCAGTACACGTAGTGGCGAAGCGCGCAAGAGAGCGTGCGAAGACAACTACTATATATAGCCGCAGAATTGAAAATCTGCAATAATGGTCCGATCATAACGAGTGATACAGCAATCGAAAGGTATCGCACTAACTAAGAAGATTGCATACCAAGACTTTCGAAATATAGATTTTTTTTGGGAGAAAACGCGGTGAAAGTGTAAAAGTAAAAATTTAGAAAATTGGAGCTGCTGGATACGGTGGGGATAAAAGCCCCCGGCTGTTTAGCTAGTTTTATTCTTACTGATGTTCCGATATTCCGTTCAAAAGTAATTCAAAAAACAAGATTTTCTTCTTCCCAAAATGAAAATGGTTGTCCCTTTGTTTGTGGGTTTGTATGCATCCCATCTTAGTTTTAGGGTTTTGGAAACCCTATGGGTGTATAAAGTAGCTTGAAATAGAAAACGATTGTTCTACGACTTTTGGAAAAACCCGCTAGTTTAGCGGAAAATCCCATACTATATTAAATTTATATACTCGGCACGCTACAGCAGAAAATTTACGTGTATGTAAATAAATATTTACTGTTGCGGGCCGAAATCATAAATTTAATATAGTTTATTTATTTTATCGAATGTAATATCATTTTTCGTCACAATTGTTGATATCAGAAATTTTTGTTAAGAGCGCTTTTGCCACTACTTTTTACCTCGTTAAGAGGTGTTTTTGTTTAATTATATTTTATAGAGAAAATATAAATTAGGAAAAAAACTATATATATATAGATCAACAAGACCGAGACAGAAAGTGGCCGACGAAGATGTCAGATAGTTTAAAATTGGCATATTGGGACATGGCGCGAAAGCGCGAATGGGGGGAGTCAGCAGCGACATTATACAAACAATTAAAAAGAAAAATAAATGTGAAATATGCGCGAGTAAACGAAACAACATGAGACAGAACATGCGTACACTGGATTTTGTTATAGGTAGACATAAATATACTTATACATAGAACTATTAAAAAGGGGTCAAACATTTAAAGAACGTTATTAAACTAAAATAAGATTATTACTGATTTATCATTTTCTGAGAGTCGAACAACCCTGCGGCATCTTACGACTGGAGGCGAAGTAGTTACAGTCCTCTGTTGCGATCAGATGAAAGTTGAGTTCAGGGTCGTGAGTGGCATCTTGGACGACGCAGGATGAGTCCGGCTGGAGGAAAAGAAATGAACTAGTCTTGTGTTAAATGTTTTACTATGGAGACTTCGAAGTCAAATAAAAAATTAAATCTTGAGTCCGACACTCATAAAAAGTCGGAAGTCGCAACCAGCGACGACCAGAAAAGCTTAGGTACCACACCGAATGCCCTAGTCCAGGCAACTTCAACACCTGCCAAGGCCGGCGAACAACGTAGCCGACTAGCCCCGAAACCCGTTAATGACCAGCCCAAACCTCCTACCAGCGTATAAGCGGCTAACCAACCAATCAGCCAAGCCTATACGAAAAGGAAATAATAGTATCGAAATGAAGAGAATGGGCTAACTTCTGCAGTAGCATAGAATCACCCGCGGAGGCATCCAGAGTTCTTGCAAAATCTCCAGCAACCATTGGCTACCTAAAAACCATTTTCCTAAAAACACCCAAACAGTGGAAAACCTCTACATAGAAGAGAATCTCGACGATAAGAGTATAGCCAATATCAACTCGTTTAAGCCTTTTAAGTCCATCGGCCCTGACGGGTTCTTCCCAGCCCAACTCCAACGGACACTAAAAACATTCCTTCCTTGGCTGACAGTCGTTTTCCACGGCTGTCTAGCACTAAACCACATTTCATCCAGGTGGCTGGACGATAAGTAATACCGCCTTCCACTCCCCAGTATCTTGTATAGAGAGGGGAACAAAGAATACTCTCTGGCACCTTTTCTAGACATAAAAGGCGCCTTCAACAACGTCACCCCAACGGCTATCACTGGTGTTTTGACTGAACTGGGACCATAGTGGGACTTATACACACCATGCTTACCAGCAGGGTAGTGTACTTCACTATGGGATCAGCACACTTGACGAGGACTGTCAGTAGAGGAACCCCGCAAGGGGGTGTACTCTCACCTCTTCTATTCTTCTATTACTTCTAGAGGAAGTGGGCACTAAAGTGGTTATCCTACTGCAAGGAAAATTTCCTCAAACTCTCTGCAATCTGATGGAGACAGCCCTATCCTCCCTATTTGGGTGGACAGCGGAAAGTGGACTGGGAGTTAACCCAGAAAAGACCATACTAGTTCTATTCAACTGGAAAGACAACTTCACAGACCGCACTCGTAATGCGGCCATAACACTTATCTCTTGTAAAAAAAAAACTATAGGGAGGAAGTGGGGTTTCTTCCCCATAATAGTTCACTGGTTATACACTGCATATTCAGGCCCATTTTACTGTACAGAAACATTGTCTGGTGGCCTTCCCTAGAAAATAATTGTAAACTTAAGATCCTTCACAGGATCCAAGGAAGCTCAGAGCTCTGCATCAGTGGGGCGCTCCGCACCACCGCCACTGAAGCATTGAATACAATTCTAGACCTTGAACCCCTGGACCTGCCTGCCGAAAGCTGGTCATCAGCAACAGTGCTGAGACTCCGCAAAGCAGCGGCCTGGACAACAGCTCAACTGGTCACTCCACTATGCTAACAAATCAGAAATCCATACCATGCATAACAGATTACATTCCATCCACAGTCAACTTCGAAAACAAGTACAAGGTCTTCATACCTACACGTACAGACTGGGAAAACCTCCCACACCAAATCGAAAACGTCGTCATTGGATACACAGACGGCTCCAAGACTAGCTCGCAAACGATGGGGAAGTATTATCTCCTGAACTAGACATTAAAGTCTCATTCCGCCTACCAGGTTCCTGTAGTGTTTATCAGGTGGAATTCATGGCAATCCAGAAAGCCATGTCCCACTTGCTTGCCTCGGAACATCTCGACACAGATAGTCGAGCAGCCCTCAGGCCCCTCGACTCCTATACAACTAACTCAGAAAATATCTCTGAATGCCGCAAATCTCTGAAAATCAGCCTCATCTGGGTGCCCCGTTACGGTGTCCCGTAACATTGAGGCAACCGCATAGCAGACGGGCTAGCCAGACAAGGGAAAACAGCCGATATTCTTCGCGATAAGGTCACGGTGGGTATGCCTACAAGCTCCTCGTCAAGCAGAGATTGTACACCCTCTTCAACAACCGATGAAACACAATCTCAACATGCCACAATTCCAGACTCACTTGGCCAAATTAACACAAAAAACCAAATCTCTCCTACAATGCAAGAGGGAAGACATTTCCACTCTTATAAATGCCCTCACGGATCATTGTCTTTTAGGGAGTCACGCACGTAGGCTGGGACTCAGCAACCACGACTACCACCGCAGCTGTAAGCAGGTAGACGAAGAGGAGAGCATTGAACATTGAACTCCTATGCTTCTGCTCAGCACATAAACTCAAACGCCTTCAAGCCCTAGGAAGCTTCCGAACCTTGCGGCCATACAGGGCGTAAGCATTCCCAAACTACTGTTTCCTAAAGGGAATAAAATGGTTCGAGAAACCCAATAACCCATGAGATAGGGAAAAGGATCTGTACATAGATTACAGTACAGAGATGATATCAGTGTGGTCTAAGTTTTTTTTTATTATAGACTTTGCTTTTATTTATGGAATTTTCTCTTAATTTTATGACCAACAATAAGTATACGAATCTTGACATTAAAATTTAACTAACAGTATGCTTATACTGTCGCATTGCGCGACCCTCAAGTCGGTCGCTGGGTGGGTAAGTTGCTCAACCTTGTTAGACCTCTCGCCAGGTGGTTAGGGTGCAAAGATAGCTTGGTAAAGTACTTTTCCTTCTGTTCTGCGATCACTTCTTTGACTGGTAGAATGTTTAAGTCACGAAGTATGTTTTCGTTGCGAAAACATCACGGTGCCCCGGTGATTGTTCTCAAAATTTTCGACTGAGCTCGCTGGACTATGTCAATATTGCTATTACTGGCATTCCCCCATAACTGGGAGCTGTACATCCATGTAGGTTTTAGTACTGAGTTATCTAGCAGGACTTTGTATTCAAGGCTAAGGGGATACAAAGCGTTGATAAGCCAATGAAGGCCGCTGGCTTTTAGCTTTAGATGTGGTCTTTTGGCTTCAATGTGTAATCACTGTGGACGGCAGTACACGTAGTGGCGAAGCGCGCAAGAGAACGTGCGAAGACAACTACTATATATAGCCGCAGAATTGAAAATGGTCCGATCATAACGAGTGATACAGCAATCGAAAGGTATCGCACTAACTAAGAAGATTGCATACCAAGACTTTCGAAATATAGATTTTTTTGGGAGAAAACGCGGTGAAAGTGTAAAAGTAAAAATTTAGAAAAATGGAGCTGCTGGATACGGTGGGGATAAAAGCCCCCGGCTGTTTAGCTAGTTTTATTCTTACTGATGTTCCGATATTCCGTTCAAAAGTAATTCAAAAAACAAGATTTTCTTCTTCCCAAAATGAAAATGGTTGTCCCTTTGTTTGTGGGTTTGTATGCATCCCATCTTAGTTTTAGGGTTTTGGAAACCCTATGGGTGTATAAAGTAGCTTGAAATAGAAAACGATTGTTCTACGACTTTTGGAAAAACCCGCTAGTTTAGCGAAAAATCCCATACTATATTAAATTTATATACTCGGCACGCTACAGCAGAAAATTTACGTGTATGTAAATAAATATTTACTGTTGCGGGCCGAAATCATAAATTTAATATAGTTTATTTATTTTATCGAATGTAATATCATTTTTCGTCACAATTGTTGATATCAGAAATTTTTGTTAAGAGCGCTTTTGCCACTACTTTTTACCTCGTTAAGAGGTGTTTTTGTTTAATTATATTTTATAGAGAAAATATAAATTAGGAAAAAAACTATATATATATAGATCAACAAGACCGAGACAGAAAGTGGCCGACGAAGATGTCAGATAGTTTAAAATTGGCATATTGCGACATGGCGCGAAAGCGCGAATGGGGGGAGTCAGCAGCGACATTATACAAACAATTAAAAAGAAAAATAAATGTGAAATATGCGCGAGTAAACGAAACAACATCAGACAGAACATGCGTACACTGGATTTTGTTATAGGTAGACATAAATATACTTATACATAGAACTATTAAAAAGGGGTCAAACATTTAAAGAACGTTATTAAACTAAAATAAGATTATTACTGATTTATCATTTTCTGAGAGTCGAACAACCCTGCGGCATCTTACGACTGGAGGCGAAGTAGTTACAGTCCTCTGTTGCGATCAGAGTTGAGTTCAGGGTCGTGAGTGGCATCTTGGACGACGCAGGATGATGGATGTTTTACTATGGAGACTTCGAAGTCAAATAAAAAATTAAATCTTGAGTCCGACACTCATAAAAAGTCGGAAGTCGCAACCAGCGACGACCAGAAAAGCTTAGGTACCACACCGAAAGCCCTAGTCCAGGCAACTTCAACACCTGCCAAGGCCGGCGAACAACGTAGCCGACTAGCCCCGAAACCCTTTAATGACCAGCCCAAACCTCCTACCAGCGTATAAGCGGCTAACCAACCAATCAGCCAAGCCTATACAAAAAGGAAATAATAGTATCGAAATTAAGAGAATGGGCTAACTTCTGCAGTAGCATAGAATCACCCGCGGAGGCATCCAGAGTTCTTGCAAAATCTCCAGCAACCATTGGCTACCTAAAAACCATTTTCCTAAAAACACCCAAACAGTGGAAAACCTCTACATAGAAGAGAATCTCGACGATAAGAGTATAGCCAATATCAACTCGTTTAAGCCTTTCAAGTCCATCGGCCCTGACGGGTTCTTCCCAGCCCAACTACAACGGACACTAAAAACCTTCCTTCCTTGGCTGACAGTCGTTTTCCACGGCTGTCTAGCACTAAACCACATTTCATCCAGGTGGCTGGACGATAAGTAATACCGCCTTCCACTCCCCAGTATCTTGTATAGAGAGGGGAACAAAGAATACTCTCTGGCACCTTTTCTAGACATAAAAGGCGCCTTCAACAACGTCACCCCAACGGCTATCACTGGTGTTTTGACTGAACTGGGACCATAGTGGGACTTATACACACCATGCTTACCAGCAGGGTAGTGTACTTCACTATGGGATCAGCACACTTGACGAGGACTGTCAATAGAGGAACCCCGCAAGGGGGTGTACTCTCACCTCTTCTATTCTTCTATTACTTCTAGAGGAAGTGGGCACTAAAGTGGTTATCCTACTGCAAGGAAAATTTCCTCAAACTCTCTGCAATCTGATGGAGACAGCCCTATCCTCCCTATTTGGGTGGACAGCGGAAAGTGGACTGGGAGTTAACCCAGAAAAGACCATACTAGTTCTATTCAACTGGAAAGACAACTTCATAGACCGCACTCGTAATGCGGCCATAACACTTATCTCTTGTAAAAAAAAAACTATAGGGAGGAAGTGGGGTTTCTTCCCCATAAGAGTTCACTGGTTATACACTGCATATTCAGGCCCATTTTACTGTACAGAAACATTGTCTGGTGGCCTTCCCTAGAAAATAATTGTAAACTTAAGATCCTTCACAGGATCCAAGGAAGCTCAGAGCTCTGCATCAGTGGGGCGCTCCGCACCACCGCCACTGAAGCATTGAATACAATTCTAGACCTTGAACCCCTGGACCTGCCTGCCGAAAGCTGGTCATCAGCAACAGTGCTGAGACTCCGCAAAGCAGCGGCCTGGACAACAGCTCAACTGGTCACTCCACTATACTAACAAATCAGAAATCCATACCATGCATAACAGATTACATTCCATCCACAGTCAACTTCGAAAACAAGTACAAGGTCTTCATACCTACACGTACAGACTGGGAAAACCTCCCACACCAAATCGAAAACGTCGTCATTGGATACACAGACGGCTCCAAGACTAGCTCGCAAACGATGGGGAAGTATTATCTCCTGAACTAGACATTAAAGTCTCATTCCGCCTACCAGGTTCCTGTAGTGTTTATCAGGTGGAATTCATGGCAATCCAGAAAGCCATGTCCCACTTGCTTGCCTCGGAACATCTCGACACAGATAGTCGAGCAGCCCTCAGGCCCCTCGACTCCTATACAACTAACTCAGAAAATATCTCTGAATGCCGCAAATCTCTGAAAATCAGCCTCATCTGGGTGCCCCGTTACGGTGTCCCGTAATATTGAGGCAACCGCATAGCAGACGGGCTAGCCAGACAAGGGAAAACAGCCGATATTCTTCGCGATAAGGTCACGGTGGGTATGCCTACAAGCTCCTCGTCAAGCAGAGATTGTACACCCTCTTCAACAACCGATGAAACACAATCTCAACATGCCACAATTCCAGACTCACTTGGCCAAATTAACACAAAACACCAAATCTCTCCTACAATGCAAGAGGGAAGACATTTCCACTCTTATAAATGCCCTCACGGATCATTGTCTTTTAGGGAGTCACGCACGTAGGCTGGGACTCAGCAACCACGACTACCACCGCAGCTGTAAGCAGGTAGACGAAGAGGAGAGCATTGAACATTGAACTCCTATGCTTCTGCTCAGCACATAAACCCAAACGCCTTCAAGCCCTAGGAAGCTTCCGAACCTTGCGGCCATACAGGGCGTAAGCATTCCCAAACTACTGTTTCCTAAAGGGAATAAAATGGTTCGAGAAACCCAATAACCCATGAGATAGGGAAAAGGATCTGTACATAGATTACAGTACAGAGATGATATCAGTGTGGTCTAAGTTTTTTTTTATTATAGACTTTGCTTTTATTTATGGAATTTTCTCTTAATTTTATGACCAACAATAAGTATACGAATCTTGACATTAAAATTTAACTAACAGTATGCTTATACTGTCGCATTGCGCGACCCTCAAGTCGGTCGCTGGGTGGGTAAGTTGCTCAACCTTGTTAGACCTCTCGCCAGGTGGTTAGGGTGCAAAGATAGCTTGGTAAAGTACTTTTCCTTCTGTTCTGCGATCACTTCTTTGACTGGTAGAATGTTTAAGTCACGAAGTATGTTTTCGTTGCGAAAACATCACGGTGCCCCGGTGATTGTTGGACTATGTCAATATTGCTATTGCTGGCATTCCCCCATAACTGGGAGCTGTACATCCATGTAGGTTTTAGTACTGAGTTATCTAGCAGGACTTTGTATTCAAGGCTAAGGGGATACAAAGCGTTGATAAGCCAATGAAGGCCGCTGGCTTTTAGCTTTAGATGTGGTCTTTTGGCTTCAATGTGTAATCACTGTGGACGGCAGTACACGTAGTGGCGAAGCGCGCAAGAGAACGTGCGAAGACAACTACTATATATAGCCGCAGAATTGAAAATCTGCAATAATGGTCCGATCATAACGAGTGATACAGCAATCGAAAGGTATCGCACTAACTAAGAAGATTGCATACCAAGACTTTCGAAATATAGATTTTTTTGGGAGAAAACGCGGTGAAAGTGTAAAAGTAAAAATTTAGAAAATTGGAGCTGCTGGATACGGTGGGGATAAAAGCCCCCGGCTGTTTAGCTAGTTTTATTCTTACTGATGTTCCGATATTCCGTTCAAAAGTAATTCAAAAAACAAGATTTTCTTCTTCCCAAAATGAAAATGGTTGTCCCTTTGTTTGTGGGTTTGTATGCATCCCATCTTAGTTTTAGGGTTTTGGAAACCCTATGGGTGTATAAAGTAGCTTGAAATAGAAAACGATTGTTCTACGACTTTTGGAAAAACCCGCTAGTTTAGCGAAAAATCCCATACTATATTAAATTTATATACTCGGCACGCTACAGCAGAAAATTTACGTGTATGTAAATAAATATTTACTGTTGCGGGCCGAAATCATAAATTTAATATAGTTTATTTATTTTATCGAATGTAATATTATTTTTCGTCACAATTGTTGATATCAGAAATTTTTGTTAAGAGCGCTTTTGCCACTACTTTTTACCTCGTTAAGAGGTGTTTTTGTTTAATTATATTTTATAGAGAAAATATAAATTAGGAAAAAAACTATATATATATAGATCAACAAGACCGAGACAGAAAGTGGCCGACGAAGATGTCAGATAGTTTAAAATTGGCATATTGCGACATGGCGCGAAAGCGCGAATGGGGGGAGTCAGCAGCGACATTATACAAACAATTAAAAAGAAAAATAAATGTGAAATATGCGCGAGTAAACGAAACAACATGAGACAGAACATGCGTACACTGGATTTTGTTATAGGTAGACATAAATATACTTATACATAGAACTATTAAAAAGGGGTCAAACATTTAAAGAACGTTATTAAACTAAAATAAGATTATTACTGATTTATCATTTTCTGAGAGTCGAACAACCCTGCGGCATCTTACGACTGGAGGCGAAGTAGTTACAGTCCTCTGTTGCGATCAGATGAAAGTTGAGTTCAGGGTCGTGAGTGGCATCTTGGACGACGCAGGATGAGTCCGGCTGGAGGAAAAGAAATGAACTAGTCTTGTGTTAAATGTTTTACTATGGAGACTTCGAAGTCAAATAAAAAATTAAATCTTGAGTCCGACACTCATAAAAAGTCGGAAGTCGCAACCAGCGACGACCAGAAAAGCTTAGGTACCACACCGAAAGCCCTAGTCCAGGCAACTTCAACACCTGCCAAGGCCGGCGAACAACGTAGCCGACTAGCCCCGAAACCCTTTAATGACCAGCCCAAACCTCCTACCAGCGTATAAGCGGCTAACCAACCAATCAGCCAAGCCTATACAAAAAGGAAATAATAGTATCGAAATGAAGAGAATGGGCTAACTTCTGCAGTAGCATAGAATCACCCACGGAGGCATCCAGAGTTCTTGCAAAATCTCCAGCAACCATTGGCTACCTAAAAACCATTTTCCTAAAAACACCCAAACAGTGGAAAACCTCTACATAGAAGAGAATCTCGACGATAAGAGTATAGCCAATATCAACTCGTTTAAGCCTTTCAAGTCCATCGGCCCTGACGGGTTCTTCCCAGCCCAACTACAACGGACACTAAAAACCTTCCTTCCTTGGCTGACAGTCGTTTTCCACGGCTGTCTAGCACTAAACCACATTTCATCCAGGTGGCTGGACGATAAGTAATACCGCCTTCCACTCCCCAGTATCTTGTATAGAGAGGGGAACAAAGAATACTCTCTGGCACCTTTTCTAGACATAAAAGGCGCCTTCAACAACGTCACCCCAACGGCTATCACTGGTGTTTTGACTGAACTGGGACCATAGTGGGACTTATACACACCATGCTTACCAGCAGGGTAGTGTACTTCACTATGGGATCAGCACACTTGACGAGGACTGTCAGTAGAGGAACCCCGCAAGGGGGTGTACTCTCACCTCTTCTATTCTTCTATTACTTCTAGAGGAAGTGGGCACTAAAGTGGTTATCCTACTGCAAGGAAAATTTCCTCAAACTCTCTGCAATCTGATGGAGACAGCCCTATCCTCCCTATTTGGGTGGACAGCGGAAAGTGGACTGGGAGTTAACCCAGAAAAGACCATACTAGTTCTAATCAACTGGAAAGACAACTTCACAGACCGCACTCGTAATGCGGCCATAACACTTATCTCTTGTAAAAAAAAAACTATAGGGAGGAAGTGGGGTTTCTTCCCCATAATAGTTCACTGGTTATACACTGCATATTCAGGCCCATTTTACTGTATAGAAACATTGTCTGGTGGCCTTCCCTAGAAAATAATTGTAAACTTAAGATCCTTCACTGGATCCAAGGAAGCTCAGAGCTCTGCATCAGTGGGGCGCTCCGCACCACCGCCACTGAAGCATTGAATACAATTCTAGACCTTGAACCCCTGGACCTGCCTGCCGAAAGCTGGTCATCAGCAACAGTGCTGAGACTCCGCAAAGCAGCGGCCTGGACAACAGCTCAACTGGTCACTCCACTATACTAACAAATCAGAAATCCATACCATGCATAACAGATTACATTCCATCCACAGTCAACTTCGAAAACAAGTACAAGGTCTTCATACCTACACGTACAGACTGGGAAAACCTCCCACAACAAATCGAAAACGTCGTCATTGGATACACAGACGGCTCCAAGACTAGCTCGCAAACGATGGGAAAGTATTATCTCCTGAACTAGACATTAAAGTCTCATTCCGCCTACCAGGTTCCTGTAGTGTTTATCAGGTGGAATTCATGGCAATCCAGAAAGCCATGTCCCACTTGCTTGCCTCGGAACATCTCGACACAGATAGTCGAGCAGCCCTCAGGCCCCTCGACTCCTATACAACTAACTCAGAAAATATCTCTGAATGCCGCAAATCTCTGAAAATCAGCCTCATCTGGGTGCCCCGTTACGGTGTCCCGTAACATTGAGGCAACCGCATAGCAGACGGGCTAGCCAGACAAGGGAAAACAGCCGATATTCTTCGCGATAAGGTCACGGTGGGTATGCCTACAAGCTCCTCGTCAAGCAGAGATTGTACACCCTCTTCAACAACCGATGAAACACAATCTCAACATGCCACAATTCCAGACTCACTTGGCCAAATTAACACAAAAAACCAAATCTCTCCTACAATGCAAGAGGGAAGACATTTCCACTCTTATAAATGCCCTCACGGATCATTGTCTTTTAGGGAGTCACGCACGTAGGCTGGGACTCAGCAACCACGACTACCACCGCAGCTGTAAGCAGGTAGACGAAGAGGAGAGCATTGAACATTGAACTCCTATGCTTCTGCTCAGCACATAAACTCAAACGCCTTCAAGCCCTAGGAAGCTTCCGAACCTTGCGGCCATACAGGGCGTAAGCATTCCCAAACTACTGTTTCCTAAAGGGAATAAAATGGTTCGAGAAACCCAATAACCCATGAGATAGGGAAAAGGATCTGTACATAGATTACAGTACAGAGATGATATCAGTGTGGTCTAAGTTTTTTTTTATTATAGACTTTGCTTTTATTTATGGAATTTTCTCTTAATTTTATGACCAACAATAAGTATACGAATCTTGACATTAAAATTTAACTAACAGTATGCTTATACTGTCGCATTGCGCGACCCTCAAGTCGGTCGCTGGGTGGGTAAGTTGCTCAACCTTGTTAGACCTCTCGCCAGGTGGTTAGGGTGCAAAGATAGCTTGGTAAAGTACTTTTCCTTCTGTTCTGCGATCACTTCTTTGACTGGTAGAATGTTTAAGTCACGGTGCCCCGGTGATTGTTCTCAAAATCTTCGACTGAGCTCGCTGGACTATGTCAATAATGCTATTGCTGGCATTCCCCCATAACTGGGAGCTGTACATCCATGTAGGTTTTAGTACTGAGTTATCTAGCAGGACTTTGTATTCAAGGCTAAGGGGGTACAAAGCGTTGATAAGCCAATGAAGGCCGCTGGCTTTTAGCTTTAGATGTGTTATTTTGGCTTCAATGTGCCGGCGCCATGTGAGTCTTCTATCGAGGGAGAGTGTTGTTTAACGTTAGCGGCGGTCAGCTTTGTCTGTTCAGGGTGAACGTAACGTGCTTGCATTTTTCACTTTAATTCTGAAAGCCATTTTTTGACATCGACCAGATGAAAACCTATCTGCGCAGTTGCTTGCATCGGGCATTTTGAACGGCTAGGAATAGATGTATTATCAGCAAACGTATATATTAATAGTCGTGTCGACATATAATGTTAGCCCAAGCACCAATAATGAGATCGTCAGTTATAGCAGTGTTGCACCTTACAGCAAATTTTCTGTTGTAGAGGTAAGACTCTAAATGCTTGTGCGTATTGTAGAGGAGTATTGTCTTGATATTGTACATTAGACCTTTTAGCCAAAGTCTATCAAATGCTTGAGAGACATCTAAAAATATGGTACTACAATTCTCTCGTTTTTCGAACGTTTTCCAAGTTTCTGATGTTATCCGGTTGACCTGCTCAATTGTTTCGTCCTTTATACGAAACCCAAATTGATGTGACGGGATTCCTTCCTAGATTCTAAGGTATGTGTTTATCCGAGTCAATACGCATTTTTTAAAGAGTTTAGATAAGCATGAAAGTAGGCTTATAGGTCTATACGACGTGGGGATTGTGTAATCTTTTCCCGGCTTTGCTTTCATTATTATAATTGACTTTTTCCATCACACTGGAAAGTGGCAAAGTTTTGCGATGGCATTGAAAAGCTGGGTGATAGTGCAAACGGCGCAATATGGGAGCTCTGTGATCATTTTGGGGGTTATGAGGTCGCAGCCCGGGATTTTTTGGGATCAGTCGATTTTTGATAATGTTAACGATTTCGTTTGGACTCAATTGACTCATGTTGAAGCTGAGGCTTATATGGTAAAGTCGGCAAAGTGAACGTGGCAGGATTTGGTTGGAAGACATTTTAAAGTTGGTTGACAAATGTGCTGGCTCTGTCTGCATGGTTTATTAAGTGTTTTGTACTGGATGTTGACAATTGCTCTTTGTAGTGGCGCTGGGCATATGCTTCTTCTTAATGTAAACCTTTAGTGAGTTGACGTGAGGCATGTCTTAAGCTTTGCCTAGCAGATGGCGATCTGTGGAATTGCCACTGTCGACGTAAGCGTCGCTTTTCGAGGACGAGCTGTTCGACTTATAGATTTGTCTGCTTTTGGTTTCATTGTGTATTTGTAGTTTGAGGTGTTGGAACTCGAGCTGCAGAGACGAGTACAGACTCCAGTGTATTATATGTATGTGTGAGCTAATATATTTCCTGTACAACCCAATTGGTTTTCTGAGATGTAAATTATAACGATTGATCCGGAAGGCAGTCGGCGCCTATCAGATTTATAGGAATGTTTTTGGTAATCGCAAAGTCTATTAAATCGGGTCTGCGGGCCAGTATGTTGGTCTGCCAGAAGAAACATTGTCGAGCTTGTTCTTGGCTTTTATAATTGCGTTATAGAGCTGGTTATACCCGTTACTCGTAGAGTAAAAGGGTATGTAAGTATGTAACAGGCAGAAGCGTTTCCGACCCCATAAAGTATATATATTCTTGATCAGGATCATTAGCCGAGTCGATCTAGCCATGTCCGTCTGTCCGTCTGTCCGGATGAACGCTGAGATCTCGGAAACTATAAGAGCTAGGCTATTGAGATTTGGCGTGCAGATTCCTGAGCTTCTTACGCAGCGCAAGTTTGTTTCAGCAATGTGCCACGCCCACTCTTACGCCCACAAACCGCCCAAAATTGTGACTCCTACAGTTTTGGTGCTAGAATAAAAATTTTAACTGAAATTTATTGTTCTCATCAATACCTATCGATTGACCCGAAAAAAAATTGGACACGCCCACTCTAACGCCCACAAACCGCCCAAAACTGTGGCTCCTACAGTTTTGATGCTACAAATTTTAACTGAAATGTATTGGACTCGTGAACACCTATCGATTGATCCAAAAAAACATTTGCCACGTCCACTCTAACGCCCATAACGCTTAAATCTGTCTACCTCCGGTAGGTGGCGCATTTTAATCTCGCTTTGCTGCTTGCATATCTCCATTTCTCTTTTGCTGAGTAACGGGTACCTGATAGTCGAGGTACTCGACTATAGCGTTCTTCCTTGTTTCCTTTTGGAGTCACGAGACGAGATCCCCAGTGTGTGTGAATGGCATTGTAGTGTCCTGCTGCTATGATGTAGTCGCCTAGTGAGTTCATAAACTCATCTTCAGCTATAATGAAGCGGGGGGCAGTGAACGGCGGCTGAGGTAAGTTGGTTGCCAGTATTTAGTTGTACATTTATAGATGTGGCCTTTAGGTAGCTTTTACCAATTTTGTTATGATATTGGTGCTTAATACGGACTCTGATAAGAATTCCAGTCCCACCATGTGTTCTACCATATGGATGATTAGTTCCGTAGAATGAATAGCCTCGAAGTTGAAAATTGTATTGCAATGATTTGTTATTTATACTCACACATACATGTAGGTTTACAATGTTTGATTAGTAGCACACACTTTTTTTTTATTATTTGCTTTCACCTTGCGTTCTCTGTATTTCGTTGGAGTCTAAGAATTATTTGGTTTGTTGTTTTCATTTTCCTCTTTCAGTCGAACATGGCTGAGGGAGAACATTTTGAGACATACCAAGAAGATTTAGGAGATGAAGGATTGATACCAGGGAGGGAAAGGGGCCGATTGAGCTTACAATAATGGGGAATCGTTCCGATGAGTCTATATGTAGACTTATCGGTTACTCCGTTCGGTAGTTTTTAACAGATCCAACTAGATCCTATTCAAGAGCAATACAGCCTGGAGATCGCCGAATCTCACTAAATTTAGAATCGCAAGGACTGGCTTTATTCGCGGAATCGATGAAGACCTTCGGGATGCAGCTTCGACAACGTCGTCAATGGGTTCTGGCGTGCCGCTGATGCATTCAAAAGGCAACAAAAAATCGGGCCAAATAGATTTCCACAAGTAGAGGCAGGTCGGATCCGATCAAGGCAAAATCATGCACAGGAAGCCGAAGGGCCGATAGAAATGGTCAGGACTACCCAGCGAGGAGTTCCTGGCAGAACTTTGGGAATATCGTCGCTCAGAATTCCACGTTTTTGTCACATATGCGTCCAAGTTATCCAGCTCATGATCCCAGCCTCTTTACCCAATTTATAAACAGACTCTTCATATACAATTCTTAGCTGAGAACGCTTTCCAGCTCGAGCGCCCAGCCGCCTTACCCAAGTCGTAAACAATTTCTTATAAACAATTCTTAGCTGGGATCCCCTTACTCAGCGTTCCCACAGAATCCCAATTAGCTCCCCCACTTCAATCGAAGTTCATTATTAAGATTCAATTGCGCCGCAGTCCTCCTAACATAAGCTAAGCTGGGTCCAGCTGTAAACACAAGCATCCGGTCAACACCCGGCGAGCCCCAAAACTGCAGCGTAATCCGTTTGGCAATTGAGCAGAGAATTAGATCATCCGGTTTCCCGACTCTCTTGAGTCCAACCCTTGTCCAACTCTTAATGAGTTCCCCAATTCTCTTAAACCGAGGTTTGTTTATCAGATAATCGGCCCTTGGCCAGGAGTCCGTTTTTGCATCCGAGAAGATCGGTTGTACAAGAAGTTAATTGTGAACCGCCAAGAATAAAAGTCGATACTAAGGAAATGTTGTGAAGTTTAAGCTTAGTGAATAAAAAAAAAAAAAATCTTTTTAAATAATTCACAAGTGAAGTTATTAATTGGCGCCCAACGTGGGGCCACTCCTAATTTGTTCTAAATAAAGCTTTAAAATAAATAACCAACGGTTTTAAAGTGAAAAGGAACTTGCGTGGTCTAATATAAACCCAACCGACAAAAAAGTTTGTGTTAAAAATAAAAGGAGGAAATTAATAAATGAAATAATCCCCTTTTACTTACAGCAATCTGCTAATTAGTAATTTTTATATTCTATTTAAGTACTATAAGCAGAAAAAATTTAAATAAAATCAAACAAGGTGGAAGACCTCATTAACGATTTTGAAAGAATTGGACACGCCCACTCTAACGCCCACAAACCGCCCAAAACTGTGGCTCCTACAGTTTTGATGCTACAAATTTTAACTGAAATGTATTGGACTCGTGAACACCTATCGATTGATCCAAAAAAACATTTGCCACGTCCACTCTAACGCCCATAACGCTTAAATCTGTCTACCTCCGGTAGGTGGCGCATTTTAATCTCGCTTTGCTGCTTGCATATCTCCATTTCTCTTTTGCTGAGTAACGGGTACCTGATAGTCGAGGTACTCGACTATAGCGTTCTTCCTTGTTTCCTTTTGGAGTCACGAGACGAGATCCCCAGTGTGTGTGAATGGCATTGTAGTGTCCTGCTGCTATGATGTAGTCGCCTAGTGAGTTCATAAACTCATCTTCAGCTATAATGAAGCGGGGGGCAGTGAACGGCGGCTGAGGTAAGTTGGTTGCCAGTATTTAGTTGTACATTTATAGATGTGGCCTTTAGGTAGCTTTTACCAATTTTGTTATGATATTAGTGCTTAATACGGACTCTGATAAGAATTCCAGTCCCACCATGTGTTCTAGATGATTAGTTCCGTAGAATGAATAGCCTCGAAGTTGAAAATTGTATTTGTTTGTAAGGTGTGTTTCTGAAAGGAGCATTTCATCGATATGATTGTCGAGTAGGCAGTGTGTGGAGTCATGAAGCTCTCCACAAGCTACACACATCGGGCGCAGTTTACAGTATGACCTTGTAAAGCCATTTTCTTGGCAGTTCGCACGTTGCACTGGGCCATTGCGTTTATGCGGTTCCTGAACTGCAATTCTGCATTGCAGCAGGAACTGAAGATTGTATAAAGGGTGTAATTCGTATTTTAGGGGCTTATTTTCTGGTGTGAGCTCTACTTTAAAGAGTGGCTGCGGCTTTCTATGCCTGTTAAGGATACTAAAGACTGTCTTAGTTCTAAATCCCTTGTCTTGTAGCGCCTTTGCTATCTGTGCAGGCGTTACGTCGGACTCTATGCCCTTAAGTACGACTTGCAGGCCCTTGCTACTTCTTAGCTTTTTATTCTCGGTAAGATATTTCGATTACTCTGTAATTATCTTCAGACTTCATTTGAACTTTTGTTTTGTGAATGTTGCCCTTTACAAGGGGAATTATGTGGAAGTTAGGCTAACTTTTTTAACCTAATAGGTTACTTTCAATAAGCTCGATGATTTTGTTTACCAGAACATTGGAACTTTTTTCTAGAACATAAATAGGCTGAGGCTTTGGCTTCCTTTTCTCGACTTCAGTAGATTCGGACGCCTCAACGTCAGAGCCGTCTGCCAAGATTTTAAATCGTTTTGTATTCATAGGCGTTTCTATTGCAGCTAGGCTAGCATTACCACGGGTTATTTTGCGTTGAGAATTTAGGGGGCTCAGCTTCCTTTTGATTTAGCAGCCGGCTCAACATATTAATTGCTTTTGTTCTGTTTTTCGGGCAGAGCAGCGGCAGATGTATTAGTATTTGAGCTGATAGCTTTTGTGGACAAAGTTGCTGATGATGTCGTTAAATGCGCAGTCGATACAGTTGCGGTTGATGTTGTTGTTACAGTTGACGTTGTTAAGGAATTTGAGCGTAGGTCATTGCACCTCTGCATTTTAGCACATTCAGCGCTCCTTGGCTGCAGCGACATCGATGGTAGCGAGGAGGTGCAAGAACGCGCTCGCTACTTTTAAAAATTTGGTCAAGTTGGGGGTAATTGACCGCGCTTGATCAGAGCTTGCATTATTTTCGGTTGCTTTAAAAGAGAAGTACGCGTTATTTCTTTAGACTGAGAGCCGTCTCTCCTCTTGCTCACGTTGACGTTGTGTGCGAACGTCGTTTAGACTCATTGTTATCGAGGCTAAGTTAATTTGAGTTTTAAGTGTTAAGTTTTATATATATTTAATTGACCACTCAATATAAGCACTCGCGATTTCATCGCAAAAAAAAAAAAAAAAAATTTTATTGAATTCTTTTTCCCGGAGCACAATAAATACACATCTGCATGCGACGACGGTGGTTAAGTGAGGGATTAGTTTCTAATCTCCAACTATACCTAACTAACTTATCTAATCTATATGTTTTCTGGCTTTCTTAACTACATATCTAGTTGACGAAGCCAGACTGCAATGATTTGTTATTTATACTCACACATACATGTAGGTTTACAATGTTTGATTAGTAGCACACACTTTTTTTTTATTATTTGCTTTCACCTTGCGTTCTCTGTATTTCGTTGGAGTCTAAGAATTATTTGGTTTGTTGTTTTCATTTTCCTCTTTCAGTCGAACATGGCTGAGGGAGAACATTTTGAGACATACCAAGAAGATTTAGGAGATGAAGGATTGATACCAGGGAGGGAAAGGGGCCGATTGAGCTTACAATAATGGGGAATCGTTCCGATGAGTCTATATGTAGACTTATCGGTTACTCCGTTCGGTAGTTTTTAACAGATCCAACTAGATCCTATTCAAGAGCAATACAGCCTGGAGATCGCCGAATCTCACTAAATTTAGAATCGCAAGGACTGGCTTTATTCGCGGAATCGATGAAGACCTTCGGGATGCAGCTTCGACAACGTCGTCAATGGGTTCTGGCGTGCCGCTGATGCATTCAAAAGGCAACAAAAAATCGGGCCAAATAGATTTCCACAAGTAGAGGCAGGTCGGATCCGATCAAGGCAAAATCATGCACAGGAAGCCGAAGGGCCGATAGAAATGGTCAGGACTACCCAGCGAGGAGTTCCTGGCAGAACTTTGGGAATATCGTCGCTCAGAATTCCACGTTTTTGTCACATATGCGTCCAAGTTATCCAGCTCATGATCCCAGCCTCTTTACCCAATTTATAAACAGACTCTTCATATACAATTCTTAGCTGAGAACGCTTTCCAGCTCGAGCGCCCAGCCGCCTTACCCAAGTCGTAAACAATTTCTTATAAACAATTCTTAGCTGGGATCCCCTTACTCAGCGTTCCCACAGAATCCCAATTAGCTCCCCCACTTCAATCGAAGTTCATTATTAAGATTCAATTGCGCCGCAGTCCTCCTAACATAAGCTAAGCTGGGTCCAGCTGTAAACACAAGCATCCGGTCAACACCCGGCGAGCCCCAAAACTGCAGCGTAATCCGTTTGGCAATTGAGCAGAGAATTAGATCATCCGGTTTCCCGACTCTCTTGAGTCCAACCCTTGTCCAACTCTTAATGAGTTCCCCAATTCTCTTAAACCGAGGTTTGTTTATCAGATAATCGGCCCTTGGCCAGGAGTCCGTTTTTGCATCCGAGAAGATCGGTTGTACAAGAAGTTAATTGTGAACCGCCAAGAATAAAAGTCGATACTAAGGAAATGTTGTGAAGTTTAAGCTTAGTGAATAAAAAAAAAAAATCTTTTTAAATAATTCACGAGTGAAGTTATTAATTGGCGCCCAACGTGGGGCCACTCCTAATTTGTTCTAAATAAAGCTTTAAAATAAATAACCAACGGTTTTAAAGTGAAAAGGAACTTGCGTGGTCTAATATAAACCCAACCGACAAAAAAGTTTGTGTTAAAAATAAAAGGAGGAAATTAATAAATGAAATAATCCCCTTTTACTTACAGCAATCTGCTAATTAGTAATTTTTATATTCTATTTAAGTACTATAAGCAGAAAAAATTTAAATAAAATCAAACAAGGTGGAAGACCTCATTAACGATTTTGAAAGAATTCTCACCATGCCCCTACCACAACCTGCAATGGCTTCTAGCAGCCAAGCTAATAACCAAGTGAGCGAATTAATTGCACATATTGTAAATAATGAATTGAATCCCTTAAGGAATGAGATCGTGAGTTTAAAAGCACAACTAAATGAAAATATAAAAAAGGTTGAAGATTTTCAAGTAGAAGTCATTGACCCAAATATTAAATGTGAAACTTCCTTTGAAATTATCAAATCAGTCAGAGAATTTAAAGGAGAAGAAGACAAATATGTGAGTTGGAGGGAATCAGCAGAAATAGCCATGGGACAATATGCTAGAGGTAGCGAAAGGTTCTTTTCGCATTATCAATCTTGAGGAACAAAATAACTGGCACAGCAAATGATGCCCTAACACACAATGGAACGGTACTTAATTTTGACGCCATAATGGCAAGGTTGGACTTTGTGTTTAGCGACAAACGTCCAATCCATATAATTGAGCAAGACTTAGGAGTACTAAGTCAAGGGAAACTGTCCATAATGGAATATTATGGGTTAGTTAATAAAAAACTAACTGTTTGTGCCTAACCGAAGTAGACACTTCCGGGTCACACCGCGGGACAAGGGGTAATGAGCACTTGTCGCTGGCACGGGGACGCTATGATGGCAGGACGATCGCGTCGCGGCAATGGTAACGATGGTTACTGCGATGCCGGACCACAGGCGATGCTGGAGCTGCGCTGAGGGTGAGCTAACGTGGTTAGCTGCTAGTTGAGATAGTGTATTACGAGCCCTATTCCCAGTTGTAGGAAGTAGAACCGCGGAGTTAAGAGGTGTGTTGATAACTGATTTATTCTTCATTTGGTACATGTTTATATACTACTTGGAAGACGAAAGTTTAGTGTAATGATTAGTGAAGTGCGCTATATTCTAAAGTAGGTGAGTAGGTCAGGGAGTTTTGATTATGGTAGCAGTTTGTGTAGTTGGCTCGGCAGTTGCTGACTGCAGTGGCCGGTCAGTGTGCCGTTGAGTCGGTGAGACGGTGAGTTAGTGAGACATATAATATGCTGATCAGCCATTCTCATATGCAGTGGGTGCTACTGAGCGCCTGGTACTGTTCCCAACTTGGCTACTGCTTGATTTGTTGGGTGTGGTCGTGCTGAGTACCTTTGGGTACGAACACTAACTCTTCTAATAAATAAAACCATTATGACTTACGGCAGAAATAAGCCTTTAACTGCTGAAATGAACGAAAAACACAAAAAGACAGCTCTAAGAGAATTCAGAACTGGCCTCAACGGCCATATCTCAGACGTCATATTTTCTATGAATACGCCAGACTTACCGAACGCTATGGTAATAGTACAAGAACTAGAAAGCAATAATTTGAGGGCCCAATTCGCTGTGAGCAGGAGTTATGAGTCAAATTTATTCGGGTACCAAAACTCAAATAATAGACCCAAGCAAAGTAACCATAATAACCATAATAGTAATCAAAGCAATACTAACAACTTGAGGTTTAATCAACCCGATAGCCAGAATAGAAACAATTATAATCAAAACAAAAATCCTAATTGGGCAGACAGTATAATCCACAATATAATTTCCATAATCAATGGAATTCCAATAAAGCTCAGCAAAGCAAGCCAGAACCGATGGACGTAGACGAATCCTTACAGATTCAGAATAGGCCAAAGTAAAATCAGGGTTATAACAATTATGGTAACAACAACTA
This sequence comes from Drosophila suzukii, assembly GCF_043229965.1. Classification (NCBI taxonomy): domain Eukaryota; kingdom Metazoa; phylum Arthropoda; class Insecta; order Diptera; family Drosophilidae; genus Drosophila; species Drosophila suzukii. The sequence goes on along the minus strand of NC_092082.1, from coordinate 27,296,094 downwards.
TAATCAGAATAAATGGAATCAGAATAAAAAGCCAGAGACACAAAAAACTCAGCAAAATAATCCTCAGAACAAAAGAGAACCAACAGGTACGGTTAACCAACCGGCAAACAAAACTATGCGATTAAATAATATCGAAGAGGACCGTTTTTTAGGCCAGAATCCGGAGTAGGATTACCCTACCTAATCCGATATGATAGCAAAATAAATAAAAAGCTTACAATCTTAATTGACACAGGAGCAACCTCCTGCTATATCAAAACAGGAATTTATAAAAACAAAAAGGAGCTTCCTATATATAAAAGAGTATCTACGGTTAATGGATATTCTATAATTAAATATTATCACATGGTAACGATCTTTGACACGCGTTACACATTTTATGAAATAGACGGGTTAAAATCAGATTTTCTAATAGGTTACAACCTATTAAAAAAAATAGGAGCTGTAATAGACACAGAAAAAGGAGTAATAAAATATGGGGGCAAAGAAGAAAAATTAATATATGATAATGACAGTTCTTTTAACCAACTTTCCTTATCTGAAGAAAAAACAATTCTTCCATTAAAGGAATGTATTATACGAAAATACTTTGATGAAAAAGCCAAAACGAGAACTGAGTCTGAAGAGGCAAATCAAAGCAAAACAAGTTTGGGATTAAAATATCCTGAACACGCCGTCGTTGAAGTATCCGACAAAAATTCTAGTTTGGGATTCAAAAATCCTGAACACGCCGTCGTTGAAGTATCCGACAAAAATTCTAGTTTGGGATTAAAAAGTCCTGAACAAGCCGTCGTTGATTTATCCGACAACAATGAAATAAACAATATGAGTGAATCAATTTTAAACCAAAGAATGAATTTGGAAAATGTGATAATAAATATTATCAATAAAGAGCATTCGAAGATAAACATGCAAATCCCTTTCAGGACTGATATTCGCGGTGAAATAAACACCGAAAACGATAGAGCTATTTATAGCAAGCAGTATCCCTATGCTCTATCGGCTTCAGATTTCGTAAACTCTGAAGTTAATCGCATGTTAAAAGAAGGAATTATAAGACCAAGCAAAAGCCCTTATAATTCTCCAGTTTTAGTGGTACCAAAAAGAGGATTTAATGAAGATGGTACTGCAAAACTAAGATTAGTTATAGACTATAAGAAACTAAATCAAAACACCATTCCAGACAGATATCCAATGCAAGATCCTTCAGTGATTTTGTCAAATCTTGGAAAGGCTAAATACTTTTCCACGATCGACTTGGAGTCTTGGTTTTACCAGATTCTAATGAAAGAAACAGACATTAAAAAAGCCTCATTTTCTATAAATAACGGAAACTATGAATTCTTGAGAATGCCATTTGGGCTAACGAACGCTCCCAGAATATTCCAACGTGCAATGGATGATATTTTGAGAGAACAAGTAGGTAAAACATGTCACGTATATATGGATGACATTATTATATTTTCTTAAACAATAGAACAACATTACAAAGACTTAATCGTCATAATTAATATATTGCTGAAAGCAAATATGAAAATTTCAATTGAAAAATCAAAGTTCTTCAAATTAGAAACCACATTTCTTGGCTACGTTGTTTCCCACAATGTAATCAAAGCAGATCCCGAAAAAATATCTACAATATTAAAGTATCCAATTCCAAAAAACATTTGAGAGCTTAGAAGCTTCCTAGGCCTTACCGGCTATTACAGAAAATTTGTACAAAGCTACGCTAAAATTGCAAAACCGCTAACAAAGTATTTGGAAGGTCAAAATGGTAAAGTATCTAAAAAATGTCCCGTAAAACTTCCATACAGTTGGACGATTCAGCTCCAAGAGCTTTTAACGAGCTCAAAGATAATTTAATTGCACAAATCGAATTGGTACAACCTGATTATAATAAAAAATTCACTTTAACGACCGATGGTCCGATTGGGCATTTAAAAATTTGCGAAACTATTTATACGGCGTTAGCAACATAGAAATCTATACTATAAATCTATCTCGATCTCTCAAAAAATCCAAACATCGAGATGAAAAGATGGTACCCATTCATTGAAAGTTACTCTCCCAAAATAATTTATAAACCAGGATCTACCAACATAGTTGCTGACGCCCTATCAAGAATTCAAATTAACAACCTAACGGACAGTAACGAGTCGGTCTCAGATCAAAACACTTAGCATTCTGCAGAGAGTAGTTTTGAGAATGTTATACAAGAAACACGCAAACCCTTAAACCAGTTTAAGCAACAATTGCTAATAGCAACGGGGAGGTATACCTCCCTAATACATGAGATGGTCAATATATTCGGAAATACCAGACACATAATAGAATTTGATACCCCGGAAAATTTGGTATCAATCTTAAGGGAATATATCCCTCCTAACATAACAATAGGTATTCACTGTACTTTAAAAGACTTATACAAAATTCAAAATCCACTTTAAGAAAATTTCACGAATAAATTCCTATATACAAAAATATTTGTCCAAGATGTAGAAAGCCCTGAAGACAGAGCATTAATAATAGAAGAAACTCATTGTAGAGCACACAGGGGACTGAATGAAAATAACAAGTAAATTAACAGACTATACTATTGGCCAAATTTGAACAAAAATCTCCAGGAGTACATAAAGAACTGTACAATTTGTAATAGCAACAAATATAATAGACACCCTCTACTAATTCCTATTGGACAAGCACCCATCCCAAATAAAGAAGGAGAAAATTTGCATATCGACATTTTTTACGCTCAGAACTTAATGTTCATTACTTGTATTGATTCATATTCAAAATACTTAGTTGTAAAGGAGATTCAAAATAAACTCAACATAGAAACCAAAATTTCAGAAATTTTGCAACATTTTCCACTTGCTAAAACTTTAATGATGGATAACGAGCCTAGTTTTTCATCAACACAATTTAAATCCTTCGCACAAAGATGCGGTATTAATTTATATTTCGCAGATCCTCGCCATAGTACGTCCAATGGACTTAGTTGATTATTCTGAAGTTATAATTAGAGCAGCTCAGAAATATAACATGACTATACATTCCATTACCAACCAACGACCGTACGATATATTATACAATAAAATCGAACATGATACTGTTCCACAGTTATTAAAACAGGCACAAGAGAAAATGTTAAGTTCTCACAACAAAGGTAGAAAGGAAAAGGACTATCTCGTAGGGGAAGTCATTTGTGAGAAAAAACACGGGGAAAGGAATAAGCTTAACTCTAGATATAAAAAACAAGTAGTTAAGGAGAATTTACATAATAAGGTTATCATAAACAATAGAAATCGTACGATTCATAAAGATAACATCAAATCTTAAACACAGTTTGTCTTAAATTACAGAAAATGAATTCAATAATATTTGTATTATTGATAGTAGCGACCACCAATTCCGAAATAATGTATTACACGAACCATGATTTTTTCCTCTACAAGGATACAAGAGACATTCTTATTTATGATTCATACGCTGACCTATTTCATATAACTAATTTAAGTTTATATAAAGACATAATCAAACTCGAATCAACACACATAAACAAAAATAATAATTTACAGTGGGAAATTTCCTATGATTTTGATATTATTAAAATGCTCCTCTCACAAATTTTACCAAGTAGGGCAAAAAGAGGAATTAATGAAATAGGCACCCTTTGGAAATGGATAGCAGGGACTCCCGATCATGATGGTTTGATAACGGTGCAAAATAAAATTGATGATTTAATCCAAAATAATAACAATCAATTTGTTATTAACTCTAAATTATTTAAAGAAATAAAAACCCTATCTGAGAATCTTCAAACAGTTATTTCAAATCCGTCTTCGCTTGCTCACTTACGATCTGATGAATTTAATGGATACAATTACATTAGCAAAAATAGATGTTTTCAACACTAAAATTCTGAACGCTGAATAAATCCAAGAAATATATAAACACGAACATAAACCTGTAGTAATTACTGACATATTAGATATATCAAAATTTAAAATCGCCATACACCAAGAATTAAATGTAATATATATAAAATACTCCATCATAACAAACCGTTGCGAAGTGTATAACGCAAGATCCATCTCACACAATGGTGGAAAACTATTAATTGATAATCTTGTCGCCAAATGTAACAATAGGTACTTTGTAATTTCTAATTTTAAGACAGAAATATTTAATAATTATGGCACTTGAAGCCCAGAAAGTACTTGTTTTACTAGGCTACTAAATGGAGAAAAATCCCTTTGTAATAAGATCAGGGAATATAATAAAAAAATTGATGTAATCCAAGAAGGAGCCATTTTTATAAATGGTTATAATACTGTTAATGATACTCATTTAAATGGGTCATTTTTAATTACTTTTAATAGTACTACTACAATATGCCCTACTCTAATCTGGACCATAAGATAATTTAATATATCACTGCTAAACAGTATAATGATTTTTTAGTATCCGAATAGCTTATGTCAAATGATTCGGAACTTTCATTCGATAACATTAACATATTAAACCCATTTACTCAAATTAAACAAACTCAAATCCCAATAACATTTATACTGATCATGTTAATTTTAATATATCTAATTATCACGCTTGTATTTAAATTCAAAAAATATCTAATATTCAAACCACGGCAAATTCATATTGAAAAAACCCCCGAAAATAATATTTCCGAAAATGAAAATACCACTGAGGATCAAATTATAGTCGAATTGACAAATCATCTAAATTCAGTTTATCCGCCACTTCCAATGAATCGGGACGATTCAATTTAGAAGGGGGAGAGTTATCCAGCTCATGATCCCAGCCTCTTTACCCAATTTATAAACAAACTCTTCTATAACAAGCACGTGCTTGGTGTCGTTGGGCCACTTGTTTGTACTGCTCGTAGTGCATCAACGTCCATCATATATATACAATTCTTAGCTGAGAACGCTTTCCAGCTCGAGTGCCCAGCCGCCTTACCCAAGTCGTAAACAATTTCTTATAAACAACTCTTAGCTGGGATCCCATTACTCAGCGTTCCCACAGAATCCCAATTAGCTCCCCCACTTCAATCGAAGTTAATTATTAAGATTCAATTGCGCCGCAGTCCTCCTAACATAAACTATAAATCCGTTTGGCAATTGAGCAGAGAATTAGATCATCCTAATTCCCGACTCTCTTGAGTCCAACCCTTGTCCAACTCTTAATGAGTTCACCAATTCTCTTAAACCGAGATTTGTTTATCAGATAATCGGCCCTTGGCCAGGAGTCCGTTTTTGCATCCGAGAAGATCGGTTGTATAAGAAGTTAATTGTGAACCGCTAAGAATAAAAGTCGATACTAAGGAAATGTTGTGAAGTTTAAACTTAGTGAATAAAAAATAAAAATAAATTTTTTTAAATAATTCACGATTGAAGTTATTAATTTCCACATCGGAGGCCAAACTACGCAAGAAGTCCCAAAAACAATCAGGGACTAGAAAAGTACAACCAAGCTAGATCACAAAGCGCCGATCCAGGAGTCTCGTTTAGGAATGGTCATTGCAGGTCAGCCAGAGGTTCCAGATGAACGACCCGGAATCATCCCTCGTTGATATGCGCCGATGTGTTGCTTTAATTTCTCTGGCAGTCGCGGGGACATGAATGGCAAAGACGTCCTCTTTAGGGCAGCGCATTTGCAAGAACAGTATGCAATGTCTTGGTCGGAGCTGATGAGAGACTCATCGACTCCTTACTGAGAATACGTCAGAATGGTACTGGTTGTTAATCCTTACCAGGCCGCCAAAGTCTTGGGTAGAGCTGAGGCAGGCCATGGAGCGTCGTTTCAGCGACAAACGGAGCGACTATGACCGTATACAGGACATTGCCGAGCGGAAGCAGATACACAGGGTCAGCGGGCAATCAGTGTTCCATGAGAGAGTCCGCGGAGATAGAAAAACGCCATCCAGAAACGAACGATTCAGGCCAGAATAATTCAAGCAACAAAGTTTACATGTCCCTACAGGAGAGAGTACGGCGAAATAAGGAGGTACGGGTGAGAATCAGCTGGCTGGGATGAGGGTCATCACAATGAGGGTCAAGAAGGCCAGAGAGCGGCTTAAAAAGCGTTAACAGGACAGGCGGAAACTACAGCAAATAGTGACAGCAACCGGATCGCAGGATAATGGTAAGAAAGATCCTCGTCCATATGCGGTAGCCTAAGTAGCGGGATTGCCGTGAGAGGATTGCTGGAATCGAGAGCATAACTGAGTGTGCTGGGGAAAGGATGTAGAGTGCTGGTCAATAAATTGCACATTCGACGCAAATGTCAGAACAGCAAACGGGTTGACGCAGAAAATCCTTGGAAGAATCACGGTGCCTCTTACGTTCAAAAACACCACCGTGGACATGGATCTATTTATTTGTCTTACATTGGAACAAGAACTATACCTGGGAGTAGACTTTTGGCAAAGCTTCGGCGTAGCGCCAAGAATTTTTGCACTCAAAGAGGTCTTAACCGCTCCGAAAGTTAAGAAGCCGCCGGAGAATAATTGCAGAATAACAACAGCAATTGGAGATGGTGCGAAATCCCTTTCTGTCGTTTGAGGAGCATGGAAAAAATGAAAAAGAACCGCGCAAAAAAGTATAGAGGCAATCTTAAGCAGGATTCAGACGACAAAATGTATATCTAGCGCCGACCTGAAGCATGCCGGAGATATACCCTTTACAGTGCCAGGACGCCATCTGTATCACTTTGTCGCGATGCCTTTTGGTCTCACTAATGCCGCTCAGCCCCTTTGTCGGCTGATGGACAAGGTGATACCCCAAACCTCAGAGAGAAGGTGTTCCTATATTTGGATGACTTGTTGATAGTTTCTCCAAGTTTTGAGGAGCACTTGGAAGAAAGTCTCTCAATGCATGAAGGAAGCAGGTTTGACCATCGACCTCAAGAAGACGCACTTTTGCTTTAAGGAGCCGCGGTATTTGGGCTTCGTTATTGGCGGAGGAGTTCTGAAAACTTATCCTGGCAAGGTGAAGGGCCATCAAAAACATGCCGATTTCAAGGAGTGCCAATAAAATGAGACGATCCCTTGGAAAAGCCGGGTGGTATCGGAGGTTTGTCCAAAACTTCGCAGTAGTGGCAGCCACTGACAGACACACCTAAAAAGGGAAAAAAGTTTAAGATGACCAGGAGTCCAAGGAAGCTGTGAGGCGACTGCAGGAAGCGCTCATAACTACGCCTGTTTTGCGACATCTGCGTTGCGCAGGAATCTCAGCAATCTGCATGCCTAATCCTAGTATTGTAGCTCTTATAGTTTCCGAGATATCAGCGTTAATACGGACAGGCGGACAGACGGGCATGGCTAAATCGACTCGGCTAGTGATCCTGATCAAGAATATATATACTTTATGCGGTCGGAAACGTTTCCGTCTGCCTGTTACATACTTTCCGATTAATCTAGTACGAGTATACCCTGCTTTATCTACGAGTAACGGGTATAAAAACCTTCATACCCTTTAAAATGCTTGGCATCATACCCTTCATGGTACTGTTGAAAATTGGATGGCAACACTTTAATAAGGCGCAAAAGATAAAGCGCAAAGTAACAAGAAGTTTTATCAACAGTTATACTAGATTTGTCGGAGAGCATGTAACAAGTAGAAGGAAGCGTTTCGGACCCTATAAAGTATATATACTCTTGATCAGGATCACTAGCCGAGTCGATCTAGCCATGTCCGTCTGTCCGTCTGTCCGTCTGTCCGTATGAACGCTGAGATCTCAGAAACTATGAGAGTTACAATACTGGGATTAGGCACGCAGATTCCTGAGATTCCTGCGCAGCGCAAGTTTGTTTCAGCAATGTGCCACGCCCACTCTTACGCCCACAAACCGCCCAAAATTGTGACTCCTACAGTTTTGGTGCTAGAATAAAAATTTTAACTGAAATTTATTGTTCTCATCAATACCTATCGATTGACCCGAAAAAAAATTGGACACGCCCACTCTAACGCCCACAAACCGCCCAAAACTGTGGCTCCTACAGTTTTGATGCTACAAATTTTAACTGAAATGTATTGGACTCGTGAACACCTATCGATTGATCCAAAAAAACATTTGCCACGTCCACTCTAACGCCCATAACGCTTAAATCTGTCTACCTCCGGTAGGTGGCGCATTTTAATCTCGCTTTGCTGCTTGCATATCTCCATTTCTCTTTTGCTGAGTAACGGGTACCTGATAGTCGAGGTACTCGACTATAGCGTTCTTCCTTGTTTCCTTTTGGAGTCACGAGACGAGATCCCCAGTGTGTGTGAATGGCATTGTAGTGTCCTGCTGCTATGATGTAGTCGCCTAGTGAGTTCATAAACTCATCTTCAGCTATAATGAAGCGGGGGGCAGTGAACGGCGGCTGAGGTAAGTTGGTTGCCAGTATTTAGTTGTACATTTATAGATGTGGCCTTTAGGTAGCTTTTACCAATTTTGTTATGATATTAGTGCTTAATACGGACTCTGATAAGAATTCCAGTCCCACCATGTGTTCTACCATATGGATGATTAGTTCCGTAGAATGAATAGCCTCGAAGTTGAAAATTGTATTTGTTTGTAAGGTGTGTTTCTGAAAGGAGCATTTCATCGATATGATTGTCGAGTAGGCAGTGTGTGGAGTCATGAAGCTCTCCACAAGCTACACACATCGGGCGCAGTTTACAGTATGACCTTGTAAAGCCATTTTCTTGGCAGTTCGCACGTTGCACTGGGCCATTGCGTTTATGCGGTTCCTGAACTGCAATTCTGCATTGCAGCAGGAACTGAAGATTGTATAAAGGGTGTAATTCGTATTTTAGGGGCTTATTTTCTGGTGTGAGCTCTACCTTAAAGAGTGGCTGCGGCTTTCTATGCCTGTTAAGGATATTAAAGACTGTCTTAGTTCTAAATCCCTTGTCTTGTAGCGCCTTTGCTATCTGTGCAGGCGTTACGTCGGACTCTATGCCCTTAAGTACGACTTGCAGGCCCTTGCTACTTCTTAGCTTTTTATTCTCGGTAAGATATTTCGATTACTCTGTAATTATCTTCAGACTTCATTTGAACTTTTGTTTTGTGAATGTTGCCCTTTACAAGGGGAATTATGTGGAAGTTAGGCTAACTTTTTTAACCTAATAGGTTACTTTCAATAAGCTCGATGATTTTGTTTACCAGAACATTGGAACTTTTTTCTAGAACATAAATAGGCTGCGGCTTTGGCTTCCTTTTCTCGACTTCAGTAGATTCGGACGCCTCAACGTCAGAGCCGTCTGCCAAGATTTTAAATCGTTTTGTATTCATAGGCGTTTCTATTGCAGCTAGGCTAGCATTACCACGGGTTATTTTGCGTTGAGAATTTAGGGGGCTCAGCTTTCTTTTGATTTAGCAGCCGGCTCAACATATTAATTGCTTTTGTTCTGTTTTTCGGGCAGAGCAGCGGCAGATGTATTAGTATTTGAGCTGATAGCTTTTGTGGACAAAGTTGCTGATGATGTTGTTAAACGCGCAGTCGATACAGTTGCGGTTGATGTTGTTGTTACAGTTGACGTTGTTAAGGAATTTGAGCGTAGGTCATTGCACCTCTGCATTTTAGCACATTCAGCGCTCCTTGGCTGCAGCGACATCGATGGTAGCGAGGGGGTGCAAGAACGCGCTCGCTACTTTTAAAAATTTGGTCAAGTTGGGGGTATTTGACCGCGCTTGATCAGAGCTTGCATTATTTTCGGTTGCTTTAAAAGAGAAGTACGCGTTATTTCTTTAGACTGAGAGCCGTCTCTCCTCTTGCTCACGTTGACGTTGTGTGCGAACGTCGTTTAGACTCATTGTTATCGAGGCTAAGTTAATTTGAGTTTTAAGTGTTAAGTTTTATATATATTTAATTGACCACTCAATATAAGCACTCGCGATTTCATCGCAAAAAAAAAAAAAAAAAATTTTATTGAATTCTTTTTCCCGGAGCACAATAAATACACATCTGCATGCGACGACGGTGGTTAAGTGAGGGATTAGTTTCTAATCTCCAACTATACCTAACTAACTTATCTAATCTATATGTTTTCTGGCTTTCTTAACTACATATGTAGTTGACGAAGCCAGACTGCAATGATTTGTTATTTATACTCACACATACATGTAGGTTTACAATGTTTGATTAGTAGCACACACTTTTTTTTTATTATTTGCTTTCACCTTGCGTTCTCTGTATTTCGTTGGAGTCTAAGAATTATTTGGTTTGTTGTTTTCATTTTCCTCTTTCAGTCGAACATGGCTGAGGGAGAACATTTTGAGACATACCAAGAAGATTTAGGAGATGAAGGATTGATACCAGGGAGGGAAAGGGGCCGATTGAGCTTACAATAATGGGGAATCGTTCCGATGAGTCTATATGTAGACTTATCGGTTACTCCGTTCGGTAGTTTTTAACAGATCCAACTAGATCCTATTCAAGAGCAATACAGCCTGGAGATCGCCGAATCTCACTAAATTTAGAATCGCAAGGACTGGCTTTATTCGCGGAATCGATGAAGACCTTCGGGATGCAGCTTCGACAACGTCGTCAATGGGTTCTGGCGTGCCGCTGAGGCATTCAAAAGGCAACAAAAAATCGGGCCAAATAGATTTCCACAAGTAGAGGCAGGTCGGATCCGATCAAGGCAAAATCATGCACAGGAAGCCGAAGGGCCGATAGAAATGGTCAGGACTACCCAGCGAGGAGTTCCTGGCAGAACTTTGGGAATATCGTCGCTCAGAATTCCACGTTTTTGTCACATATGCGTCCAAGTTATCCAGCTCATGATCCCAGCCTCTTTACCCAATTTATAAACAGACTCTTCATATACAATTCTTAGCTGAGAACGCTTTCCAGCTCGAGCGCCCAGCCGCCTTACCCAAGTCGTAAACAATTTCTTATAAACAATTCTTAGCTGGGATCCCCTTACTCAGCGTTCCCACAGAATCCCAATTAGCTCCCCCACTTCAATCGAAGTTCATTATTAAGATTCAATTGCGCCGCAGTCCTCCTAACATAAGCTAAGCTGGGTCCAGCTGTAAACACAAGCATCCGGTCAACACCCGGCGAGCCCCAAAACTGCAGCGTAATCCGTTTGGCAATTGAGCAGAGAATTAGATCATCCGGTTTCCCGACTCTCTTGAGTCCAACCCTTGTCCAACTCTTAATGAGTTCCCCAATTCTCTTAAACCGAGGTTTGTTTATCAGATAATCGGCCCTTGGCCAGGAGTCCGTTTTTGCATCCGAGAAGATCGGTTGTACAAGAAGTTAATTGTGAACCGCCAAGAATAAAAGTCGATACTAAGGAAATGTTGTGAAGTTTAAGCTTAGTGAATAAAAAAAAAAAAATCTTTTTAAATAATTCACGAGTGAAGTTATTAATTGGAGCCCAACGTGGGGCGACTCCTAATTTGTTCTAAATAAAGCTTTAAAATAAATAACCAACGGTTTTAAAGTGAAAAGGAACTTGCGTGGTCTAATATAAACCCAACCGACAAAAAAGTTTGTGTTAAAAATAAAAGGAGGAAATTATTAAATGAAATAATCCCCTTTTACTTACAGCAATCTGCTAATTAGTAATTTTTATATTCTATTTAAGTACTATAAGCAGAAAAAATTTAAATAAAATCAAACAAGGTGGAAGACCTCATTAACGATTTTGAAAGAATTCTCACCATGCCCCTACCACAACCTGCAATGGCTTCTAGCAGCCAAGCTAATAACCAAGTGAGCGAATTAATTGCACATATTGTAAATAATGAATTGAATCCCTTAAGGAATGAGATCGTGAGTTTAAAAGCACAACTAAATGAAAATATAAAAAAGGTTGAAGATTTTCAAGTAGAAGTCATTGACCCAAATATTAAATGTGAAACTTCCTTTGAAATTATCAAATCAGTCAGAGAATTTAAAGGAGAAGAAGACAAATATGTGAGTTGGAGGGAATCAGCAGAAATAGCCATGGGACAATATGCTAGAGGTAGCGAAAGGTTCTTTTCGCATTATCAATCTTGAGGAACAAAATAACTGGCACAGCAAATGATGCCCTAACACACAATGGAACGGTACTTAATTTTGACGCCATAATGGCAAGGTTGGACTTTGTGTTTAGCGACAAACGTCCAATCCATATAATTGAGCAAGACTTAGGAGTACTAAGTCAAGGGAAACTGTCCATAATGGAATATTATGGGTTAGTTAATAAAAAACTAACTGTTTGTGCCTAACCGAAGTAGACACTTCCGGGTCACACCGCGGGACAAGGGGTAATGAGCACTTGTCGCTGGCACGGGGACGCTATGATGGCAGGACGATCGCGTCGCGGCAATGGTAACGATGGTTACTGCGATGCCGGACCACGGGCGATGCTGGAGCTGCGCTGAGGGTGAGCTAACGTGGTTAGCTGCTAGTTGAGATAGTGTATTACGAGCCCTATTCCCAGTTGTAGGAAGTAGAACCGCGGAGTTAAGAGGTGTGTTGATAACTGATTTATTCTTCATTTGGTACATGTTTATATACTACTTGGAAGACGAAAGTTTAGTGTAATGATTAGTGAAGTGCGCTATATTCTAAAGTAGGTAGGTAGGTCAGGGAGTTTTGATTATGGTAGCAGTTTGTGTAGTTGGCTCGGCAGACACTGCAAAATGTGCTGACTGCAGTGGCCGGTCAGTGTGCCGTTGAGTCGGTGAGACGGTGAGTTAGTGAGACATATAATATGCTGATCAGCCATTCTCATATGCAGTGGGTGCTACTGAGCGCCTGGTACTGTTCCCAACTTGGCTACTGCTTGATTTGTTGGGTGTGGTCGTGCTGAGTACCTTTGGGTACGAACACTAACTCTTCTAATAAATAAAACCATTATGACTTACGGCAGAAATAAGCCTTTAACTGCTGAAATGAACGAAAAACACAAAAAGACAGCTCTAAGAGAATTCAGAACTGGCCTCAACGGCCATATCTCAGACGTCATATTTTCTATGAATACGCCAGACTTACCGAACGCTATGGTAATAGTACAAGAACAATGCAATGGATGATATTTTGAGAGAACAAGTAGGTAAAACATGTCACGTATATATGGATGACATTATTATATTTTCTTAAACAATAGAACAACATTACAAAGACTTAATCGTCATAATTAATATATTGCTGAAAGCAAATATGAAAATTTCAATTGAAAAATCAAAGTTCTTCAAATTAGAAACCACATTTCTTGGCTACGTTGTTTCCCACAATGTAATCAAAGCAGATCCCGAAAAAATATCTACAATATTAAAGTATCCAATTCCAAAAAACATTTGAGAGCTTAGAAGCTTCCTAGGCCTTACCGGCTATTACAGAAAATTTGTACAAAGCTACGCTAAAATTGCAAAACCGCTAACAAAGTATTTGGAAGGTCAAAATGGTAAAGTATCTAAAAAATGTCCCGTAAAACTTCCATACAGTTGGACGATTCAGCTCCAAGAGCTTTTAACGAGCTCAAAGATAATTTAATTGCACAAATCGAATTGGTACAACCTGATTATAATAAAAAATTCACTTTAACGACCGATGGTCCGATTGGGCATTTAAAAATTTGCGAAACTATTTATACGGCGTTAGCAACATAGAAATCTATACAGATCACCAACCACTGTCTTTCTCGATCTCTCAAAAAATCCAAACATCGAGATGAAAAGATGGTACCCATTCATTGAAAGTTACTCTCCCAAAATAATTTATAAACCAGGATCTACCAACATAGTTGCTGACGCCCTATCAAGAATTCAAATTAACAACCTAACGGACAGTAACGAGTCGGTCTCAGATCAAAACACTTAGCATTCTGCAGAGAGTAGTTTTGAGAATGTTATACAAGAAACACGCAAACCCTTAAACCAGTTTAAGCTACAATTGCTAATAGCAACGGGGAGGTATACCTCCCTAATACATGAGATGGTCAATATATTCGGAAATACCAGACACATAATAGAATTTGATACCCCGGAAAATTTGGTATCAATCTTAAGGGAATATATCCCTCCTAACATAACAATAGGTATTCACTGTACTTTAGAAGACTTATACAAAATTCAAAATCCACTTTAAGAAAATTTCACGAATAAATTCCTATATACAAAAATATTCGTCCAAGATGTAGAAAGCCCTGAAGACAGAGCATTAATAATAGAAGAAACTCATTGTAGAGCACACAGGGGACTGAATGAAAATAACAAGTAAATTAACAGACTATACTATTGGCCAAATTTGAACAAAAATCTCCAGGAGTACATAAAGAACTGTACAATTTGTAATAGCAACAAATATAATAGACACCCTCTACTAATTCCTATTGGACAAGCACCCATCCCAAATAAAGAAGGAGAAAATTTGCATATCGACATTTTTTACGCTCAGAACTTAATGTTCATTACTTGTATTGATTCATATTCAAAATACTTAGTTGTAAAGGAGATTCAAAATAAACTCAACATAGAAACCAAAATTTTAGAAATTTTGCAACATTTTCCACTTGCTAAAACTTTAATGATGGATAACGAGCCTAGTTTTTCATCAACACAATTTAAATCCTTCGCACAAAGATGCGGTATTAATTTATATTTCGCAGATCCTCGCCATAGTACGTCCAATGGACAAATAGAAAGGGCTCGTTAACCCTTACTGAAATTGCTCGTTGCATCAAAGATGAACTTAACTTAGTTGATTATTCTGATGTTATAATTAGAGCAGCTCAGAAATATAACATGACTATACATTCCATTACCAACCAACGACCGTACGATATATTATACAATAAAATCGAACATGATACTGTTCCACAGTTATTAAAACAGGCACAAGAGAAAATGTTAAGTTCTCACAACAAAGGTAGAAAGGAAAAGGACTATCTCGTAGGGGAAGTCATTTGTGAGAAAAAACACGGGGAAAGGAATAAGCTTAACTCTAGATATAAAAAACAAGTAGTTAAGGAGAATTTACATAATAAGGTTATCATAAACAATAGAAATCGTACGATTCATAAAGATAACATCAAATCTTAAACACAGTTTGTCTTAAATTACAGAAAATGAATTCAATAATATTTGTATTATTGATAGTAGCGACCACCAATTCCGAAATAATGTATTACACGAACCATGATTTTTTCCTCTACAAGGATACAAAAGACATTCTTATTTATGATTCATACGCTGACCTATTTCATATAACTAATTTAAGTTTATATAAAGACATAATCAAACTCGAATCAACACACATAAACAAAAATAATAATTTACAGTGGGAAATTTCCTATGATTTTGATATTATTAAAATGCTCCTCTCACAAATTTTACCAAGTAGGGCAAAAAGAGGAATTAATGAAATAGGCACCCTTTGGAAATGGATAGCAGGGACTCCCGATCATGATGATTTGATAACGGTGCAAAATAAAATTGATAATTTAATCCAAAATAATAACAATCAATTTGTTATTAACTCTAAATTATTTAAAGAAATAAAAACCCTATCTGAGAATCTTCAAACAGTTATTTCAAATCCGTCTTCGCTTGCTCACTTACGATCTGATGAATTTAATGGATACAATTACATTAGCAAAAATAGATGTTTTCAACACTAAAATTCTGAACGCTGAATAAATCCAAGAAATATATAAACACGAACATAAACCTGTAGTAATTACTGACATATTAGGTATATCAAAATTTAAAATCGCCATACACCAAGAATTAAATGTAATATATATAAAATACTCCATCATAACAAACCGTTGCGAAGTGTATAACGCAAGATCCATCTCACACAATGATGGAAAACTATTAATTGATAATCTTGTCGCCAAATGTAACAATAGGTACTTTGTAATTTCTAATTTTAAGACAGAAATATTTAATAATTATGGCACTTGAAGCCCAGAAAGTACTTGTTTTACTAGGCTACTAAATGGAGAAAAATCCCTTTGTAATAAAATCAGGGAATATAATAAAAAAATTGATGTAATCCAAGAAGGAGCCATTTTTATAAATGGTTATAATACTGTTAATGATACTCATTTAAATGGGTCATTTTTAATTACTTTTAATAGTACTACTACAATATGCCCTACTCTAATCTGGACCATAAGATAATTTAATATATCACTGCTAAACAGTATAATGATTTTTTAGTATCCGAATAGCTTATGTCAAATGATTCGGAACTTTCATTCGATAACATTAACATATTAAACCCATTTACTCAAATTAAACAAACTCAAATCCCAATAACATTTATACTGATCATGTTAATTTTAATATATCTAATTATCACGCTTGTATTTAAATTCAAAAAATATCTAATATTCAAACCACGGCAAATTCATATTGAAAAAACCCCCGAAAATAATATTTCCGAAAATGAAAATACCACTGAGGATCAAATTATAGTCGAATTGACAAATCATCTAAATTCAGTTTATCCGCCACTTCCAATGAATCGGGACGATTCAATTTAGAAGGGGGAGAGTTATCCAGCTCATGATCCCAGCCTCTTTACCCAATTTATAAACAAACTCTTCTATAACAAGCACGTGCTTGGTGTCGTTGGGCCACTTGTTTGTACTGCTCGTAGTGCATCAACGTCCATCATATATATACAATTCTTAGCTGAGAACGCTTTCCAGCTCGAGTGCCCAGCCGCCTTACCCAAGTCGTAAACAATTTCTTATAAACAACTCTTAGCTGGGATCCCATTACTCAGCGTTCCCACAGAATCCCAATTAGCTCCCCCACTTCAATCGAAGTTCATTATTAAGATTCAATTGCGCCGCAGTCCTCCTAACATAAACTAAGCTGGTTCCAGCTAATGTAAACACAAGCATCCGGTCAACACCCGGCGAGCCCCAAAACTGCAGCGTAATCCGTTTGGCAATTGAGCAGAGAATTGGATCATCCTAATTCCCGACTCTCTTGAGTCCAACCCTTGTCCAACTCTTAATGAGTTCACCAATTCTCTTAAACCGAGATTTGTTTATCAGATAATCGGCCCTTGGCCAGGAGTCCGTTTTTGCATCCGAGAAGATCGGTTGTATAAGAAGTTAATTGTGAACCGCTAAGAATAAAAGTCGATACTAAGGAAATGTTGTGAAGTTTAAACTTAGTGAATAAAAAATAAAAATAAATTTTTTTAAATAATTCACGATTGAAGTTATTAATTTCCACATCGGAGGCCAAACTACGCAAGAAGTCCCAAAAACAATCAGGGACTAGAAAAGTACAACCAAGCTAGATCACAAAGCGCCGATCCAGGAGTCTCGTTTAGGAATGGTCATTGCAGGTCAGCCAGAGGTTCCAGATGAACGACCCGGAATCATCCCTCGTTGATATGCGCCGATGTGTTGCTTTAATTTCTCTGGCAGTCGCGGGGACATGAATGGCAAAGACGTCCTCTTTAGGGCAGAGCATTTGCAAGAACAGTATGCAATGTCTTGGTCGGAGCTGATGAGAGACTCATCGACTCCTTACTGAGAATACGTCAGAATGGTACTGGTTGTTAATCCGTACCAGGCCGCAAAGTCTTGGGTAGAGCTGAGGCAGGCCATGGAGCGTCGTTTCAGCGACAAACGGAGCGACTATGACCGTATACAGGACATTGCCGAGCGGAAGCAGATACACAGGGTCAGCGGGCAATCCGTGTTCCATGAGAGAGTCCGCGGAGATAGAAAAACGCCATCCAGAAACGAACGATTCAGGCCAGAATAATTCAAGCAACAAAGTTTACATGTCCCTACAGGAGAGAGTACGGCGAAATAAGGAGGTACGGGTGAGAATCAGCTGGCGGGGATGAGGGTCATCACAATGAGGGTCAAGAAGGCCAGAGAGCGGCTTAAAAAGCGTTAACAGGACAGGCGGAAACTACAGCAAATAGTGACAGCAACCGGATCGCAGGATAATGGTAAGAAAGATCCTCGTCCATATGCGGTAGCCTAAGTAGCGGGATTGCCGTGAGAGGATTGCTGGAATCGAGAGCATAACTGAGTGTGCTGGGGAAAGGATGTAGAGTGCTGGTCAATAAATTGCACATTCGACGCAAATGTCAGAACAGCAAACGGGTTGACGCAGAAAATCCTTGGAAGAATCACGGTGCCTCTTACGTTCAAAAACACCACCGTGGACATGGATCTATTTATTTGTCTTACATTGGAACAAGAACTATACCTGGGAGTAGACTTTTGGCAAAGCTTCGGCGTAGCGCCAAGAATTTTTGCACTCAAAGAGGTCTTAACCGCTCCGAAAGTTAAGAAGCCGCCGGAGAATAATTGCAGAATAACAACAGCAATTGGAGATGGTGCGAAATCCCTTTCTGTCGTTTGAGGAGCATGGAAAAAATGAAAAAGAACCGCGCAAAAAAGTATAGAGGCAATCTTAAGCAGGATTCAGTCGACAAAATGTATATCTAGCGCCGACCTGAATCATGCTTTCTGGCAGCCGGAGATATACCCTTTACAGTGCCAGGACGCCATCTGTATCACTTTGTCGCGATGCCTTTTGGTCTCACTAATGCCGCTCAGCCCCTTTGTCGGCTGATGGACAAGGTGATACCCCAAACCTCAGAGAGAAGGTGTTCCTATATTTGGATGACTTGTTGATAGTTTCTCCAAGTTTTGAGGAGCACTTGGAAGAAAGTCTCTCAATGCATGAAGGAAGCAGGTTTGACCATCGACCTCAAGAAGACGCACTTTTGCTTTAAGGAGCCGCGGTATTTGGGCTTCGTTATTGGCGGAGGAGTTCTGAAAACTTATCCTGGCAAGGTGAAGGGCCATCAAAAACATGCCGATTTCAAGGAGTGCCAATAAAATGAGACGATCCCTTGGAAAAGCCGGGTGGTATCGGAGGTTTGTCCAAAACTTCGCAGTAGTGGCAGCCACTGACAGACACACTTAAAAAGGGAAAAAGTTTAAGATGACCAGGAGTCCAAGGAAGCTGTGAGGCGGCTGCAGGAAGCGCTCATAACTACGCCTGTTTTGCGACATCTGCGTTGCGCAGGAATCTCAGCAATCTGCATGCCTAATCCTAGTATTGTAGCTCTTATAGTTTCCGAGATATCAGCGTTAATACGGACAGGCGGACAGACGGGCATGGCTAAATCGACTCGGCTAGTGATCCTGATCAAGAATATATATACTTTATGCGGTCGGAAACGTTTCCGTCTGCCTGTTACATACTTTCCGATTAATCTAGTACGAGTATACCCTGCTTTATCTACGAGTAACGGGTATAAAAACCTTCATACCCTTTAAAATGCTTGTCATCATACCCTTCATGGTACTGTTGAAAATTGGATGGCAACACTTTCATAAGGCGCAAAAGATAAAGCGCAAAGTAACAAGAAGTTTTATCAACAGTTATACTAGATTTGTCGGAGAGCATGTAACAAGTAGAAGGAAGCGTTTCCGACCCTATAAAGTATATATATTCTTGATCAGGATCAGTAGCCGAGTGGATCTAGCCATGCTCGTCTGTCCGTCTGTCTTTCCGTCCGTATGAACGCTGAGATCTCGGAATCTATAAAAGCTAAATGGTTGGGATTTGGTTAGGATTCTTGAGGTTCTGGGATAGCACAAGTT
This sequence comes from Drosophila suzukii, assembly GCF_043229965.1. Taxonomy (NCBI): domain Eukaryota; kingdom Metazoa; phylum Arthropoda; class Insecta; order Diptera; family Drosophilidae; genus Drosophila; species Drosophila suzukii. Next base: position 27,276,478 of record NC_092082.1, on the reverse strand, counting down.
TATTTAATGTTAGCTCGACGAGACAGCAGCCTTGGTGTTGTAAGTTGGGGTGAAGTAGCAGAGCATAAAAGTATTTAAAGCGGAATGTGATCATAACTACGTTCATTTGATTCATGTACAGTCAGAAAGTTGGACGAGATAGCCCTATAAATAACAAAATCAATTGCCAGAGGAGCCTCAGATGCCTCAGAAGGCGGGGAGGGTGTAGCCGGTCCCCAAGGACTCTGAGCAGAAAGAGGCAGGTACAAATTTAAGTGATTGTTGTTTTTTGGTTGTTCCAGGTTTGCGACGAGCAATTGCTTACTGCTGCACTGTGGCTGGAACCGTAATTAATGCACTTAAGTTGATTCTGAGACCTATCGGGGCAAACAGGGCTTCGAGATTCATAATTACCACCGCAATTAGCGCATTTGGGAGGCAAGAACAGTATGTTTTTGTGTGTCCAATATCCTGGCCATTACAACACCTAACAACTTAATCTCGGCGTTCAGGAGGGACTATAGTAATTGACTGATATTCCAACGACTTAATGTCGTAGTCTTCAACATTATTTGGCGACGACTCTAGCTTAACAAAGGGAGCTTTAGACATTGCGGGCAACATGACCAGCGGCGCCTAGATCATCCTTAATATCTTTAGGATGAACGTAGGCCTTTGACTACGATCCCGAAAGATCGAGCACTTTTTAATTGCCAAGAGTTAAACGTTATATTAATCTTCACAAGAGATGTTGAACTATCTTGTATGTATTACCATCGAAAGGAGATTCATTAACTATAGCAGGTACAGATATCTTAAAGTATATATTGGTTGTAGCAGCCTTAAACAGATTCATAAGTTGTTTGACATCAGTAACACCCTTTTTCACCCTGACATCAGTAACACAAAGGGTGGAAGACGGGTACTTTAGTCAAAGAAGTAGCAGTATCAGAAATTTCCTTAGAAATTTGGAAATTCCACCTCTATTGATAGATGTTATTGTACGATTACAAGTCACAGAGGCTGATGGGAGTTAGAGAGCTCCGGTGGAGGAGACTGGGTATCCATATGATCATTAGGGAGTGGGTTATCAATATCATCATCAGATAAGAGGGCTAAGCCATGAAATAAATATTTTGGACAAAGAGAATCTGACTCCTCAGATCCAAATAGTTCCGAATTAACCTTGCGATGAAGATTACGAAGTCGCTTAACAATTTGTTCAAACATGGGATCAGTCCAAGCATCCTAGCCGTAGTCAGCATCAAGCACGCTTCTCTTTCTTATGCTTTTGACAGACTGTCAAGGCAACTAGTTGAATGGGGTCACCATTACACCACTCCTTAATGACACTGTCATTTGAATTCTCAATTTTAAATAGATTGGAAAACGAACAACCATCGCAGTTATCAACAGCCAATGCAGGCAAGGTCGGCAAACACGATGCGTTAAAAAAGTCCAACTATAAAAGCACAAAAACTAACAAAAAGTGTGATATTTTGTATGGAAAAAGAGAAAAAGGGTTTTTACAATATTATTGGAAAGAATTCTGAGAAAGTGTAAGCGCAATTTTCGTGTTGATTATCAATATCTATCTTCATGCCAAAAATTGTTCAAATCGGACCACTAAAGTTATATGCAAATAAAGAAGTCGACGCTAAACAGTGTAAAAGTGGTATACTAGATTAGTCGGAAGGTATGTAGCAGGTTGAAGGAAGCGTTTCCGACCCCATAAAGTATGTATATTTTTCTTCTATCTAGCGTTGTCCGTTTGAGATCTCGAAAACTATAAGAGCTTGAGTGTTGGGACCTGATATGCAGCTTCTTGGGGTTCCTGCGCAGCGCAAGTTTGTTTTGTCAGTTTGGTGCCACGCCCACTCTAACGCCCACAAGCGACTATAACACTAAAACCCATCTAGCACCCACAACTTTTTTTAATATTTTGTATAAACTTAAATACTTATTATTAATACCTACCTACATGCCAAAGATTTTTGAATTTGGACTGTCTTGCATCATATGGAGTTGCCTTTTTAACGACTACCCCACACGCGTAAGTCCGAAGAGAGGGTGAACTTTAAGGGCGGCGTGCGCCTGGTGTGCGTGCGGCGTGAGATCGGGGCGATCGCTCGGGGCGATCGTTTTATTCAGTTAACAATTCAAATCAGCCTCATACATTTCAAACTAACTTAATCTTACCGCAGTGTGCCCTCCTACGATTCACAAGACAATGAGAAGCACATTTTATGGCGGCATCCATTAGACCGATATTAGTAGGCCCGCACTTCAAGGGCCAAGAAATCCATACGAGATCGGATAAATTAACAAATACTAGATTTTCCTTACAATACTTAGTCTACCTATCGATTACAATGTTCGACCGTCGACATCCCCGACCCCGTGAAGAACCGCTTCACTCAAATCCAAAACTGCAAGTTTTGAGACGGGCCGTAACGCGAGTTGACCACATTCTCCGCCTCGATCAGGAAACTCTCCAACACATGATCCCTCGGCGCGACTTCCTTCAGAGTATGGCGCAGCACTCGTTTGACGCACTGCACCATCCTCTCCCATACTCCGCCCGCAGACGGGTTCGATGGGCAATTGAAATCCCATTCAATGCTTCTGCTGGACAACTCACTCTGTATCCTCTCCGTCTCGAACACGTCTCCAAATCACTTGGCCTCCCTGTCAGCTCCCACGAAGTTCTTGCCGTTATCACTCCGCAGTCTATGTACTGGTCCTCTACGGCAGACGAAGTTCCTGATCGCTATTATGCAGGAATCCGTCGACAGGTCATGCGCCAGCTCCAGATGAATCGCCCTTGTCGTCAAGCACGTGAACAAGGCGACCCAACGCTTCTCTCTGTGACGGGATACAGTCACCAGCAGTGGCCCAAAGTAGTCCAATCCGGTGTACTTGAATGGCCATCCACCCGCTTCCAGTCGATCCTCTGGTAGGGGTCCCATTATCGGCGGCATCGGCCGCGTTCGCTGCAATTTGCACTCGTTGCACGACGAGATTACTTCCTTCAGCACTCGTCTCATCTTCGTGACCCAGAATCTCGTCCGAATCTGAGCAATTGTCGCATCCACGTTTTGATGCTTCATCTGGGCATGAAACTGCCTCACAACCAATTCCGTAAGACTGTGCTTGTGTGACAGTATTACGGGCCTCCTCGCACTGTACGGCATGCACAGCGCGGCATCAACTCTGCCATAAACTCGCAGAACTCCGTGTTCATCCACGTAAGGCGCCAGACCTCGAATCTCACTCGAGCTGGCGACGTCCTTTCCGTATTCCGCCGACCTCATCTCGTCGGGGAACGATTCCAACTGGGCCTGTCTGACTAACAGGTTCTCCACGGCCTCACACTCCGATGCAGTGAGTCCGTACCTCTCGATCTCGCTTCTCTGCTTGCGACACCAACGCGCAAACCTCAAAACCCAGGCAGTGGTCCTCACCAGGCGACTGAAGCTCGAGAGTCTCTGGAACGGAATGGAGAGTTCATTGGCAGCCACCAGTGCAAACTCACTAGGCATCTCCTCTTCATCAGGCGCATCTGGAACACGCTTAGTTCCCTCCTCAGGCGCCGGCCAGCCGCTCGCTGGCTGCCTCAAAAATGCGGGTCCGCTTAGCCAACGTGACTCCGGGCTAAGGTCCGCTGCGTTGTCAGCTGTAGGTACCCATCTCCACTGGGAAACCTTCGACGACCAAAATCTCCGCCAATCGGTTGCCAACAAACTGCTTGTACCGGCGGTGGGCGCTGCCGATCCATCTCAGCACCGTTTTTGAGTCCGTCCACAACACCGTCTCGCTGGTGTCCACACTGTGCTCCTCCTTGACAGTGTTCATCAGTCTGGTTCCAAGAACCGCTGCCTGCAGCTCCAACCTTGGGATCGACATCGTTCTCATCGGCGCGCACTTCGTCTTTGCGCACACGAAGCTAACCAGCACGTTGTCATCCTCGTACGTGACCCTCCAATAGGCCACCGCCGCGTATGCAGATTGACTTGCATCCACGAACACGTGCAACTCGACGGTCCGAACTGCTCCATGCCCGAAATAGTTACGAGGGCATCGGAACTGTCCCACGGCGTCCATCTCCCTGCGCCAGGCCGCAAAGGCTTTGCCTACCTCCTCCGGTAGTGGTTCGTCCCACTGGATCTTCTGCCTCCAGATCTCTCTCAACAACAGCTTCGCTGTAATCATCAGGCAGCACAGGAATCCCAATGGGTCGAACGTTGACATCAGCAGGCTCAAATACTCCCTCTTTGTAGGGACTCGATCTCCACTTAGAACGCTACTTGGCACTCGGTGATACTCCACGTTGAATCTGAAGTCGTCCGTGGCTACCTGCCAGCGCATTCCAAGGATCTTCTGCTCAGCCTCACCCCATCCGATGCTCTTGACTTGCCCAGGTGGTCCCAACGCCGCTTCCACGATGGATGAGCTGTATGAAAACTGGCATAACTCGAATCCAGCCTCCGCATGTATCTCCTTCACTCGGGTAGATACACTTATAGCTTCGCTCTCTGTAGCGAAACTGTCCACATAGTCATCGATGTAGTGGTAGTCGATGATGGCCTTGACTGCCCTCGGGTCCGAATCCCGAAACTTCAGAGCATTCACCGTCTTTACGTAATGCGCAGCGCTCGGCGAGCAGGCTGATCCAAACGTGATTACGTTCATCTCGTACACATCCGGGTCTCGATCGTCGTTGCCATCTCTCCAAAGGAATCGTTGGGAACATCGATCCTCGGGTCGGATCAGCACTTGGTGGAACATCTCCTTGATGTCACCGCAGACTCCGACTGCTCCTTGAGGTCCTTTGGATACGTAATCCTTGATGATACGATCGTATTCCAGCGCCAACTGCCCGTTGCGCTTCAACTTCTTCTCCACATTGATCAGCCGCCTGTGCGCCATTTCGTAACTCCGTGGCAGCACAGCGTAGTCGTCCTTCCAGAGTAATCCCGTCTGGTAGTGACGCCCCACTTTCACCGTGGTGTCTTCGAGGATCCTTTGTACCCATGCGTCATCGCTGCCTGAGACCTGTGACGCGAGCTTCACACCAAAGCTTTCCATCTCGAAGTAGTCCTACACCATCTTTTCCATCGTATCATCCATTGACACGGCTAGAAGGCAGGACCTCGGTGACGGCGTAGTCGATTGCCCACTTACCGGCCCAAACACAACCCATCCAAGCTCGGTTGCGGCCGCATACGGTCCCTCTCTGGCAAACCGCCTCGTCCTAAGTGGCAATCCCAAATGTCCATGGTCCAGTCCGATGAGCAACTTAGGCACCACGTTGATGTAGGGCTTCATCGGCAGACGCGCATCCTTATGCACGCCCTGGACATCTCGTCGACCTAACGTCTGCATCGGCAGACTCAGGCTCGAAACGGAGTACACGTTCCTCAAAGCATGGCGAGTGGGCTTCCCAGCTCCACTTATCTCTAGGCTCACCACGTTGCTGGGCTCTCTGCTGGCCCTTCCTCCAAATCATTGTATATTCAGCTGTCAATGTTCGCCTCGCACTCCCAGATCCCTCCGTAGCTCGTCATCTATCATCGTGACGGAGGATCCTTCATCCAAGAGCGCGTATGTGTCCACCTGGCGACCAGCTCCGTACAGCGTTACTGGCAGTATACGGAACAAAAGTCGGCCTCCCTCGGCGTCAACGCAGTTTAAGTTCCTCTGCACGGGCGCCTCCACTGGCTGCGGGGCCCTTCTCTCCAGGCTGTTTCTGGGGACAGCCGACTGCGGGCTCCCCTTGTGGTCCCTGTAACCACCTCGTGGCGAAGACCTCCTGTCCGGGCCGCGTCTGGAAATTGCTGACTGCTGGTTTCCTCCGTTGTGGCTCCTGAAGCCACCTCGCTGCGCCGGCCATCTTCGCTCCTCGTCCGCGCCATGTAGCACACGGTGATGCAATCTGCGGCATCCGTTGATCCGTTCTGGTCCTATGTCCACTACGTAAGCATGTGAAGCAGAGCCGATGCCTCCTCTCCATGCTCCACCTACCCGGTGGCGAAGCTCCAATGAACTCCCTGCAGCTCGTCGCAGCATGTTGCCCTCCACAAATTGGACAACCTCCATGCCGATCATCCTGTTGATCGTCTCCGTTCTGGTCCACGCTCTCATGCAGAACTCGACGCCTCGGCTCCTTTCCCTCGACGTCCAAAACCGTACACACGACGTTTGCGTACTCCTGCAGCCACGCGCTGAAGTGCGCTACAGTGGGAAAGGGCTCGATCGATGCAGCGTGCCTGGCCCAGTCTACTCGCTTGCTCGTAGGAAGCTTCGCCCCAAGCTCCTCCATTAGCGTTGGGTTCCGCAGGTGCTGCTCCGCCTTCGCTGACTGCAAGAAGGCCGTGAGGTTACTCACTCGGGTTGCGAAGGGAACGTTCCTCGCCAGGTGCTGCTCCGAAATCGGCGGCACCTGGCTGCGTATAAGCTGCTCCGGTCGGCCGAGCCTAAAGCGCAGCTGCTCCATCACGGCGCTGACGTTCCCAGGGTGAATCAGCAGCGACTTCACTGTCTCGCGTGCTTCATCCTTCAGCGCCTTCAACAACCTCTGGTTGTTCTCCAAGTCTGTGCAGTTGTATGCTTGGGTCGTCTCCACAAACGCACAGTTAAAGATCGGCCACTCCTCGGGCTGCCCTCCAAATACAGGCAAGTCCGGAAGCCTCCTTGGCCCATACACTCTTTGGCAATCATTCGGCGTCATCGAGGCGTAGGACCCGAAAAATGGCGATGCTGTTGCCACGTAGTGGGTGCTCCCGCCCGGTAGCACGAATCCATGCGCTGTCTGCGCAACACTTGTAGCACACAGTGGCTCCACAAAATGATTGCAAGTCGTTAGCAATGGCGGTCCACTCCAAGATGGCGGCAGCGTGCAGGCCGCACTGTTCGCACCGACACCGCTATGTGAGGCCGGCCCAACCCCGTTAGTTGAGGCCTCACTGTTAGATGTGGCTAATGGCGGTCCGCTCCAAGATGGCGGCCGCCCCGACGCTCCACTGTTGCCGCCATCTGCGCTTGGGCCAACTGCGATTGGCGCGCAATTGGCGGTGCTCACACTGTTCGGGGCTTTAGCCTGCTTCAGCTCCTCCTCCAACGCCACAATCCGACGTGAGGAGCTGGCTCATCTCCGACTCCGCAGCTGTGACAGCAGTACTCCTCGGTTGGGACGATACTGTAGTCACCGTAGTGGCTGGGCTAGAAATGGCCGCCGCCGAGGTTATGTTCACTCGCGGCCGGTTTTCTGCTACACTACTCACTGGCTGCTGATCCGCTCGCGTTGCTGTAGGGGTGGCTTCCCCTCCTCTCAGCCGCGAACTCCTATTGGGGGAATGCTGCATCCTAACATGTCCAATTACGGCGCTGCCTCAGCGCTCTCCAAAATGGTGGCACCTGTGCCTTCTGGCCGCTGGCTGCGGCCGGCGATGCTTGACGCTCCTTGCGTCTTCTGGCCCGCTGACTGCGCACCGTGCTTGGCGCTCCTTGCGCCTCCTGACCGCTGATTGCGGTCTCCTTAACTGACGCTACCTGCGTCTCCCTATCGCTGACTGCGACTCCGTCCGTACCCAGTGTTCGGCGCTGTCTGCGCCCCTTTATGTCGCTGTTTGCGACTCCTTTACTGGTACGGGAAGTGCTCCTAGCAACTCTCTAGCTGGTCGTCAAGCCGTCCTCCAGCGCAAGTTGCCCTTACAGTCTCCCTAGGACTGCCAATAAAAGGAGTTGTCTTGCATCATATGGAGTTGCCTTTTTAACGACTACTACTACGCCACCAAGCCGCTAGGGGAGCTATAGGCTAGTTGGCGCTCTGGGCCAAGTGGCGGTATATATGAAGAAGATAGGTGGCGCTAGAGGCTGGGTGCGTAAATGAAAAGAACAGAGTTGCTTTAGACACGTTGCATATAGACACCAAGGTTGTAAACATGCGTTATCCTGTCCAACTTATTACTACTTAGAGTATAATCGGTGTAGTAGGGGTGCACACGAAAAAGGTCAATACTTTGCACTTATGCTTGAAATGCATCAAGATCAGAATGTGAAGATAGGATCTACGCGGGCTCATTATATTGCTTGCACAGTTTAGCATACATAAGTACACGTGACTTTGTTAGGACTAGGACAATCATTGATAAATAATTTAAAATTGTATTGGTCCAATTTTAGAATAAGAAGCGAATGATTTACAGAGTAAACTCTGAACTGAAATCAGTTTAAGCCAAGTCAGTCCAAAATTTTTTTTTAAGTCCATTTGTCCTAAATTAAGTAAACTCCAAAAGGTTCGTTGTCCTTGACCTACGTTTTATCGTCATTGACGACGATTGCGTCGCCACACGGTTAACTATGGTTAGTACGGTGCCGGACCGCAGGCGATAAAGGAACTGTGCTGGTATGGGTTAACGAGAGTCAACCGATGAAAGAAGTAATGAGTCAAGTGGGACTTAGGTTTGTAACTAAATTTATTGAGCTGTTGATCAGAGCTTAAATACTATTCTGACCCGGAAATTGAGTGTATAAAAAAATCTGCTGTGTAGTGCATCTGTGTTGGACTGCTCCTCTATTTGGGTTGACCTGGTTGTAGATTCTTGACCGTTGCTCGGTCGTCCAGGCTGCAATGTCAGCAGTATGCCACTTGTTGGGCTGTTACGCTGAGTCTTGACTGACCGTCCCAAGCTTGCAGCGTCGGCACTATATTGTGCTGCTACTGTGCGCCTGATCGCTGGTCCGTATAAGTTGCATTGATCGTATGTCTCGCTAGTTGATAACTTACAATTCCGTCGTGTTGGGCGTCGCGAGCGTTTGACCCGTGCTGAGGAACCATGCTAGACCGAACCGACTAACCTTGGGTACGAACAATCCTATTTAGTACTTCAGATGCTAATTCAGAGTCAACGGCAATCAATACTCCACATCTACGTCGGGTCGGACAAACAAGCCTATAAATTGTGTACTTACTTGAAACATCTTCGGAATAAGAATATCAGTGAAGAAAAACAGTCAGCTAACTTAGTAAGCCTCTTGTATTCTGATAGGAAAGCAGTAGTAAAGAATCTAGTTGTTTGGGATAAAAGAAGATGTTGACGGCGCTGTGGACGACTCATTAGAGGGAATTCCAATTTCATTTAACCATTCACCATTCTTGAGGTGTCTGAAATCTATTACTGTGCTGTAGACCCCATATCACCAGAGGGAGTTTCACTGGCGACAACCGTGGGCTGCCTATCGACTGCGATGTTTTTGCGCTTAGGGAAGACAGGCTCAGATAGCATGAGGCTATTACTATTACGCTCTTAGTAAGCCGCTTTTAAGAGATTGAATGGTCTTCATATGCTTTAACGAACTGATTTTTGTGGTATGCTCGCTACGAGATTCGTGCGGCTAGCACAGTATATTGTGTGTTCGTCCCACCAAATTTATATTAACGTGACCGCCCAGTAGCTCAGTGAGAAAGCACAGAACTCACGGGTTCGTATTGGGTTTATTGCGGGCATATATTACAAATGTCTTGGTAGCTTGGTTGGCCATGACTCGTCGCTCCTGACCTTCGGTATTTCCGACGGTCATGATTGACTCGACGACCTCTCGCCTTGATGACTCGGTGCTCCAGACCTGTAGCTCCCTGAAGATCCTCGCAGCTCCCTGAAGACGCTCGCTCGCTGCTCCCTCCTCACGCGTGACTTGGTGACTGCTGGTAACGACTCGGACTCACGAGGGGGGACATCAATCATCACAGTAGTAGCGCATGCTACTCTTCTTGTAAATTGCGTCCCGTACCAGGCTCGAAAAATCAAGGCACCTTGATTGGTAAATATTTTTGCATGTATGGCACGAAATAGTATTTGGTTTCTCGTATGTGGTTGGTGACCATACATTTGAGGATGCGAAACGCCTTCTATCGTTCCAGAGGTCCTGCCTGGTTAGATGGTGTCCTCTTGATCTCCTTGGCTCTGGTGCTTACCACAAGATCAGCCTTGGCACGCCCCATGTTGGATGGGCTGGTTAGCCGCTCCTACGTTGGTGGGAGGTTTGGGATTGGTCATTGTAGTGTTTAGGGGCTACTCGGCTTGTTCAGTGGTCTTGGCAGGTGTTGAAGTTACCTGGACTAGGGCTTTAGGTGAGAGTCGGACTCAAGATTTAATAATACCCGTTACTCATAGAGTAAAAAGGTATACTAGATTCGTCGGAAAGTATGTAACAGGCAGAAGTAAGAGTTTCCGTATAAAGTATATATGTTCTTGATCAGGATAACTAGCCGAGTCGATCTAGCCATGTCCGTTTGTCCGTCTGTCTGACCGTCCGTATGAACGCTGAGATCTCGTTGAAATTTAATAATTAATTAATTAATTATTTAATTGCTGAGCTTCTTGCGCAGGGTGCCAAGCCCACTGTAACGCCCACAAACAGCCCAAAACAGTGGCTCCAACAGTTTTAATGCTAGAAAAAAATTGTAACTGTGTAACGAACTGATTTTGTGTGTCTGCTCGCTACGAGATTCGTGCGGCTAGCTCAGAAGATTGTGCGTTCGTCCAACCAAATTTATATGACGTGATTGCCCGTAGATCAGTGAGAAAACAAAGGGTTCAAATGGTAACAGTGGGATTTATTCTCGTGGTATTAGTACAGCGGGTGTGTGTCTGGGCTGGCTTCGGTATCTCTTGGCTCTGGTTCCGCCGGCTGCTGGCGCTCCTCTTTCTGGCTCCTCGACGCGTTGACTCGTCCTCCTCTGGATCCTGGGTCTCGGGACGCTCGTAGTGGCCGCCTCTGCTTGCTTGCCGACGCGTTGCCTCGGGGTCGCTTGTTGCGCCTTAGACCCGCAGAGAGTTCGGCCTTGTGGGCTTAGGGAAGCGTCACCGTTCTCAGACTAGGCTGAACAAGCCTTGCTCTCCAGGCTGACGCCTTTCGAGGCAATACCTGTCCCTTGCTCTGTCCCGGACGGTCCCGCTAGGTTCTTGCTCAGTTCGCGCTGACAGTCAAGGCTGCCGCCCGGAGGCTGTCTAGCGGTTCACTTCGCTTTACGCCTAGCGCAGACGAACGTTCCACCCGGCTTCACCCTAATGCGTGACGTCCGCGACGCTCCTGCGCTCCCCAATGAGCTCCGCGCGGCGATGGTAACGTGGCTGCCGGAAATGTCTGCTGGCGTCGCTGTCGATGTCCTCTGCGCTGTCTTCTGACCAGTATCTCGTTGTTCTGGCGCTCGGGGAGCTGGGCGGTTGCTGCTCGGGAACTTCGCCGGTAATCGCAGGGCTCTCCAGGCTGCCGCCTCTTGAAACCGCAAATCGATCTACCGCTCGTCCGTCACGCCAGGTCCTGCTTGGTCGGGCAAGGTACGCTGGGTCGCAGACAACTTTCCTCCCCAAGCTGACGGCTCTTCGTCGTAGGACTCTTTTGCTTGTCTCTGAAAGACCCGCCGGGCGACTCGCCAGGGTGTGGTCGTAACAAAGTTGGAAGACAAACGCCTTGACTTAGCCGCGTGATGCCTTCCAGAACTCAGCCACCTGTGTCTCAATTCGGAGATTCCTGATGTCCTAATCCCGAACGTCTCGACGTGGCGATCTTGCTCCTTGTATGCTTCCCACGGCGCTGCTTCCGACGACTCGCTTGGTTGTAGCTCCCTCGTAGATTATTTGCTTGACTGACTGTTTATTTGGTACTTTAATTGATCTTGAAGGTTTGACTCCTCGTGATCAGCTGCCAGCGCTCTGCGGCCTTATATAGGGCTTCCGGGAACCGTTATTTCCCTTTTGCGCACGGCCCGCTGGATCTCTCCACTCTGGGTCCAAAGTCCGTGCCTCCTGGTTGACCCACTTGTCCTTCACGAACCGCTTTCCATCGATGCTCCGCCCACTGCTGCAGTCCCGCTGATTCCCGTGCCGCTTGTGGCACGCCTGTGTGCCGCTCCACTGCCGCGATGTGGCACTTTCTCTCCCGGTCCAAAGTTCACGGGAGAGTCCAAAGTCCGGTGGAGTTCCGTTACCCGCTTTTGCACACGGCACTCTTGCCTTGCCCTCGAAGTCTCCACTCTCTCTCGATCTCCATCCTTGGTCTCCAAACTCTCTCGCTCTCCTTCATTGGTCTCCAAACTCTCTCGCTCTCCATCCTTGGTCTCCAAACTCTCTCGTTCTCCATCCAAGTCTCCAAACTCTCCTCGCCGCGCCGTTACTACGCGAATTCGCCACGTATCTGGTAAGCGGCCGGCCATCTGCTGCTGCTTCTATTTGTGGGGAGTTATTAAACTCCTCACATTCCCCCCTTACTTCGGGAACCATTTAAAACGTGTTTCTACTCTCCGGCGTTTCCTTGCTTATCCTAGCCTTCGAGTCCTTGTGAATCCCGCGGCGCTCCCTTGTTGCTCCCTCGATGCTCCCTCTACGCTCTTAACTCCCTTGAGTTTCTACAGCGCTGGTCATCCTCCTCGTAGCAACTTTAAATCTCCCGCGCCGACATTTCCCATGTTTCCACTGGTTTCCAGCTCGCTGCTCATTGCTGCGTTCTACTCCTTTTATTGGTTCCTCCGCCTGGTCACACCATTCGTGCCTGATCGATGTTTATTCGCATATCGATACCGACGGTGCGGCGTTGCCACCTGCTCGTTGCGATACTTCCACCTTGGCCGATGTTCCCATTTTCGTGTGCCCATCGATCGCACTATCGTCCAGTGCCAATCGATCGCCTATCGAGGCGCCCCCTTCCCTGGCTCGTGGTGATTTTGCAACTTTCATACTATGAAATTCACAGGTAAGTTTCTTTTGCATTTCCCTCACTCCTTTTCATCTCATCTTTCATCCTCTCCCGCCCTTCACTCGTCCTCTGTTGGCAGCATCTGACTCCACCTTGGCAGCTTTTGAGCGCGGTTGCGGAGAGGACTCCGCATTCGCTTCGCAACCAGGACAGCAGGTAAGTATTTATGATGTCCGTTTCTGCTTCCTGCATTAAGCCCCCTTTAAATTTCAGGTTGCTGGTGCGGCCCATGCCTGCCCCGTTCTTTTCTTGTTTTTAGTCAACTGTTAGTGTGGTGCGTGTTTGTTTTTTTTTTTTTTTTTTTTGTGACCAGCTGGCTACGGTGTAGATCTGATTCTGCACCGTCCTCCCCTTTTCCTCGGGTAACAACTAGACGAGCTCGTCCGGCGCATTGTAATGTAATGTATTGTTCTCATCAATACTATCGATTGACCCAAAAAAAGTTTGCCACGCCCACTTTAATGCCTACAAACTTCAAAAAATCGTAAAAATGAACGCGGATATCTCGTAAAGTATCAAAGAGAGGGAATTGGGATTTAAGATTTAGATTCCATAGCCTTGTACGCAGCGCAAGTTTGTTTCCCAAATATGCCACGCCCACTTTAACGTCAATACCTATTGATTGATCCAAAAAAAATTTGCCACGCCCGCTCTAACGCCCACAAACCGCCTAAATCAGTGGCGCCCAAAATTTGCCTACTAAAAGAATTTTAACTGAAATGTATTAGTCTAGTGGCTGGCGAAAATCCTCCAGCTGAACCCACCAAGAGGGTGCCGGCTGGGCAATTATTACTGCATTGTAACTCAATGCAGGGTAACTCAATGTCGCTTGTCCTGCCCTGGGTAGTGCATTGTCTATCTAAGGCGACCGGTTTAGCCCCTTAAGTCAGTGGCCATGGTTGGAGGTGCCTGGCATAAAACGCAAGTAATTGGTTCCCCTGAAAATCAAGCCAGTATGGACGGCGAGAAGGAAGAAATCAGGGCTGGGATGTCAGTTTGAACGTCGATGTACGACTGTTATGATTGGCGGGCATGGGAAGGAGCAATCCTCTCTGCGTGTCGCCAGCGCACTGTGGGGACTTTGACCTGTTTTTTTGACATAATTTAATAACTCCTGAACTATGCAAGGTATTTTGATCATTTTTTTTCTAGTGGTCGGTACACCCTTAGATTTAATATGTTTCTTATGTTCGCTTATGTTTCTGAATGTGCCTGTTTAAATTTACTGATGAAATTATGGGATTGGAAGTCCATTGCTCTTTGAAACACATCTGTGAAACCACAAATTCTGCTGTGCTTCCTTGCCTGGTGAAGTCTTAGAAACAGCTCTCCTTGCCGCTTGTACCAGTAACCTCGAGTTATGTTTCTAAACCGAGAGCGATGGCTGCTGCATCCATTTTCCTGGCGTACTGTGCCTTTTAAAGAATGTGTAATTTTTGACGTCCATTTTATTACCTTTTCGGCTCTACTTTTCTTTCGTTTCCAATTAAATCCAAGCGAACTTGTCCATCCATAGTGAAGATGTCCATTTTTCTATTGCAATTTTGGCAAAATTGAAAAATTTACGAAAAACACTCGCGCTTTCTCCTTTAAACGAGTTTCATTCATCTAAGGAGTATTGTCGAGGATGTGCTCACAAGTTAAAGCGAATACAGCACTCTGTTTGTCACGGCCGTAGGTTTGCTTGCGCCACACCTCTAACAGGGCCGCATTGCATATCGCGAGGTTGGTACATAAAAATGTAATTTTTGCAAAAAGTCGCAAAAAGCGCAGATTGAGGCTGGATTCCTTAAATTAGGAATAAATCACTCTAAAAGATGGTCTAACACACTCACTCAACAAATTGCAACATTTTTTTTAAACTCTATTCAAAGTGGAAATTTCATATAAAAAATTATACCAAGACATCACTTGCTAAATTTATAAATTGTTTGAAAAATACACACAAAATAAGGAATATATTCATCTTAACATATAGTACACACATGCAGAAGAAATATCCATTTCAAGTTTGAAGGATTTACCTCTTGTCGTTCAAGAGATATAAGTTTTAGATTTCACAAAAAAATTAGGCTCAACGGACTCACGTGCTGTTCGCTTGCAGCAGCTGAGTTTGACAGCTGTTATTTTAACATAACATTTTGTAACATAACATTTTGATCTGTTCTTAATTCGATAACATCAACTTTTCGCAATTTTGAATACTTTTGAAAAACAGATTTATGCCAAAAAACAGGGCAAAGTCCCCATAGTGCAGCGGTCACGCCCCTGGGATGACGGAAGCAGGTCATCTCAGTAGTAATGCCACTGCCACGTCTCAGGATAAGTTAAGCCGCACGGGTGCCGTAGTCGAAGTAGTAGAAGGATATGAAGGCTAAGGCGCAATTCAAGGCAGCCCTCAAGATTAGAAGCCGGCTCCAGGACAAAGCGACCCTCTCCCAGGAGGAGAAGGAAAAAATAGCCTGGGCAGAGAAAAGGGTCGAGGAAGGAAGGCTGCACTTCGCAAGCTAGCCCGCGATGGCGTCGACGGGCGGACTTGCGAGCAAGGTGGAGGAGATGCTTGCCAACAAAAAGCAACGATACCAAAGATTCGGGAAGAAGGTGTGGGGCATGGGTAGTGTCTACCTGCGTCTTAAGAAGCGCCACCCTGACGACAAAGGCGCACACATCCTGCAGGCAGGCGAGGGGGAGAAGGACCTAGGTCTGGAAGCCGCACAGGACCTTGCGCTAGACGACTCGGAGGACGAAGAGGAGGGTGACCTGACTATCATAGCCAAACCGTCGAGCGGAGATGAACCAGCCACCCATGACACTGAGGGTGCTGCAGCTTAATCTCACCAAAGGTAAGCAGGAACAGAAGCGCCGTACATGTGCGGAAGGGTATCCATACTAACCTTATGCCTAATACTAGCCTTATGCCTACGTCAAGTTGCATCAGGTAACATGATGACGCAAAGTTTCGGGCATAATTTAATCGGCCGAAGCATGTTCAACAAAACGGACTACATGATCCTTAGAACATGCCCGGAGGTTAAAACTACCTCGCTCATGGGCCAGACGACTAGAAAACGGGTCGGGACCAGACTCGACACCTCAACATATACACCAAGATGGAAGGGGGAGAACAAATAATATAAATATAAACCGACCACATGATGTGGTCCACTTGTTCGTGGACAGCCAAGCGGCGATAAGATGCATGCAGTATTCAACGGTTAGATCAAAATTGTAATGGCGAACAGGGAGGCACTAGACAGCCTCAGCACGACAAAGTCAGTGCGGATCTATTGGGTTCCCAGCCACCAGGGCATTGAGACAGTTGACGTTCTTGCAAAAGGAGGGCGTAGAGCTGACGAACGACAGAACGGAGAACGTGCCAATCTCCCTTCGATCGCTACAAAGCGCCCTGGAGAAACAGGCGGACACGCTAGCAAAAAGCAGGTGGAGGAATACCAAGACTTGCCGAATCTCAAGAATTATGTGCAAAGAACGCAACGATAAATTCAGCCAGATGCAGTACATCTACAACGGAAAGACTGCAGACTGTTAGTGGGAGTCCTCACAGGCCATTGTCTGGCAGCATCACACGCAACTGCACTCGGAATACTAAACAGCCGCACCTGCAGGAAATGCGATGAACCGGGGGCTATTGAAACTATGAAACATCACATCTGCAATTGCCCGGCACTTTCACGAGCAAGAAGAAGATACATCGGTGCCCCAGTTCTGGCATCACTAGGAGACCAGGCGAAAGCAGGAAACCAGGCGAACTTCTTGCCTTCGCCAAAAACACCTCGACCTTGTGGACATAAAATCCTCTGAATCTCAAGGTTCATAAAAATCAACCGGACGACTAAGGGCCATATTGGTCTATTGGCCCAGTCAGGGCCGTCCGGTTTAACCTAACCTATAAGTCTCGTCAATACCTACGTTAAATCTGTCTACCGCCCACATAACCATATATTAAGATCGCGGGTAGGTGCGCATTTCAATCTCGCTTTGCTGCTTGCATATCTCTATTTCCGTTTGGTCCCTTAGCTGAGTAACGGGTATCTGATAGTCAAGAAATTATATGACTTTGAATTTTTCGTAGTAATTCCCACGAACTGTGAAGAAAGGACGGGTCCACCCGGGCAGAGATCCGGGTAAGGCGGTCGCCACGTGCCTGAGCCCGCCCTTCGAGACAGAGTTATTTGTTTGGGCGCGGTACGAGTTACACCTGCCCGGGGTGAGATGAATGTTGTTTCTACTATATATAGTTACAATTCTTTGCTAATTGTCTTTTTGGTTGCAAACAAATAAATTAAATGACAATAACTTGTTACTTGTAACTTGATGGAATCGTTTCCGACCCTATAAACTTGTGACGATCCTGCCCGACGGCTAGACCGTCACAATATATAGATATAAGTAATAGTTAACTAAGTTTGCCATTGCTATTATTAGTACGTAAGTGATATGAAATGAAGGATTTTGATTTAGTAAGTGGAAAGCGAACATATGGATTTTTGGGGTGCAAAACCAAAATAGGTCAAGTTTGGTTCCGCACCATCCGCCCGAGGTGGCAACCATAGGGAAAAATACTAGAATATAGAGAAAATACCAAGCCGATCTGGCAAGGCAAAGGGAAGAAGGATGAAATGGGCACACGGCGGTTTCCGGGCTATCTCGTCTCGGGCATCGGAAGGGGTACGGTTGCGCACGCGGAAAAGAAAAGGCAAGAAAACACGCGGAGAAAAGTAAGCCCGGTCGGTAGGAAGTAAGGTTAGTGAATCAGTGTAATCGGCGCAGTGAAACCCAGGAACGATTAAACACGACAAATAAAATTGAGTGAACGAATACATGTACATATTGGGTTTTGTTCCACCCTCTTCTCGCACCCTTTGTTCCTGAGCAAGCCAGGATACTAACGATCGATGACCCAATCAGAAGCGGTAAATTAGTTACGTCGGACATATATGTAGCATCCCGATCTTGTGAAACTCACCCACTAGCCTACCTGCACAGTGAGGCGGAAGACCCCCTCACATTCCCGCATGAACCCCCCCTCGAGGTGGTATATCCCTTCCCGCCCTATTAAGGTCGCAGATCCCTTCGTGTCCTGTTAACTCCCCACGAGGTGGTATATCCCTTCGTGTCCTACTAACTCTCCACGAGGTGGCAGACCCCTTCGTGCCCTACTAACTCCCCACGAGGTGGCAGACCCCTTCGTGCCCTATTAATTCCCCACGAGGTAGTAGACCACTTCGTGCCCTATTAACCCCCCATGAAGCGGCAGATCCCTTCGTGACCTGTTAACTCCCAGATCGTAGCGGAAGGGCAGACTCTTCCGACTTTGACTTATCGAACTTGTTTTCAGCCGGCCCAAACACGACAGACACTGGCTGAGGCCTCGCCCGAAGGTCCAGCCCGTGGAATTTTTGGCCCCGCAAGCCTTATCCCTCGGCCACGTAAGATAGAACCCGGCTGCGGCCTCGCCCGAAGGTCCAGCCAGTGGGATTTTCGGCCACGAAAGGACTTGGTATTCTGACGGTGCCGTAACCTCGTAGGTCCTGGAATACCCCTCCCTTTAAGCGGATAGACGTAAAATCTCCGGGATAATTGATCAGAAATCATCGTTCGCCCAGCGAATATTACTCTCTAGCCCTATGTCTCAGTGACTTTACAAATTTCTTGTAACTGACTGATCCGACTGAGAGTTATATCCTGGCCAGAGAGCATCCTTACAAGGGGCGCCCGAACAGGGACATTGAGGCTAACTAGAGCAACACCAAAATGGCCTAAGACCCACTAAGATAGAGATTTTTATCCCACTGCCGAGCGTTACCAACCGTTAGAGTGAAGGACTCCAAAGAGCAAAAGGAGAAGGAAAAGGAGATTCGCGCACTGCAATAAACTATGGCTAACCCGAAGGAGTCCGACGGCGAATGCGAAGAAGCCGATCCGATCGCAAACCCAGGCGTAGGAGTACGATTAATTTACGCCCGTCGCAAAGACGAATTAGCCGCTCTAGCCCTCGAGTTCGGGTTTAGCGCCGACGGCACCGTAGCAGAAACACAGAAGGCATTCGCCAAACTTGTGAGCACAGGATCGTTTCCAAAGTCGGCGTGGAAACGACTCGCTCAACAACAGGAGCAGTATAGCTCGAGAGCTGCATCTCCGAACCGGCTAGGAGACGACAAAGGGTTTATGTCGGGAGCCAAGACGACCCAAGTTAGCCAGAGTCAGGTCCCGCATTTCGCCGGCAACACCTCTCCCGGAAGACTGACAAGCCAACGAGGAGTCCATCCCGACACGTCACGAGATTTCATCGTCCCGTCCCTCGGAAACCACGGCGGGCCGAAACCGCCCGAGTCAGAAGCTCCATTCACCATCACTCTGCCCCGACATTTGCTAGCCGAGCGAATGCACAAATGGAATCTACGGTTCGACGGAGCGTCAGACCCTCTGACCTTGATCGCCGAGCTGGAGGAGAAAATAGCAACGTATGGAATTAATCAGGAGGAGGTACCCCGCGCTATGTCAGAGATTTTCGAAGGTAGAGCAGCACGATGGTTCCGCACGAGCCACTTACAGACAGCTACGTGGGCGGAGTTTCGGGCCGAGTTCTTAGGTTTCTTCTTGCCCCCCCGTTACTTCGAGCGACAAGAGGACGAGATCCGAGCCCATATCCAGGGAGTGGATGAGACATTCAAGGAGTACTTGGTCGAGTTAAGGACCAAGATGCAGCAAGCCGGATACCAAAAGGAGGAAGAACTTAATCGGATCTATGAAAATATGGCACCAGAACACCGTCTGTATATAAGACGCCACAAGTTTGAGACGCTGGAACAATTGACCCGCATGGCGACGTAATACGAAAGGGTGAGACAGCTGACGTCGAGTCGCGCAGGCACTCATAGGATGGGGACTACAGACCGGGACAGGACCAACCCTCGTCGGACGCCGAACCCCTTTCGAAGCCCAGAGGTACCCATTCAAGGAGGGAATGCAACTCATCAAATGATCAGACAGCCCCTATAAAAAATCGACGTACAGCGAGCTTGTAGCAGGTGCGGAGAAGTTGGCCACTTTAGACGGGGTTGTACTAATGCGCGCCTGAACTTTTGCTGGTATTGCGGTCGTAGGAATATATTGACTGTCGATTGTTGTCGCCGAGATACCCCGGGAAACGAACGACGTCTCCGCCGACATCAAGGAACCCACCACTAAGGATAAGCAACGGCCTGATCACTGCTACCGTGCGGATCGGCGGTCGATGGGTGGACGCAACGGTGGATACGGGAGCGTCGAGGAGCTTTGCGAGCGAAGGGTACGTTCGTATGGTAGCGAGATCGGAGGAGATGCATGAGATCATCACTACGATAGCGTTAGCTGATCAGTCAAGCCTGGCAGTGAAGAAGCTATGGCGCACTCGCGTGGAATTAGCTGGCACGCGAGTGCGGATGCCATTCTTGGTGATGCCAACCATGTTGGATCGCGTGATATTAGGCATGGACTTCTTGGCGGCGATGGGAACACAAATACAGTGCGGAGAAGCCACCTTAAAGGTAAAATTGAGCCCGTTGGCGGAAGACCCCCGAATGCGGCCGAGTAAAGTCGATCGGATGTCCTCAGAGGATACGAGCCCGGAAGTACTCGAAGGAAGGAGTACGACGGTTCTAGGAAAGCAGGAATCCGACGACAAGGACACTATGTATATAGATCATGCGCCAGATGACCCTATCAGGAGAACGAAAGGACGACCACGGAGGAGACGAGATCAGGAGGTACGACGAACCGGGAAGAGTCACTCAGTGCCCGACGCGTACCACGTCCCCGGGATCAACCAAATCTTGGAAAAACTACGTCAAGCCCGATACATTTCGACGTTGGACTTAAAGCACGGTTATTGGCAAATACCCATGGACAAGGATAGCCGTCAGTTCACGGCCTTCACCGTTCCGGGCAGAGGCCTATACCAGTGGAAGGTCATGCCTACGGGCTGCACTCGGCCAGCGCAACCTTCCAGCGCGCCTTGGATAGCGTGATTCGTGCGGACATGGAGCCGTTCGCCTTCGCCTATTTGGACGATATCATCGTTATAGGCGCCACGGAGGAACAACATTTGGCCAATCTGGGGGAAGGTGAACCCGAAGAAATGCGCGTTCTTCAAGCGGAGGTTAGTTTACCTAGGCCACGTGATTAGCGCCGAAGGAGTCCAGACTGACCTGGAGAAAGTGACGGCCATTACCAACCTTAAGTCCCCTACATGCCTCAAGGAGCTCCGACAGTGGCTAGGCATGGCCTCTTGGTATCGCTGGTTCGTTCCTAACTTCGCAACCGTGGTACAACCAATGACTACCCTGTTGAAGAAAGGCCAGAAGTGGGCATGGGGTCCCGAGCAACAGAACGCACTAGAAGAGGTAAAAATAAGGTTGACCACCGCCCCCGTGTTAGGGTGTCCCGACTTCGACAAGACGTTTGTGTTGCAAACTGACGCTAGCGACGTGGGGCTAGGAGCGGTCTTGTCGCAAGATATCGAGGGCAAGGAGAGCGTCATTGCGTACGCCAGCCGTCGACTCACAGCCACGGAGGGCAATTACACGACGACGGAGAAAGAGTGTCTGGCCATCATATGGGCTATCAGAAAAATGCGGTGCTACTTGGAAGGGTATCGGTTCGAGGTGGTTACCGACCACCTAGCCCTCAAATGGTTGAACTCCATCGAAAGTCCCTCCGGTCGGGTAGCAAGCCAGTTCGACGTGCGGTACCGTCGAGGCAAATTGAACGTGGTGGCGGACGCGTTATACCGACAACCCTGCGGAGTCTTTCAACAGATGGCCGAAGTGGACACACCCTGTAAATGGATCCAAGGTATGCGAGCTAAGATAAAAGAATACCCCGAGAAGTTTTCAGACTAATGATGGAAAATGGGCAACTATACCGGAATTTGGGACACAGAGAGGACTACTTCCCGTGGAAACTGTGTGACCCTAGTTCAAATAGAGTCCGAGTCCTCCAAAAATGCCACGACGCGCCCACGGCTGGACATCTGGGCGTCCGGAAAACCGTTTCTCGACTGTCTCAGAGGTATTTCTGGCCCGGCATGTTTAGGGACGCGAAGCGTTACATCCAGCGTTGCGAGTCGTGCCAGAAGTTCAAAACCGCCCAGACAAAAGCGGCAGGCAAAATGTTTACCCGCATAACGAGCGAACCGTTTGACGTTTTATGCGCAGACTTTGTCGGCCCACTACCCCGGTCGAAACACGGAAACACCATGCTCCTCGTATTTCATGACGTCTTTTCTAAATGGGTGGAGTTGATCCCGTTACGGAAAGCTACCGCCGCCCAAGTTCAGAAGGCATTCCGGAAACGGATACTGGGCCGAGTCGGCATCCCTCGGAAGTTTGTCTGCGATAACGGTACTCAATTTACCAGCCGCATCTTGAAGGAGTACTTCCACACGATAGGGGTAGAGATCCAATATACTGCTCCATACTGTCCACAGGAGAACCCTACCGAGAGGACGAATCGGACGGTCAAGACGATGATAGCCCCACTCACCGAGGGAGACCAAAGCTCCTGGGACGAGCTATTACCGGAAATAGCGCTCGCCATCAACGCAAGTGTATCGGACTCTACGGGATATAGTCCCGCCTTCCTGACACAAGGACGTGAGCCCAGACTCCCTACTATGTTATACGACGAGATCACCCCTGGATCAGCGGTGATATCTAAGGACCCCGCAGAAAAAGGGCTCCAACTCAGAGGAATCTTCGATATTGTCAGATCCAACCTCCAACGTGCTTCCCAAGAGCAAGCACGCCATTACAACCTTCGACGCCGTGAGTGGAGACCGAAGCTCGGCGACAAGGTGTGGCTACGCCAACATCCTCTCTCGAAGGCGGCCGAAGGATTCGCCGCCAAGTTGGCCCCCAAGTATGACCGTAACGAGGTTCATATCCCCTAACCTGGTCCTGTTGCGACGCCCAGGGGAAAGACGTTCACGCTCTGCCATCATCAGTCAGCTGAAACCCTATTACTCTGAGGACTTTGGGAATGCAGCCACGGAAGAAGACGACGGGGCCGCCCTGGGAGGCGACACGAGAGGTTAAGCAGGGTTGAGGTTCACATGGTAATTTTTAAGTTGAATTGTACTAACACACAATGTTATTATCTAAGCCTTCTAAGTCGAGGTTTCACTGCACCGATAGATAGGAGCTTGAACAATAAGGGTCTCGTATCTATAAGTTTAGTCTCCGCTTTCAGATGGAAGAAGTCATCGAGTTGTCGGATGGATTGGCACTACGTCGTCACTGTAAAGAGCGACGGACGTCTCATCATCAGCCCCCGGTAGGAAAGGGGGGGTGTGACGATCCTACCCGACGGCTAGACCGTCACAATATATAGATATAAGTAATAGTTAACTAAGTTTGCCATTGCTATTATTAGTACGTAAGTGATATGAAATGAAGGGTTATGATTTAGTACGTGGAAAGCGAACATATGAATTTTTGGGGTGCAAAACCAAAATAGGTCAAGTTTGGTTCCGCACCATAGGGAAAAATACTAGAAAATAGAGAAAATACCAAACCGATCTGGCAAGGCAAAGGGAAGAAGGATGAAATGGGCACACGGCGGTTTCCGGGCTCTCTCCTCTCGGGCATCGGAAGGGGTACGTTGCGCACGCGGAAAAGAAAAGGCAAGAAAACACGCGGAGAAAAGAAAGCCCGGTCGATAGGAAGTAAGGTTAGTGAATCAGTGTAATCGGCGCAGTGAAACTCAGGAACGATTAAACACGACAAATAAATTGAGTGAACGAATACGAAGAAAAAAGGCGAGCGGCATTGATGTACATATTGGGTTTTGTTCCCCCCTCTTCTCGCACACTTTGTTCCCCGAGCAAGCCAGGATACTAACGATCGATGACCCAATCAGAAGCGGTAAATTAGTTACGTCGGACATATATGTAGCATCCCGATCTTGTGAAACTCACCCACTAACCTACCTGCACAGTGAGGCGGAAGACCCCCTCACATTCCCGCATGAACCCCCCCTCGAGGTGGTATATCCCTTCGCGCCCTATTAATTCCTGGCAGATCCCTTCGTGTCCTATTAACTCCCCACGAGGTGGTATATCCCTTCGTGTCCTACTAACTCTCCACGAGGTGGCAGACCCCTTCGTGCCCTACTAACTCCCCACGAGGTGGCAGACCCCTTCGTGCCCTATTAATTCCCCACGAGGTAGTAGACCACTTCGTGCCCTATTAACCCCCCACGAGGCGGCAGATCCCTTCGAGTCCTTTTAACTCCCACATCGTAGCGGAAGGGCAGACCCTTTCGACTTAGACTAATCGAACTTGTTTTCAGCCGGCCCAAACACGACAGACACTGGCTGCGGCCTCGCCCGAAGGTCCAGCCCGTGGAATTTTTGGCCCCGCAAGCCTTATCCCTTGGCCACGTAAGATAGAACCCGGCTGCGGCCTCGCCCGAAGGTCCAGCCAGTGGAATTTTCGACCACGAAAGGACTTGGTATTCTGACGGTGCCGTAACCTCATAGGTCCTGGAATACCCCTCCCATACTTGTGCTTACACTATTTAAACCCGTTACTCGTAGAGTAAAAGGGTTAACTATATTCGTCAAAAGTATGTAACAGAAGAATGAGATAACAGAAAGATTTACAGCGCTTTGAGGCGTTTAACCGCCAATTTTATGTGCACGGAATTTCGGTTATTTTACTGCTTTTAGTGGTTTGCAACATTGGGTAAACGATCTTCCATCTCTCTCTTCTCTGCGCAAGTGAATGCACGACAGGTCAGTGGGGAGAGAGAAAATTCAAAGAACGAGGAGGCCCTCTCCCGCGCTTGACACTGTTTTTCAGTAATTTAGGTTTAGATGGCCCCCTAATCGGAATTAGACACATTAAATTGCTATTAAGTTTATAAGGAAAAGATAACAAGAGACAAAAAGGTCGCCCCCAACTTCGCCTCTAGAAATTTGAAAAATATAACTTTACTAACTACTAAAAAAATGACAAGTTGCTCCTGCAGCAAAAAATGATTAATATAAAAATGTAGAAACAATAAGAAATTCGGGAATAATTCGAAGACGGTTGCATACATTTTATAGGTATAAATTGGTACAATAGGCGACCCCAAAATCCATTTGTTTTTTTTAAATTTTTTCTTTTTCTTTTCTCATAATTTGTGACCGTACACTAACAAATTACCATATGTACTATTAGAAAGGTATTTTTTTTAACTATTATACAACACTGGTAATATACTGGTAATATTCTGGTACTGGTAATAAATACATGTATTTAACGGAAAATTTAAAAGTGCATTTAGTTGAACAACGAAAATTTGCGAATACATTCAATCCAGGTTTAAAACTAATAGAAATAAGAATACTGAAAACAAACATGCGTGCGTGTATGTATGTATATATGAATTTTTAGCTGACGGGGGAAATGATATATGTTTAAATACAAAATCTATATAATAACCACTGAAATCCTTTTTATATAATGATGGACGTTGAAGCACTACGAGCAGTACAAACAAGTGGCCCAACGACACATAGCACGTCCTTGTTACGCGCGGGGCCCTTTTATCAATTTGGGCAAAAAATACGAGTTCGCGAGGAAGATACAAAAAAAAAATAGAGACGGGACACAAATGAAAATAAAAGAAGCATCTAAGAATGAAGCAAATGAGTTAAAATATTAGTTTTTAATACCGGGATAGAAGTTGAAGTGCAAACTAAATGATAAAGGTTGTTATAATTATTACATAGAACGCGAAAGGGCTCGTGCAGACAAAAATTAGATGTACATCGTGGCAAATTTAGGGGATAATAATTTCGTGTTAGTCTAACAGGAACATTGAAAGTTTGGCGGTTTACAAGTTCTACAGAATCAATATCACCTCTTATAAGATTTTGCATAAAAATAGTACCAAGCATTGTTCTACGATTTGCAAGGGTAGGTAAATTAAGCAAGGTAGCCTTATGTTTTGATCCCAGTTCAAACTACGAAGGTCAAAAAGAAGAAATTTTTTTTGCACCGACTCAATACGGTCAATATGCACTTGATATTGTGGACTCCAAACCGAAGAGCAATATTCCAAAATAGGACGGACAAGGGAGGTAAATAATAATTTGGTTGTATAAGGGTCATAAAATTCTTTTGACCAACGCTTTATAAACCCAAGAACACTCATGGCCTTGCTGACAGTGGACATTATGTGGCAGTCAAATTTAAGTTTTGGGTCCAGAAGAACGCCTAAGTCATTTACTGAATATATACGGTCGAGTGGCGTATTTTGAAGAGAGTAACTAACAAAAGTAGGAGTACCCCTATGAAAAGTCATAACGTTGCATTTAAGGCAGTTCAAATTTTAAAGGTTATACTCACACCATCCCTGAAAACAATCAATATCTGACTGTAAGTTGAAACCCGACGCAATATCATTTTGTGATAAACAAAGCTTAACATCATCAGCATACATTAGTACACGAGAGTGTGTTATGATAGAGGGAAGATCGTTAATAAACAAAGTAAACAGCAAAGGGGCCAAATGACTACCCTGAGGCACTCCAGATGTCACATAGATCAGTTTTGAGGCAGCGTTCTTGAATATAACCCTCTGAGTCCTACCATCCAAATAACTTTAAATCCAAGTTAATAGATTACATGGAAACCCAAGCTGATTTAATTTGAATAAGAGAAGAGAGTGGTTGACAGAGTCAAAGGCCTTACTAAAATCTGTGTATATAACGTCAGTCTGCATTTTATTCTTAAATCCATTTATTACAATAGATGACAATTCCAGAAGGTTGGTGGTGGTCGATCTTCGCTTAACAAAACCATGCTGACAAAATATGTTATAAGTTCTAAACAGACTTAACACATTTTCTTAAAAGGACAAAACTAATTGTAAGTTACTTAGTACTTCAGAAGTTAATTCTGAGTCAACGGCAATCAAAACTCCACCTCCACGTCGGGTCGGACGATCAATCCTATTAGTTGTGTACTTACTTGTGTACTTGGAAAAACTTCGGAACTAAGAAAATGAGTTTTGATAGGAAAGCAATAGTAAAGAATCCAGTTTTTTGGAATAATAGAAAAAGTAGACGGCGCTGTGGACAACTCATTAGAGGGATTTCCAATTTATTTTAAAGGAATTTTCATTTTTTAGCTTCGTACTCTTTAACAAAATTGCCCACAGGCCAAAATTTGATCGGGAACTCAGTTGCAAAATGAGCAGCAGGAATACCAATCTTATATGATGACATATTCCTAGCATATGAAAATTTAGACTGTTCAACATTTAAGTCATCAACCTGAATTTTGCTACGGATATAGGCCGTAATATCCAGGGATGAAAAGTCAGGACTCAGCCGTGAAACATATATTTGGTTTCGCAGTGGTACGCAGGTTATAGGTTTTGGTACTACACATGTGACAGGTTTTGGTACTACAACATTAATGGCCTTACATTCAGTTTCCGTCGGTATTCCGGACGTTAAGTCATCTACAGATTTTTCGGGTATCTCAGACGGCAAAATATCGCGAACTCCACATTCGGGAACCGAGTTTTCTTTAGACCTCGACCTCAGTACATTTGTGAGGTGGCTGAGAACAATTGCTGTGCTGTAGACCCCGGATCGCCAGAGGAAGTTTCACTGGCGACAACCGACCGCGGTCTTTTTGCGATTTGGGGAGTCAGGCTGAGATAGAATGCGGCTATTCCTTTTATGGATAACTTCCCTAGCAGTGTTTTCAGTGAGCCGCCTTATAGGGATTGCAACTTAATCATCACAGTAGTACCGCATGCCACTCTTCTTTTAAATTGCATCCCGTACCACGCCCGAAAAATCAAGGCACCTTGAATGGTAAATATTTTTGCATGTATGGTACGGAATACCGGATCACCGCTTTGCATTTCCTTAAACAACAGACTGTCATTATTGCGATATATTGGATCACTATGCAATTAAAGCTCCAAAAAGATATGAGCGAATTAAAGAGCGGTAGAGAGTGAGCGGGAGGTAGTGAGCGGTAGAGAGAGAGTGGGACAGAGTGAGTGTGAGTTAGCTAAGGAAATTGGAGGCATAAGTTTTTGCTATTCGAAAACAACAAAGCTTAGCGCGTGAGTGCGGGAGGCGCTCCAAGCAGCGTTTAAAAAAAAGAGGCAAAATGTAAAGAAGTAACAAAAATCATTGCACACAGACTTAAGTTTTAAATTAATGTTGTTAATGTAAACACAAAAACAATCACTTTGCACTCGCGAAGCAAACGGATGTTTTTGAGAACATGAAAAGAATAAGTTAGGTTAGGTTAGGTTAGAACGGCTGCCAGACTGTAGTCTGCCACACTTAGACCTCTTTGGGTCCATTGTGATACTGTATGATCTCGTTTTTATACCCTTTACTCGTAGAGCATAAGGGTATACTAGATTCGTCGGAAAGTATGTAACAGGTAGAAGGAAGCGTTTCCGACCCCATAAAGTTTATATATTCTTGATCAGGATCACTAGCCGAGTCGATCCATCCGTCTGTCCGCCTGTCCGTCTGTCTGTCCGTCTGTCTGTCCGTCCGGATGATCGCTAAGATCTCGGAAACTATACGAGCTAGGCTATTGAGATTTGGCATGCAGATTCCTGAGCTTCTTACGCAGCGCATGTTTGTTTTAGCAGAGTGCCACGCCCACTCTAAGATCCACAAACCGCCCAAAACTGTTGCTCCTACAGTTTTGATGCTAGAATACAACGCCATAACTCTTAAATCTGTCTACCGCCAACATAACTATATATTTAGATCGCGGGTAGGTGGCGCATTTCAATATCGCTTCGCTGCTGGCATATATCCATTTCCCTTTGGTCCCATTAGCTGAGTAACGGGTATCTGATAGTAGAGGTACTTGACTGTTGTTTCTTTTTGGTCCTTGTTTCTTTTTGGTCCCCTATCTTATATGTTTCAACCTAGAATTAGGTTGATCATCATGTCTTCCACCCGGAAGATTTTATAAAATCGTTTATGTTTTTAAGTTTAATCTCCGATAGTTCGGTAAGATCGTTGATGAAGGGGTTTCCGGAGTATTTCTGTCTAAGTCTGCATAGAGCTGGGCAGAAACAGAGAAGGTGTTCTACCGTTTCCCCTTCTTCTTCATCCCTGCAGCTTCTACAGAACTACATTTTTGGCGCTTTTAGCGCCAGTGGCCTCCTTTCTTTTTTTTTTTTCCTTTTTTTCTTCTCTCCTTTTCTGGAAAAGAGGCATGATGTGTCCCTGCCATGCTAACTCGTTCGCTATGCAGTTTCCTACGAGCCCGGTCGGCCCTGTTCCCATTCCTCCCTATTTGGAATCTGTATTTAAGAGATTTGCATTGATCCGTTTTCTTCGCAACCGGTTTATCATGCTGGAGAGTTTTAGCATTGCCATAAAACTGGGCTTTCCGACTTTGATTGGCTTGACTACCGCTGTGTATATCCAGTTGACTATTCTAGAGGGCATGCCCCATCGTAGCCCAATTTCAGCCATCGTAGCCATTTTTCACAGGAGTAAGCTGCAATGGTCGCATTTTGGTTCCTTTTTTTGTTTGTGTAAACTCCATTTAAGACGCTTATATAATACTAGCCCCAAGTAACTGGCGTGATCGCTTGAAGAGAGATTACAGTTGCTTATAACGGGTGGGTTAAGTTGTGGGATTTTGTATCTATTTGTAAATAGAACAAGTTCCGTTTTTGAGGGATGTACCAAAATACCGTTCTTTATCGTCCATTCCAATAGTATTTTTAGTTTTGCGGTCATAAGATGTTTGTAAATATTTCCCAATAAAGATGATAGCGACTGCCACTACCTTACAGACTCCTCCCTCAATAATCCGAAGTAGTTTATTTACTGCGATATTCCACAGGAGGGGTGATAGTACACCTCCTTGCAGGGTGCCTCTGTTCACTAGTCTAGTCTGGGTTGAGGTACCTAGTGTGGTCGTGATCATTCTGCTTATCAGCAATTTATGGATCAGCCCCACCATTGGCGTCTCAACCCCTATCTCTGTGGGGGATTCTCTTACTGCTATATACAGCACGTGGTTGAAGGCTCCCTCTTTATCAAGGAAGGCGATCAATGTGTATTCCTTGATGCTGAGTGATTTATCGATGCCACCAAGTGTAGCTCCGATTCGGTTGACTAAGCGTGTTGTGTCTCTGATATTTGTGTCGGGTCGATAATGGCTCTTATGTTTAGACTTATCAGTCTTTCAAAGCTCTTTAGCAGGAATGCTGTTAGGCTTATTGGCCTGAAATCCTTTGCTGTTGTGTGGGTGGCCTTTTCTGACTTGGGAATGAAGACCACTTTGATTTCCCGCCATGTGGATGGTAGTTATCCTACCGTCAGGATAGAGTGAAAGATTTTTCTCAGTCTCTTTGGGGGCTTACCTTTTTAAAGGCCAAGTAGGCCGATAGTATCCTTTTGGCTTACTGCGGTGTTAAATCCGTTGCTGTAATTGCGCAGCAGAAATATTTAGTATATTGCATAAAATGCTGGTTATAATTTTATCTTCTTTGGGGTGAAGCACAAGCTTGTATTCTTTTGTTCCTAGTCCAGCCTCCGCCTTCGGTCAGGCGAAGCAAAAGTGCAGCAGACGCTGCTTTACTGTGGTGTAGGCTGATTTGCAGAAGTCTTATTGACATCTACAGCTGCAACCTCCACCACAGTGACGTCGGCCTCCTCCACGTCCTCGATTGCCGGTCCAAGCGCTCGCATTTTTCTGCTCAGCGAAGAATCGGTAGAGTAGCCATTCTCCGGCCCACCAGGTGCCTTCAACTCCTCAGCAAGCACCTGCTCGGCTGGGTTGCCAGCATTGGAGTCGCCCTTACAGATT
This sequence comes from Drosophila suzukii, assembly GCF_043229965.1. Taxonomy (NCBI): domain Eukaryota; kingdom Metazoa; phylum Arthropoda; class Insecta; order Diptera; family Drosophilidae; genus Drosophila; species Drosophila suzukii. The sequence goes on along the minus strand of NC_092082.1, from coordinate 27,245,873 downwards.
TTACTATGGCACTATTATTCACAGTTGGCCTTCAGTAAAGACGACCGCTATCCGCAGCCTGCGACCACACACGGTTGCCCCAGCTAGGAGGCTGTGGAAACATCTCACAAGTTCCTCAGTCCAAGTAAAAAGGAATAAGTTTATGAAGAATTATTTATTAAGCCCCAATGGTGTACTATCGAAAGAACTAAAATTCGGAGCGCAAGACAAAAACACGACCGTTCACTCTGAGAGCGATAAAAAACAACATATCCATCTCACTCACTCTCCCCTTAGCTGATTAACGGGTATTTAATAGTCAATGGCATTCACTTGACGTTTTCTCTTGTTCTTGTTTGGTCTTTTCCCTCTATATTTTTGTTAATTAGGTGTTCGGTACAATGCCTGAGTATTGATAGCAGGGGCGTAGCACAGTTGACATGGCTAGTAAATTATCCCCAACGAGTCGGCAAGCAACGATCATACTAAGATACTTCAATAAAATTACTTGTTTAAGAGAGGTCTAAAAATACTGAAGATCGTGTTATAAGAAGAGTGTTCGCGAAGTTGCATATTCACTCCTTGCTCCGTCAGCAAACATATGCCGTTTATCCATCATTTAGACCTCGAATTTTCGTATTCTGGTAAGATCGCGAGTCACCAAAACTTACATATCTCTCTTTAGACTCCTTTGTTTCAATCGCAAATCGGGCATAGCTCGGCAGATATCTCAAGTGCTGTGGTGCAATGTAGACATTCGATCGGTATAAGCAGCATTGTATTGACATTTGTTTGTTAGGAAACATCTAAGAAAGGGAAGTTGCTGGTCACAATGGGTGGAAGCAGAAAATGTATTAGTAGAACTGCCTGGAACAGCTTGAGCGGAAAGAAACAAATAAGTTGAATTTAGGCCTCAGTTCGTAGTCAAGAAACTCCCCCTAATGCGTGCGAAATGCAGTGTCGTTTAAGTATTTTAAATGGATAATTTGAAAGGGCGTTTAAGTTGCAACAACAAAAAGAGGCCTTTTATATTGAATTCGCATGTCGAGAAGAGTTAGACGATTTATGTGTATCAGCTAAGGCATTGTTAATGTCATGTTGCAATCGGTCTAAAGCAGAATGAGATCATTCTATCTTCGCCAATATTCTTAGTTTATTTCTTCAACAAGTCGAACAAATTCTTCTTACAATCTCGCTTTGCTGCTTGAATATTTCCATCTTCCTTTTCTTTCCTTTAGCTGAGTAACGAGTAACTTATAGTCGAGGCACTTGACTATAGCTTTCTTCCTTGTTTCTACTATATATAGTGACAATTCTTTGCTAATTGTCTAGTTGGTTGAAAAACAAATAAATTAAATGACAATTTAAATGACCATTCCACTATGAAGAATTTCACCAATTTTAGTTGTCAAATCCCATTTTATGTTCTTACAATTAAGTATTAATGGGAGTGGTCTAACACGTACTTTTCCTTAAAAAAACTTAATATCAATTGGAGTTATTAGTAAGTTCAGTGGAGTCCACTTATAAGACCAATTGAGATTTGTATTAAGTATTAAGGAACGTCTTATTGTTTGTACTGGCGGTGAATGAATATTGTAGGTTTCTCGCAATAATTTATTACAAAAGGAGTTTTACAATTACAATAACAATTTATTACAGGAGTTTTAGAGATCGTAAAACGAAAGTACCGCTACAACAATAACAACAAAATGTTGAAAAATTTATACAAACGTTGAGTGCTTATGCAACGCTTACACTATCTATACCCGTTACTCGTAGAGTAAAAAAGTATACTATATTCGTCGGAAAATATTTAGCAGGTAAATGAAAGTGTTTCCGACCCCATAAAGTATATAAATTAAGTTTTTCCTAAGTCAGGCCTCTTAATAAAGGCAACGGAGACCTGGAACAGCAGCAGTAGGTGGTAGACGGCCGGGTGGCTGGCCGATGCTCGTACGTGAATGCGGGGGGGTAGTCCCTCGCAGCGGTCACTATGTTGAAAGGCCGGCTGGCCGTTTATGATTCAATGCAGAGCTGTTGTGCTACGCTAATACGTAGGTGGGCGCGGGTGGGCGCGGTGGGCGGTTGGCCGTCGTTCATCAGTTGTAGAATTAGGAAGATTATGCTGGAAGGAGAACTGTCCTTCTTTTCTTGCTGGCCTAGAGACTCAGTCAAGATTAAATGAATACAAATTTAACGGCAGTGGCCGGAGTTATTTTGTAGAGAACTTCTGTTCTTTATTTCTTGAATGCCAAAAGGGAACTGAATCTTAAAGCTAACATAATTGAGCTTCATAGCGGCCACTCCAATGGGCAGTGCTTGCCGGCTATGCACAAGCTTCCGGCCAGACGCTGTGTCAGCAGTTTGGCCGGAGCGGATTTTTGGGCGATCGGTTAATGCCGTCGCCCTGCTGAGTTAGTTAACTTATATATTCTTGACCAGAATCACTAGCCAACCTAACCATGGCATAAGCAAATAAAGAAATCGACGTTGAACAATCGCTGTGAGCTGTAGCTTCAAGTTCAAGTTGATTCAGCAGGGTGCCACCCCCAGTCTATCGCCAACAAACCACCCAAAATGGTGGCGTCTACAGAAATTCTCATCGATACCTATCGACTGACCCAAAGAAAAGTTTGCCACGCCCACTTTAACGCCCACAAACTTCAAAACTTCTACGATAGAGAATTGGGATTTCAGATTTACATTCCGTAGCCTTGTACGCAGAGAAAGTTTGTTACGCCCACTCTAACGCCCATAAGCCACCGATTGACCTAAAAAAATTTAGCCACGCCCACTCTAACGCCCGTAACGCTTAAATCCGTCTGCTGCCCAAATAACCATATATGAGATCGCGGGTAGCTGGCACATTTCAATCTCGCTTTGCTGCTTGCATATCTCCATCTCCCTTTGGTCCCTTCAGCTGATTAACGGGTATCTGATAGTCCAGGTACTCGACTATAGCGTTTTTCCTCGTTTTAACCCGTTTGTCCTAAATGAAGTAAACTCAAAAAGGGTTCGATGCCTTTAACCTACGTTTCATAGATCCGTGTTGGCATGAGGAAATAAGAGACCTACAACTATGTTGCAAACGGGGTGTAATTATGTTTTCAAACAGCTTCGGTTTTGCCGATACTTTTGAGATACATCAGTAATTAAATGCGTTCAATTTGCTTTCCATTCTTGAAGTGGGATAACATAAGACTTCTACCATCTATGCGGGAAATTGCAGGTTTCCAAAGACTATTTAAACAGTTTTTAATTAGTACCTAAGCACACAGCCTGGGACTCAGTCAGATCCCAAATAGTAGACTGGCTTTACCCTTTGGAAGTATACAAAAAGTGAGCTTTCACCTATACGTCAGACCAAAAATAAGGTTTGACTTAAACATGGCATATACGAGGTGTGTTCAAAAAGTAAGGTGACTTTGTATTTTCAAGAAAAACTATTAATTTATTTATCAATATTAATGTTGTCCCCTTCAAAGTAATCCCCCTTAGATACAATACACTTATGCCAACGGTTTTTCCAATCCTCAAAGCACTTCCCATAAGCACTTTTCGGTATAGCCTTGAGCTCTTCCAGCGATGCAGTCTCGTAGATAAGACTGATCTGGGAGAGTAGAGGCTGAGTAAGTCGTTTGAAAAAAAAATCGTCTATTTCCTGATTTGTACTTGCAGCAAATGTTTGTGTTAACAAAATTATAAAAACTGTTTTGGATCCAGTGTAATCTGGATCTGGCAACGAGCTAAATAGTTTTTATAACACTGGCCATTTAGCACTGCGACACAAGACCGGGAAAATAAGTATTTCGAAATGGCGGAATAAAATGCGGATGCTCTAAATTTTTAAGGAGTCTAGACGTTGAGATCGAAGGATAATAGGTAGGAAAGCATGTACCAAATACCGAGTCTAATACATTATGAACAGGGAAGAACGCTATAGTCGAGTACCTTGACTATCAGATACCCGTTACTCAGCTAAAGTGACAAAAGGGAAATGGAGACTTGCAAGCAGCAAAGCGAGATTGAAATGAGCCACCTACGCGCGATCTCAATGTATGGTTATGTGGGCGGTAGACAGATTTAAGCGTTATGGTCGTTAGATTGGGCATGGCAAACTTCTTTTTTGGGTCTATCAATTGGTATAGACGAGACTGATACATTTCACTTAAGTCTTTTTTTAGCATGAAAGTTGTGGGCGACACAAGCTTAGGCGGTTTGTGGACGTGGCAAACCTTTTTTGGTTCAATCGATAGGTATTGACGAGACTAATACAATACATTAAAATTAGTATTCTAGCTTTAAAACTAGTCTCCAAGTCTCAACTTTCTAGCTTTTATAGTTTCCGAGATCTCAGCGTATATACGGACGTATAGCGTATATATGAACGCTGAGATCTCGGAAACTATGAGAGTTACAATACTGGGATTAGGCACGCAGATTCCTGAGATTCCTGCGCAGCGCAAGTTTGTTTCAGTAGAGTGCCACGCCCACTCTAACGCCCACAAACCGCCCAAAACTGTGGCTCCTACAGTTTTGATGCTAGATAGAAAATTTTAACTGAAATGTATTGCTCTCATCAATACCTATCGATTGACCCAAAAAAAAGTTTGCCACGCCCACTTTAACGCCAACAAACCGCGAAAACCTGTGACGCCCACAATTTTCATGCTAGATAAAAAATTTTAACTGAAATGTAATTTTCTCATCAATACCTATCCATTGGTACAAAAAAAAGTTTGCCACGCGCACTTTACCGCCCACAAACCGCGAAAACCTGTGACGCCCACAATTTTCATGCTAGATAAACAAATTTAACTGAAATTTATTGGTCTCGCCAATACCTATCGATTGGTCCAAAAAAAAATTTGCAACGCCCACTCTAACGCCCATAACGCTTGAATCTGTATACCGCCGGTAGGTGGCGCATTTTAATCTCGCTTTGCTACTTGCATATCTCTATTTAGCTGAGTAACGGGTATCTGATAGTCGAGGTACTCGACTATAGCGTTCTTCCTTGTTTTTTAGTAAAGTTATAGAAATTTAGTTCGTTGAAATTTATTTAAATATTTAAAACATTTTAATAGTACCATTTTTAAAGAACTCATTTTGTATATTTTACGCAAAAAAGTTAAAAGTATGTAGTCGGATATTTTTCGCTTTAGAAAGGGTATAGGTGCAGTGGCACGCGCCCACAGCGAAGAGAAATTAAAAGAAATCATGTAAAGGGGTGAGAGGAATACTGGGTTCATTCTGTTTGAGTTATTGAAAGGCAAGTAAGCCATTTAAACAGTGCGCAGCAGATTTACTTCTTTCGTTTTTTAAAGTGAAAATAATATAGTCAGGCAAGTGTTACATTAAGTTGAAGATGTTGTGCATTGATCTTAGTTTAAAGTATTAAGGTATTCAATGGGTTCCGTAAGCCGAAAGTGGATGATGAAATGTTTTGCGCCAATAAAAATCCTGCAAAGTGTGAAACACAGTTCTAAATGGTAAATATGCAAATAAACAAATAAAACGCATTTTTAAACCCGTTACTCGTAGAGTAAAAGGGTATACTAGATTCGTCGGAAAGTATGTAACAGGCAGAAGGAAGCGTTTCCGACCCCATAAAGTATATATATTCTTGATCAGGATCACTAGCCGAGTCGATCTAGACATGTCCGTCTGTCCGTCTGTCCGGATGAACGCTGAGATCTCGGAAACTATGGGAGCTAGGCTATTGAGATTTGGCGTGCAGATTCCTGAGCTTCCTACGCAGCGCAAGTTTGTTTCAGTAGACTGCCACGCCCACTCTAACGCCCACAAACCGCCCAAAACTGTGGCTCCTACAGTTTTGATGCTAGATAGAAAATTTTAACTGAAATGTAATGTTCTCATCAATACCTTGTGAGGAGTTGAATAACTCCCCACAAATAGAAGCAGCAGCAGATGGCCGGCCGCTTACCAGATACGCGGCGAATTCGCGTAGTAACGGCGCGGCGGGGAGATCGAGAGAGTTTGGAGACCAACGAAGGAGAGCGAGAGAGTTTGGAGACCAATGAAGGAGAGCGAGAGAGTTTGGAGACCAATGAAGGAGAGCGAGAGAGATTGGAGACCAAGGATGGAGATCGAGAGAGAATGGAGACTTCGCGGGCAGAGCAAGAGTGCCGTATGCAGAAGGGGATAACGGAACTCCTCTGGACTTTGGACTCTCCCGTGAACTTTGGACCGTGAGAGGAAGTGCCACATCTCGGCAGTGGAGCGGCACACAGGCGTGCCACAAGCGGCACGGGAATCAGCGGAACGGCAGCAGTGGGCGGAACATCCGTTGGAAGCGGTACATAAAGGACAAGTGGGTCATCCAGGAGGCACGGACTTTGGACCCAAAGTGGAGAGATCCAGCGGGCCGTGCGCAAAAGGGAAATAACGGTGCTTGGAGGCCCTATATAAGGCCGCAGAGCGCTGGCAGCTGGATCAGTCGATCACAAGGAGTCAAACCGTCAAGATCACTCAGATACCAAAGTGAACAATCAAACAACCAGATAACCTACAAGGGAGCAGCAGCAAGTCGAGTCGCCAGAGAAGCAGCGCCGTGGGAGCCTACAAGGAGCGAGATTGCTACGTCGAGACGTTCGGGATTGGGATACCAGGAATCTCCGAATTGAGACGCAGGTAGCTGAGATCCAGAGGGCATCACGCGGCTAGGTCAAGGCGGTCGAGTAATCCTGTCCACAAAGTCCTGGCGTTACGCCTGGAAAGAGTATAACAAGCCAGAAGGGAGAGCGGTCGATCAGTAAGGTCTCGAGTGGAATTGTCCAGGAGAGCCCTACGGATTCGACTTGCGAGGTCCCGGAGCGGCGTGCCCGAACCACGAATATAACAAGCCAGAAGGGAGAGCGGTCGATCGGTACGGTCTCGAGTGGAATTATCCAGGAGAGCCCTACGGATTCGGCTTGCGAGGTCCCGGAGCGGCGTGCCCGAACCCCGAGTACCACAAGCCACACGGGAACATCCCGGACAAAAAGCAAAAGGGTGAGGCTAGGGTGGAACGTTCGTTTACACTAGGCGTGGAAGCGAAGTAAGGCGCGAGGCAGCCTCCTGGCGTTACCGCCTTGACTGTCCGCGCGGGCTGAGCAGAAACCCCAGTGGGACCATCCGGGACAGAGCAAGGGACAGGCGGCGGTGTGTCGAAAGGAGCGATCCTGGAGAGCGCAGCTTCTGTTCACCCTAGTCTGAGAACGGTGACGCTTCCCTAAGCCCGTACGGCCGATACCCCTCGCGAGTCCGAGTCGTTACCAGCAGTCACCAAGTCACGCGTGAGAAGTGAACCGCGAGCGAGCATCTTCAGGGAGCTGCGAGGATCTTCAGGGAGCGGCGAGGATCTTCAGGGAGCTGCGAGTATCTTCAGGGAGCTACAGGACGGGAGCACCGAGTCATCAAGGCGAGAGGCCGTAGAGTCATCCAGGACCGTCGGAAGCACCGAAGGTCACAAGCAACGAGTCAAAGCCAACCAAGCGACTAAGACACTTGTAATAATATACCCGCAATAAAACCCAATACGAACCCGTGAATTCTGTGCTTTCTCACTGAGCTACTGGGCGGTCACGTTAATATAAATTTGGTGGGACGAACACACAATATACTGAGCTAGCCGCACGAATCTCGTAGCGAGCAGACAATAAAAATCAGTTCGTTACATCTGGCGCCCAACGTGATTGTCCCAACAGTGAGAACAGCACAGTAAAAATGGGAAAGAAGTGGATTTACCGCCTCAAGAAGGAAGACTTCGCCCATGTCGCACAGAGGCTCAACGTCGCCCTGGAGGGCAGGCTAGACGACATGAGGAAGGCACTATCGGAATACTACTCCGAAACAGAGAACGATCCACAACTCGTCGACATCTGGGCCGAGCTAGAGGCGACATACTACGACAGAGCCGGCCCAAGCATTACGTTAACGAACGCTGAAGGGGACAACCTGGTGGCAAGCCTGAGCGTTGACAACATACAGAAAGAGGCCCACAGGAGAGAGTCAAGCCAAGAAAAGAAAGCAGCAGCGCTGATCCCGAGACCAAGCCAGTCGGACTATGCAAAGGTCGCTAAGCAGGTCCGCGAATGGTCGTTCAGGTTCGACGGGGCGGAAAAACCATTCGAGTTCCTGGAGCAGGTAGAATGGTCCGCCAACACGTACGGTTTGGAGCTTGATATGATCCCTCGAGCGATGCCGGAGTTGCTAAAAGGAAGGGCCTTGAAATGGTTCATCGCCAACAATAAGCAATGGAGAACATGGGCAGAATTCATTGAAAGCTTCCACACATATTTCCTGCCAAGAGACTTCTTCACCAGGCTGGCGGACCAGGTCCGGCAAAGGAAGCAAGGCTTCAGCGAGTCGTTCAAGGACTACATGATCGACATGCAGACGATGGTGCGGCCACTTAACTATTCTACGAAAGAGACGTTAAGGGTCATTAAAGAGAACTGCACCCCCAGTCTAAGGATCTTCCTAAGGGCATACAAAGTGTCGGACCTGGACACGCTGATGATATTAGCAGACGAGTATGAAGAACTGGAAAAGGAGCGGGAAGCGTTCGCGCAAGAAAACAAATTCTCGAAGAACAAGTCGTCATCGCCAGCGCAGGTAACATGCAGAAGATGCGAAGAGACAGGAATCCAGGAGACGCGGGGAAACGACCAATGGTCGCCACCTAACCGAGTACCACGGCAGCAGGCAACAGGAGCACCACGCGGAGGCCAATGGACACCACCACAACAGCAACAGATGCAACCAGCAAACAATGTTTGGAGGCCACCAAGTACAACACAAAGGCCTCGTGAAACGACACACATCACAGACCCCCAGGAGGCCTGCCGAAAGTGCGGCGGTCATGGACACTGGGCGCGGGGATGTCGGCACCAACGCCTGTTGTTCTGCTGGGTGTGCGGGAGAGTAGGCGTCAGGAGCGTTGAATGCTGCCAGCAGGCGGGAAATGCCCAGCGATCTCAGCCGCAGAGAGGCGAGCGGGGGTCGCAAGATGCTACCTCTCCAAACTAACGGGAAAGCTGATCGAGGAGGAGCAGCAGTTGTCCGCAGCGGTGACGATTGGTGGGGGCACATACAAGGCCACAATCGACACCGGGGCAACAGCAAGCTTTATAAGCAAAGAGCTGGCGGACGACCTGGCTGCCCTCGGAAAGATTACGAGGATACGACGGCAAGTTAGGTTGGCAGACGGAAGATGTGGCGGAATCGATGAGCAGCTGGAGGTGGAAATTGCGTTCGGGAACAAGCGACTGAGCATGAGCCTGTTGATACTACCAGGAGTAGTGGATTCATTGGTGTTGGGATGGAACTTTCTAACACAAGTCGGTACCGAAATTAAGTGCGCTGGACACGAAGTGATAATACCGGCCAGGAATCGTCACAAGGGATGGCTCGAGGAAAAGTTGTCGGTGGCAGTCGTACAACGGGCAAGCGAAGATGACGACACGACGAAATTCCTGGAGGCAGAGCTATCGACTTTCAGCAGCATGAAGGGAACATCAAACATGGCAGAGCATCAGATCACGATGAAAGACGACAAACCAATAAAGCAGCGATACTATCCCAAGAATCCGAAAGTTCAAGGGGAGATCAATGCGAAGGTGGACGAGCTTCTCCAAATGGGATACATAGAACACTCAACAAGCCCATACAGTTCTCCCATCGTGATGGTTAGAAAAAAGACGGGCAAATGGAGACTGTGCGTCGACTTTAGGCAAATAAACGCCAAATCTGTAAAGGATGCCTACCCGATGCCCCGAATAAATTATATTCTCGACCAACTGAGGGAAGCACGGTACATCAGCAGCTTGGACCTAAAGGATGGGTACTGGCCAATCCCACTGAAAGCGGACAGCAGGCAGTATACGGCATTTACAGTGCCGGGGAAAGGGTTATTCCAATGGAAAGTAATGCCATTCGGACTTCATTCGGCGTCTGCGACTTTTCAACGGGTGCTGGACCGGGTGATCGGCCCAGAAATGTCGCCGCACGCATTTGCTTACCAGGACGACATCATAGTGATCGGGCGCTCGCTGGAAGAACATAAGGCCAACCTAAAGGAAGTTTTCCGACGACTAAAGGAGGCAAATCTGAGATTAAACCCGGAGAAGTGTCAATTTTTTAAGAAAGAGCTGTTATATCTCGGTCATCGAGTGACTAGCGAAGGAATAGGCACGGATCCGGAAAAGGTAGCAGCCATCGCCGAACTAGAACCACCATCGACAGTAAGAGAGCTCCGACAGTACCTGGGCGTAGCATCATGGTACCGCCGGTTTGTACCTGACTTCGCAAAAATAGTCAAACCTCTCAACGATCTGCTACGCAAGGGCAATAAATGGGTGTGGACACAGGAACATCAGACGGCGTTCGAAGAGGTGAAGGCAAGACTCGTCGCAGACCCCGTACTGGCATGCCCGGACTTCGACAAACCATTCATCTTGCAAACTGACGCAAGCGACTACGGCATCGGGGCAATCTTGACCCAGGAAACTGAACGAGGCGAAAAGGTAATCTCTTACTCAAGCCGAACGCTCAACGGCGCTGAGAAGAATTACTCAACAACCGAGAAGGAGTGCTTGGCAATCGTCTGGGCAATCCGAAAGCTCAAGCCGTATCTGGAAGGTTACCACTTTAAAGTAGTAACCGACCACATGGCACTGAAGTGGCTCAACAGCATAGAGAGCCCTTCAGGGAGGATCGCCAGATGGGCCCTGGAGTTGCAGCAGTACGACTTCGAAATAGCGTACAGGAAAGGGCAACTCAACGTGGTGGCAGACGCTTTGTCAAGGCAGCCACTGCCGGAAACGCTTCGAGGGATCAAGGAGACGTCGGCGGCGGAAGCTTCTGCAGCATGCAGCTGGATTCTGGAAATGCGCGAAAAGATAAGGACCCAGCCGCAAAAGTATCCAGACTACGTGATGGAGGGTAACACCCTGTACAGGAATATACCCCATAGAGCGGGCAGCGAAGATGTTGCAACATGGAAGATGTGCGTCCCGAAAGCGCTGCGGGAAACGGTGCTGAAGGAGAACCACGACTCACCGGCGGCTGGCCATGTAGGAAGCCGAAAGACAATAGCACGTCTGGCAGCCCGGTACTACTGGCCAGGAATGCACAGAGACGCCCGAGCCCACGTGCGAGTATGCGAGACATGCATGAGGTTCAAGCCGAATCAGATGCAAATGGCTGGGAAAATGCTTACGCAGGTGCCAGAGGAACCATGGGCTACGGTATGTGCGGACTTCGTCGGACCCCTGCCGCGTTCGAAACACGGCAACCAAATGCTGCTGGTATTGATAGACAGGTTCTCCAAGTGGACTGAGTTGGTGCCGCTGCGAAGCGCGACGGCCGAATCCCTAATGAAAGCTTTCAAAGAACGCATAATCGCGAGGTATGGGGTCCCCAAAATAGTCATAACGGACAACGGAGTCCAGTTTACCAGCAAAACCTTCAAGAGTTTCCTGGCCGAAATGGGAGCCAGGCAACAGTTCACAGCTCCATACACCCCACAGGAGAACCCGACTGAGAGAGCCAATAGGACGGTGAAAACAATGATTGCGCAGTTCGCAGGGCAGAACCAAAGAGACTGGGACGAAAAATGGCCAGAAATCATGCTGGCAGTAAACACGAGCGTTTCAGAATCCACAGGTTACACACCGTCGTTCATTACCCAAGGCAGAGAACCAAGACTACCGAGCGCCCTATACGACAGAGAAACCGTAGGGACCGGACGACCGACAGAGACCCCGGAAGAGAATGCTAACAAACTCAGGGAAATCTTCGAGATTGTAAGGCGGAACCTGGAGAAAGCATCCCAGGACCAGGCTAGGCATTATAACCTAAGGAGGAGGCAATGGACGCCAAAGGTGGGTGACGTCGTGTGGGCCAAGGAACACCATTTATCAAAAGCGGCCGAGGGGTTCGCAGCAAAATTGGCCCCAAGATACGACGGACCTTACCAAGTCATAGGTTTTGCGTCACCGGTAATCTGCAAAATAAGACACATAAACACAAAGAAAGAGCGGACCATCCACGTAAGCGAGCTGAAACAGCAACAAACGGAAAACACAGGCGAGCGGCTACAGCAAGCAGACACAACAGATGCAAAACAACATTAAAAGTCCAAGGATACCCACAAGGATGACCAAAGGATACTACGAAAGGATCCCAAGGATACCTCCAAGGATGCCCAAAGGATACTACGAAGGGTGTCCAAGAATACCTTCAAGGAGGCCCAAAGGATACTACGAAGGGTGTCCAAGAATACCTTCAAGGATGCCCAAAGGATACTACGAAGGGTGTCCAAGAATACCTTCAAGGATGCCCAAAGGATACTACGAAGGGTGTCCAAGAATACCTTCAAGGATGCCCAAAGGATACTACGAAGGGTGTCCAAGAAGACCTTCAAGGATGCCCAAAGGATACTACGAAGGGTGTCCAAGAATACCTTCAAGGATGCCCAAAGGATACTACGAAGGGTGTCCAAGAATACCTTCAAGGATGCCCAAAGGATACTACGAAGGGTGTCCAAGAATACCTTCAAGGATGCCCAAAGGATACTACGAAGGGTGTCCAAGAATACCTTCAAGGATGCCCAAAGGATACTACGAAGGGTGTCCAAGAATACCTTCAAGGATGCCCAAAGGATACTACGAAGGGTGTCCAAGAATACCTTCAAGGATGCCCAAAGGATACTACGAAAGGAGTCAAAGGATACGTCCAAGGATTCCCAAAGGGTACTACGGAAAGAGTCCAAGGATACCTGCACGGATTCCCAAAGGATACTACGAACAAATTCCAAGGATAACTCCAAGGATACTACAGGTCATCTACAAAGGCGCAATGAAACACATAAAGGACATCAGGAGAACGTTAAGAACACAAAGGGAGCGAACCAGAGCGTCTAAGGTCTCGATTGGGACTGATCGGAGGAAAAGAAAAAACACGCATCAAAAGTCTGCCGAAGGAAGAGGGAAGACGGTACAGAGCAGAGAGCTGTACCGTAGATCTGAGTAGTAAGAAGGAGAGGCCGATGGAAATAGCGGGATTGAGCAAAGAGGAAGGCTCGGAACCGAGGTGTCGTTAAAGGGAGCCCAGGCTCCAGCTGCACAATCAAAATCAACGAGCAATCATGAGCACACGTGTGACAAGAAGCGAAGCGCGCAGGATGATGGCCGCCCACCAGCCGTCCGGAGGATCTAGCCCGGGGCAAGGATGGTCGGCAGCCCGGCCTACCCGAACCTCGCGGCGGATCTCCGGGCGGGGCGTCCCCGATCCGGTAATCAGCTCCGACAGCGACGTCGAGTTGGTGGAGGACCCACGGGTGGAGCAAAGGCGATGGCGGCTTCGCAAAGCGGTCAACAGGGCCGACGGCCGCATCCCGACTGGCGCGGCGGAGGTAGAGTGGGCCAGCGAAGAGCCGCCCCAGGACCAGCTGGCTCTCAGTAGCCATGCCGAGGCTGTGGTAGCGGCCACATGGGAATTTCGGCGCAAGTGCGAGGCGAGAAGGCGAGACGAGGAGCGGCGGTTGAAGGAAATGGAGGAGACGCCGGAGTGGCAGGCCCAGCTACGGATGGCCGAGGAGGAGGAGGCACAGCTGTGGGAAAACCCGGGGTACCCACCTACGCCGAGGTATGCGCCCGAACCCTGCACCACGCCGCAAGAAGTGGCAGACGAATGGGCGTCCTCGCCTCCGCGGTGGCTGCCCGAAATCCCGCCCACACCGCGGTACGAGGGGTCACCACGGTGGACGCCAGCGCGACCGCCCACGCCGAGGTACGAGCAGCAGCCACCACCGCAGCAGCCACCACCGCAGCAGCAGCCACCACCGCAGCAGCCACCACCGCAGCAGCAGCCACCGCAGCAGCAGCCACCGCAGCAGCAGCAGCCACCGCAGCAGCAGCCACCACCGCAGCAGCCACCACCGCAGCAGCAGCCACCGCAGCAGCAGCCACCACCGCAGCAGCCACCACCGCAGCAGCAGCCACCACAGCAGCAGCCACCACCGCAGCAGCAGCCACCGCAGCAGCAGCCACCACCGCAGCAGCAGCCACCGCAGCAGCAGCCACCACCGCAGCAGCAGCCACCACCGCAGCAGCAGCAGCCACCGCAGCAGCAACACATCCGGACAGATATCCCGGCGGCCCACGTGAGCCACAGCACCCGGACGTTCGTGGCCGAAGGGGTAAGGTGGCGACAACAGACGGTCGTCTGGACCTGGCCGGAGGGACCCGCGGAGGAGACGGCAGCGGCGGAAGAACCCCGGATCTGGGAAGAGTGTGGTCCCCGGGTGAGCCCGCTGGACCCCAGGACCCGTGGCAGACCGGAGCAGTGGGCACCACCGACGCCGAGCACCGGACCAGCAACGCCAAGGACAGGGCCGTCGACGCCGACGCCTACCGGGAGCGCAGGAACCGCGGAGCATCTGGAGCGAGGACCCTGGGTGTGGCCTGAGCCCGTGGGAAACGGCCGTCCTCCGCTCAAGCGGCAGCACTCGGCGCCCGAAGTGTCCGAGGTGGTGGCCCGGCCGAAGTTGTCGCGGACGGTGTCGGCGCCGGAAGGACAGCGATGGCGAGAAATCGCGGAGACGGAGTGGCCCGAAGGGATCGCGGAGACACCGGTGGTGCAGGAGGCTCGCATCCTGGGCGGCAGGCGCAGCGTGCGCGTGTGGAGAGAGAGGCGCGCGTTCCGCGTCCGGTTAGGGCTGGCGGGCATGAGGGTGTTCGAAGAGCAAAAATAAAAGTTAAACAAACCGACAAAACAGAGTTTAAAAGAAAAAAAAACCGACATAGAACGGGAAACGCGGCTGAAACAGGGGCCAGAAGTAAGGGGCATACATGGCAGCTTCAGCGTCCTGAAATCAATATGGGGTTAATACAGGAAGCAGCCAAGCGACACCAAAATACTTACCTGCAGCGAAGCAAATGCGAAGTCCTCTCCGCACCAGCGTTCGAGTGTTGCCAGCGTAAAGCCAGGCTCAGCCGGATGAGGACGATTGAAGGGCGAGAGAGAGAGACGAGAGGCGAGAGAGGTCGTGTGGAGAGAGAAAGGATGAAATAGAAAGGAGTGAGGAAATGCGAAAACTTACCTAGAAAGTTGCAAAATCACCATGAGCCAGGGAAGGGGGCGCCTCGATAGGCGATCGATTGGCACTGGACGATAGTGCGATCGATGGGCACACGACAATGGAAATATCGGCCAAGGTGGAAGTATCGCAACGAGCAGGTGGCAACGCCGCACCGTCGATAGCGAATAAATATCGATCACGCACGAATGGTGTGACCAGGCGGAGGAAACACGGAAAGGAGTGAGACGCAGCAATGAGCAGCGAGCTGGGGATCGATAGCCCAGGAGTGTCGATGTCCCAGTGGGAACACAGGAAATATCGGCGCGGGAGATTTAAAGTTGCTACGAGGAGGATGACCCCCGCTGTAGAAACTCAAGGGAGTTAGGAGCGTCGAGGGAGCATCGAGGGAGCAACGAGGGAGCGCCGCGGGAATCACAAGGACTCAAAGGCTAGGATAAGCAAGGAAACGCCGGAGAGTAGGAACCAGTCTTAAATGTTTCCCGAAGTAAGGGGGGAATGTGAGGAGTTGAATAACTCCCCACAAATAGAAGCAGCAGCAGATGGCCGGCCGCTTACCAGATACGCGGCGAATTCGCGTAGTAACGGCGCGGCGGGGAGATCGAGAGAGTTTGGAGACCAACGAAGGAGAGCGAGAGAGTTTGGAGACCAATGAAGGAGAGCGAGAGAGTTTGGAGACCAATGAAGGAGAGCGAGAGAGATTGGAGACCAAGGATGGAGATCGAGAGAGAATGGAGACTTCGCGGGCAGAGCAAGAGTGCCGTATGCAGAAGGGGATAACGGAACTCCTCTGGACTTTGGACTCTCCCGTGAACTTTGGACCGTGAGAGGAAGTGCCACATCTCGGCAGTGGAGCGGCACACAGGCGTGCCACAAGCGGCACGGGAATCAGCGGAACGGCAGCAGTGGGCGGAACATCCGTTGGAAGCGGTACATAAAGGACAAGTGGGTCATCCAGGAGGCACGGACTTTGGACCCAAAGTGGAGAGATCCAGCGGGCCGTGCGCAAAAGGGAAATAACGGTGCTTGGAGGCCCTATATAAGGCCGCAGAGCGCTGGCAGCTGGATCAGTCGATCACAAGGAGTCAAACCGTCAAGATCACTCAGATACCAAAGTGAACAATCAAACAACCAGATAACCTACAAGGGAGCAGCAGCAAGTCGAGTCGCCAGAGAAGCAGCGCCGTGGGAGCCTACAAGGAGCGAGATTGCTACGTCGAGACGTTCGGGATTGGGATACCAGGAATCTCCGAATTGAGACGCAGGTAGCTGAGATCCAGAGGGCATCACGCGGCTAGGTCAAGGCGGTCGAGTAATCCTGTCCACAAAGTCCTGGCGTTACGCCTGGAAAGAGTATAACAAGCCAGAAGGGAGAGCGGTCGATCAGTAAGGTCTCGAGTGGAATTGTCCAGGAGAGCCCTACGGATTCGACTTGCGAGGTCCCGGAGCGGCGTGCCCGAACCACGAATATAACAAGCCAGAAGGGAGAGCGGTCGATCGGTACGGTCTCGAGTGGAATTATCCAGGAGAGCCCTACGGATTCGGCTTGCGAGGTCCCGGAGCGGCGTGCCCGAACCCCGAGTACCACAAGCCACACGGGAACATCCCGGACAAAAAGCAAAAGGGTGAGGCTAGGGTGGAACGTTCGTTTACACTAGGCGTGGAAGCGAAGTAAGGCGCGAGGCAGCCTCCTGGCGTTACCGCCTTGACTGTCCGCGCGGGCTGAGCAGAAACCCCAGTGGGACCATCCGGGACAGAGCAAGGGACAGGCGGCGGTGTGTCGAAAGGAGCGATCCTGGAGAGCGCAGCTTCTGTTCACCCTAGTCTGAGAACGGTGACGCTTCCCTAAGCCCGTACGGCCGATACCCCTCGCGAGTCCGAGTCGTTACCAGCAGTCACCAAGTCACGCGTGAGAAGTGAACCGCGAGCGAGCATCTTCAGGGAGCTGCGAGGATCTTCAGGGAGCGGCGAGGATCTTCAGGGAGCTGCGAGTATCTTCAGGGAGCTACAGGACGGGAGCACCGAGTCATCAAGGCGAGAGGCCGTAGAGTCATCCAGGACCGTCGGAAGCACCGAAGGTCACAAGCAACGAGTCAAAGCCAACCAAGCGACTAAGACACTTGTAATAATATACCCGCAATAAAACCCAATACGAACCCGTGAATTCTGTGCTTTCTCACTGAGCTACTGGGCGGTCACGTTAATATAAATTTGGTGGGACGAACACACAATATACTGAGCTAGCCGCACGAATCTCGTAGCGAGCAGACAATAAAAATCAGTTCGTTACAACCTATCGATTGACCCGAAAAAAAGTTTGCCACGCCCACTTTAACGCCCACAAACCGCAAAACCCTGTGACGCCCACAATTTTCATGCTAGATAAAAAATTTTAACTGAAATGTATTGGTCTCGTCAATACCTATCGATTGATCCAAAATTTGCAACGCCCACTCTAACGCCCATAACGCTTGAATCTGTATACCGCCGGTAGGTGGCGCATTTTAATCTCGCTTTGCTGCTTGCATATCTCCATTTAGCTGAGTAACGGGTATCTGATAGTCGAGGTACTCGACTATAGCGTTCTCCCTTGTTTTAACATATGCCCATGCATTTTTTCAGGAGCAAAGGTTTAAGGAAGGCGATGACCAATGTAAAAAGGAAATAAACGTAACATTAAACTAGGCTTACTAACAATAACACCAGTTTACAAAAAAAATTGATGAAATACGCCATTCAGGAAACCTTTGTTTTCCGGTAAGATACATCTCCCTGATTAAGAAAAGAGCACTTAAAATTTTTTCTATGGTACCAATTTTTTTTCAAGTGTATAGAACTTTTTTCGCACTTTTTTATTTTCTAACTCGAGTTGTGATAAACCGAATTCGGTCATCAAAGACTCATTTTACAGGTAATAGAATGCCCTTTAGCTTTCTTATACAGATCATTGAGAGATTGAAATGCGCCACCTACCGGCGGTAGACAGATTTAAGCGTTATGGGCGTTAGAGTGGGCGTGGCAAATTTTTTTTGGGTCAATCGATAAGTATTGACGTGACTAATAAATTTCAGTTAAGTTTTTTATCTAGCATTAAAACTGTAGGGCCACAGTTTTGCGCTGCGCAGGAATCTCAGGAATCTGCATGCCTAATCCCAGTGTTGTAGCTTGTACAGTTTCCGAGATCTCAGCGTTCATACGGACAGACGGACATGGCTAGATCGACTCGGCTAGTGCTCCTGATCAGGAATATATATACTTTATGGGGTCGGAAACGCTTCCTTCTGCCTTTTACATACTTTCCGACGAATCTAGTATACCCTTTTACTATACGCGTAACGGGTATAATAAAACCTATTACTGGTAAAAGTTTCATGTTAAACGAAGTTGTAGTTATTGAGAAAAATTATAAAAACTTGCCGCTTTTGCAAAAAAGTGGCAGCACTGTCGTGAACAATGTTCAGATGCCGGCTATGAAGAAGAAGAAACCATGTAAGCAAATGTAAACAGTTTTTGATTATTATTAATTTAAACTAGTAATCGTTGCTTATTTTCAGGGATAAACATAGGTCGGCAGCACAAGACGCCGTATTCTTGCGATTCATTCGTGAAATATCGACATTGCCAAAGGATTTATTCGGGGCGACGCCGTTCTTGTGACCAATGCCTGGGAGGTTTGCAGTATGTAGCCTGGCGGGTTACTAAAATTTTTCATTTTTCCTTTTATTTTTGTAAAAAAAGCATAAATTAAGTTTAAAACTTTTTGAAAAATGGTCAAAATTAGTCAAATAAATTTCGATAACTATTCAATATTCGGTATTCAGTGTATGTATCCAGCCCTAGTCCTTTTTCGGTAAATTTTCCAAAAAAAGGAAATCGCTCGAATTTCTGTGACACCTACGGTTTTGATGGGTTGGTTTCCAAACCAACCGTCCCCAAATCCGTCGCCTGTTTCTGTGACACCCCTGATTGATATGAAAAGGATTTTCCATCATACTTCATTATATCCGAAAACATTTAAGCTCATATGAGTATTCTTTTTTTAAGAAATGTTTTACATATTTTATTTCAAGAGGGAAGTCAACCCCGGGAAATCTAATTTTATTTCATCATTTTAACCAATTACCTCCAGCGATATGTCAATATTATATGCCGAACATCTTTGCGGCCTGTCAACAATTTTTAGGGCAGAAATCAAGGCCCATTAAAATCAATATTGATCATTTTCATTACAATTTTTGACCCTTCCGTCAAGTGGTTGAATTGCATTTCGCTTGTGCAACTCCAAACGGACTCTTTTGCAAGAAAAGCTTGCAGGATTGACAAAGCTGATTTTGTTGATTTATTTTATTCTTTTTATTTGAGCTATTTTTATCTCGATCACTTTTACTTAAGTTGTGTTTGACGTAGCAGAGAATGCCACTTCAATACTATTTTTTGTAGACTAACTATTGTCCTTGATCATTTAAAGTGTTTGAAGTGGGCGTCTACGATAATATTGAAGATAAGAGGAGCATATATAAGACTTTTGTAAATTCGAAGATAATATAGGTAATTATAGTAGGTTACATCTACTATTCATTGGTTAGGTGCATATATTAGACTTTTGTTAATTCGAAGACAATATAGGTAATTCTAGTAGGTTACATCTACTATTTATTGGTTAGTCATCGGTTAGAAGAGATAAGAAGTATTGATTTTGAAAAATATTTGATACCAGTGTAACCATTAGGACACCATCAAATCGATAAAGGAGACACCAAATCATAGAATAAAGGAGATTGTTGATTAGAAGAGGTCGCACATACTTGCTTCTAGTGTAATTTTTATACACACCATCATACTCAGGTACTCGACTGAAGAACTTGTGAGATGGTTCCAAAGTCGCCTAGCTGGGGCAACCGAGCGGGTCGCAGGTTGCGGATAGCGGACGACCTCTCTCGAGGCCAACTGTGAATAAGCTGGTGGGATAAGTCAAAGACGGAATCGTGGACGGTAACCCCAGTAAATAAACAGTCCCGGACAGCCAGCGGGTATCTTGCAACGAAGCAATACCGACGATGCGAGTTGTTCAGCCGCATCTAAATAGTTGCTTTACACAAACCCACTCCCAACACAACACCTACCCAACTCCCCTCCCAAACTCATCTCACTCCGGGCCGGACTACGGTGTAATACGGACCGTGCCAAGAGTCAGCCTGGCTGGGGGCCCGGATCAAAACTAGCCCAGTCTCAAACGGTGTGCTCAGGGACATGGCGACCCCCTGTTCTAACTATCGCCTTACCCGGGCATCGCGGATCTCTGCCCGGGCGGACTTTTCCCCTTCTCCGCAACTGGTGGGATTTACTATGAAATCAAAAGCAGTTACTAAAAAACCAAACACAGAGACGGGAACTCTTACAAAACACTCGGATAAGCTGAACACTGGTTCCAATATCCGCACCAGCACGGTTCCGAATGGGCCTTATCCCAAACTGGGGATGACGGGTGGCAGAAAGCCAGCCGCGAAAGCCTCCGCCACGGGCGCTTCTGCGCCTAAAGCAGCGGTGGGCACTGCCAATGCGCTCGGGCCACCCGCTGGCGCCAATAAATATACTTACTCAGAAAGGCGGACTGCCGCCCAGACTCTGCGCTCTCATACTAGGAGCAACATTGCCACCCCTATGCCTGAATGGCTAAAGAAGGTAGAATGGGCAAGGAAGGTGCTTCCTAACTACGGGCAGGATAAGCCCACTCAAGAAGGGGCTCAGGCGAAAAGGCAGCGGTCCCTCGAACTACACGGACCATCGGCGAAGAGATCTAAGATCCAGCCATCTTACTCGGTCTTATTGACAAGGGCAATCCGGAGGGCTGGTTTCCCAGGAACAAGTGGAAGGAAGTGGAGTCCTTTCCCGAAAGAAGGTAAAATTCGAACCTGCATATTAGCCAAAATGAATCTTAGTATATTTCTGCTTCGCAATTACAGCAACGGAGACAACACCGCAGTAATCGTGGAGCTGCAAAATGGCTCTATAAGGGTACTATCGGCCTACTTGGCCTTTGAAAAGGAAAACCCCCCAGATGCGCTGGTCAGAGGAATGCGAAAAGCTCAAAAGGTTTGGTAATAGGCTGTGACGCCAACGCCCATCACACCCAGTGGGGTTGCCCAAACGTCAATGACAGAGGTGAGTCTCTTTTTGATTTTATTCTAAATTCGAACTTATTCTTATGCAATAGGGGCAATGTCCCTACATTCATAACTAAAACTTGCCAAGCGATCATAGATCTAACTTTGGTATCAGACTCACTCGAAGGCGGAGTAAAAAACTGTTCAGTCCCTGACGAGCACTCCTTTTCGGACCATAAATCCATAAAAACCGTATTGTCCCTTGATTCGCCTTTGCCGGTCAGCTTCGCTAACCCCAGACGAGCCGACTGGCACAGGTACAAAGAAGTTCTGACGAATATCCTTCCCATGTAACCGTCAGAAATCATAACAAGCCCACAGGAGCTGGACAGAACAGTAAATAAATTCACAGAAGCATGCATCACTGCCTTCAAAGTAGCATGCCCCACAGGGAAACCAAGGAGAGGGAAAAAACCCCCCTGGTGGACCCAACAACGATCAATCCTCAGAACCAACTGCAGATGCCTGTTTAACACAGCAAAGGCGGGAAATGCGGACACTAACTGGCAGAACTTCAAGTATGAACTAGCCTCTTACAAAAAGGCCATTAGAAGAGCAAAACGAACTGCATGGCAGACCTTCTGCTCTGACATAGAAAGAACGACTGATGCCGCAAGGCTCAGGAAAATACTCTCTAAGACAGCCGCACCTTTGGGCTATCTTCAGAAAGCAAACGGATCATGCTCGGACTTCAGTAAAGAGTCCTTGGACCTGCTCCTAGACGCTCATTTCCCGGGGAGCCAACAGACGGGTCATCCTCCAGAAAGAGGAGTAGGAGAGGGAATCGAATTAGATCCACTCCTATAAGACCGCAACATGAAATGGTTCATAGTTTGAAACCATACAAATCGCCGGGTCCGGACGGGATAACACCGGCTCACAGCCAACAAGCAGGACAAATAGCTATAAGCTGGTTGAAGAAAATCTTCCACTCCATCCTGGCGGTAGGAGAACTACCAAGAGCATGGCAAGAAACGAAGGTGGTTTTCATTCCCAAGGCAGGGAAGGCCACCCACACCACAGCAAAGGATTTTAGGAAAATAAGCCTAACATCATTCCTGCTAAAGACCTTTGATAGAATGATAAGCCTACACATAAGGACCACTATCGTCCCGACACTAATATCAGAGGCACAACACGCTTATACCAAAGGTAAGTCAACCGAATCGGCGCTACACTTGGTGGTAAGCAGCACCGAGAAATCACTCAGCATCAAGGAATACACACTGATCGCCTTCCTGGACATAGAGGGAGCCTTCAATAACGTGCATCCCATTGCTATAACAGAATTTCTCACAGAACTAGGGGTTGAGTCGCCGATGGTGGTGTTGATCCATAAATTGCTAATAAGCAGAATGGTCACAGCCACAGTAAGTATTCAACCCAGACTGGACTAGTGAACAGAGGCACCCCGCAAGGAGGTATACTCCTGTGGAGTATCGCAGTATATCCTCTTGCGGAATCTAGAGGGAGGAGGCTGTAAGGCAGTGGCATACGCAGACGACGTCGCTATCATATTTAATGGAAAATATCCACAAACACTTTGCGATCTTATGACCGCTAAACTAAAAATACTATCGGAATTAACGCTAGAGAACGGACTTGGGGTAAATCCTTCAAAAACGGAACTTGTTCTATTTACAAATAGATAGAAGGTCCCACAACTCAGCCCACCTATTCTATTCAGCCCACAATCCTACTATACGGAGTGGCTCTGTGGTGGACCGCTCTACGCAAACAATGCATTCTGACTCCTCCGCGAATGGCGGCTTTGTGTATTAGTGGAGCCCTTCGAACCACCTCGAATGAAGAGCTGAATGCGATCTTGAACCTCCCTAGCCTGAACTTAGCAGGCATGGAAAGGGCCAAATCGGCAGCTATTCGACTGAGAGACACCGGGAAGTGGAAAGCCAAATTTTATGGCCATGCTAAAATTCTCCAGCATGATAAATCGATTCCGAAGATAACGAATCTATGCAAATCCATTGAATATAGTCATACACCTTTGAGGACCTGATTCCAGACAGAGAGGAAAGGGTGCAGGGCCGACCGGGCGCAACGGACGCAATCTGCTTCCTTACAGATGGCTTCAAATTAGAAGGACAAGTTGGCGGAGGTGTATACTCCGAATAATTAGAATCAGGAAGTCATTCAGGCTCCCGGACCACTGTAGCGTCTTCCAAGCGGAGGTCCATGTTATAAAAGAAGCACTAACATGTTAAGGAAACATTAGCCTCCAAAGAGGACACCTAAATATATATAGTGACAGTGACAAAAACCGCAGATCTATCCACGAGATGGCTTATCAGTTTACTATCAGCCTAATATGGGTTTCGGGTCACCGGAATATCGTAGGCAACTGCATAGTTAGCCAGGCAGGGCACCATCAAGCCTCTTCTCCCAGGAAAGGAGAATGTCGGTATGCCCATGGCAACTTGCAAGCTTAATATAAAAAACTACTTTTACAAACTAGGCAACACCCATTGGCAAAACGCATCACAGTGTCGTATCTCTCACCAGACATGGTGCAAATACATTCAAATTTAATAACAAAAAGAATTAAAATTTTTTTTAAATTATTCCATATATATTTTGTTGGTTTAAGTCACAAGCTTTTATTTTCGTAATTTCTTATATTTATAACAATTTTGTTGTCTGAATAACATTTATTTTTTCTGCATGAAAGAAATTTTTCTGATTTTTCCAATTTTAACTCCTTGTCTAATTCATGTATTATTTATTCATCGAAGGCATTACAAAGTATATTTTTTACATCCTCATCCAAAAAAATATCAATATTTGAATGGCGAGACGGACTTTTGCTTAAACTCGTTATTAGGGGATCTGAAGATATATGTAATGAGTTCATCAAATCCTCCATTATATGTGTGCGTGAAGTTTTACGACAGTGCTTTAGCCGAAACTTCCGAAAATCTTTATTTCTTGCCTCCAAGGCTTCTTCCGACATCATCCCAATAGGAAGTGGTACACATTCAATAACATCAGCTCCCTGAAGTAATATTCTATGTACCGAGGTTGGCATGTAGTACCAAGGGTACTCACTTACAAACATTTTTGCGGTTTGTAAGGCGTACTTACGAATGCTGTCAATATTTATGGCATATCCTGAAGCCATACTGCGTAAAATCACACCAAGTCTTCTTTTTAAGTTTTCATTTACGCCAGTTATTTCAGCAGACAATTTATATTGTTTGTGTTGCCAGAACCTTGCATTGGGATATCCACTAATAAAGCCATTTCGATCCTGAACCTTTCTTGGATCTCTTCTTTCCTTTTATTAACAATGTTCTTGTCCAAGCCGCAGACCTGCCACTTTTTGATTGGAAGTCGATATCCCACATGTAACATGCACTCAAAACAGCGAATCCAGGCATGTAAAGTCGATATTCCAAATTCATATAAGTCTTCGCATTTCGGCAAACTCGCAACGAGATCTAAGTCATTTATCATTTTGGGCGTGGCCTTACATATGCCGCATGCTTGCGAAGAACACTCTGCAACCACGCTGAATACTTAGCCATCGATCATTGTAAGCTGCAAATTGTGTTGAAAACTTTCAGCTATTAAGTCATGCTCCTCCTCAATGCATTTCGGTTTTTCATTAGCATTTGAATAAATATAGTTCTCCAGGGCTGAAAATCTTTTTCGAAAATCATTTTCGCTGCGCCATACTAAAAAAAGGCTACGCTTGCAGACTGACATGGTATCTAAAAATAAACCATTTTGTGAGCTGCACATAGCTGCATCCAGCATGATAAATCGATTCCGAAGATAACGAATCTATGCAAATCCATTGAATATAGTCACACACAGGGAGCAGGGCCGACCGGGCACGACGGACGCAACCTGCTTCCTTACAGATGGTTCCAAATTAGAAGGATAATTTGGCGGAGGTGTATACTCCGAACAATTAGATATCAAGAAGTCATTCAGGGTCCCGGACCACTGTAGCGTCTTCCAAGCGGAGGTCCACGCTATAAAAGAAGCACTAACCTGTTAAGGGAACATTAGCCTCCAAAGAGGACACCTTAATATATATAGTGACACCCAAGCGGCTATTAAATCGATCTACTCGACAAACACCAACTCCCGTAAAATAGCAGACTGCCGCAGATCTCTCCACGAGATGGCTTGTCAGCTTACTATCAGCCTAATATGGGTTTCGGATCACCGGGATATCGTAGGCAACTGCATAGTTAGCCAGGCAGGGCACCATCAAGCCTGTCCTCCCAGGAAAGAAGAATGTCGGTATGCCCATGGCAACTTGCCAGCTAAATATAAAAAACTACTTTTACAAACTAGCCAACACCCATTGGCAAAACTCACCACAGAGTCGTATCTCTCACCAGACATGGCCTGCGATAAACAATGCTGATTCTAGCTCTTACAGGCCACTGGCACGTTGGCACACATGCCGGCAGGCTAAAAGCCCCAAAAAATGACTTCTGTAGAAGCTGCAGGGATGATGAAGAAGAAGAAGCGGTAGAACACCTTCTGCTTCTGTCCAGCCCTATGCAGACACATAATGAAACACCTAGGAAACCCCTTCCTTACCGAAATATCGGGGATTAATCTGAAAAGCGTAAGTGCTTTTATTAAATCTTCCGGGTGGAAGACATGCTGATCAGCTAAATACAGGTTTAAACGTATAAGTCATGGGACCCTAGAGAAGGAAAAGAATGAGATCATGCGGTATCACAATGGACCCATAGAGGTCTAAGTGTGTCGCACTACAGTCCGACAGCCGCCCTAACCTAACCTAACCTCATACTCAGGTAGCCAATAGGGGACAGTTGATACTTGTGTATGCCATCGAATTTGGGATTACAGAAACAAAGCACTCAAAGTTATAAATATATACTATAATCCAGAAAAAAAATTAAAAACGATTAAATAATATAATAAAACATGTTCGCAATACCAAAATAAAAGAATAAATGTATTATTATGCAAAAAAATAAACTTCTGACTTTCTATTTCGAGTTTAAATTTCTTAACTGAGATATGTATGCTAATTGCGTGATGTTGCGCGGTCGTGATTTCAACCCCTATTATGGGACGTGTTAGAGCTAGCAGTCAGCCGAGAGGTCGTTGGCGTGAGGCCCATTATCTTGTCAATGAGCGCCTTCAGGCTTGTGCATGTGTCCCTTTCATTGCGGTCAGGTAATGGACAGGTGCGCATGGTGGGGTAGCTCTTACTTGAATCCCATAATATGACATGTTTATGACCCATTTGTGGAAAGGAGAGAATCTTAGACAATTTACCAGTTAAACGTTCTGGGGTGGAAACAAAAACGTGTGAGATTTATTGGGGTTCTTTTTATTTCTAATATGCATATTGACCCAGAATCCAGAATCCAGAATCAAGTTGGGGAAATCAGTAGGTGCGCCATGACGACAACATGCGCAGGACCAGCAAAGCTAAGAAATTCAGGGAGAGAGACATCGACGAGAAAACGTAAGCAAAGCTGAGAAATTCAGACAGAGAAAGAACTACGAGGAGACTTAAGAAAACTATGAAATTCAGGCAGAGAGACAACGACAAATGGATCTAAGAAAACTAAGGAATTCAGGCAGTGAAACAACGACGAGGAACATCAGGACAATTTCGTCATAACAATTCAGGGAAAGTTTAGAATAGAACGCCCGGCAGTGTTAATCTTTGGTCCCAAAGCAGTGTCGATAAAAGGAGAGAAAAAACAAGGGAGAAATACCCGTTATTCAGCTAAAGAGACCAAAGGGAAATGGATATATGCAAGCATATATCATAGCATGAAAATTGTGGGCGCCACAAGCTTAAGCGCTTTGTGGGCGTTAAAGTGGCCGTTTCATCTTTGCGTAACAAACTTGCACTGCGTACAAGGCTACGGAATCTAAATCTGAAATCCCAGTTCTCTAGCTTCTATAGTTTTTTGAGATATACTTATGATTTTTTGAAGTTTGTGGGCGGTTTGTGGGCGTTAAAGTGGGCGTGGACAACTTTTTTTGGCTTAATCAATAGCTATTGATGAGGACAATACATTTCAGTAAAAAATTGTATTCTAGCGTCAAAACTGTAGGACCCACAGTTTTGGGCGGTTCGTGGGCGTTAGAGTGGGCGTGGCACATTGCTGAGACAAACTTGCGCTGCGTAAGATACCAAGTCTCAAATCTGCCAAATCTCAATAGCCTAGCTCTTATAGTTTCCGAGATCCCAGCGTTCATCTGGACGGACAGACAGACGGACAGGCGGACATGGCTAGATCGACTCGGCTAGTGATCCTGACCAAGAATATATATACTTTATGGGGTCGGAAACGCTTCCTTTACTTTCCGACGAATCTAGTTTACCATTTTATACTACGAGTAACTGGTATAATAATAATAAAGTAGGATCAAGCATATCAAAACAATATCATGGGTGTAACATGGATATACTTTAACGCAAGAAGCACGAGCTTGGATCTTTACTCGCAGAGTTTGGCATCGACGCCACAGGAACTGTCGATGAGCTTCGAGCACGACTGGTAACCTTCGTCCGCGAGTCAGGACATTCGGAAGCAACACAGTCCCGGATGGCCGAGCTGAAGCGTCATTATGGGAACGCCGTGACCACTGCCAGTCAACTACTGTCCCCGCTGACAATCGACACGGAGCTAGCCGCTCAATGGAACACCCAGGCCTGGACCCCAAGGCCAAGTCCATTGGTGACCAAAAATCAGGAGTCAACACCAGCGTCAATACTCGCAGTTTCGACATTAGGGATGAGGACCAACCACGCGGCCTTAGTGGATAAAATTAACAAATAAAGACTCATTTTCAATGGAGCCACCGACCCCTGACCACCATCAAACACCTGGAGTCACTTACGAAAGAGTCATCAACTGGGAAAATGGGATCCATCACGATTGACTAACCCAGGGAGTATCCCCAACCAGAGTTAGAAATGGAGCGGTGGAGGCATACGACCAGCGACTTACAGTTTTATCAGCGCCCGGATGGCTGGAACCCTACGCAGGACAACCAACAAAAGGAACGTAGGATTCCGAGTTAAGTTTGCCAACTTGTGATGCCTAAGGTCATCGACGACTTCCTACAAGGAATGTTTTTCCTAATACTAAAACTGGTCATCAATCGGGTATTTTTGCATATGAATTTTGATCCCTTATGTTGCCATATCATATTCGTATGTTCGAACATTTGAAGTTGGTATTTTCGAACATGTCAATTTGGTGATTTTCATACCAGATTGATATGCGCACATATCAAAGTTGTGACCAAATTGTTGTATTTTTTAATATCTAACTGATATGCTTTAATTTCAAGCTGATATGCTTTCATATCAATCTGATATGCTTTCATATTAAACTGATATACTTTCATATAAGATTGATATGTTCGTAATATCAATATTTATAAGTTTTGTTTTACTTTATTGCGTCTTAAAATAAACAAATAATAATAATAAGCAAATAAATATTGTAAACCCCTAAGATCGCTGTAAATATTTATTTTTTATATATTTCGGGTCAATTATAAAGAGAATTCCAGGTCCTAGCAATAAATGACCGATCACGCCCTACTCGAATGCCTCCTGTAGCTTTGCATCAGCGCCAGGAAGTCCTCCTTCTGTCCTCGATAGAAGTTTTCCAGCGAAGTGGTGGACGCCAACTTGCCCAGTTCGGCATCTTTGACCAGCCATTTGACTTTGTGTAGTACAGTCTGTGTAGTCAGCCACCGAAAAGCACGTTACAGTGTCCAAGAAATAAATATGTTGGAATTATACAAACATCAAGTAATTACAATTTAAAATGAGATACTTACCATTTGCAAAAAAAAAATAAACAACATATGTAAAAGTTAGAGTGACTGCGGTAATTCAGTCAAAAAAATATCTACTATATACCATAAATACACTCGGCTGAGGAACTTGTGAGATGGTTCCAAAGTCGCCTAGCTGGGGCAACCGAGCGGGTCGCAGGTTGCGGATAGCGGACGACCTCTCTCGAGGTCAACTGTGAATAAGCTGGTGGGATAAGTCAAACACGGTACCATGGATTGAAACCCCAGTAAATAAATAGTCCCGGACAGCCAGCGGGTATCTTGCAACGAAGCAATACCGACGATGCGAGTTGTTCAGCCGCATTTAAATAGTTGCTTTACACAAACCCACTCCCAACACAACACCTACCCAACTCCCCTCCCAAACTCATCTCACTCCGGGCCGGACTACGGTGTAATACGGACCGTGCCAAGAGTCAGCCTGGCTGGGGGCCCGGATCAAAACTAGCCCAGTCTCAAACGGTGTGCTCAGGGACATGGCGACCCCCTGTTCTAACTATCGCCTTACCCGGGCATCGCGGATCTCTGCCCGGGCGGACTTTTCCCCTTCTCCGCAACTGGTGGGATTTACTATGAAATCAAAAGCAGTTACTAAAAAACCAAACACAGAGACGGGAACTCTTACAAAACACTCGGATAAGCTGAACACTGGTTCCAATATCCGCACCAGCACGGTTCCGAATGGGCCTTATCCCAAACTGGGGATGACGGGTGGCAGAAAGCCAGCCGCGAAAGCCTCCGCCACGGGCGCTTCTGCGCCTAAAGCAGCGGTGGGCACTGCCAATGCGCTCGGGCCACCCGCTGGCGCCAATAAATATACTTACTCAGAAAGGCGGACTGCCGCCCAGACTCTGCGCTCTCATACTAGGAGCAACATTGCCACCCCTATGCCTGAATGGCTAAAGAAGGTAGAATGGGCAAGGAAGGTGCTTCCTAACTACGGGCAGGATAAGCCCACTCAAGAAGGGGCTCAGGCGAAAAGGCAGCGGTCCCTCGAACTACACGGACCATCGGCGAAGAGATCTAAGATCCAGCCATCTTACTCGGTCTTATTGACAAGGGCAATCCGGAGGGCTGGTTTCCCAGGAACAAGTGGAAGGAAGTGGAGTCCTTTCCCCAAAGAAGGTAAAATTCGAACCTGCATATTAGCCAAAATGAATCTTAGTATATTTCTGCTTCGCAATTACAGCAACGGAGACAACACCGCAGTAATCGTGGAGCTGCAAAATGGCTCTATAAGGGTACTATCGGCCTACTTGGCCTTTGAAAAGGAAAACCCCCCAGATGCGCTGGTCAGAGGAATGCGAAAAGCTCAAAAGGTTTGGTAATAGGCTGTGACGCCAACGCCCATCACACCCAGTGGGGTTG
The DNA here is from genome assembly GCF_043229965.1 of Drosophila suzukii. Lineage (NCBI taxonomy): Eukaryota > Metazoa > Arthropoda > Insecta > Diptera > Drosophilidae > Drosophila > Drosophila suzukii. The sequence goes on along the minus strand of NC_092082.1, from coordinate 27,215,411 downwards.
CCCAAACGTCAATAACAGAGGTGAGTCTCTTTTTAATTTTATTCTAAATTCGAACTTATTCTTATGCAATAGGGGCAATGTCCCTACATTCATAACTAAAACTTGCCAAGCGATCATAGATCTAACTTTGGTATCAGACTCACTCGAAGGCGGAGTAAAAAACTGTTCAGTCCCTGACGAGCACTCCTTTTCGGACCATAGATCCATAAAAACCGTATTGTCCCTTGATTCGCCTTTGCCGGTCAGCTTCGCTAACCCCAGACGAGCCGACTGGCACAGGTACAAAGAAGTTCTGACGAATATCCTTCCCATGTAACCGTCAGAAATCATAACAAGCCCACAGGAGCTGGACAGAACAGTAAATAAATTCACAGAAGCATGCATCACTGCCTTCAAAGTAGCATGCCCCACAGGGAAACCAAAGAGAGGGAAAAAACCCCCCTGGTGGACCCAACAACGATCAATCCTCAGAACCAACTGCAGATGCCTGTTTAACACAGCAAAGGCGGGAAATGCGGACACTAACTGGCAGAACTTCAAGTATGAACTAGCCTCTTACAAAAAGGCCATTAGAAGAGCAAAACGAACTGCATGGCAGACCTTCTGCTCTGACATAGAAAGAACGACTGATGCCGCAAGGCTCAGGAAAATACTCTCTAAGACAGCCGCACCTTTGGGCTATCTTCAGAAAGCAAACGGATCATGCTCGGACTTCAGTAAAGAGTCCTTGGACCTGCTCCTAGACGCTCATTTCCCGGGGAGCCAACAGACGGGTCATCCTCCAGAAAGAGGAGTAGGAGAGGGAATCGAATTAGATCCACTCCTATAAGACCGCAACATGAAATGGTTCATAGTTTGAAACCATACAAATCGCCGGGTCCGGACGGGATAACACCGGCTCACAGCCAACAAGCAGGACAAATAGCTATAAGCTGGTTGAAGAAAATCTTCCACTCCATCCTGGCGGTAGGAGAACTACCAAGAGCATGGCAAGAAACGAAGGTGGTTTTCATTCCCAAGGCAGGGAAGGCCACCCACACCACAGCAAAGGATTTTAGGAAAATAAGCCTAACATCATTCCTGCTAAAGACCTTTGATAGAATGATAAGCCTACACATAAGGACCACTATCGTCCCGACACTAATATCAGAGGCACAACACGCTTATACCAAAGGTAAGTCAACCGAATCGGCGCTACACTTGGTGGTAAACAGCACCGAGAAATCACTCAGCATCAAGGAATACACACTGATCGCCTTCCTGGACATAGAGGGAGCCTTCAATAACGTGCATCCCATTGCTATAACAGAATTTCTCACAGAACTAGGGGTTGAGTCGCCAATGGTGGTGTTGATCCATAAATTGCTAATAAGCAGAATGGTCACAGCCACAGTAAGTATTCAACCCAGACTGGACTAGTGAACAGAGGCACCCCGCAAGGAGGTGTACTATCACCCCTCCTGTGGAGTATCGCAGTATATCCTCTTGCGGATTCTAGAGGGAGGAGGCTGTAAGGCAGTGGCATACGCAGACGACGTCGCTATTATATTTAATGGTAAATATCCACAAACACTTTGCGATCTTATGACCGCTAAACTGAAATACTATCGGAATTAACGCTAGAGAACGGACTTGGGGTAAATCCTTCAAAAACGGAACTTGTTCTATTTACAAATAGATAGAAGGTCCCACAACTCAGCCCACCTATTCTAAACAATTGTAATCTCTCCTTTAGCGATCACGCCAGATACTTGATACTTACACTTTACTCCTGTAAAAAGACAATTGGGCTACGAAGGGGCATGTCCCCTAGAATAGTCAACTAGGTATACACAGCGGATGTCAAGCCAATCCTACTATACGGAGTGGCTCTGTGGTGGACCGCTCTACGCAAACAATGCATTCTGACTCCTCCGCGAATGGCGGCTTTGTGTATTAGTGGAGCCCTTCGAACCACCTCGAATGAAGAGCTGAATGCGATCTTGAACCTCCCTAGCCTGAACTTAGCAGGCATGGAAAGGGCCAAATCGGCAGCTATTCGACTGAGAGACACCGGGAAGTGGAAAGCCAAATTTTATGGCCATGCTAAAATTCTCCAGCATGATAAATCGATTCCGAAGATAACGAATCTATGCAAATCCATTGAATATAGTCATACACCTTTGAGGACCTGATTCCAGACAGAGAGGAAAGGGTGCAGGGCCGACCGGGCGCAACGGACGCAATCTGCTTCCTTACAGATGGCTTCAAATTAGAAGGACAAGTTGGCGGAGGTGTATACTCCGAACATTTAGAATCAGGGAGTCATTCAGGCTCCCGGACCACTGTAGCGTCTTCCAAGCGGAGGTCCATGTTATAAAAGAAGCACTAACATGTTAAGGAAACATTAGCCTCCAAAGAGGACACCTAAATATATATAGTGACAGTGACAAAAACCGCAGATCTATCCACGAGATGGCTTATCAGTTTACTATCAGCCTAATATGGGTTTCGGGTCACCGGAATATCGTAGGCAACTGCATAGTTAGCCAGGCAGGGCACCATCAAGCCTCTTCTCCCAGGAAAGGAGAATGTCGGTATGCCCATGGCAACTTGCTTAATAATATAAAAAACTACTTTTACAAACTAGGCAACACCCATTGGCAAAACGCATCACAGTGTCGTATCTCTCACCAGACATGGTGCAAATACATTCAAATTTAATAACAAAAGGAATTAAAATTTTTTTAAATTATTCCATATATTTTGTTGCTTTAAGTCACAAGCTTTTATTTTCGTAATTTCTTATATTTATAACAATTTTGTTGTCTGAATAACATTTATTTTTTCTGCATGAAAGAAATTTTTCTGATTTTTCCAATTTTAACTCCTTGTCTAATTCATGTATTATTTATTCATCGAAGGCATTACAAAGTATATTTTTTACATCCTCATCCAAAAAAATATCAATATTTGAATGGCGAGACGGACTTTTGCTTAAACTCGTTATTAGGGGATCTGAAGATATATGTAATGAGTTCATCAAATCCTCCATTATATGTGTGCGTGAAGTTTTACGACAGTGCTTTAGCCGAAACTTCCGAAAATCTTTATTTCTTGCCTCCAAGGCTTCTTCCGACATCATCCCAATAGGAAGTGGTACACATTCAATAACATCAGCTCCCTGAAGTAATATTCTATGTACCGAGGTTGGCATGTAGTACCAAGGGTACTCACTTACAAACATTTTTGCGGTTTGTAAGGCGTACTTACGAATGCTGTCAATATTTATGGCATATCCTGAAGCCATACTGCGTAAAATCACACCAAGTCTTCTTTTTAAGTTTTCATTTACGCCAGTTATTTCAGCAGACAATTTATATTGTTTGTGTTGCCAGAACCTTGCATTGGGATATCCACTAATAAAGCCATTTCGATCCTGAACCTTTCTTGGATCTCTTCTTTCCTTCTATTAACAATGTTCTTGTCCAAGCCGCAGACCTGCCACTTTTTGATTGATGTAAAGTCGATATTCCAAATTCATATAAGTCTTCGCATTTCGGCAAACTCGCAACGAGATCTAAGTCATTTATCATTTTGGGCGTGGCCTTACATATGCCGCATGCTTGCGAAGAACACTCTGCAACCACGCTGAATACTTTGCCATCGATCATTGTAAGCTGCAAATTGTGTTGAAAACTTTCAGCTATTAAGTCATGCTCCTCCTCAATGCATTTCGGTTTTTCATTAGCATTTGAATAAATATAGTTCTCCAGGGCTGAAAATCTTTTTCGAAAATCATTTTCGCTGCGCCATACTGAAAAAAGACTACGCTTGCAGACTGACATGGTATCTAAAAATAAACCATTTTGTGAGCTGCACATAGCTGCATCCAGCATGATAAATCGATTCCGAAGATAACGAATCTATGCAAATCCATTGAATATAGTCACACACAGGGAGCAGGGCCGACCGGGCACGACGGACGCAACCTGCTTCCTTACAGATGGTTCCAAATTAGAAGGATAATTTGGCGGAGGTGTATACTCCGAACAATTAGATATCAAGAAGTCATTCAGGGTCCCGGACCACTGTAGCGTCTTCCAAGCGGAGGTCCACGCTATAAAAGAAGCACTAACCTGTTAAGGGAACATTAGCCTCCAAAGAGGACACCTTAATATATATAGTGACACCCAAGCGGCTATTAAATCGATCTACTCGACAAACACCAACTCCCGTAAAATAGCAGACTGCCGCAGATCTCTCCACGAGATGGCTTATCAGCTTACTATCAGCCTAATATGGGTTTCGGATCACCGGGATATCGTAGGCAACTGCATAGTTAGCCAGGCAGGGCACCATCAAGCCTGTCCTCCCAGGAAAGAAGAATGTCGGTATGCCCATGGCAACTTGCCAGCTAAATATAAAAAACTACTTTTACAAACTAGCCAACACCCATTGGCAAAACTCACCACAGAGTCGTATCTCTCACCAGACATGGCCTGCGATAAACAATGCTGATTCTAGCTCTTACAGGCCACTGGCACGTTGGCACACATGCCGGCAGGCTAAAAGCCCCAAAAAATGACTTCTGTAGAAGCTGCAGGGATGATGAAGAAGAAGAAGCGGTAGAACACCTTCTGCTTCTGTCCAGCCCTATGCAGACACATAATGAAACACCTAGGAAACCCCTTCTTCTACGGTCTTACCGAAATATCGGGGATTAATCTGAAAAGCGTAAGTGCTTTTATTAAATCTTCCGGGTGGAAGACATGCTGATCAGCTAAATACAGGTTTAAACGTATAAGTCATGGGACCCTAGAGAAGGAAAAGAATGAGATCATGCGGTATCACAATGGACCCATAGAGGTCTAAGTGTGTCGCACTACAGTCCGACAGCCGCCCTAACCTAACCTAACCTCATACTCAGGTAGCCAATAGGGGACAGTTGATACTTGTGTATGCCATCGAATTTGGGATTACAGAAACGAAGCACTCAAAGTTATGAATATATACTATAATCCAGAAAAAAAATTAAAAACGATTAAATAATATAATAAAACATGTTCGCAATACCAAAATAAAAGAATAAATGTATTATTATGCAAAAAAATAAACTTCTGACTTTTTATTTCGAGTTTAAATTTCTTAACTGAGATATGTATGCTAATTGCGTGATGTTTCGCGGTCGTGATTTCAACCCCTATTATGGGACGTGTTAGAGCTAGCAGTCAGCCGAGAGGTCGTTGGCGTGAGGCCCATTACCTTGTCAATGAGCGCCTTCAGTCTTGTGCATGTGTCCCTTTCATTGCGGTCAGGTAATGGACAGGTGCGCATGGTGGGGTAGCTCTTACTTGAATCCCATAATATGACATGTTTATGACCCATTTGTGGAAAGGAGAGAATCTTAGACAATTTACCAGTTAAACGTTCTGGGGTGGAAACAAAAACGTGTGAGATTTATTGGGGTTCTTTTTATTTCTAATATGCATATTGACCCAGAATCCAGAATCCAGAATCAAGTTGGGGAAATCAGTAGGTGCGCCATGACGACAACATGCGCAGGACCAGCAAAGCTAAGAAATTCAGGGAGAGAGACATCGACGAGAAAACGTAAGCAAAGCTGAGAAATTCAGACAGAGAAACAACTACGAGGAGACTTAAGAAAACTATGAAATTCAGGCAGAGAGACAACGACAAATGGATCTAAGAAAACTAAGGAATTCAGGCAGTGAAACAACGACGAGGAACATCAGGACAATTTCGTCATAACAATTCAGGGAAAGTTTAGAATAGAACGCCCGGCAGTGTTAATCTTTAGTCCCAAAGCAGTGTCGATAAAAGGAGAGAAAAAACAAGGGAGAAATACCCGTTATTCAGCTAAAGAGACCAAAGGGAAATGGAGATATGAAAGCATATATCATAGCATGAAAATTGTGGGCGCCACAAGCTTAGGCGCTTTGTGGGCGTTAAAGTGGCCGTTTCATCTTTGCGTAACAAACTTGCACTGCGTACAAGGCTACGGAATCTAAATCTGAAATCCCAGTTCTCTAGCTTCTATAGTTTTTTGAGATATACTTACGATTTTTTGAAGTTTGTGGGCGGTTTGTGGGCGTTAAAGTGGGCGTGGCTTAATCAATAGGTATTGATGAGGACAATACATTTCAGTAAAAAATTTTATTCTAGCGTCAAAACTGTAGGACCCACAGTTTTGGGCGGTTTGTGGGCGTTAAAGTGGGCGTGGACAACTTTTTTTGGCTTAATCAATAGCTATTGATGAGGACAATACATTTCAGTAAAAAATTTTATTCTAGCGTCAAAACTGTAGGACCCACAGTTTTGGGCGGTTCGTGGGCGTTAGAGTGGGCGTGGCACATTGCTGAGACAAACTTGCGCTGCGTAAGATACCAAATCTCAAATCTGCCAAATCTCAATAGCCTAGCTCTTATAGTTTCCGAGATCTCAGCGTTCATCTGGACGGACAGACAGACGGACAGGCGGACATGGCTAGATCGACTCGGCTAGTGATTATGGGGTCGGAAACGCTTCCTTTACTTTCCGACGAATCTAGTTTACCATTTTATACTACGAGTAACTGGTATAATAATAATAAAGTAGGATCAAGCATATCAAAACAATATCATGGGTGTAACATGGATATCCTAACGCAAGAAGCACGAGCTTGGATCTTTACTCGCAGAGTTTGGCATCGACGCCACAGGAACTGTCGAGGAGCTTCGAGCACGACTGGTAACCTTCGTCCGCGAGTCAGGACATTCGGAAGCAACACAGTCCCGGATGGCCGAGCTGAAGCGTCATTATGGGAACGCCGTGACCACTGCCAGTCAACTGCTGACAATCGACACGGAGCTAGCCGCTCAATGGAACACCCAGGCCTGGACCCCAAGGCCAAGTCCATTGGTGACCGGAAATCAGGAGTCAACACCAGCGTCAATACTCGCAGTTTCGACATTAGGGATGAGGACCAACCACGCGGCCTTAGTGGATAAAATTAACAAATGAAGACTCATTTTCAATGGAGCCACCGACCCCTGACCACCATCAAACACCTGGAGTCACTTACGAAAGAGTCATCAACTGGGAAAATGGGATCCATCACGATTGACTAACCCAGGGAGTATCCCCAACCAGAGTTAGAAATGGAGCGGTGGAGGCATACGACCGCGACTTACAGTTTTATCAGCGCCCGGATGGCTGGAACCCTACGCAGAACAACCAACAAAAGGAACGTAGGATTCCGAGTTAAGTTTGCCAACTTGTGATGCCTAAGGTCATCGACGACTTCCTACAAGGAATGTTTTTCCTAATACTAAAACTGGTCATCAATCGGGTATTTTTGCATATGAATTTTGATCCCTTATGTTGCCATATCATATTCGTATGTTCGAAAATTTGAAGTTGGTATTTTCGAACATGTCAATTTGGTGATTTTCATACCAGATTGATATGCGTACATATCAAAGTTGTGACCAAATTGTTGTATTTTTTAATATCTAACTGATATGCTTTAATTTCAAGCTGATATGCTTTCATATCAATCTGATATGCTTTCATATTAAACTGATATACTTTCATATAAGATTGATATGTTCGTAATATCAATATTTATAAGTTTTGTTTTACTTTATTGCGTCTTAAAATAAACAAATAATAATAATAAACAAATAAATATTGAAAACCCCTAAGACCGCTGTAAATATTTATTTTTTATATATTTCGGGTCAATTATAAAAAGAATTCCAGGTCCTAGCAATAAATGACCGATCACGCCCTACTCGAATGCCTCCTGTAGCTTTGCATCAGCGCCAGGAAGTCCTCCTTCTGTCCTCGATAGAAGTTTTCCAGCGAAGTGGTGGACGCCAACTTGCCCAGTTCGGCATCTTTGACCAGCCATTTGACTTTGTGTAGTACAGTCTGTGTAGTCAGCCACCGAAAAGCACGTTACAGTGTCCAAGAAATAAATATGTTGGAATTATACAAACATCAAGTAATTACAATTTAAAATGAGATACTTACCATTTGCAAAAAAAAAAATAAACAACATATGTAAAAGTTAGAGTGACTGCGGTAATTCAGTCAAAAAAATATCTACTATATACCATAAATACAAATCTAAATACTTGCTTTACACAAACCCACTCCCAACACAACACCTACCCAACTCCCCTCCCAAACAACATCTCACTCCGGGCCGGACTACGGTGTAATACGGACCGTGCCAAGAGTCAGCCTGGCTGGGTGCCCGGATCAAAAATAGCCCAGTCTCAAACGGTGTGCTCAGGGACATGGCGACCCCCTGTTCTAACTATCGCCTTACCCGGGCATCGCGGATCTCTGCCCGGGCGGACTTTTCCCCTTCTCCGCAACTCGTGGGACCTAATTATGGATAAAAAAACAGAAGAAAAAAAGACAAAAAACATAGAGACGGGTACTCTTAAAAAACCCATGGATAAGACGAACACTGGTTCCACCTTCCATACCAGCACGGCCCAGAAAGGGCCGCATCCCAAACTGGGGATGATGGGTGGCAGAAAGCCAACCGCAAACGCCTCCGCGACGTGCGCATCTGCGCCGAAAGCAACGGTAGGCACTCCCAAGGCGCTCGGGCCACCCGCTGGTGCAAAATATACATACGCAGAAAGGCGTACTGCCGCCCAGACTCTGCGCTCACACACCAGGAGCACCGTTGCCACGCCTTCGCCTAAATGGCTAAAGAAGGTAAAGTGGGCAAGGAAGGTGCTCCCAAACTACGGGCAGGAAAAGCCCACTCAAGAGGCGACTCAGGCGAAAAGGCAGCGATCCCTCGAACTACCCGGGCCATCGGCGAAGAGATCAAAGATCCAGCCATCGGTCTCTTTCGCCGAAATCACGAAGAATCGTGTATTACTTGGCCTGATTGACAGGGGAAATCCGGAGGGCAGGATCCCCAGAAACAAGTGGAAGGCAGTGGAGTCCCACCTTTCCCTCATTTGCCTGCGCATGGTACGAGAGAAGCCAGGCACCTCGCCCTGCTGCATGGACGCGGGCTGGTACCAGGGCAGCGTCAAGGTGGTAGCATGCGACAGTCAGCGGTCGGCTGATATGTACAAAGAGGCGACAAGCAAGCTCGGCGAGGTTTACGAAGGGGCGAACATCGTTGCGCTTGACTGGTGCGTTGTCCCCAGTAGACCCCGAGCCATGATCTGGATTCCAGCAGCGATCAAGACGCCGGAGGACATCCTCTTTATGTTGCAAGAATGCAACCCGCACCTCCCCACGAAGGACTGGAAAGTCGTCAAGGTGGAGGAGCATGAAGGGGATGTCAACCAGGCGGTTTTGGTCCTGAACAAGGAGTCAGTAGCTCCGATCGAGACTGCTCGTGGAGTGCTGAACTTCGGGTTCAGTGCGATAAACATCAAAGTGTATAAGGGCGACTCCAACGCCGCTAGCAGCTCTGCCGGCAACCCAGCCGAGCAGGTGCTTGCTGAGGAGTTGGAGGCACCTGGTGGGCCTGAGGACGGCTACTCTACCGATTCGTCGCTAAGCAGAGAGATGCGTGCGCTCGGACCGGCAATCGAGGACGTGGACCTCAGCGACACAGAGGAGGCAGACGTCACTGTGGTGGAGGTTGAGGCTGTAGATGTCATTAAGACTTCTACAAATAAACCTTCACCACAGTAAAGCAGCGTCTGCTGCACTTCTGCTTCGCCTGACAGAAGGCGGAGCCGACCTAGTCCTCGTACAGGAACCTTGGGTGGTAGGAGGCAAGGTTGCTGGACTAGGAACAAAGGAATACAAGCTTATGCTTGACCCCAAAGATGGCAAAATTCGAACCTGCATATTAGCCAAAAGGCATCTTAGTATATTTCTACTTCGCAATTACAGCAACGGAGACAACACCGCAGTAAGCCTGGAGCTGCAGAGTGGCTCTATAAGGGTTCTATCGGCCTATTTGGCCTTTGAGAAGGAAAACCCCCCAGATGCGCTGGTCAGAGGACTAGCAGAGGAATGCGAAAAGCTCAAGTACGGATTGGTAATAGGCTGTGACGCCAACGCCCATCACACCCAGTGGGGTTGCCCAAACAACAACGACAGAGGTGAGTCTCTTTTTGATTTTATTCTAAATTCGAACCTATTCTTATGAAATAGGGGCAATGCCCCTACTTTCATAACTAAAGCTTGCCAAACGATCATAGATCTAACTTTGGTATCAGATTCACTCGTAGGCGCAGTCAAAATCTGGGCAGTCTCTGACGAGCACTCCTTCTCGGACCATAGATTCATAGAAACCGCATTGTCCCTTGATTCGCCCTTGCCGGTCAGCTTCGCCAACCCCAGACGAGCAGACTGGCACAGGTACAAAGAAGTTCTGACAAATATCCTCCTCAGAAAGCATCACAAACCCACATGAGCTGGACGAAACAGTATACAAATTCACAGAAGCATGCAACACTGCCTTCAAAGTGGCATGCCCCATAGAGAAACCAAGAGGAAGGAAAAAACCCCCCTGGTGGACCCAACAACTATCTATCCTCAGAACCAACTGCAGATGCCTGTTTAACATAGCAAAGGCGGGAAATGAGGACACCAATTGGCTGAACTACAATATTGAACTAGCCTCTTACAAAAAGGCCATTAGAAGAGCAAAACGAACTGCATGGCAGACCTTCTGCTCTGACATAGAAAAAACAACTGATGCCGCAAGGCTCAGGAAAATACTCTCTAAGACAGCCGCGCCCTTGGGCTATCTTCAAAAAGCAGATGGATCATGGTCAGACTCCAGTAAAGAGTCCTTGGACCTGGTCCTAGACGCTCACTTCCCGGGGAGCCAACAAGCAGGTCATCCACCTGAAAGAGGAACAGGAGAGGGAATCGAAATAGATCCACTCCTATCAGACCGCAATATGAAATGGTCCATTCATAGTTTCAAACCATACAAATCGCCGGGACCGGACGGGATAACACCGGCTCACATCCAGCAAGCAGGACAAATAGCCATAAACTGGTTGAAAAAAATCTTCCAATCAATCCTGGCGGTAGGAGAACTACCAACAGCATGGCAAGAAACAAAGGTGGTTTTCATTCCCAAGGCAGGAAAGGCCACTTACACCACAGCAAAGGATTTAAGGCCAATAAGCCTAACATCATTCCTGCTTAAGAGCTTTGAAAGAATGATAAGCCTACACATAAGGGCCACCGTAGACCCGACACAAATATCAGAAGCACAATACGCTTACACCAAAGGTAAGTCAACCGAATCGGCGCTACACTTGGTGGTAAACAGCATCGAGAAATCACTCAACATCAAGGAATACACACTGATCGCCTTCCTGGATATAGAGGGAGCCTTCAATAACGTGCATCCCACCGCTATAACAGAATCTCTCACAGAACTAGGGGTTGAGCCGCCAATGGTGAGGCTAATCCATAAATTGCTGATAAGCAGAATGGTCACAGCCACACTAGGGACCTCAACCCAGACTAGACTAGTGAACAGAGGCACCCCGCAAGGAGGTGTACTATCACCCCTCTTGTGGAATATCGCAGTAAATAAACTACTGCGGATTCTGGAGGGAGGAGGTTGTAAGGTCGTGGCATACGCAGACGACGTCGCCATCATCTTTAATGGAAAATATCCACAAACACTTTGCGATCTTATGACCGCTAAACTTAAAATGCTATCGGAATGGACGGTAGCGAACGGACTCGGGGTAAATCCCTCGAAAACAGAACTTGTTCTATTTACGAATAGGTACAAAATTCCTCAACTTAACCCACCCATTTTAAACAATTGTAATCTCTCCTTTAGCGATCACGCCAGGTACTTGGGGTTAGTACTAGATAAACGCCTCAAATGGGGCTTAAACAACCAAGAGAGAACCAAAAAAGCGACCATTGCACTTTACTCCTGTAAAAAAGCAATCGGGCTAAGATGGGGCATGTCCCCAAGAATAGTTAACTGGATATACACAGCGGTAGTCAAGCCAATCCTACTGTACGGAGTGGCTCTGTGGTGGACCGCCTTACACAAACAATGCATACTGACTCCTCTAAACAAAGTACAGCGAATGGCGGCTTTGTGTATTAGTGGAGCCCTTCGAACCACCCGGAATGAAGCGCTGAATGCGATCTTGAACCTCCCTAGCCTGGACTTAGCAGGCATGGAAAGGGCCAAATCGGCAGCTATTCGACTGAGGGACACAGGGCAGTGGAAAGCCCAATTATATGGCCATGCTTAAATTCTCCAGAATGATAAATCGATTCCGAAAATCACGGATCTATGCAAATCTATTGAATATAGTCACACACCCTTTGAGGCCCTGATTCCTGATAGAAAGGAATGGGAACAGGGCCGACCGGGCACGACGGACGCAATCTGTTTCTATACAGATGGCTCCAAATTAGAAGGACAAGTCGGCGGAGGTGTATACTCCGAATAATTAGATATCAGGAAGTTATTCAGGCTCCCGAACCACTGTAGCGTCTTTTAGGCGGAGGTCCACGCTATAAAAGAAGCACTAACCTGTTTAAGGAACCTTAGCCTCCAGAGAGGACACCTAAACATATATAGTGACAGCCAAGCGGCCATTAAGTCGATCTACTCGACAAACACCAACTCCCGTAAAATAGCAGACTGCCGCAGATCTCTCCACGAGATGGCTTATCAGTTTACTATCAGCCTAATATGGGTTTCGGATCACCGGGATATCGTAGGCAACTGCATAGTTAGCCAGGCAGGGCACCATCAAGCCTGTCCTCCCAGGAAAGAAGAATGTCGGTATGCCCATGGCAACTTGCAAGCTAAATATAAAAAACTACTTTTACACACTAGCCAACACCCATTGGCAAAACGCACCACAGAGTCGTATCTCTCACCAGACACGGCCTGCGATAAACAATGCTGATTCGAACTCTTACAGGCCACTGGCACGTTGGCACACATGCCGGCAGGCTAAAAGCCCCTTAAAATGACTTCTGTAGAAGCTGCAGGGATGAAGAAGAAGAAGATGCGGTAGAACACCTTCTGCTTCTGTCCAGCCCTATGCAAACTCAGAATGAAACACCTAGGAAACCCCTTCTTCGACGATCTTACCGAAATATCGAGGATTAATCTGAAAAACGTAAGTGCTTTTATTAAATCTTCCGGGTGGAAGACATGCTGATCAGCAAAGCGCAGGTTGAAACATATAAGTCATGGGACCCTAGAGAAGGAAAAGAACGAGATCATGCGGTATCACAATGGACCCATAGAGGTCTAAGTGTGTCGGACTACAGTCCGACAGCCGCTCTAACATAACCTAGTCTCATACTCAGGTAGCCAATAGGGGACAGTTATTACTATACTACAAAGTAAACTTCGGACTTTTTATTTCGAGCTTAAATTTCTTAACTGAGATATGTCTGCAAGTTGCGAGATGTTGCGCGGTCGTGATTTCGACCCCTAGTATGGCACGTGTTAGAGCTAGCAGTCAGCCGAGAGGTCGTTGGCGTGAGGCCCATTATCTTGTCAATGAGCGTGCGCCTTCAGGCTTGTGCATGTGTCCCTTTTATTGCGGCCAGGTAATGGACAGGTGCGCATGCTGGGGTAGCTCCTGCTTGAATCCCATAATATGACATGTTTATGACCCAATTGTGGAAAGGAGAGAATCTTAGACAGTGTACCAGTTAAACGTTCTGGGGCGGAAAAAAAACGTGAGTATGAGAATATTTCACATTTGAGAATCGTTAACTTGTGAGATTTATTGGGGTTCTTTTTATTTCTAGTATGCACATTGTCCCAGAATCCGCGTTTTCATACTACTGTGTCAAGTCAAGTTGGGGAAATCAGTAGGTGCGCCATGACGACAACATGCGGCGGGCAACATGCGCAGGACCAGCAAAGCTAAGAAATTTATGGAGAGAGACATCGTCGAGAAAACCTAAGACTTAAGACTTAAGAAAACTATGAAATTCAGACAGAGAGACAACGACAAGGAGATCTAAGAAAACTAAGGAAAAAACAACGACGAGGAACATCAGGACAATTTCGGCAAACAATTCAGGGAAAGTATAAAATAGAACGCCCGGCAGTGTTAATCTTTGGTCCCAAAAGACTACCTCGACTATCAGATACCCGTTACTCAGCTAAAGAGACCAAAGGGAAATGGGGATATGAAAGCAGTAAAGCGATATTGAAATGCTCCACCTACCCGCGATCTCCATATATGGTTATGTGGGCGGTAGACAGATTTAGGCGTTATGGGCGTTAGAGTGGGAGTGGCAAACTTTTTTTTTGGGGTAAATCGATAGGTATTGACGAGACTAAAACCTTTCAGTAAACATATTTTTCTAGCATGAAAATTGTGCGCGCCACAAGCTTAGCCGGCTTGTTGGCGTTAAAGTGGGTGTTTCATCTTTGCGTAACAAACTTGGACTGCGTACAAGGCTACGGAATCTAAACTTGAAGTCCCAGTTCTCTAGCTTCTATTGTTTCTGAGATATCCGCGTTCATACTTACGATTCTTTGAAGTTTGTGGGCGGTTTGTGGGCGTTAAAGTGGGCGTGGCAAACTTTTTTTGGCTTAATCAATAGGCATTGATGAGGACAATACATTTCAGTGAAAAATTATATTCCAGCGTCAAAACTGTAGGAGCCACAGTTTAGTGCGGTTCGTGGGCGTTAGAGTGGGCGTGGCACTCTGCTGAAACAAATTTGCGCTGCGTAAGAAACTCAGGAATCTACATGCCAAATCTCAATCGCATAGCTCTTATAGTTTCCGAGATCTCAGCGTTCATCCGGACGGACAGACAGACGGACAGGCGGACATGGCTAGATCGACTCGGCTAGCGATCCTGACCAAGAATATATATACTTTATAGGGTCGGAAACGCTTCCTTCTGCCTGTTACATACTTTCCGACGAATCTACAAGTAGTATACCATATTACTCTACGAGTAACGGGTATAATAATAATAAAGTAGGATTAAGCATAAAACAATATCATGGGTGTAACATGGATATCCTAACGCAAAAAGCACGAGCTGGAAGCCGTACTCGCAGAGTTTGGCATCGACGCCACAGGAACCGTCGAGGAGCTACAAGCACGACTGGTAACCTTCGTCCGCGAGTCAGGACATTCGAAAGCAACACAGTCCCGGCTGGACGAGCTGAAGCGTCATTATGGCAATGCCGTGACCACTGCCAGTAAACTACTCAGCGGGGACACGGAGCTAGCCGCTCAATGGAACACCCAGGCCTGGACCGCAAGGCCAAGTCCATTGGTGACCAGAACTCAGGAATCAACACCAGCTTCAATACTCGCAGTTCCGACATTAGGGACGAGGACCAACCACGCGGCCATAGTGGATAAAATTAACAAATGAAGACTCATTTTCGATGGAGCCACCGACCCCTAACCACCATCGAACACCTGGAGTCACTTACGAAAAAGTCATCAACTGGGAAAAATGGGATCCATCACGATTGACTAACCCAGGGAGTATCCCCAACCAGAGTTAGAAATGGAGCGGTGGAGGCATACGACCAGCGACTTACAGTTTTATCAGCGCCCGGATGGCTGGAACCCTTCGCAGGACAACCAACAAAAGGAACGTACGATTCCGATTTAAGTTAGCCAACGTGATGCCTAAGGTCATCGACGACTTCCAATTAGGAATGTTTTTCCTGTTTTAACCGGGCCACCATAGGATGCGGAAGAGATGCATAGTGGTATAAAAGAACCAGCCATCGATGTATAATGATTCACATTCATTTCCAATGGAATCAATTTTGTAAGAGACCATCCACTATCTCTCTCCTTGTATTCTGGAGTTTTAGAAATTATTTCCGTGGTATGTTCATGAAAGATACATTCTAAATCATAATCTTTATTCATAATAGTAATTTTACTTTGAAAACTTTTCATTTTAATTTCTTCAGATTCATCTTTAAAAAGTATTTACTCTGGGAACAGTTCAAAGTTCACTTTTGCTGATGTATAACTTTTCTAATAGAATGCAGAGATGAGGTACCAGTGACATTCCAGCTTTTCTCAAGAAATTCTCAGGTAATATCAAGCCCGATTCATCATTTACATACATGTAATGCAGTACTCTTCCCTTGAATTCCTCAGATATTTTTTTGACCCTTCCTTCAAGGGATTGAATTGCATTTCGCTTATGCAACTCCAAATGGACATGATTTGCCCACTTATTCTTTTGCAAGAAACACTTGCAGGATTGACAAAGCTGAGTTTGGCTGTTCATTTTATTTTATTTATATTTTGCTCGATTACTTTTACTTAAGTTGTGTTTGACGTAACAGAGTTGCCACTTCGATACTATTTTTGGTAGACTAACTATTCTCCTTGATCATTTATAGTGTTTGAAGTGCGTCTACGATAATATTGAAGGTGAGAGGTGCTTATAAAGTATTTTTGTAAATTCGAAGACAATATAGGTAATTCTAGTAGGTTACATCGACTATTCAATCCTTAGAAGAGATGAGAAGTATTGATTTTGAAAAATATTTGATGCAAGTGTAACCAATAGGACACCATCAAATCGATAAAGGAGCCACCAAATCATAGAATAAAGGAGATTGTTGGTTAAAAGAGGTCGCACATACTTGCTTGCAGGTGGGAAAGGAAAGATCATTTTTTCGAGTTTAAATTTCTTGACTGAGATATGTCGGCTAAATGCGAGATGTTGCTCGGTCATGATTAGAAATAAAATATAGAATAGAACGGCCAGTAGTGTTTATCTTTGGTCCCAAAAGTACAGTCCCCTCAAAGCAGTGTCGATAAAAGGAGAGAAAAAAATAATAATAAAGTAGGATCAATCATATCAAAACAATATCATGGGTGTAACATGGATATCCTAACGCAAGAAGCACGAGCTGGAAGCCGTGGATCAATCATATCAAAACAATATCATGGGTGTAACATGGATATCCTAACGCAAGAAGCACGAGCTGGAAGCCGTACTCGCAGAGTTTGGCATCGACGCCACAGGAACCGTCGAGAAATTTTAGAAATGTTTGGTCGATTGTTGATGTGCCGGGCCGAATACAATTCAGAGCAGAAACTGGAGCGATTGTAGGACAACATGCTGCCGGAGTAGCAGTTGACCACTAGGAGACAGGACTTCCAGATCCACTTCGGTGAACTAACGCACCTGTTAGTCACCTACGAAGGAGTCATCAACCGGGAAAATTGGGATCCTTACTATTGACTAACCCAGGGAATATCCCCAACCAGAGTTAGAAATTGAGCGGCGGATACGACCAGCGACTCACGGTTTTATCAGCGCCCGGATGGCTGAGACCCTAGCCAACTTGTGATGCCTAAGGTCATCGACAACTTCCTACTAGGAATGGTTTTCATGTTCTAACCGGGCCACTATAGGATGCGGAGGAGAGATGCATAGTCTACAACCAAAACCGCTAGTAACTTCCACAACAGGCGACACACCATTCCATGAACAAGCAACCAGTACCATGAGTAAGTCGCCCCAGCAGACAGAGCCTCTTCGGGAGTGGGACCCTGAAGCCACATCAGGCGAAGAACTCTTAGCAAGGCTCGACAACGACGGATCCACCGAGGAGAGTCAACCAATGACAACAGTACGCGCCGACGCCCTGCCTGACCTTAAGGAATACACACTGATCGCCTTCTTGGACATAGAGGGAGCCTTCAATAACGTGCTTCCCATTGCTATAACAGAATCTCTCACAGAACTAGGGGTTGAGTCGCCAATGGTGGGGTTGATCCATAAATTGCTGATAAGCAGAATGGTCACAGCCACACTAAGGATTCAACCCAGACTAGACTAGTGAGCAGAGGCACCCCGCATGGAGGTGTACTATCACCCCTCCTGTGGAATATCGAAGTATATCCTCCTGCGGATTCTAGAGGGAGGAGACTGTAGGGCAGTGGCATACGCAGACGATGTCGCTATTATATTTAATGGAAAGTATCCACAAACCCTTTGCGATCTTATGACCGCTTAACTAAAAATACTATGGGAATGGACGATAGAGAACGGACTTGAGGTAAATTCCTCAAAAACGGAACTTGTTCTATTTACAAATAGATTGAAAGTCCCACAACTCAGGCCACCTATTTTAAACAATTGTAATCTCTCCTTTAGCGATCACGCCAGATACTTG
Organism: Drosophila suzukii; assembly: GCF_043229965.1. Classification (NCBI taxonomy): domain Eukaryota; kingdom Metazoa; phylum Arthropoda; class Insecta; order Diptera; family Drosophilidae; genus Drosophila; species Drosophila suzukii. The sequence goes on along the minus strand of NC_092082.1, from coordinate 27,197,285 downwards.
GGGTTAGTATTAGATAAGCGTCTCAAATGGGGCTTAAATAACCAAGAGAGAACCAATAAATCGACAATTGCACTTTACTCCTGTAAAAAAGCAATTGGGCTACGATGGGGCATGTCCCCTAGAATAGTCAACTAGGTATACACAGCGGTAGTCAAGCCAATCCTACTATACGGAGTGGCTCTGTGGTGGACCGCTCTACACAAACAATGCATACTGACTCCTCCGCGAATGGCGGCTTTGTGTATTAGTGGAGCCCATCGAACCACCCCGATTGAAGCGCTGAATGCGATCTTGTACCTCCCTAGCCTGGACTTAGCAGGCATGGAAAGGCTATGCAAATCCATTGAATATAGTCACAAACACTTTGAGGCCCTGATTCCAGACAGAGAGGAATGGGAGCAGGGCCGACCGGGCACGACGGACGCAATCTGCTTCTTTACAGATGGCTCCAAATTAGAAGGACAACTTTGCGGAGGTGTACACTCCGAACAATTAGATATCAGGAAGTCATTCAGGCTCCCGGACCACTGTAGCGTCTTCCAAGCGGAGGTCCACGCTATAAAAGAAGCACTTACCTGTTAAGGGAACATTAGCCTCCAAAGAGGACACTTAAATATATATAGTAACAACCAAGCGGCTATTAAATAGATCTACTCGACAAACACCAACTCCCGTACAATAGCAGACTGTCGCAAATCTATCCACGAGATGGCTTATCAGTTTACTATCGGGTCACCGGGATATCGTAGGCAAGTGCATAGCGGACGAGATAGCCAGGCAGGGCACCATCAAGCCTCACCTCCCAGGAAAGGAGAATGTCGGTATGCTCATGGCAACTTGCAAGCTAAATATAAAAACGCACCACAGTGTCGTCTCCCACACGACATGGCCTGTGATAAACAATGCTGATTCTAGCTCTTACAGGCCACTGGCACGTTGGCACACATGCCGGCAGGCTAAAAGCCCCAAAAAATGACTTCTGTAGAAGCTGCAGGGATGATGAAGAAGAAGAAGCGGTAGTACACCTTCTGCTTCTGTCCAGCCCTATGCAGACACATAATGAAACACCTAGGAAACCCCTTCTTCGACGGTCTTACCGAAATATCGGGGATTAATCTGAAAAGCGTAAGTGCTTTTATTAAATCTTCCGGGTGGAAGACATGCTGATCAGCTAAATACAGGTTTAAACGTATAAGTCATGGGACCCTAGAGAAGGAAAAGAATGAGATCATGCGGTATCACAATGGACCCATAGAGGTCTAAGTGTGTCGCACTAAAGTCCGACAGCCGCCCTAACCTAACCTGACCTCATACTCAGGTAGCCAATAGGGGACAGTTGATACTTGTGTATGCCATCGAATTTGGGATTACAGAAACGAAGCACTCAAAGTTATGAATATATACTATTATCCAGAAAAAAAATTGAAAAAGAATAAATAATATAATAAAACATGTTCGCAATACCAAAATAAAAGAATAAATGTATTATTATGCAAAAAAATAAACTTCTGACTTTTTATTTCGAGTTTAAATTTCTTAACTGAGATATGTATACTAATTGCGTGATGTTGCGCGGTCGTGATTTCAACCCCTATTAAGGGACGTGTTAGAGCTAGCAGTCAGCCGAGAGGTCGTTGGCGTGAGGCCCATTATCTTGTCAATGAGCGCCTTCAGGCTTGTGCATGTGTCCCTTTCATTGCGGTCAGGTAATGGACAGGTGCGCATGGTGGGGTAGCTCTTACTTGAATCCCATAATATGACATGTTTATGACCCATTTGTGGAAAGGAGAGAATCTTAGACAATTTACCAGTTAAACGTTCTGGGGTGGAAACAAAAACGTGTGAGATTTATTGGGGTTCTTTTTATTTCTAATATGCATATTGACCCAGAATCCAGAATCCAGAATCAAGTTGGGGAAATCAGTAGGTGCGCCATGACGACAACATGCGCAGGATCAGCAAAGCTAAGAAATTCAGGGAGAGAGACATCGACGAGAAAACGTAAGCAAAGCTGAGAAATTCAGACAGAGAAACAACTACGAGGAGACTTAAGAAAACTATGAAATTCAGGCAGAGAGACAACGACAAATGGATCTAAGAAAACTAAGGAATTCAGGCAGTGAAACAACGACGAGGAACATCAGGACAATTTCGTCATAACAATTCAGGGAAAGTTTAGAATAGAACGCCCGGCAGTGTTAATCTTTGGTCCCAAAGCAGTGTCGATAAAAGGAGAGAAAAAACAAGGGAGAAATACCCGTTATTCAGCTAAAGAGACCAAAGGGAAATGGAGATATGCAAGCATATATCATAGCATGAAAATTGTGGGCGCCACAAGCTTAGGCGCTTTGTGGGCGTTAAAGTGGCCGTTTCATCTTTGCGTAACAAACTTGCACTGCGTACAAGGCTACGGAATCTAAATCTGAAATCCCAGTTCTCTAGCTTCTATAGTTTTTTGAGATATACTTACGGTTTTTTGAAGTTTGTGGGCGGTTTGTGGGCGTTAAAGTGGGCGTGGCTTAATCAATAGGTATTGATGAGGACAATACATTTCAGTAAAAAATTTTATTCTAGCGTCAAAACTGTAGGACCCACAGTTTTGGGCGGTTTGTGGGCGTTAAAGTGGGCGTGGACAACTTTTTTTGGCTTAATCAATAGCTATTGATGAGGACAATACATTTCAGTAAAAAATTTTATTCTAGCGTCAAAACTGTAGGACCCACAGTTTTGGGCGGTTCGTGGGCGTTAGAGTGGGCGTGGCACATTGCTGAGACAAACTTGCGCTGCGTAAGATACCAAATCTCAAATCTGCCAAATCTCAATAGCCTAGCTCTTATAGTTTCCGAGATCTCAGCGTTCATCTGGACGGACAGACAGACGGACAGGCGGACATGGCTAGATCGACTCGGCTAGTGATCCTGACCAAGAATATATATACTTTATGGGGTCGGAAACGCTTCCTTTACTTTCCGACGAATCTAGTTTACCATTTTATACTACGAGTAACTGGTATAATAATAATAAAGTAGGATCAAGCATATCAAAACAATATCATGGGTGTAACATGGATATCCTAACGCAAAAAGCACGAGCTGGAAGCCGTACTCGCAGAGTTTGGCATCGACGCCACAGGAACCGTCGAGGAGCTACAAGCACGACTGGTAACCTTCGTCCGCGAGTCAGGACATTCGGAAGCAACACAGTCCCGGATGGCCGAGCTGAAGCGTCATTATGGGAACGCCGTGACCACTGCCAGTCAACTACTGTCCCCGCTGACAATCGACACGGAGCTAGCCGCTCAATGGAACACCCAGGCCTGGACCCCAAGGCCAAGTCCATTGGTGACCAGAAATCAGGAGTCAACACCAGCGTCAATACTCGCAGTTTCGACATTAGGGATGAGGACCAACCACGCGGCCTTAGTGGATAAAATTAACAAATGAAGACTCATTTTCAATGGAGCCACCGACCCCTGACCACCATCAAACACCTGGAGTCACTTACGAAAGAGTCATCAACTGGGAAAATGGGATCCATCACGATTGACTAACCCAGGGAGTATCCCCAACCAGAGTTAGAAATGGAGCGGTGGAGGCATACGACCAGCGACTTACAGTTTTATCAGCGCCCGGATGGCTGGAACCCTACGCAGGACAACCAACAAAAGGAACGTAGGATTCCGAGTTAAGTTTGCCAACTTGTGATGCCTAAGGTCATCGACGACTTCCTACAAGGAATGTTTTTCCTAATACTAAAACTGGTCATCAATCGGGTATTTTTGCATATGAATTTTGATCCCTTATGTTGCCATATCATATTCGTATGTTCGAACATTTGAAGTTGGTATTTTCGAACATGTCAATTTGGTGATTTTCATACCAGATTGATATGCGCACATATCAAAGTTGTGACCAAATTGTTGTATTTTTTAATATCTAACTGATATGCTTTAATTTCAAGCTGATATGCTTTCATATCAATCTGATATGCTTTCATATTAAACTGATATACTTTCATATAAGATTGATATGTTCGTAATATAAATATTTATAAGTTTTGTTTTACTTTATTGCGTCTTAAAATAAACAAATAATAATAATAAACAAATAAATATTGAAAACCCCTAAGACCGCTGTAAATATTTATTTTTTATATATTTCGGGTCAATTATAAAAAGAATTCCAGGTCCTAGCAATAAATGACCGATCACGCCCTACTCGAATGCCTCCTGCCCTTCCGCTACGGTGTGGGAGTTAACAGGACACGAAGGGATCTGCCGCCTCGTGGGGGGGTTAATAGGGCACGAAGGGGTCTGCCACCTCGTGGGGGGGAGGAATTAATAGGGCACGAAGGGGTCTGCCACCTCGTGGGGAGTTAGTAGGGCACGAAGGGGTCTGCCACCTCGTGGGGAGTAGTTACTTCCTACCGACCGGGCTTTCTTTTCTCCGCGTGTTTTCTTGCCTTTTCTTTTCCGCGTGCGCAACCGTACACCCTCCGATACCAGAGACGAGAGAGCCCGGAAACCGCCGTGTGCCCATTTCATCCTTCTTCCCTTTGCCTTGCCAGATCGGTTTGGTATTTTCTCTATTTTCTAGTATTTTTCCCTATGGTTGCCACCTCGGGCGGATGGTGCGGAACCAAACTTGACTTATTTTGGTTTTGCACCCCAAAAATCCATATGTTCGCTTTCTACTTAATAAATCATAATCCTACATTTCATATCACTTACGTACTAATAATAACATTCTCAATTCTCTGGTGTCACGTGACCAGAACAACCGCAAGAACAGAGGCTTGACTTTAAGATGTTTTAATTTTTGTCTTTTACAATCGTAAAAATTCCCTGTTTTGTACTTGGCAAATTTTCCAGAATTTTCTAAATTAAGAGCTTTGAATTTTCCTTTTTATAATACTATTATTACAACTAGGTGCTGACCGACTATTTGTTGAAATTAACGTAGATACAATTTAGATGTGCCTTCTGACCGACGCCCCACGACGTACTAGGCATTTATCAGGTCGTTTGATTGGCTCGAGTCTTTGCGGTTTCCCTCGACATATTTGGGCGGTGGACGATTTTTAGTTTCTCTGGCCGACGCCCTACGACGTACTAGGCTAGTTTGTCAGGTCTTTTGCTTGGTTCGAGTCCTGAGAAATAAGAAACGGTTGTGGAGCCCGAGAAAGATCGGTCAAACAACCTGTTATCCGACGACTCGCGGGATGGGGTTTTTAGACAGATTCCTTGTCTAAACATAGCCAGTTTCCGTTTGGAACATTTGAGCTGACTACAAAAGGGAAAATAAGGGCATGTTTGCTTAGCGGAACCCAGTTATGTAGAAGCGGCTAACACCCCTAGTTAGGGATTTTCGTATTGTTTTTTTTTGTGGGCTTACATATCGGACGGTTCTTGACTTACAGTTTTATCAGCGCCCGGATGGCTGGAACCCTACGCAGGACAACCAACAAAAGGAACGTAGGATTCCGAGTTAAGTTTGCCAACTTGTGATGCCTAAGGTCATCGACGACTTCCTACAAGGAATGTTTTTCCTAATACTAAAACTGGTCATCAATCGGGTATTTTGCATATGAATTTTGATCCCTTATGTTGCCATATCATATTCGTATGTTCGAACATTTGAAGTTGGTATTTTCGAACATGTCAATTTGGTGATTTTCATACCAGATTGATATGCGCACATATCAAAGTTGTGACCAAATTGTTGTATTTTTTAATATCTAACTGATATGCTTTAATTTCAAGCTGATATGCTTTCATATCAATCTGATATGCTTTCATATTAAACTGATATACTTTCATATAAGATTGATATGTTCGTAATATAAATATTTATAAGTTTTGTTTTACTTTATTGCGTCTTAAAATAAACAAATAATAATAATAAACAAATAAATATTGAAAACCCCTAAGACCGCTGTAAATATTTATTTTTTATATATTTCGGGTCAATTATAAAAAGAATTCCAGGTCCTAGCAATAAATGACCGATCACGCCCTACTCGAATGCCTCCTGTAGCTTTGCATCAGCGCCAGGAAGTCCTCCTTCTGTCCTCGATAGAAGTTTTCCAGCGAAGTGGTGGACGCCAACTTGCCCAGTTCGGCATCTTTGACCAGCCATTTGACTTTGTGTAGTACAGTCTGTGTAGTCAGCCACCGAAAAGCACGTTACAGTGTCCAAGAAATAAATATGTTGGAATTATACAAACATCAAGTAATTACAATTTAAAATGAGATACTTACCATTTGCAAAAAAAAAATAAACAACATATGTAAAAGTTAGAGTGACTGCGGTAATTCAGTCAAAAAAATATCTACTATATACTATAAATACACTCGGCTGAGGAACTTGTGAGATGGTTCCAAAGTCGCCTAGCTGGGGCAACCGGGCGGGTCGCAGGTTGCGGATAGCGGACGACCTCTCTCGAGGTCAACTGTGAATAAGCTGGTGGGATAAGTCAAACACGGTACCATGGATTGAAACCCCAGTAAATAAACAGTCCCGGACAGCCAGCGGGTATCTTGCAACGAAGCAATACCGACGATGCGAGTTGTTCAGCCGCATCTAAATAGTTGCTTTACACAAACCCACTCCCAACACAACACCTACCCAACTCCCCTCCCAAACTCATCTCACTCCGGGCCGGACTACGGTGTAATACGGACCGTGCCAAGAGTCAGCCTGGCTGGGGGCCCGGATCAAAACTAGCCCAGTCTCAAACGGTGTGCTCAGGGACATGGCGACCCCCTGTTCTAACTATCGCCTTACCCGGGCATCGCGGATCTCTGCCCGGGCGGACTTTTCCCCTTCTCCGCAACTGGTGGGATTTACTATGAAATCAAAAGCAGTTACTAAAAAACCAAACACAGAGACGGGAACTCTTACAAAACACTCGGATAAGCTGAACACTGGTTCCAATATCCGCACCAGCACGGTTCCGAAAGGGCCTTATCCCAAACTGGGGATGACGGGTGGCAGAAAGCCAGCCGCGAAAGCATCCGCCACGGGCGCTTCTGCGCCTAAAGCAGCGGTGGGCACTGCCAATGCGCTCGGGCCACCCGCTGGCGCCAATAAATATACTTACTCAGAAAGGCGGACTGCCGCCCAGACTCTGCGCTCTCATACTAGGAGCAACATTGCCACCCCTATGCCTGAATGGCTAAAGAAGGTAGAATGGGCAAGGAAGGTGCTTCCTAACTACAGGCAGGATAAGCCCACTCAAGAAGGGGCTCAGGCGGAAAGGCAGCGGTCCCTCGAACTACACGGACCATCGGCGAAGAGATCTAAGATCCAGCCATCTTACTCGGTCTTATTGACAAGGGCAATCCGGAGGGCTGGTTTCCCAGGAACAAGTGGAAGGAAGTGGAGTCCTTTCCCCAAAGAAGGTAAAATTCGAACCTGCATATTAGCCAAAATGAATCTTAGTATATTTCTGCTTCGCAATTACAGCAACGGAGACAACACCGCAGTAATCGTGGAGCTGCAAAATGGCTCTATAAGGGTACTATCGGCCTACTTGGCCTTTGAAAAGGAAAACCCCCCAGATGCGCTGGTCAGAGGAATGCGAAAAGCTCAAAAGGTTTGGTAATAGGCTGTGACGCCAACGCCCATCACACCCAGTGGGGTTGCCCAAACGTCAATAACAGAGGTGAGTCTCTTTTTAATTTTATTCTAAATTCGAACTTATTCTTATGCAATAGGGGCAATGTCCCTACATTCATAACTAAAACTTGCCAAGCGATCATAGATCTAACTTTGGTATCAGACTCACTCGAAGGCGGAGTAAAAAACTGTTCAGTCCCTGACGAGCACTCCTTTTCGGACCATAGATCCATAAAAACCGTATTGTCCCTTGATTCGCCTTTGCCGGTCAGCTTCGCTAACCCCAGACGAGCCGACTGGCACAGGTACAAAGAAGTTCTGACGAATATCCTTCCCATGGAACCGTCAGAAATCATAACAAGCCCACAGGAGCTGGACAGAACGGTAAATAAATTCACAGAAGCATGCATCACTGCCTTCAAAGTAGCATGCCCCACAGGGAAACCAAGGAGAGGGAAAAAACCCCCCTGGTGGACCCAACAACGATCAATCCTCAGAACCAACTGCAGATGCCTGTTTAACACAGCAAAGGCGGGAAATGCGGACACTAACTGGCAGAACTTCAAGTATGAACTAGCCTCTTACAAAAAGGCCATTAGAAGAGCAAAACGAACTGCATGGCAGACCTTCTGCTCTGACATAGAAAGAACGACTGATGCCGCAAGGCTCAGGAAAATACTCTCTAAGACAGCCGCACCTTTGGGCTATCTTCAGAAAGCAAACGGATCATGCTCGGACTTCAGTAAAGAGTCCTTGGACCTGCTCCTAGACGCTCATTTCCCGGGGAGCCAACAGACGGGTCATCCTCCAGAAAGAGGAGTAGGAGAGGGAATCGAATTAGATCCACTCCTATAAGACCGCAACATGAAATGGTTCATAGTTTGAACGGACGGGATAATACCGGCTCACAGCCAACAAGCAGGACAAATAGCTATAAGCTGGTTGAAGAAAATCTTCCACTCCATCCTGGCGGTAGGAGAACTACCAAGAGCATGGCAAGAAACGAAGGTGGTTTTCATTCCCAAGGCAGGAAAGGCCACCCACACCACAGCAAAGGATTTTAGGAAAATAAGCCTAACGTCATTCCTGCTAAAGACCTTTGAAAGAATGATAAGCCTACACATAAGGACCACTATCGTCCCGACACTAATATCAGAGGCACAACACGCTTATACCAAAGGTAAGTCAACCGAATCAGCGCTACACTTGGTGGTAAACAGCACCGAGAAATCACTCAGCATCAAGGAATACACACTGATCGCCTTCCTGGACATAGAGGGAGCCTTCAATAACGTGCATCCCATTGCTATAACAGAATTTCTCACAGAACTAGGGGTTGAGTCGCCAATGGTGGTGTTGATCCATAAATTGCTAATAAGCAGAATGGTCACAGCCACAGTAAGTATTCAACCCAGACTGGACTAGTGAACAGAGGCACCCCGCAAGGAGGTGTACTATCACCCCTCCTGTGGAGTATCGCAGTATATCCTCTTGCGGATTCTAGAGGGAGGAGGCTGTAAGGCAGTGGCATACGCAGACGACGTCGCTATTATATTTAATGGAAAATATCCACAAACACTTTGCGATCTTATGACCGCTAAACTAAAAATACTATCGGAATTAACGCTAGAGAACGGACTTGGGGTAAATCCTTCAAAAACGGAACTTGTTCTATTTACAAATAGATAGAAGGTCCCACAACTCAGCCCACCTATTCTAAACAATTGTAATCTCTCCTTTAGCGATCACGCCAGATACTTGATACTTACACTTTACTCCTGTAAAAAGACAATTGGGCTACGAAGGGGCATGTCCCCTAGAATAGTCAACTAGGTATACACAGCGGATGTCAAGCCAATCCTACTATACGGAGTGGCTCTGTGGTGGACCGCTCTACGCAAACAATGCATTCTGACTCCTCCGCGAATGGCGGCTTTGTGTATTAGTGGAGCCCTTCGAACCACCTCGAATGAAGAGCTGAATGCGATCTTGAACCTCCCTAGCCTGAACTTAGCAGGCATGGAAAGGGCCAAATCGGCAGCTATTCGACTGAGAGACACCGGGAAGTGGAAAGCCAAATTTTATGGCCATGCTAAAATTCTCCAGCATGATAAATCGATTCCGAAGATAACGAATCTATGCAAATCCATTGAATATAGTCATACACCTTTGAGGACCTGATTCCAGACAGAGAGGAAAGGGTGCAGGGCCGACCGGGCGCAACGGACGCAATCTGCTTCCTTACAGATGGCTTCAAATTAGAAGGACAAGTTGGCGGAGGTGTATACTCCGAACAATTAGAATCAGGAAGTCATTCAGGCTCCCGGACCACTGTAGCGTCTTCCAAGCGGAGGTCCATGTTATAAAAGAAGCACTAACATGTTAAGGAAACATTAGCCTCCAAAGAGGACACCTAAATATATATAGTGACAGTGACAAAAACCGCAGATCTATCCACGAGATGGCTTATCAGTTTACTATCAGCCTAATATGGGTTTCGGGTCACCGGAATATCGTAGGCAACTGCATAGTTAGCCAGGCAGGGCACCATCAAGCCTCTTCTCCCAGGAAAGGAGAATGTCGGTATGCCCATGGCAACTTGCAAGCTTAATATAAAAAACTACTTTTACAAACTAGGCAACACCCATTGGCAAAACGCATCACAGTGTCGTATCTCTCACCAGACATGGTGCAAATACATTCAAATTTAATAACAAAGGGAATTAAAATTTTTTTTAAATTATTCCATATATATTTTGTTGGTTTAAGTCACAAGCTTTTATTTTCGTAATTTCTTATATTTATAACAATTTTGTTGTCTAAATAACATTTATTTTTTCTGCATGAAAGAAATTTTTCTGATTTTTCCAATTTTAACTCCTTGTCTAATTCATGTATTATTTATTCATCGAAGGCATTACAAAGTATATTTTTTACATCCTCATCCAAAAAAATATCAATATTTGAATGGCGAGACGGACTTTTGCTTAAACTCGTTATTAGGGGATCTGAAGATATATGTAATGAATTCATCAAATCCTCCATTATATGTGTGCGTGAAGTTTTACGACAGTGCTTTAGCCGAAACTTCCGAAAATCTTTATTTCTTGCCTCCAAGGCTTCTTCCGACATCATCCCAATAGGAAGTGGTACACATTCAATAACATTAGCTCCCTGAAGTAATATTCTATGTACCGAGGTTGGCATGTAGTACCAAGGGTACTCACTTACAAACATTTTTGCGGTTTGTAAGGCGTACTTACGAATGCTGTCAATATTTATGGCATATCCTGAAGCCATACTGCGTAAAATCACACCAAGTCTTCTTTTTAAGTTTTCATTTACGCCAGTTATTTCAGCAGACAATTTATATTGTTTGTGTTGCCAGAACCTTGCATTGGGATATCCACTAATAAAGCCATTTCGATCCTGAACCTTTCTTGGATCTCTTCTTTCCTTTTATTAACAATGTTTTTGTCCAAGCCGCAGACCTGCCACTTTTTGATTGGAAGTCGATATCCCACATGTAACATGCACTCAAAACAGCGAATCCAGGCATGTAAAGTCGATATTCCAAATTCATATAAGTCTTCGCATTTCGGCAAACTCGCAACGAGATCTAAGTCATTCATCATTTTGGGCGTGGCCTTACATATGCCGCATGCTTGCGAAGAACACTCTGCAACCACGCTGAATACTTTGCCATCGATCATTGTAAGCTGCAAATTGTGTTGAAAACTTTCAGCTATTAAGTCATGCTCCTCCTCAATGCATTTCGGTTTTTCATTAGCATTTGAATAAATATAGTTCTCCAGGGCTGAAAATCTTTTTCGAAAATCATTTTCGCTGCGCCATACTGAAAAAAGACTACGCTTGCAGACTGACAGGTATCTAAAAATAAACCTAAAAATAAACATAGCTGCATCCAGCATGATAAATCGATTCCGAAGATAACGAATCTATGCAAATCCATTGAATATAGTCACACACAGGGAGCAGGGCCGACCGGGCACGACGGATGCAACCTGCTTCCTTACAGATGGTTCCAAATTAGAAGGATAATTTGGCGGAGGTGTATACTCCGAACAATTAGATATCAAGAAGTCATTCAGGGTCCCGGACCACTTTAGCGTCTTCCAAGCGGAGGTCCGCGCTATAAAAAAAGCACTAACCTGTTAAGGGAACATTAGCCTCCAAAGAGGACACCTTAATATCTATAGTAACACCCAAGCGGCTATTAAATAGATCTACTCGACAAACACCAACTCCCGTAAAATAGCAGACTGCCGCAGATCTCTCCACGAGATGGCTTATCAGTTTACTATCAGCCTAATATGGGTTTCGGATCACCGGGATATCGTAGGCAACTGCATAGTTAGCCAGGCAGGGCACCATCAAGCCTGTCCTCCCAGGAAAGAAGAATGTCGGTATGCCCATGGCAACTTGCAAGCTAAATATAAAAAACTACTTTTACACACTAGCCAACACCCATTGGCAAAACGCACCACAGAGTCGTATCTCTCACCAGACACGGCCTGCGATAAACAATGCTGATTCGAACTCTTACAGGCCACTGGCTCGTTGGCACACATGCCGGCAGGCTAAAAGCCCCTTAAAATGACTTCTGTAGAAGCTGCAGGGATGAAGAAGAAGAAGATGCGGTAGAACACCTTCTGCTTCTGTCCAGCCCTATGCAAACTCAGAATGAAACACCTAGGAAACCCCTTCTTCGACGATCTTACCGAAATATCGAGGATTAATCTGAAAAACGTAAGTGCTTTTATTAAATCTTCCGGGTGGAAGACATGCTGATCAGCAAAGCGCAGGTTGAAACATATAAGTCATGGGACCCTAGAGAAGGAAAAGAACGAGATCATGCGGTATCACAATGGACCCATAGAGGTCTAAGTGTGTCGGACTACAGTCCGACAGCCGCTCTAACATAACCTAGTCTCATACTCAGGTAGCCAATAGGGGACAGTTATTATTATACTACAAAGTAAACTTCGGACTTTTTATTTCGAGCTTAAATTTCTTAACTGAGATATGTCTGCAAGTTGCGAGATGTTGCGCGGTCGTGATTTCGACCCCTAGTATGGCACGTGTTAGAGCTAGCAGTCAGCCGAGAGGTCGTTGGCGTGAGGCCCATTATCTTGTCAATGAGCGTGCGCCTTCAGGCTTGTGCATGTGTCCCTTTTATTGCGGCCAGGTAATGGACAGGTGCGCATGCTGGGGTAGCTCCTGCTTGAATCCCATAATATGACATGTTTATGACCCAATTGTGGAAAGGAGAGAATCTTAGACAGTGTACCAGTTAAACGTTCTGGGGCGGAAAAAAAACGTGAGTATGAGAATATTTCACATTTGAGAATCGTTAACTTGTGAGATTTATTGGGGTTCTTTTTATTTCTAGTATGCACATTGTCCCAGAATCCGCGTTTTCATACTACTGTGTCAAGTCAAGTTGGGGAAATCAGTAGGTGCGCCATGACGACAACATGCGGCGGGCAACATGCGCAGGACCAGCAAAGCTAAGAAATTTATGGAGAGAGACATCGTCGAGAAAACCTAAGACTTAAGACTTAAGAAAACTATGAAATTCAGACAGAGAGACAACGACAAGGAGATCTAAGAAAACTAAGGAAAAAACAACGACGAGGAACATCAGGACAATTTCGGCAAACAATTCAGGGAAAGTATAAAATAGAACGCCCGGCAGTGTTAATCTTTGGTCCCAAAAGACTACCTCGACTATCAGATACCCGTTACTCAGCTAAAGAGACCAAAGGGAAATGGGGATATGAAAGCAGTAAAGCGATATTGAAATGCTCCACCTACCCGCGATCTCCATATATGGTTATGTGGGCGGTAGACAGATTTAGGCGTTATGGGCGTTAGAGTGGGAGTGGCAAACTTTTTTTTTGGGGTAAATCGATAGGTATTGACGAGACTAAAACCTTTCAGTAAACATATTTTTCTAGCATGAAAATTGTGCGCGCCACAAGCTTAGCCGGCTTGTTGGCGTTAAAGTGGGTGTTTCATCTTTGCGTAACAAACTTGGACTGCGTACAAGGCTACGGAATCTAAACTTGAAGTCCCAGTTCTCTAGCTTCTATAGTTTCTGAGATATCCGCGTTCATACTTACGATTCTTTGAAGTTTGTGGGCGGTTTGTGGGCGTTAAAGTGGGCGTGGCAAACTTTTTTTTGGCTTAATCAATAGGTATTGATGAGGACAATACATTTCAGTGAAAAATTATATTCCAGCGTCAAAACTGTAGGAGCCACAGTTTAGTGCGGTTCGTGGGCGTTAGAGTGGGCGTGGCACTCTGCTGAAACAAACTTGCGCTGCGTAAGAAACTCAGGAATCTACATGCCAAATCTCAATCGCATAGCTCTTATAGTTTCCGAGATCTCAGCGTTCATCCGGACGGACAGACAGACGGACAGGCGGACATGGCTAGATCGACTCGGCTAGCGATCCTGACCAAGAATATATATACTTTATAGGGTCGGAAACGCTTCCTTCTGCCTGTTACATACTTTCCGACGAATCTACAAGTAGTATACCATATTACTCTACGAGTAACGGGTATAACAATAATAAAGTAGGATTAAGCATATCAAAACAATATCATGGGTGTAACATGGATATCCTAACGCAAAAAGCACGAGCTGGAAGCCGTACTCGCAGAGTTTGGCATCGACGCCACAGGAACCGTCGAGGAGCTACAAGCACGACTGGTAACCTTCGTCCGCGAGTCAGGACATTCGGAAGCAACACAGTCCCGGCTGGACGAGCTGAAGCGTCATTATGGCAATGCCGTGACCACTGCCAGTAAACTACTCAGCGGGGACACGGAGCTAGCCGCTCAATGGAACACCCAGGCCTGGACCGCAAGGCCAAGTCCATTGGTGACCAGAACTCAGGAATCAACACCAGCTTCAATACTCGCAGTTCCGACATTAGGGACGAGGACCAACCACGCGGCCATAGTGGATAAAATTAACAAATGAAGACTCATTTTCGATGGAGCCACCGACCCCTAACCACCATCGAACACCTGGAGTCACTTACGAAAAAGTCATCAACTGGGAAAAATGGGATCCATCACGATTGACTAACCCAGGGAGTATCCCCAACCAGAATTAGAAATGGAGCGGTGGAGGCATACGACCAGCGACTTACAGTTTTATCAGCGCCCGGATGGCTGGAACCCTACGCAGGACAACCAACAAAAGGAACGTACGATTCCGATTTAAGTTAGCCAACGTGATGCCTAAGGTCATCGACGACTTCCAATTAGGAATGTTTTTCCTGTTTTAACCGGGCCACCATAGGATGCGGAAGAGATGCATAGTGGTATAAAAGAACCAGCCATCGATGTATAATGATTCACATTCATTTCCAATGGAATCAATTTTATAAGAGACCATCCACTATCTCTCTCTTTTTATTCTGGAGTTTTAGAAATTATTTCCGTGGTATGTTCAAGAAAGATACATTCTAAATCATAATCTTTATTCATAATAGTAATTTTACTTTGAAAACTTTTCATTTTAATTTCTTCAGATTCATCTTTAAAAAGTATTTACTCTGGGAACAGTTCAAAGTTCACTTTTGCTGATGTATAACTTTTCTAATAGAATGCAGAGATGAGGTACCAGTGACATTCCAGCTTTTCTCAAGAAATTCTCAGGTAATATCAAGCCCGATTTACATACATGTAATGCAGTACTCTTCCCTTGAATTCCTCAGATATTTTTTTGACCCTTCCTTCAAGGGATTGAATTGCATTTCGCTTATGCAACTCCAAATGGACATGATTTGCCCACTTATTCTTTTGCAAGAAACACTTGCAGGATTGACAAAGCTGAGTTTGGGTGTTCATTTTATTTTATTTATATTTTGCTCGATTACTTTTACTTAAGTTGTGTTTGACGTAACAGAGTTGCCACTTCAATACTATTTTTGGTAGACTAACTATTCTCCTTGATCATTTATAGTGTTTGAAGTGCGTCTACGATAATATTGAAGGTGAGAGGTGCTTATAAAATATTTTTGTAAATTCGAAGACAATATAGGCAATTCTAGTAGGTTACATCGACTATTCAATCCTTAGAAGAGATGAGAAGTATTGATTTTGAAAAATATTTGATGCAAGTGTAACCAATAGGACACCATCAAATCGATAAAGGAGCCACCAAATCATAGAATAAAGGAGATTGTTGGTTAGAAGAGGTCGCACATACTTGCTTGCAGGTGGGAAAGGAAAGATCATTTTTTCGAGTTTAAATTTCTTGACTGAGATATGTCGGCTAAATGCGAGATGTTGCTCGGTCATGATTAGAAATAAAATATAGAATAGAACGGCCAGTAGTGTTTATCTTTGGTCCCAAAAGTACAGTCCCCTCAAAGCAGTGTCGATAAAAGGAGAGAAAAAAATAATAATAAAGTAGGATCAATCATATCAAAACAATATCATGGGTGTAACATGGATATCCTAACGCAAGAAGCACGAGCTGGAAGCCGTACTCGCAGAGTTTGGCATCGACGCCACAGGAACCGTCGAGAAATTTTAGAAATGTTTGGTCGATTGTTGATGTGCCGGGCCGAATACAATTCAGAGCAGAAACTGGAGCGATTGTAGGACAACATGCTGCCGGAGTAGCAGTTGACCACTAGGAGACAGGACTTCCAGATCCACTTCGGTGAACTAACGCACCTGTTAGTCACCTACGAAGGAGTCATCAACCGGGAAAATTGGGATCCTTACTATTGACTAACCCAGGGAATATCCCCAACCAGAGTTAGAAATTGAGCGGCGGATACGACCAGCGACTCACGGTTTTATCAGCGCCCGGATGGCTGAGACCCTAGCCAACTTGTGATGCCTAAGGTCATCGACAACTTCCTACTAGGAATGGTTTTCATGTTCTAACCGGGCCACTATAGGATGCGGAGGAGAGATGCATAGTCTACAACCAAAACCGCTAGTAACTTCCACAACAGGCGACACACCATTCCATGAACAAGCAACCAGTACCATGAGTAAGTCGCCCCAGCAGACAGAGCCTCTTCGGGAGTGGGACCCTGAAGCCACATCAGGCGAAGAACTCTTAGCAAGGCTCGACAACGACGGATCCACCGAGGAGAGTCAACCAATGACAACAGTACGCGCCGACGCCCTGCCTGACCTTAAGGAATACACACTGATCGCCTTCTTGGACATAGAGGGAGCCTTCAATAACGTGCTTCCCATTGCTATAACAGAATCTCTCACAGAACTAGGGGTTGAGTCGCCAATGGTGGGGTTGATCCATAAATTGCTGATAAGCAGAATGGTCACAGCCACACTAAGGATTCAACCCAGACTAGACTAGTGAGCAGAGGCACCCCGCATGGAGGTGTACTATCACCCCTCCTGTGGAATATCGAAGTATATCCTCCTGCGGATTCTAGAGGGAGGAGACTGTAGGGCAGTGGCATACGCAGACGATGTCGCTATTATATTTAATGGAAAGTATCCACTAACCCTTTGCGATCTTATGACCGCTTAACTAAAAATACTATCGGAATGGACGATAGAGAACGGACTTGAGGTAAATTCCTCAAAAACGGAACTTGTTCTATTTACAAATAGATTGAAAGTCCCACAACTCAGGCCACCTATTTTAAACAATTGTAATCTCTCCTTTAGCGATCACGCCAGATACTTGGGGTTAGTATTAGATAAGCGTCTCAAATGGGGCTTAAATAACCAAGAGAGAACCAATAAATCGACAATTGCACTTTACTCCTGTAAAAAAGCAATTGGGCTACGATGGGGCATGTCCCCTAGAATAGTCAACTAGGTATACACAGCGGTAGTCAAGCCAATCCTACTATACGGAGTGGCTCTGTGGTGGACCGCTCTACACAAACAATGCATACTGACTCCTCCGCGAATGGCGGCTTTGTGTATTAGTGGAGCCCATCGAACCACCCCGATTGAAGCGCTGAATGCGATCTTGAACCTCCCTAGCCTGGACTTAGCAGGCATGGAAAGGCTATGCAAATCCATTGAATATAGTCACAAACACTTTGAGGCCCTGATTCCAGACAGAGAGGAATGGGAGCAGGGCCGACCGGGCACGACGGACGCAATCTGCTTCTTTACAGATGGCTCCAAATTAGAAGGACAACTTTGCGGAGGTGTACACTCCGAACAATTAGATATCAGGAAGTCATTCAGGCTCCCGGACCACTGTAGCGTCTTCCAAGCGGAGGTCCACGCTATAAAAGAAGCACTTACCTGTTAAGGGAACATTAGCCTCCAAAGAGGACACTTAAATATATATAGTAACAACCAAGCGGCTATTAAATAGATCTACTCGACAAACACCAACTCCCGTACAATAGCAGACTGTCGCAAATCTATCCACGAGATGGCTTATCAGTTTACTATCGGGTCACCGGGATATCGTAGGCAAGTGCATAGCGGACGAGATAGCCAGGCAGGGCACCATCAAGCCTCACCTCCCAGGAAAGGAGAATGTCGGTATGCTCATGGCAACTTGCAAGCTAAATATAAAAACGCACCACATTGTCGTCTCTCACACGACATGGCCTGTGATAAACAATGCTGATTCTAGCTCTTACAGGCCACTGGCACGTTGGCACACATGCCGGCAGGCTAAAAGCCCCAAAAAATGACTTCTGTAGAAGCTGCAGGGATGATGAAGAAGAAGAAGCGGTAGAACACCTTCTGCTTCTGTCCAGCCCTATGCAGACACATAATGAAACACCTAGGAAACCCCTTCTTCGACGGTCTTACCGAAATATCGGGGATTAATCTGAAAAGCGTAAGTGCTTTTATTAAATCTTCCGGGTGGAAGACATGCTGATCAGCTAAATACAGGTTTAAACGTATAAGTCATGGGACCCTAGAGAAGGAAAAGAATGAGATCATGCGGTATCACAATGGACCCATAGAGGTCTAAGTGTGTCGCACTAAAGTCCGACAGCCGCCCTAACCTAACCTAACCTCATACTCAGGTAGCCAATAGGGGACAGTTGATACTTGTGTATGCCATCGAATTTGGGATTACAGAAACGAAGCACTCAAAGTTATGAATATATACTATAATCCAGAAAAAAAATTGAAAAAGATTAAATAATATAATAAAACATGTTCGCAATACCAAAATAAAAGAATAAATGTATTATTATGCAAAAAAATAAACTTCTGACTTTTTATTTCGAGTTTAAATTTCTTAACTGAGATATGTATGCTAATTGCGTGATGTTGCGCGGTCGTGATTTCAACCCCTATTATGGGACGTGTTAGAGCTAGCAGTCAGCCGAGAGGTCGTTGGCGTGAGGCCCATTATCTTGTCAATGAGCGCCTTCAGGCTTGTGCATGTGTCCCTTTCATTGCGGTCAGGTAATGGACAGGTGCGCATGGTGGGGTAGCTCTTACTTGAATCCCATAATATGACATGTTTATGACCCATTTGTGGAAAGGAGAGAATCTTAGACAATTTACCAGTTAAACGTTCTGGGGTGGAAACAAAAACGTGTGAGATTTATTGGGGTTCTTTTTATTTCTAATATGCATATTGACCCAGAATCCAGAATCCAGAATCAAGTTGGGGAAATCAGTAGGTGCGCCATGACGACAACATGCGCAGGACCAGCAAAGCTAAGAAATTCAGGGAGAGAGACATCGACGAGAAAACGTAAGCAAAGCTGAGAAATTCAGACAGAGAAACAACTACGAGGAGACTTAAGAAAACTATGAAATTCAGGCAGAGAGACAACGACAAATGGATCTAAGAAAACTAAGGAATTCAGGCAGTGAAACAACGACGAGGAACATCAGGACAATTTCGTCATAACAATTCAGGGAAAGTTTAGAATAGAACGCCCGGCAGTGTTAATCTTTGGTCCCAAAGCAGTGTCGATAAAAGGAGAGAAAAAACAAGGGAGAAATACCCGTTATTAAGCTAAAGAGACCAAAGGGAAATGGAGATATGCAAGCATATATCATAGCATGAAAATTGTGGGCGCCACAAGCTTAGGCGCTTTGTGGGCGTTAAAGTGGCCGTTTCATCTTTGCGTAACAAACTTGCACTGCGTACAAGGCTACGGAATCTAAATCTGAAATCCCAGTTCTCTAGCTTCTATAGTTTTTTGAGATATACTTACGATTTTTTGAAGTTTGTGGGCGGTTTGTGGGCGTTAAAGTGGGCGTGGCTTAATCAATAGGTATTGATGAGGACAATACATTTCAGTAAAAAATTTTATTCTAGCGTCAAAACTGTAGGACCCACAGTTTTGGGCGGTTTGTGGGCGTTAAAGTGGGCGTGGACAACTTTTTTTGGCTTAATCAATAGCTATTGATGAGGACAATACATTTCAGTAAAAAATTTTATTCTAGCGTCAAAACTGTAGGACCCACAGTTTTGGGCGGTTCGTGGGCGTTAGAGTGGGCGTGGCACATTGCTGAGACAAACTTGCGCTGCGTAAGATACCAAATCTCAAATCTGCCAAATCTCAATAGCCTAGCTCTTATAGTTTCCGAGATCTCAGCGTTCATCTGGACGGACAGACAGACGGACAGGCGGACATGGCTAGATCGACTCGGCTAGTGATCCTGACCAAGAATATATATACTTTATGGGGTCGGAAACGCTTCCTTTACTTTCCGACGAATCTAGTTTACCATTTTATACTACGAGTAACTGGTATAATAATAATAAAGTAGGATCAAGCATATCAAAACAATATCATGGGTGTAACATGGATATCCTAACGCAAAAAGCACGAGCTGGAAGCCGTACTCGCAGAGTTTGGCATCGACGCCACAGGAACTGTCGATGAGCTTCGAGCACGACTGGTAACCTTCGTCCGCGAGTCAGGACATTCGGAAGCAACACAGTCCCGGATGGCCGAGCTGAAGCGTCATTATGGGAACGCCTTGACCACTGCCAGTCAACTACTGTCCCCGCTGACAATCGACACGGAGCTAGCCGCTCAATGGAACACCCAGGCCTGGACCCCAAGGCCAAGTCCATTGGTGACCAGAAATCAGGAGTCAACACCAGCGTCAATACTCGCAGTTTCGACATTAGGGATGAGGACCAACCACGCGGCCTTAGTGGATAAAATTAACAAATGAAGACTCATTTTCAATGGAGCCACCGACCCCTGACCACCATCAAACACCTGGAGTCACTTACGAAAGAGTCATCAACTGGGAAAATGGGATCCATCACGATTGACTAACCCAGGGAGTATCCCCAACCAGAGTTAGAAATGGAGCGGTGGAGGCATACGACCAGCGACTTACAGTTTTATCAGCGCCCGGATGGCTGGAACCCTACGCAGGACAACCAACAAAAGGAACGTAGGATTCCGAGTTAAGTTTGCCAACTTGTGATGCCTAAGGTCATCGACGACTTCCTACAAGGAATGTTTTTCCTAATACTAAAACTGGTCATCAATCGGGTATTTTTGCATATGAATTTTGATCCCTTATGTTGCCATATCATATTCGTATGTTCGAACATTTGAAGTTGGTATTTTCGAACATGTCAATTTGGTGATTTTCATACCAGATTGATATGCGCACATATCAAAGTTGTGACCAAATTGTTGTATTTTTTAATATCTAACTGATATGCTTTAATTTCAAGCTGATATGCTTTCATATCAATCTGATATGCTTTCATATTAAACTGATATACTTTCATATAAGATTGATATGTTCGTAAAATCAATATTTATAAGTTTTGTTTTAATTTATTGCGTCTTAAAATAAACAAATAATAATAATAAGCAAATAAATATTGTAAACCCCTAAGATCGCTGTAAATATTTATTTTTTATATATTTCGGGTCAATTATAAAGAGAATTCCAGGTCCTAGCAATAAATGACCGATCACGCCCTACTCGAATGCCTCCTGTAGCTTTGCATCAGCGCCAGGAAGTCCTCCTTCTGTCCTCGATAGAAGTTTTCCAGCGAAGTGGTGGACGCCAACTTGCCCAGTTCGGCATCTTTGACCAGCCATTTGACTTTGTGTAGTACAGTCTGTGTAGTCAGCCACCGAAAAGCACGTTACAGTGTCCAAGAAATAAATATGTTGGAATTATACAAACATCAAGTAATTACAATTTAAAATGAGATACTTACCATTTGCAAAAAAAAAATAAACAACATATGTAAAAGTTAGAGTGACTGCGGTAATTCAGTCAAAAAAATATCTACTATATACCATAAATACACTCGGCTGAGGAACTTGTGAGATGTTTCCAAAGTCGCCTAGCTGGGGCAACCGGGCGGGTCGCAGGTTGCGGATAGCGGACGACCTCTCTCGAGGTCAACTGTGAATAAGCTGGTGGGATAAGTCAAACACGGTACCATGGATTGAAACCCCAGTAAATAAACAGTCCCGAACAGCCAGCGGGTATCTTGCAACGAAGCAATACCGACGATGCGAGTTGTTCAGCCGCATCTAAATAGTTGCTTTACACAAACCCACTCCCAACACAACACCTACCCAACTCCCCTCCCAAACTCATCTCACTCCGGGCCGGACTACGGTGTAATACGGACCGTGCCAAGAGTCAGCCTGGCTGGGGGCCCGGATCAAAACTAGCCCAGTCTCAAACGGTGTGCTCAGGGACATGGCGACCCCCTGTTCTAACTATCGCCTTACCCGGGCATCGCGGATCTCTGCCCGGGCGGACTTTTCCCCTTCTCCGCAACTGGTGGGATTTACTATGAAATCAAAAGCAGTTACTAAAAAACCAAACACAGAGACGGGAACTCTTACAAAACACTCGGATAAGCTGAACACTGGTTCCAATATCCGCACCAGCACGGTTCCGAAAGGGCCTTATCCCAAACTGGGGATGACGGGTGGCAGAAAGCCAGCCGCGAAAGCCTCCGCCACGGGCGCTTCTGCGCCTAAAGCAGCGGTGGGCACTGCCAATGCGCTCGGGCCACCCGCTGGCGCCAATAAATATACTTACTCAGAAAGGCGGACTGCCGCCCAGACTCTGCGCTCTCATACTAGGAGCCACATTGCCACCCCTATGCCTGAATGGCTAAAGAAGGTAGAATGGGCAAGGAAGGTGCTTCCTAACTACGGGCAGGATAAGCCCACTCAAGAAGGGGCTCAGGCGGAAAGGCAGCGGTCCCTCGAACTACACGGACCATCGGCGAAGAGATCTAAGATCCAGCCATCTTACTCGGTCTTATTGACAAGGGCAATCCGGAGGGCTGGTTTCCCAGGAACAAGTGGAAGGAAGTGGAGTCCTTTCCCCAAAGAAGGTAAAATTCGAACCTGCATATTAGCCAAAATGAATCTTAGTATATTTCTGCTTCGCAATTACAGCAACGGAGACAACACCGCAGTAATCGTGGAGCTGCAAAATGGCTCTATAAGGGTACTATCGGCCTACTTGGCCTTTGAAAAGGAAAACCCCCCAGATGCGCTGGTCAGAGGAATGCGAAAAGCTCAAAAGGTTTGGTAATAGGCTGTGACGCCAACGCCCATCACACCCAGTGGGGTTGCCCAAACGTCAATGACAGAGGTGATTTTATTCTAAATTCGAACTTATTCTTATGCAATAGGGGCAATGTCCCTACATTCATAACTAAAACTTGCCAAGCGATCATAGATCTAACTTTGGTATCAGACTCACTCGAAGGCGGAGTAAAAAACTGTTCAGTCCCTGACGAGCATTCCTTTTCGGACCATAGATCCATAAAAACCGTATTGTCCCTTGATTCGCCTTTGCCGGTCAGCTTCGCTAACCCCAGACGAGCCGACTGGCACAGGTACAAAGAAGTTCTGACGAATATCCTTCCCATGGAACCGTCAGAAATCATAACAAGCCCACAGGAGCTGGACAGAACAGTAAATAAATTCACAGAAGCATGCATCACTGCCTTCAAAGTAGCATGCCCCACAGGGAAACCAAGGAGAGGGAAAAACCCCCCTGGTGGACCCAACAACGATCAATCCTCAGAACCAACTGCAGATGCCTGTTTAACACAGCAAAGGCGGGAAATGCGGACACTAACTGGCAGAACTTCAAGTATGAACTAGCCTCTTACAAAAAGGCCATTAGAAGAGCAAAACGAACTGCATGGCAGACCTTCTGCTCTGACATAGAAAGAACGACTGATGCCGCAAGGCTCAGGAAAATACTCTCTAAGACAGCCGCACCTTTGGGCTATCTTCAGAAAGCAAACGGATCATGCTCGGACTTCAGTAAAGAGTCCTTGGACCTGCTCCTAGACGCTCATTTCCCGGGGAGCCAACAGACGGGTCATCCTCCAGAAAGAGGAGTAGGAGAGGGAATCGAATTAGATCCACTCCTATAAGACCGCAACATGAAATGGTTCATAGTTTGAAACCATACAAATCGCCGGGTCCGGACGGGATAACACCGGCTCACAGCCAACAAGCAGGACAAATAGCTATAAGCTGGTTGAAGAAAATCTTCCACTCCATCCTGGCGGTAGGAGAACTACCAAGAGCATGGCAAGAAACGAAGGTGGTTTTCATTCCCAAGGCAGGGAAGGCCACCCACACCACAGCAAAGGATTTTAGGAAAATAAGCCTAACATCATTCCTGCTAAAGACCTTTGAAAGAATGATAAGCCTACACATAAGGACCACTATCGTCCCGACGCTAATATCAGAGGCACAACACGCTTATACCAAAGGTAAGTCAACCGAATCGGCGCTACACTTGGTGGTAAGCAGCACCGAGAAATCACTCAGCATCAAGGAATACACACTGATCGCCTTCCTGGACATAGAGGGAGCCTTCAATAACGTGCATCCCATTGCTATAACAGAATTTCTCACAGAACTAGGGGTTGAGTCGCCAATGGTGGTGTTGATCCATAAATTGCTAATAAGCAGAATGGTCACAGCCACAGTAAGTATTCAACCCAGACTGGACTAGTGAACAGAGGCACCCCGCAAGGAGGTGTACTATCACCCCTCCTGTGGAGTATCGCAGTATATCCTCTTGCGGATTCTAGAGGGAGGAGGCTGTAAGGCAGTGGCATACGCAGACGACGTCGCTATTATATTTAATGGAAAATATCCACAAACACTTTGCGATCTTATGACCGCTAAACTAAAAATACTATCGGAATTAACGCTAGAGAACGGACTTGGGGTAAATCCTTCAAAAACGGAACTTGTTCTATTTACAAATAGATAGAAGGTCCCACAACTCAGCCCACCTATTCTAAACAATTGTAATCTCTCCTTTAGCGATCACGCCAGATACTTGATACTTACACTTTACTCCTGTAAAAAGACAATTGGGCTACGAAGGGGCATGTCCCCTAGAATAGTCAACTAGGTATACACAGCGGATGTCAAGCCAATCCTACTATACGAAGTGGCTCTGTGGTGGACCGCTCTACGCAAACAATGCATTCTGACTCCTCCGCGAATGGCGGCTTTGTGTATTAGTGGAGCCCTTCGAACCACCTCGAATGAAGAGCTGAATGCGATCTTGAACCTCCCTAGCCTGAACTTAGCAGGCATGGAAAGGGCCAAATCGGCAGCTATTCGACTGAGAGACACCGGGAAGTGGAAAGCCAAATTTTATGGCCATGCTAAAATTCTCCAGCATGATAAATCGATTCCGAAGATAACGAATCTATGCAAATCCATTGAATATAGTCATACACCTTTGAGGACCTGATTCCAGACAGAGAGGAAAGGGTGCAGGGCCGACCGGGCGCAACGGACGCAATCTGCTTCCTTACAGATGGCTTCAAATTAGAAGGACAAGTTGGCGGAGGTGTATACTCCGAACAATTAGAATCAGGAAGTCATTCAGGCTCCCGGACCACTGTAGCGTCTTCCAAGCGGAGGTCCATGTTATAAAAGAAGCACTAACATGTTAAGGAAACATTAGCCTCCAAAGAGGACACCTAAATATATATAGTGACAGTGACAAAAACCGCAGATCTATCCACGAGATGGCTTATCAGTTTACTATCAGCCTAATATGGGTTTCGGGTCACCGGAATATCGTAGGCAACTGCATAGTTAGCCAGGCAGGGCACCATCAAGCCTCTTCTCCCAGGAAAGGAGAATGTCGGTATGCCCATGGCAACTTGCAAGCTTAATATAAAAAACTACTTTTACAAACTAGGCAACACCCATTGGCAAAACGCATCACAGTGTCGTATCTCTCACCAGACATGGTGCAAATACATTCAAATTTAATAACAAAGGGAATTAAAATTTTTTTTAAATTATTCCATATATATTTTGTTGGTTTAAGTCACAAGCTTTTATTTTCGTAATTTCTTATATTTATAACAATTTTGTTGTCTAAATAACATTTATTTTTTCTGCATGAAAGAAATTTTTCTGATTTTTCCAATTTTAACTCCTTGTCTAATTCATGTATTATTTATTCATCGAAGGCATTACAAAGTATATTTTTTACATCCTCATCCAAAAAAATATCAATATTTGAATGGCGAGACGGACTTTTGCTTAAACTCGTTATTAGGGGATCTGAAGATATATGTAATGAGTTCATCAAATCCTCCATTATATGTGTGCGTGAAGTTTTACGACAATGCTTTAGCCGAAACTTCCGAAAATCTTTATTTCTTGCCTCCAAGGCTTCTTCCGACATCATCCCAATAGGAAGTGGTACACATTCAATAACATCAGCTCCCTGAAGTAATATTCTATGTACCGAGGTTGGCATGTAGTACCAAGGGTACTCACTTACAAACATTTTTGCGGTTTGTAAGGCGTACTTACGAATGCTGTCAATATTTATGGCATATCCTGAAGCCATACTGCGTAAAATCACACCAAGTCTTCTTTTTAAGTTTTCATTTACGCCAGTTATTTCAGCAGACAATTTATATTGTTTGTGTTGCCAGAACCTTGCATTGGGATATCCACTAATAAAGCCATTTCGATCCTGAACCTTTCTTGGATCTCTTCTTTCCTTTTATTAACAATGTTTTTGTCCAAGCCGCAGACCTGCCACTTTTTGATTGGAAGTCGATATCCCACATGTAACATGCACTCAAAACAGCGAATCCAGGCATGTAAAGTCGATATTCCAAATTCATATAAGTCTTCGCATTTCGGCAAACTCGCAACGAGATCTAAGTCATTCATCATTTTGGGCGTGGCCTTACATATGCCGCATGCTTGCGAAGAACACTCTGCAACCACGCTGAATACTTTGCCATCGATCATTGTAAGCTGCAAATTGTGTTGAAAACTTTCAGCTATTAAGTCATGCTCCTCCTCAATGCATTTCGGTTTTTCATTAGCATTTGAATAAATATAGTTCTCCAGGGCTGAAAATCTTTTTCGAAAATCATTTTCGCTGCGCCATACTGAAAAAAGACTACGCTTGCAGACTGACAGGTATCTAAAAATAAACCATTTTGTGAGCTGCACATAGCTGCATCCAGCATGATAAATCGATTCCGAAGATAACGAATCTATGCAAATCCATTGAATATAGTCACACACAGGGAGCAGGGCCGACCGGGCACGACGGACGCAACCTGCTTCCTTACAGATGGTTCCAAATTAGAAGGATAATTTGGCGGAGGTGTATACTCCGAACAATTAGATATCAAGAAGTCATTCAGGGTCCCGGACCACTGTAGCGTCTTCCAAGCGGAGGTCCACGCTATAAAAAAAGCACTAACCTGTTAAGGGAACATTAGCCTCCAAAGAGGAAACCTTAATATCTATAGTGACACCCAAGCGGCTATTAAATAGATCTACTCGACAAACACCAACTCCCGTAAAATAGCAGACTGCCGCAGATCTCTCCACGAGATGGCTTATCAGTTTACTATCAGCCTAATATGGGTTTCGGATCACCGGGATATCGTAGGCAACTGCATAGTTAGCCAGGCAGGGCACCATCAAGCCTGTCCTCCCAGGAAAGAAGAATGTCGGTATGCCCATGGCAACTTGCAAGCTAAATATAAAAAACTACTTTTACAAACTAGCCAACACCCATTGGCAAAACGCACCACAGAGTCGTATCTCTCACCAGACATGGCCTGCGATAAACAATGCTGATTCGAACTCTTACAGGCCACTGGCTCGTTGGCACACATGCCGGCAGGCTAAAAGCCCCTTAAAATGACTTCTGTAGAAGCTGCAGGGATGAAGAAGAAGAAGATGCGGTAGAACACCTTCTGCTTCTGTCCAGCCCTATGCAAACTCAGAATGAAACACCTAGGAAACCCCTTCTTCGACGATCTTACCGAAATATCGAGGACTAATCTGAAAAACGTAAGTGCTTTTATTAAATCTTCCGGGTGGAAGACATGCTGATCAGCAAAGCGCAGGTTGAAACATATAAGTCATGGGACCCTAGAGAAGGAAAAGAACGAGATCATGCGGTATCACAATGGACCCATAGAGGTCTAAGTGTGTCGGACTACAGTCCGACAGCCGCTCTAACATAACCTAGTCTCATACTCAGGTAGCCAATAGGGGACAGTTATTATTATACTACAAAGTAAACTTCTGACTTTTTATTTCGAGCTTAAATTTCTTAACTGAGATATGTCTGCAAGTTGCGAGATGTTGCGCGGTCGTGATTTCGACCCCTATTATGGCACGTGTTAGAGCTAGCAGTCAGCCGAGAGGTCGTTGGCGTGAGGCCCATTATCTTGTCAATGAGCGTGCGCCTTCAGGCTTGTGCATGTGTCCCTTTTATTGCGGCCAGGTAATGGACAGGTGCGCATGCTGGGGTAGCTCCTGCTTGAATCCCATAATATGACATGTTTATGACCCAATTGTGGAAAGGAGAGAATCTTAGACAGTGTACCAGTTAAACGTTCTGGGGCGGAAAAAAAAACGTGAGTATGAGAATATTTCACATTTGAGAATCGTTAACTTGTGAGATTTATTGGGGTTCTTTTTATTTCTAGTATGTACATTGTCCCAGAATCCGCGTTTTCATACTACTGTGTCAAGTCAAGTTGGGGAAATCAGTAGGTGCGCCATGACGACAACATGCGGCGGGCAACATGCGCAGGACCAGCAAAGCTAAGAAATTTATGGAGAGAGACATCGTCGAGAAAACCTAAGACTTAAGACTTAAGAAAACTATGAAATTCAGACAGAGAGACAACGACAAGGAGATCTAAGAAAACTAAGGAAAAAACAACGACGAGGAACATCAGGACAATTTCGGCAAACAATTCAGGGAAAGTATAAAATAGAACGCCCGGCAGTGTTAATCTTTGGTCCCAAAAGACTACCTCGACTATCAGATACCCGTTACTCAGCTAAAGAGACCAAAGGGAAATGGGGATATGAAAGCAGTAAAGCGATATTGAAATGCTCCACCTACCCGCGATCTCCATATATGGTTATGTGGGCGGTAGACAGATTTAGGCGTTATGGGCGTTAGAGTGGGAGTGGCAAACTTTTTTTTTGGGGTAAATCGATAGGTATTGACGAGACTAAAACCTTTCAGTAAACATATTTTTCTAGCATGAAAATTGTGCGCGCCACAAGCTTAGCTGGCTTGTTGGCGTTAAAGTGGGTGTTTCATCTTTGCGTAACAAACTTGGACTGCGTACAAGGCTACGGAATCTAAACTTGAAGTCCCAGTTCTCTAGCTTCTATAGTTTCTGAGATATCCGCGTTCATACTTACGATTCTTTGAAGTTTGTGGGCGGTTTGTGGGCGTTAAAGTGGGCGTGGCAAACTTTTTTTGGCTTAATCAATAGGTATTGATGAGGACAATACATTTCAGTGAAAAATTATATTCCAGCGTCAAAACTGTAGGAGCCACAGTTTAGTGCGGTTCGTGGGCGTTAGAGTGGGCGTGGCACTCTGCTGAAACAAACTTGCGCTGCGTAAGAAACTCAGGAATCTACATGCCAAATCTCAATCGCATAGCTCTTATAGTTTCCGAGATCTCAGCGTTCATCCGGACGGACAGACAGACGGACAGGCGGACATGGCTAGATCGACTCGGCTAGCGATCCTGACCAAGAATATATATACTTTATAGGGTCGGAAACGCTTCCTTCTGCCTGTTACATACTTTCCGACGAATCTACAAGTAGTATACCATATTACTCTACGAGTAACGGGTATAATAATAATAAAGTAGGATTAAGCATATCAAAACAATATCATGGGTGTAACATGGATATCCTAACGCAAAAAGCACGAGCTGGAAGCCGTACTCGCAGAGTTTGGCATCGACGCCACAGGAACCGTCGAGGAGCTACAAGCACGACTGGTAACCTTCGTCCGCGAGTCAGGACATTCGGAAGCAACGCAGTCCCGGCTGGACGAGCTGAAGCGTCATTATGGCAATGCCGTGACCACTGCCAGTAAACTACTCAGCGGGGACACGGAGCTAGCCGCTCAATGGAACACCCAGGCCTGGACCGCAAGGCCAAGTCCATTGGTGACCAGAACTCAGGAATCAACACCAGCTTCAATACTCGCAGTTCCGACATTAGGGACGAGGACCAACCACGCGGCCATAGTGGATAAAATTAACAAATGAAGACTCATTTTCGATGGAGCCACCGACCCCTAACCACCATCGAACACCTGGAGTCACTTACGAAAAAGTCATCAACTGGGAAAAATGGGATCCATCACGATTGACTAACCCAGGGAGTATCCCCAACCAGAATTAGAAATGGAGCGGTGGAGGCATACGACCAGCGACTTACAGTTTTATCAGCGCCCGGATGGCTGGAACCCTACGCAGGACAACCAACAAAAGGAACGTACGATTCCGATTTAAGTTAGCCAACGTGATGCCTAAGGTCATCGACGACTTCCAATTAGGAATGTTTTTCCTGTTTTAACCGGGCCACCATAGGATGCGGAAGAGATGCATAGTGGTATAAAAGAACCGGCCATCGATGTATAATGATTCACATTCATTTCCAATGGAATCAATTTTATAAGAGACCATCCACTATCTCTCTCTTTATACCCGTTACTCGTAGAGTAAAAGGGTATACTAGATTCGTCGGAAAGTATGTAACAGGCAGAAGGAAGCGTTTCCGACCCCACAAAGTATATATATTCTTGATCAGGATCACTAGCCGAGTCGATCTAGCCATGTCCGTCTGTCCGTCTGTCCGTCTGTCCGTCTGTCCGTCTGTCCGTCTGTCCGTCTGTCTGTCCGTCCGGATGAACGCTGAGATCTCGGAAACTATGGGAGCTAGGCTATTGAGATTTGGCGTGCAGATTCCTGAGCTTCTTACGCAGCGCAAGTTTGTTTCGGCACAGTGCCACGCCCACTCTAACGCCCACAAACCGCCCAAAACTGTGGCTCCTACAGTTTTGATGCTAGAATAAAAATTTTAACTGAAATGTATTGTTCTCATCAATACCTATCGATTGACCCAAAAAAAAGTTTGCCACGCCCACTTTAACGCCCACAAACCGCGAAAACCTGTGACGCCCACAATTTTCATGCTAGATAAAAAATTTTAACTGAAATGTATTGGTCTCGTCGATACCTATCGATTGATCCACGCCCACTCTAACGCCCATAACGCTTAAATCTGTATACCGCCGGTAGGTGGCGCATTTTAATCTCGCTTTGCTGCTTGCATATCTCCATAAAGCTGAGTAACGGGTATCTGATAGTCGAGGTACTCGACTATAGCGTTCTTCCTTGTTTTATTCTGGAGTTTTAGAAATTATTTCCGTGGTATGTTCATGAAAGATACATTCTAAATCATAATCTTTATTCATAATAGTAATTTTACTTTGAAAACTTTTCATTTTAATTTCTTCAGATTCATCTTTAAAAAGTATTTACTCTGGGAACAGTTCAAAGTTCACTTTTGCTGATGTATAACTTTTCTAATAGAATGCAGAGATGAGGTACCAGTGACATTCCAGCTTTTCTCAAGAAATTCTCAGGTAATATCAAGCCCGATTTACATACATGTAATGCAGTACTCTTCCCTTGAATTCCTCAGATATTTTTTTGACCCTTCCTTCAAGGGATTGAATTGCATTTCGCTTATGCAACTCCAAATGGACATGATTTGCCCACTTATTCTTTTGCAAGAAACACTTGCAGGATTGACAAAGCTGAGTTTGGCTGTTCATTTTATTTTATTTATATTTTGCTCGATTACTTTTACTTAAGTTGTGTTTGACGTAACAGAGTTGCCACTTCAATACTATTTTTGGTAGACTAACTATTCTCCTTGATCATTTATAGTGTTTGAAGTGCGTCTACGATAATATTGAAGGTGAGAGGTGCTTATAAAATATTTTTGTAAATTCGAAGACAATATAGGCAATTCTAGTAGGTTACATCGACTATTCAATCCTTAGAAGAGATGAGAAGTATTGATTTTGAAAAATATTTGATGCAAGTGTAACCAATAGGACACCATCAAATCGATAAAGGAGCCACCAAATCATAGAATAAAGGAGATTGTTGGTTAGAAGAGGTCGCACATACTTGCTTGCAGGTGGGAAAGGAAAGATCATTTTTTCGAGTTTAAATTTCTTGACTGAGATATGTCGGCTAAATGCGAGATGTTGCTCGGTCATGATTAGAAATAAAATATAGAATAGAACGGCCAGTAGTGTTTATCTTTGGTCTCAAAAGTACAGTCCCCTCAAAGCAGTGTCGATAAAAGGAGAGAAAAAAATAATAATAAAGTAGGATCAATCATATCAAAACAATATCATGGGTGTAACATGGATATCCTAACGCAAGAAGCACGAGCTGGAAGCCGTACTCGCAGAGTTTGGCATCGACGCCACAGGAACCGTCGAGAAATTTTAGAAATGTTTGGTCGATTGTTGATGTGCCGGGCCGAATACAATTCAGAGCAGAAACTGGAGCGATTGTAGGACAACATGCTGCCGGAGTAGCAGTTGACCACTAGGAGACAGGACTTCCAGATCCACTTCGGTGAACTAACGCACCTGTTAGTCACCTACGAAGGAGTCATCAACCGGGAAAATTGGGATCCTTACTATTGACTAACCCAGGGAATATCCCCAACCAGAGTTAGAAATTGAGCGGCGGATACGACCAGCGACTCACGGTTTTATCAGCGCCCGGATGGCTGAGACCCTAGCCAACTTGTGATGCCTAAGGTCATCGACAACTTCCTACTAGGAATGGTTTTCATGTTCTAACCGGGCCACTATAGGATGCGGAGGAGAGATGCATAGTCTACAACCAAAACCGCTAGTAACTTCCACAACAGGCGGCACACCATTCCATGAACAAGCAACCAGTACCATGAGTAAGTCGCCCCAGCAGACAGAGCCTCTTCGGGAGTGGGACCCTGAAGCCACATCAGGCGAAGAACTCTTAGCAAGGCTCGACAACGACGGATCCACCGAGGAGAGTCAACCAATGACAACAGTACGCGCCGACGCCCTGCCTGACCTTAAGGAATACACACTGATCGCCTTCTTGGACATAGAGGGAGCCTTCAATAACGTGCTTCCCATTGCTATAACAGAATCTCTCACAGAACTAGGGGTTGAGTCGCCAAAGGTGGGGTTGATCCATAAATTGCTGATAAGCAGAATGGTCACAGCCACACTAAGGATTCAACCCAGACTAGACTAGTGAGCAGAGGCACCCCGCATGGAGGTGTACTATCACCCCTCCTGTGGAATATCGAAGTATATCCTCCTGCGGATTCTAGAGGGAGGAGACTGTAGGGCAGTGGCATACGCAGACGATGTCGCTATTATATTTAATGGAAAGTATCCACAAACCCTTTGCGATCTTATGACCGCTTAACTAAAAATACTATCGGTATGGACGATAGAGAACGGACTTGAGGTAAATTCCTCAAAAACGGAACTTGTTCTATTTACAAATAGATTGAAAGTCCCACAACTCAGGCCACCTATTTTAAACAATTGTAATCTCTCCTTTAGCGATCACGCCAGATACTTGGGGTTAGTATTAGATAAGCGTCTCAAATGGGGCTTAAATAACCAAGAGAGAACCAATAAATCGACAATTGCACTTTACTCCTGTAAAAAAGCAATTGGGCTACGATGGGGCATGTCCCCTAGAATAGTCAACTAGGTATACACAGCGGTAGTCAAGCCAATCCTACTATCCGGAGTGGCTCTGTGGTGGACCGCTCTACACAAACAATGCATACTGACTCCTCCGCGAATGGCGGCTTTGTGTATTAGTGGAGCCCATCGAACCACCCCGATTGAAGCGCTGAATGCGATCTTGAACCTCCCTAGCCTGGACTTAGCAGGCATGGAAAGGCTATGCAAATCCATTGAATATAGTCACAAACACTTTGAGGCCCTGATTCCAGACAGAGAGGAATGGGAGCAAGGCCGACCGGGCACGACGGACGCAATCTGCTTCTTTACAGATGGCTCCAAATTAGAAGGACAACTTTGCGGAGGTGTACACTCCGAACAATTAGATATCAGGAAGTCATTCAGGCTCCCGGACCACTGTAGCGTCTTCCAAGCGGAGGTCGACGCTATAAAAGAAGCACTTACCTGTTAAGGGAACATTAGCCTCCAAAGAGGACACTTAAATATATATAGTAACAACCAAGCGGCTATTAAATAGATCTACTCGACAAACACCAACTCCCGTACAATAGCAGACTGTCGCAAATCTATCCACGAGATGGCTTATCAGTTTACTATCGGGTCACCGGGATATCGTAGGCAAGTGCATAGCGGACGAGATAGCCAGGCAGGGCACCATCAAGCCTCACCTCCCAGGAAAGGAGAATGTCGGTAAGCTCATGGCAACTTGCAAGCTAAATATAAAAACGCACCACATTGTCGTCTCTCACACGACATGGCCTGTGATAAACAATGCTGATTCTAGCTCTTACAGGCCACTGGCACGTTGGCACACATGCCGGCAGGCTAAAAGCCCCAAAAAATGACTTCTGTAGAAGCTGCAGGGATGATGAAGAAGAAGAAGCGGTAGAACACCTTCTGCTTCTGTCCAGCCCTATGCAGACACATAATGAAACACCTAGGAAACCCCTTCTTCGACGGTCTTACCGAAATATCGGGGATTAATCTGAAAAGCGTAAGTGCTTTTATTAAATCTTCCGGGTGGAAGACATGCTGATCAGCTAAATACAGGTTTAAACGTATAAGTCATGGGACCCTAGAGAAGGAAAAGAATGAGATCATGCGGTATCACAATGGACCCATAGAGGTCTAAGTGTGTCGCACTAAAGTCCGACAGCCGCCCTAACCTAACCTAACCTCATACTCAGGTAGCCAATAGGGGACAGTTGATACTTGTGTATCCCATCGAATTTGGGATTACAGAAACGAAGCACTCAAAGTTATGAATATATACTATAATCCAGAAAAAAAATTGAAAAAGATTAAATAATATAATAAAACATGTTCGCAATACCAAAATAAAAGAATAAATGTATTATTATGCAAACAAATAAACTTCTGACTTTTTATTTCGAGTTTAAATTTCTTAACTGAGATATGTATGCTAATTGCGTGATGTTGCGCGGTCGTGATTTCAACCCCTATTATGGGACGTGTTAGAGCTAGCAGTCAGCCGAGAGGTCGTTGGCGTGAGGCCCATTATCTTGTCAATGAGCGCCTTCAGGCTTGTGCATGTGTCCCTTTCATTGCGGTCAGGTAATGGACAGGTGCGCATGGTGGGGTAGCTCTTGCTTGAATCCCATAATATGACATGTTTATGACCCATTTGTGGAAAGGAGAGAATCTTAGACAATTTACCAGTTAAACGTTCTGGGGTGGAAACAAAAACGTGTGTATGAGAATATATCACATTTGAGAATCATTAACTTGTGAGATTTATTGGGGTTCTTTTTATTTCTAATATGCATATTGACCCAGAATCCAGAATCCAGAATCAAGTTAAGGAAATCAGTAGGTGCGCCATGACGACAACATGCGCAGGACCAGCAAAGCTAAGAAATTCAGGGAGAGAGACATCGACGAGAAAACGTAAGCAAAGCTGAGAAATTCAGACAGAGAAACAACTACGAGGAGACTTAAGAAAACTATGAAATTCAGGCAGAGAGACAACGACAAATGGATCTAAGAAAACTAAGGAATTCAGGCAGTGAAACAACGACGAGGAACATCAGGACAATTTCGTCATAACAATTCAGGGAAAGTTTAGAATAGAACGCCCGGCAGTGTTAATCTTTGGTCCCAAAGCAGTGTCGATAAAAGGAGAGAAAAAACAAGGGAGAAATACCCGTTATTCAGCTATTTCATAGCATGAAAATTGTGGGCGCCACAAGCTTAGGCGCTTTGAGGGCGTTAAAGTGGCCGTTTCATCTTTGCGTAACAAACTTGCACTGCGTACAAGGCTACGGAATCTAAATCTGAAATCCCAGTTCTCTAGCTTCTATAGTTTTTTGAGATATACTTATGATTTTTTTAAGTTTGTGGGCGGTTTGTGGGCGTTAAAGTGGGCGTGGACAACTTTTTTTGGCTTAATCAATAGCTATTGATGAGGACAATACATTTCAGTAAAAAATTTTATTCTAGCGTCAAAACTGTAGGACCCACATTTTTGGGCGGTTCGTGGGCGTTAGAGTGGGCGTGGCACATTGCTGAGACAAACTTGCGCTGCGTAAGATACCAAATCTCAAATCTGCCAAATCTCAATAGCCTAGCTCTTATAGTTTCCGAGATCTCAGCGTTCATCTGGACGGACAGACAGACGGACAGGCGGACATGGCTAGATCGACTCGGCTAGTGATCCTGACCAAGAATATATATACTTTATGGGGTCGGAAACGCTTCCTTTACTTTCCGACGAATCTAGTTTACCATTTTATACTACGAGTAACTGGTATAATAATAATAAAGTAGGATCAAGCATATCAAAACAATATCATGGGTGTAACATGGATATCCTAACGCAAAAAGCACGAGCTGGAAGCCGTACTCGCAGAGTTTGGCATCGACGCCACAGGAACCGTCGAGGAGCTACAAGCACGACTGGTAACCTTCGTCCGCGAGTCAGGACATTCGGAAGCAACACAGTCCCGGATGGCCGAGCTGAAGAGTCATTATGGGAACGCCGTGACCACTGCCAGTCAACTACTGTCCCCGCTGACAATCGACACGGAGCTAGCCGCTCAATGGAACACCCAGGCCTGGACCCCAAGGCCAAGTCCATTGGTGACCAGAACTCAGGAGTCAACACCAGCGTCAATACTCGCAGTTTCGACATTAGGGATGAGGACCAACCACGCGGCCTTAGTGGATAAAATTAACAAATGAAGACTGATTTTCAATGGAGCCACCGACCCCTGACCACCATCAAACACCTGGAGTCACTTACGAAAGAGTCATCAACTGGGAAAATGGGATCCATCACGATTGACTAACCCAGGGAGTATCCCCAACCAGAGTTAGAAATGGAGCGGTGGAGGCATACGACCAGCGACTTACAGTTTTATCAGCGCCCGGATGGCTGGAACCCTACGCAGGACAACCAACAAAAGGAACGTAGGATTCCGAGTTAAGTTTGCCAACTTGTGATGCCTAAGGTCATCGACGACTTCCTACAAGGAATGTTTTTCCTAATACTAAAACTGGTCATCAATCGGGTATTTTTGCATATGAATTTTGATCCCTTATGTTGCCATATCATATTCGTATGTTCGAACATTTGAAGTTGGTATTTTCGAACATGTCAATTTGGTGATTTTCATACCAGATTGATATGCGCACATATCAAAGTTGTGACCAAATTGTTGTATTTTTTAATATCTAACTGATATGCTTTAATTTCAAGCTGATATGCTTTCATATCAATCTGATATGCTTTCATATTAAACTGATATACTTTCATATAAGATTGATATGTTCGTAATATCAATATTAAAAGTTTTGTTTTACTTTATTGCGTCTTAAAATAAACAAATAATAATAATAAGCAAATAAATATTGTAAACCCCTAAGATCGCTGTAAATATTTATTTTTTATATATTTCGGGTCAATTATAAAGAGAATTCCAGGTCCTAGCAATAAATGACCGATCACGCCCTACTCGAATGCCTCCTGTAGCTTTGCATCAGCGCCAGGAAGTCCTCCTTCTGTCCTCGATAGAAGTTTTCCTTGCCCAGTTCGGCATCTTTGACCAGCCATTTGACTTTGTGTAGTACAGTCTGTGTAGTCAGCCACCGAAAAGCACGTTACAGTGTCCAAGAAATAAATATGTTGGAATTATACAAACATCAAGTAATTACAATTTAAAATGAGATACTTACCATTTGCAAAAAAAAAATAAACAACATATGTAAAAGTTAGAGTGACTGCGGTAATTCAGTCAAAAAAATATCTACTATATACCATAAATACACTCGGCTGAGAAACTTGTGAGATGGTTCCAAAGTCGCCTAGCTGGGGCAACCGGGCGGGTCGCAGGTTGCGGATAGCGGACGACCTCTCTCGAGGTCAACTGTGAATAAGCTGGTGGGATAAGTCAAACACGGTACCATGGATTGAAACCCCAGTAAATAAATAGTCCCGGACAGCCAGCGGGTATCTTGCAACGAAGCAATACCGACGATGCGAGTTGTTCAGCCGCATCTAAATAGTTGCTTTACACAAACCCACTCCCAACACAACACCTACCCAACTCCCCTCCCAAACTCATCTCACTCCGGGCCGGACTACGGTGTAATACGGACCGTGCCAAGAGTCAGCCTGGCTGGGGGCCCGGATCAAAACTAGCCCAGTCTTAAACGGTGTGCTCAGGGACATGGCGACCCCCTGTTCTAACTATCGCCTTACCCGGGCATCGCGGATCTCTGCCCGGGCGGACTTTTCCCCTTCTCCGCAACTGGTGGGATTTACTATGAAATCAAAAGCAGTTACTAAAAAACCAAACACAGAGACGGGAACTCTTACAAAACACTCGGATAAGCTGAACACTGGTTCCAATATCCGCACCAGCACGGTTCCGAAAGGGCCTTATCCCAAACTGGGGATGACGGGTGGCAGAAAGCCAGCCGCGAAAGCCTCCGCCACGGGCGCTTCTGCGCCTAAAGCAGCGGTGGGCACTGCCAATGCGCTCGGGCCACCCGCTGGCGCCAATAAATATACTTACTCAGAAAGGCGGACTGCCGCCCAGACTCTGCGCTCTCATACTAGGAGCCACATTGCCACCCCTATGCCTGAATGGCTAAAGAAGGTAGAATGGGCAAGGAAGGTGCTTCCTAACTACGGGCAGGATAAGCCCACTCAAGAAGGGGCTCAGGCGGAAAGGCAGCGGTCCCTCGAACTACACGGACCATCGGCGAAGAGATCTAAGATCCAGCCATCTTACTCGGTCTTATTGACAAGGGCAATCCGGAGGGCTGGTTTCCCAGGAACAAGTGGAAGGAAGTGGAGTCCTTTCCCCAAAGAAGGTAAAATTCGAACCTGCATATTAGCCAAAATGAATCTTAGTATATTTCTGCTTCGCAATTACAGCAACGGAGACAACACCGCAGTAATCGTGGAGCTGCAAAATGGCTCTATAAGGGTACTATCGGCCTACTTGGCCTTTGAAAAGGAAAACCCCCCAGATGCGCTGGTCAGAGGAATGCGAAAAGCTCAAAAGGTTTGGTAATAGGCTGTGACGCCAACGCCCATCACACCCAGTGGGGTTGCCCAAACGTCAATGACAGAGGTGAGTCTCTTTTTGATTTTATTCTAAATTCGAACTTATTCTTATGCAATAGGGGCAATGTCCCTACATTCATAACTAAAACTTGCCAAGCGATCATAGATCTAACTTTGGTATCAGATTCACTCGTAGGCGCAGTCAAAAACTGGGCAGTCTCTGACGAGCACTCCTTCTCGGACCATAGATTCATAGAAACCGCATTGTCCCTTGATTCACCCTTGCCGGTCAGCTTCGCCAACCCCAGACGAGCAGACTGGCACAGGTACAAAGAAGTTCTGACAAATATCCTCCTCAGAAAGCATCACAAACCCACATGAGCTGGACGAAACAGTATACAAATTCACAGAGGCATGCAACACTGCCTTCAAAGTGGCATGCCCCATAGAGAAACCAAGAGGAAGGAAAAAACCCCCCTGGTGGACCCAACAACTATCTATCCTCAGAACCAACTGCAGATGCCTGTTTAACAGAGCAAAGGCGGGAAATGAGGACACCAATTGGCTGAACTACAAGATTGAACTAGCCTCTTACAAAAAGGCCATTAGAAGAGCAAAACGAACGGCATGGCAGACCTTCTGCTCTGACATAGAAAAAACAACTGATGCCGCAAGGCTCAGGAAAATACTCTCTAAGACAGCCGCGCCCTTGGGCTATCTTCAAAAAGCAGATGGATCATGGTCAGACTCCAGTAAAGAGTCCTTGGACCTGGTCCTAGACGCTCACTTCCCGGGGAGCCAACAAGCAGGTCATCCACCTGAAAGAGGAACAGGAGAGGGAATCGAAATAGATCCACTCCTATCAGACCGCAATATGAAATGGTCCATTCATAGTTTCAAACCATACAAATCGCCGGGACCGGACGGGATAACACCGGCTCACATCCAGCAAGCAGGACAAATAGCCATAAACTGGTTGAAAAAAATCTTCCAATCCATCCTGGCGGTAGGAGAACTACCAACAGCATGGCAAGAAACAAAGGTGGTTTTCATTCCCAAGGCAGGGAAGGCCACTCACACCACAGCAAAGGATTTTAGGCCAATAAGCCTAACATCATTCCTGCTTAAGAGCTTTGAAAGAATGATAAGCCTACACATAAGGGCCACCGTAGACCCGACACAAATATCAGAAGCACAACACGCTTACACCAAAGGTAAGTCAACCGAATCGGCGCTACACTTGGTGGTAAACAGCATCGAGAAATCACTCAACATCAAGGAATACACACTGATCGCCTTCCGGGATATAGAGGGAGCCTTCAATAACGTGCTTCCCACCGCTATAACAGAATCTCTCACAGAACTAGGAGTTGAGCCGCCACTATAAACTACTGCGGATTCTGGAGGGAGGAGGTTGTAAGGTCGTGGCATACGCAGACGACGTCGCCATCATCTTTAATGGAAAATATCCACAAACACTTTGCGATCTTATGACCGCTAAACTTAAAATGCTATCGGAATGGACGATAGCGAACGGACTCGGGGTAAATCCCTCGAAAACAGAACTTGTTCTATTTACGAATAGGTACAAAATTCCTCAACTTAACCCACCCATTTTAAACAATTGTAATCTCTCCTTTAGCGATCACGCCAGGTACTTGGGGTTAGTACTAGATAAACGCATCAAATGGGGCTTAAACAACCAAGAGAGAACCAAAAAAGCGACAATTGCACTTTACTCCTGTAAAAAAGCAATCGGGCTAAGATGGGGCATGTCCCCAAGAATAGTTAACTGGATATACACAGCGGTAGTCAAGCCAATCCTACTGTACGGAGTGGCTCTGTGGTGGACCGCCTTACACAAACAATGCATACTGACTCCTCTAAACAAAGTACAGCGAATGGCGGCTTTGTGTATTAGTGGAGCCCTTCGAACCACCCGGAATGAAGCGCTGAATGCGATCTTGAACCTCCCTAGCCTGGACTTAGCAGGCATGGAAAGGGCCAAATCGGCAGCTATTCGACTGAGGGACACAGGGCAGTGGAAAGCCCAATTATATGGCCGTGCTAAAATTCTCCAGCATGATAAATCGAATCCGAAAATCACGCATCTATGCAAATCTATTGAATATAGTCACACACCCTTTGAGGCCCTGATTCCTGATAGAGAGGAATGGGAACAGGGCCGACCGGGCACGACGGACGCAATCTGTTTCTATACAGATGGCTCCAAATTAGAAGGACAAGTCGGCGGAGGTGTATACTCCGAACAATTGGATATCAGGAAGTCATTCAGGCTCTCGAACCACTGTAGCGTCTTTCAGGCGGAGGTCCACGCTATAAAAGAAGCACTAACCTGTTTAAGGAACCTTAGCCTCCAGAGAGGACACCTAAGCATATATAGTGACAGCCAAGCGGCTATTAAGTCGATCTACTCGACAAACACCAACTCTCGTACAATAGCAGACTGTCGCAGATCTCTCCACGAGATGGCAAATCAGTTTACTATCAGCCTAATATGGGTTCCGGGACACCGGGACATCGTAGGCAACTGCATAGCGGACGAATTAGCCAGGCAGGGCACCACCAAGCCTCTCCTACCAGGAGAGGAAAATGTCGGTATGCCCATGGCTACTTGCAAGCTTAACATAAAAAACCACTTCAACACACTAGCCAACACCCATTGGCAAAACGCACCACAGTGTCGCATCTCTCACCAGACATGGCCTGTGATAAACAACAAGAAAACCTCGGAGTTACTCAAGCTCAGCCGCACAGAGTGTGGCATGTTGATCCGAGCTCTTACAGGCCACTGGCTTGTTGGCGCGCATGCCGGCAGGCTAAAAGCCCCGCAAAATGATTTCTGCAGAAGCTGTAGGGATGAGGAAGAAGTGGAAACGGTAGAACACCTTCTCTGCTTCTGCCCAGCCCTATGCAGACTCAGACTAAAACACTTAGGAAGTCCCTTCATCGACGATCTTACCGAAATATCGGAGATTAATCTCAAAAGCATAAGTGCCTTTATTAAATCTTTCGGGTGGAAGACATGCTGATCAGCCTAACACAAGCTGAAGCTACTAGAAACGGGACCCTAGAGAAGGAAGAAACGAGATCATGCGGTATCACAACGGACCCATTGAGGTCTAAGGACTATAGTCCGACAGCCGCCCAAACCTAACCTACCATAAATACACAAAAAAACGAAAGCACAGTCATACTTTTTTTTCGAAGACTTTTCGATGTTACGTTTGATATGAAAATCATATCAAATTAATACGAGCTTATATTAAAATGATACAAATCATATCCATTAGAAATGTTGATATGAGTCCGTATCATATTGATATGAATTCGTATCAATTTGATATGTAAAAGGTGATATTTGAAAATTGAGGAGACAATATCAATCGGGTATTGTTCCGTTTTTTCTCTGTGTAATTCTAGTTGGTTACATCGACTTTTCATTCGTTGGAAGAGATGAGAAGTATTGGTTTTGAAAAATATTTGATACAAGTGTAACCAATAGGACACTATCAAATCGATAAAGGAGACACCAAATCATAGAATAAAGGAGATTGTTGGTTAGAAGAGATCGCACATACTTGCTTGCAGGTGGGAAAGGAAAGATCATTTTTTCGAGTTTAAATTTCTTGACTGAGAATTGTCGGCTAGTTGCGAGATGTTGCTCGGTCATGATTGGAATTAAAATATAGAATAGAACGGCCAGCAGTGTTTATCTTTGGTCCCAAAAGTACAGTCCCCTCAATGGAGTGTCGATTAAAGGAGAGAAAAAAATAATAATAAAGTAGGATCAATCATATCAAAACAATATCATGGGTGTAACATGGATATCCTAACGCAAGAAGCATGAGCTGGAAGCCGTACTCGCAGAGTTTGGCATCGACGTCACAGGAACCGTCGAGGAACCTTCGAAATATTTGGTCGATTATTGATGTGCCGGGCCGAATACAATTCAGAGCAGAAACTGGACAACATGCTGCCGGAGTACCAGTTGACCACTAGGAGACAGGACTTCCAGATCCATTTCGGTGAACTAACGCACCTGTTAGTCACCTACGAAGGCGTCATCAACCGGGAAAATCGGGATCCTCACGATTGACTAACCCAGGGAATATCCCCAACCACAGTTAGAAAATGAGCGGCGGATGCATACGACCAGCGACTCACGGTCTTATCAGCGCCCGGATGGCCTAAACCCTAGCCAACTTGTGATGCTATCGACGACTTCCTACTAGGAATGGTTTTCCTGTTCTAACCGGGCCACTATAGGATGCGGAGGAGAGATGCATAGTCTACAACCAAAACCGCTAGTAACTTCCACCACAGCCGACACACCGTACCATGAACAAGCAACCAGTACCATGAGTAAGTTGCCCCAGCAGACACACCCCCTTCGGGAGTGGGACCCGGAAGCCACATCAGGCGAAGAACTCTCAGCAAGGCTCGACAACGACGGGTCCACCGAGGAGAGTCAACGAAAGACAACAGTACGCGCTGACGCCCTGCCCGACCTCAACAAAGAGGCGGTCTGGAACAGCGAAAGTGGTCAGAGCGAAGGCCAACTACCCGCTCGGGAGCGATGTTACCCGAAGAACCCAACAGTTATGGCGACCATGAATGGACAGGTAGACGAACTTCTTCGTGATGGTCGCATCGAGCCCTCCACACATAATGTCGGCAGCGATCGCCGGGAAAGGC
The DNA here is from genome assembly GCF_043229965.1 of Drosophila suzukii. Classification (NCBI taxonomy): domain Eukaryota; kingdom Metazoa; phylum Arthropoda; class Insecta; order Diptera; family Drosophilidae; genus Drosophila; species Drosophila suzukii. Next base: position 27,153,318 of record NC_092082.1, on the reverse strand, counting down.
GAATTTGGGCTATTTTTAAACCGAAAGGTAATCGCTCGACGACGTTATGTTCCTTGAATTTTCTTCTAGTTCAATTTGATGGAAACCTGACATTAAATCAAGGCATGAGAAATTCTTTGCTCTACCTAGTTGGTCCAAAATATCATCAATTCTTGGGAGTGGATATTTATCAGACAGAAGTTTTTTGTTGATTTTACGATAGTCAACTACTAGTCGCCATTTCTTTTCGTTTGAACCCTGAAGGGCTTTCTTTGGGACAAGTAGAATTGGGCTGTTGGATTTTGGTACAGATGGTTCGACTAGTTAGTTAGTTTTCTTACTTGTTTGTGAATTTCCTTATTTTGGCGGTGCGGGCTTGGATAATTTTTTATATAAATCGGTTCATCGTCCTTTAATCACAATTTCTGCTTGTAAATATTATTTGTTGTTATTGATTCAATTTCAAGACCGAATACGGCAGTATATTTTCCATATAGTTCCGTTAATTGTTGTTCATATTGAACTTGGAGTGTTTTGAATTACATTATAATCGCAAATTGGTTCACATTTTAAATTTTTTATACTAATCAATTGATCAGTACTGGTTGTGTTGAGTAATCGGACAAATGTATTCTGTTTTGATGTGATAGTATTGGCAACGTAAATACCAGGTTGAATCTCCTGATTTGGTATTAATATAGTATCAGTATCGGACATTTTTTGATTTTTCGTATTACTTGAGATTTGGCTGGTAGAAGTATTGTGTTATTGCCAGAAGTATATGTTATTGGAATATAAATGTGAATGTCTATATTATTTTGTCTTATTATAAACCAATCCTCTGTAGGTTTAAGATCTATTTTGCAATTTAATTCTTTTATAAAATCGATTCCTATTATTCCATCACATGGAATCGCAAAATCTTGATTTATTATATGAAAATTATATGGAATTGTGTATTGTTACAGGTATCTGTATTTTCATTTAAAGCGAAATATTTGCTCCCGTATCCACAAGGAACATAAGCTGCTTCCCTGTTTCTGAATAAATGGTACGAAGATATGGAGATTGAGATTAATTGTGTAAGCCGTTGGTATTTTTATACCCGTTACTCGTAGAGTAAAAGAGTACACTAGATTCGCCGGAAAGTATGTAACAGGCAGAAGGAAGTGTTCTTATAAGGTATATATATTCTTGATCAGGATCACTAGCCGAGTCGATCTAGCTATGTCCGTCTGTCCGTATGAACGGTGAGACCTCGGAAACTATAAGAGCTACAATACTGGGATTAGGCATGCAGATTCCTGAGAATCCTACGCTGCGCAAGTTTGTTTCAGAAATGTGCCACGCCCACTCTAAGGCCCATAAACCGCCCAAAGCTGTGGCTCCCACAGTTTTGATGCTAGAATAAAAATTTGAACTGAAATGTATTGCTGTCATCAATACCTATCGATTGACCCTAAAAAGTTTGTCACGCCCTCTTTGACGCCCACAGGGCGCCAACAAACTTCAAAATCTCGTAAATATGAAACTATCAAAGATAGCGAAATGGGATCTCAGATTTTCAACCTCGCTTTGCTGCTTGCATATCTCCATTTCCTTTGGTCCCATTAGCTGAGTAACGGGTATCTGATAGTCGGGGCACTCGACTATAGCGTTCGTCCTTGTTAATTTCTCGTATCTAAAGGGGTGTGTGAGTTTCCCGAAACTGGCTGGGTAAAGCCGACATTATTGTTTTTTTGTGGGTTGCCGTATTTGTTGTAATTTTGGTTGTTGTTGTTTCCTCTATAATTTCCACGACCTCTATTATAGTTATTGGTCTGGTTGTTATAGTCTCGATTATAACCATTATTTTGGCTGTATCCGCTATTTCGGTTGTATATTTCGTATTGTATACTCATTATTTTGATAGTTACCACGACCATTTTCTTTACCACGGTAGCACATCCGATGTTGTTACCTTTATAGGCCTGTGCCTTTCTTACAAATAGTATTGCGTTGGCATTACCAGTCATTTCAGTACTACATTTTATGTACTTGGTGACAGCCTCATTCATTGATGAGAAGTTGCCTGCCTTAAGGATTGTTTTGAGTCGGCCATGCTTACAATTTTTGACCATTGTGCTTATAGCCTCCTCGGTGCTGAATTTTTCTGCGTGTTCAGCGAGTAATCTTTCATCAATATTCGAAGCTTCAAGTAGCTTTCAATTTCAGTTGGGACTTTTTCTGTTGTTTTTCCTTTTTGAGTACTTTTTGTCATTTTTGCTTTGACTACGTCGGATGTTTCGCCGATAATGTTGTCTTGCAATTTTTTTATAATTCCGTTCATAGTGGGTTCATCTGGCACTTTGTACAAAGTTGAGCCCACTATTTTTGATTTTATGACTTAAGCAGCTATCTCTTCAAATGTGCCTTTGGTTAGGTTATGATAAATCTTTGAAGGTTGATTTTTTATCCGTGGAATTTTGGGATAGCATTTGCTATTTCCTTAATATATGCCCGTTGGGCAACAGCATCTTCCGTAATTATTATTATTTGGTGTTGTCCGATTTCGCAATCGAAATGAGCTGGTTCCTGATCTGATAATTCAGATTGAAAAAGTACAGCTGGAATTGCAAGATTATTTAAATCTTTCTCTTCTACTTCTGGCTACCAAATTCAGATTCTTCTGCCTCTACTGTGTCGACTGGTGGATCTGATGATTCCAATTCTTCCCCAGTTTCTACTTTCAAAGGGGTATTTAGTATGGTTGGTATTGAAATATTTAAATTATACGTTTCTTTTATAGTTTTTAAGTTCGATTGAAATTTCGTTACTTCAGACCAACGATTATTATCTAGTCGATCTCTTTGCTCATGTATTAGTATACGCGCATTGTTGAAGCGAGTTACTAATATTTCTGCATGTTTATTTATAGTGGTTTGTTGTATTGATCTATTTTGCGTAAACGACTTATAATTTATTTAGATTCATATATATTTATTTAGATCCATATATAATTAACTCCATTATTCTTGTATACTACTGTAATGACCGCTTAAAAATGTTCTTACATAGACACCCGCGATGGTGCTCAATACCATCGCTTTTTGTTTATTAGAGCAATGTATTAATGGTGAGCTTTCTAAATTATATGCTGACATATATAAGTTTTTGTAACTCATAGACAGTAATCGGGGTCGTTGAGACCAGTGTTATTATTCTTTCACTAAAATTTGGATCCCTCATATAGTTATTAATTACTGCCTCTACGTTCATTCTTGTTTTCTTATCGGCCATAAATAAGAAATATTAATATTTTTTTCGGGAATTATTAAAATATATTTTTTTATTTTTTTTTTAACTTTCAATAATGCTTGAATTTATAAAAGGCATGTTTTAGTCTTGTTTTTTTTTTTCTCACTTGGCAGATTTTTAATGTGTCGCTCTATACAATTAAAATATCAGCCATATGATTTTAGTACAAAGCCTAACAGGGGTAAGTAGTTTTCAAACAGTGCTTTCACTTATCGGCTTGGGTAGAAGAGTTTAATATTAAAGGTAACTTGGGCATTGGCAGTTAATGCAGCCTGTGTTGCCTTACTTCGCACCAGTGCGAAATTGGCATTCAGTTTTAGCTAGCTCGGTTTTGTGTACTGCTGCCTCTCCGTCTTGATTAACTCCTTAGCCAACCACCTCTTGACGCCTATCTTCTTATTGGGTTTGGTTCTCTTTTGTTGACGTGCCCTGTACTCAGCTATTTTGAGGGGGCGTGGTCCATCCACCTCTAGAGCTTCTTGTAGGCTCGGTGCATCGTCCAACGTCATTGTTAATACTCATTAGATTTCCCTCGTGGGTGTAGGAGGATTTGCCATGCCTTCCACACTTTTATCCTGCTACAGTTGTCCTTGGCCTATGGGCTCAGGCACTAACTGTTTTTATTCAGTTTTATTTTATTTTGTTGAATTTATTTTCTTTTGTTTTGTTTGTATTTGTGTCATTAGATAGAATATCTTGTTTTTGTCTGATTAGACACTTTTATCCTGCTACAGTTGTCCTTGGCCTATGGGCTCAGGCAACGCCGGTGCTGGTCCTCGCACAGACAGTAACTGTTTTTATTCAGTTTTATTTTATTTCGTTGCATTTATTTTTTTTCGTTTTGTTTGTATTTGTGTCATTAGATATAATATCTCATTTCTGTCTGATTAGACACAATAGACACACATTGTTTCACGAAAACATTTTTCGCTCGTACTTCTTTTACACAAGTGGATGTAGCGGCAAACCTTTACACTTGCTTGGTTAGCTCTCTTCTAGTTTCCCTCGCATTTTTAATCTTTGTTTCGTCTCCGGATCCAACATAACTGTCACGGTCGCAATGTATTAATTGCTCTCATTCTCATAAGATAATTAGATGTTGAACCCTGAAAACTATTTAAATTTGGTTTCAGTGGCCATCGGGCACGGCAAGATGTTTATTCTTTGATGATCAAAATTCGAGTGTCTTACAACTAGCTATTCGCGTCTGCTGTTGGTATCGGTACAGTGGGTATTCGCTATACTACACCATACATGCGCAAATGGTATCAAGGTCGGAGGCTAAACAAAATTCGGCTCACCGATGTGCACTTAGCTATATTTTGCCGCCCGAGATACTCGGAAAATCTGAGGTTAATAATAAAACACTGAATCCAACGCCGCATGTTGACTTAACGTCCGCCTATATCCCCAGCAAAACTCAGGTTGGTGACGTAATCGTTGAACAGTTTATGTTTTATTATGCTAGGAATATGTCATTACTTAAGATTGGTATTCCTGTTGCTCACTTTGCAACTCCGTGCTGATCAAATTTTGATCTGTAGTCATTTTTTTTAAAGAGTACGAAGCTAACAAAATTGTATTATTACCTTCGGCGCAGCATGATTTTCTTGACGGATTGCTTGATATTTCGTTTTCTCGAGCAAGCCATGTTCGAAATATGCTAGGACGGTTACTGGACTTGTAATTTTTTTACAGTCCATATTGTGTTTGCATAGTCAGAACCTCTACAATTACGTTACCTGAAATCACATATCACCCAACGCTTGAGCTGAATATAATATCATAAAAGTCAGCTAAACAAATTAAAAGTAACCTTCCAACACTTAAATAGGATTAAAGGTTGCTTGGTTAGGTTAGGTTAACCCGGACGGCTCCCACGGGGCCACGCGTAGGGAAATATGGCCCTTAGTTGTCCGATTGATGTGTATGAACCTTGAGATAACTTAATAGGTTTTTGTGGCGACGGCAAGAAGTTCGCCTGGTTTCCTGCTGGAGGCGTATCCCAGTGATGCTAGTACTGGGGCACCGAGGTATCTTCTTCTTGCTCGTGAGAAAGCCGGGCAATTGCAGATAAAATATTCCAGGGTTTCGATAGCTCTCGAATCAATATTCTGAGTGTGGTTGCGTGAGATGCGGCCAGGCAGTGGCCTGTGAGGATTCCCACTAACGGTCTGCAGTCTTTACGTGGTAGATGCAGTACATAGTGGCTGAGTTTATCGTTGCGTTCTTTGCACATAATTCTTGGGATTCGCCAAGTCGTAACATTCCTCCACCTGCTTTTTGCTCGCGTGTCCGCTTGTTTCACCAGGGCGCTTTGTAGCGTTCGGAGGGAGATATGCGCGTTCTCCGTTCTGTCGTTCGTTAGCTCTACGCCTTCCTCAGCTGCCTCGTTGCCATCGATGCCCTGGTGACTGAGAACCCAATAGATCCGTACTGACTTTGTCGTGCTGAGGCTATCTAGTGACTCCCTGCTCGCCATTACATTTTTGGAACTGACCGTTGACGACTGCATCGATCGTATCGCCGCTTGGCTGTCCACGAACAAGTTGATCACATCTTGTGGTCGGCTTATATTTTGAGCCACCTGCCGATTTTCTTATGGCGAAGATTTCTGCCTGGAATATGCTGCAATCGCTGGGTAGCTTATAAGACAGCTTTATTTCAGGGTCCGTACAGTATAAGCCCGCTCCTACTATCCCTTCCATCTTGGAGCCGTCTGTGTATATGTTGAGGTGTTGAGTCTGGTCCCGACCCGTTTTCCAGTCGTCTGGGCCCATGAGCGAGGTTGGGGACCATGAAGTCCGTTTTGTTGATCATGCTTCGGCCGATTAAACTATGCCCGAAACATTGCGTCGTCATGTTACCTGATGTCGAGTACTGTGCCGAGGTATTTAACCTGTGTTTTAGGGGTCAGCCTGGTTGCGCCAATTTTCGGGGTTCCATTTCGGCACCTTTTATCTCTTAGTAAAGAGAGTAAGGTCCGTCTTATCAGCAATGATACTGAGACCCCCTTTTCCGCCCACTCACATACCTCCCAGAGTGTTAATTCCATTATGGAGGGTCGATGGACAGACTCCCGTAATAATTATGCCTATGTCGTCCGAATAGCCCGTGCTTAGACATGCCGAGTATATTTCATATAGCCATGGGGTGATCCATTCCTTGGGCACCTGTAACATGGCTGGAAATATTCCATCTAGTCCTGGTGCCTTATAGCCCGCAAAGGAGTCTATGGCCCAGTTGATTTTTCCAGGTGTTATTAGATCGTTCGGGGGGCGCTCTTTGCCAGTTGCTATGACCTGATGCGTGCTGACGTCTAGGACATCCGTGCATCCTGGGAAAAGCGATTGCATAAGTGCTGTTAGGGTCTCTTCACTGCCCTCAGTTCACTGTCCGTCGTCGCATTTTAGCTGACTCTGTATGGTAGGTTCCTTCGAAAGCAGACTCCAGAGTCTAGTTGTTTCCGGGACGTTATTGATGCTGGATCAGAAGTTTCTCCTCGAGCTTCTCTGAGCACTGCGTCATTCCTTCATGTAATCCCTAACTAGGATTTAAATTACCCGTTGATAATCTCGTTGTCTGCCTTTTTGGCGATCTTGAAGAATTCTCGGAGATTATTTCTTTTGAGTGTCAGTTCCCGATTCCACCTCGGTGGCTTGTCCTTCTTCCTTATTCTTGATGTCGGGCATGATGCGTGATACGCATCTAGTAATTCCTTGGACAGGGTCTCTAGGGACGTTTCTATGTCTTTCATGGAGTTTTCTTCGTCCGGGCTAGTCGCGAGTTTCGAGTAAACTTTCCTTGTAAACTTTCCCAGTTCGTGTTCCGGGGGTTTCTATAGAGAGTTACCTTTGGAGTACTTTTAAAATCATACCTGAACTGAATAAACCTATGGTCTGAGGAGGATGGTGATTTTAGGACTCTCCATTTAAAGACCAAAGTACTCTGTCCCTTTACAAGCGATATATTACGTTATAGCACGTTTGACGAGGTAGGACCTACAAAGGTGTGTTCCTCCCCCACGTTTACTATATATAAATAAGTAGATAGAATAAAGTCTAAGAGTGACTCACCTCTATCGTTGATGTCGAAGCTTCCCCACTCGTTGTGGTGTGCATTGGCATCTGCACCAATGAGGAGTTGGTCATCCTTTGAGCACAATTTCCTCAAGCTGCTCCGATCGTCTGGTAGCGCCGGTCTGTCGTTTGGCATGTATCAAGAGGCTACCAAGAGGCGCTGCTCCTCGCTTTCTAGCATCACAGTAGTCAAGTCATCAGAGCTGTAATGAGGCATAAGGTTAGCATGGATACCCTTTCGCAAATGTACGGCGCTTACCGGCTTACCGGCTTACCGTTGGTGGGTAGAATGCATTCTAGTTTGAGGACCTTAGTCCGGCCACGATATTGTCCGAGGCAATCCATGGCTCTTGAAGCAAGGCTATGTCGACGGGCCCAGACTCCGCCAACGCGAGCACCCTCGATGTCATAGGTGGCTGGCTCATCTTTGCTCGGCGGGTTGGCAATGACAGTCAGTACACCGTCTTCTTCGTCCTCCGAGTCGTCTAGCGCAAGGTCCAGGGCGGCTTCCAAGATGGCTTCCAGACCTAGGTCCTTCTCTACCTCGCCAGCCTGCAGGATGTGTGCGCCTTTGTCGTTGGGGTGGCGCTTCTTAAGACGCAGGTAGACACTACCCATTCCCCACGCCACCTTCCCGAATCTTGGGTACAGCAGATCCTCCGCCTTCTTGAATATCTGGAGAACCGCACCTTGGCCCCCCTCGTTGGGTAGTGGGCTGGCCATGTGCAGAATCTTTCAATTCGCCTTTGGGACGTGTGGGTTCTGCCGTTGGAGCAGCTTTAGCGCCCGATGCCCTTGGATTGCGACGGGGAAGAGCACTTTCGCCTTCGGTATGGTTGGGATTTTTTCCTTGTCCACCACTTCTAGCTTGGCCCTTTCCCACTACGCCTCCAGTTGGCAGACCGTTTGCGTCAGCCACTTTCTGGTCTGATCGTCGTTGCTTTTTAAGACTTGACACCGTTCAACTACCCTACACCGCCGAATGGGCATGGGGGCTGTGGATGCCTCTTCCATCCGTGCAAAAAGGGACTCAACGAGTCGCGCATGGACGATCTTCAAGCGCGCCTTCGTCATCTTCCCATTCTCGTCGTTCCTATCAATGAGTGCCACGATCAGGTGTCGGTTGACTACGTCACTGACCTTGGCCTTCCTGTTGGGCTTCCTTGCTACTTTGGATGGCGAAGGGCCTGCCTCCTTGGGTCCGCGTTTTCGCTGAGCGTTGCCTTTTGATGGCAAGCAGCTCCTCCACCTTGTTCGCAAGTCCGCCCGTCGACGCCATCGTGGGTATGCTTGCGAGATTCAGCATTCCTTTTATCAATCCTTTTCTCTGCCCAGGCTAGCTTTTCCTTCTCCTCCTGGGAGAGGGCCGCTTTGCCCTGGAGCCGGCTCTTGATCTTGAGGGCTGCCTTGTATTGTGCCTTAGCCTTCATCCCGTCGTTTGTACACTTCGGCCCTTCCCTACGCGGGGAGTTGGAACCTGGTTAAGGGAAATGGGTATGGCCTGTTTCGGCTTCGTGTAGCACGCTCTCCGAGCCCGAGTCTACTTCAACAACGGTACCCGTACGGATTAACTTTGCCTGAGACGTCATGGCAATAGCATTAGCACTGAGATGACCTGCTACCGTCATCCGAGGGGTTCGACCGCTGGCGACACGCAGAGAGGATTGCTCCTACCCGTGCCCGCCGATGGTAGCAGTCCTTTTCCTTTCTCCTTGAGATAAGATTCACCTGAGATTTGGAATCTATTCCATCGCGACATGTTACCCGTTGGCCCCTGTAATGATACTTTAACGGTCGTGAGCATAACGTATCCTCTGGGATTGTCGTTGCCTGTAGTGGTTACTGCGCCAGACACACACAATAACATTGAATGACGCCGTTGTTGGCAAACTCGACAGTCTCCAGTGATCCACAGCTTTAAAAATTATGAGATGTAGACAAGCAACTTGTGCATGTTCCTACTTGAACAAAGGCTTGGCTCTGCGTTTCGGGATAAATTTCCTGAAAACAATACGTATGTTGTAACGCCCACTCTAACACCCACAAACCGTCCAAAAACTTCAAAAAATTAATATGAACGCTGATATCTCGAAAACTATCAAAGCAAAAAAGTTTGGGCTTGTGGCTGATTAAATATAGTTCATTATGTACTAATTCCAAAAACATGTCATGAAACAGTGGCAAGGTCACAATATATTCATCATATAAGGTCTTAAATGGACTTAATTCTTATTCGGCGTTGTCCCCTGCCCCTGGTTTAATATGGACATCATTGAAAGCGGTTTTAAGAAGGAAGATCTTGTTTTTAAAATTCAACACAGAAATAACTGATCTGTTGTGCAATGCATTTTGTTTTCTACAGCTTATCAAAAATGTGTTTAAAATGGTGTCAAATTCTTGATGGTTATCGGTTCGCGTAAAGTGTTTTTTTTACAGTTTTTTCGACGTTTTCAGCTTGTCCGTTTGTTAAAGAATGTCCAAGAGTTATGCCGCACGCCATTATACAACATGAAGGGCTTGAATTCATCTAACGTGAACTGGAGACCATTGTCGTTCACCAAAACGGCTTCTAAGCCGTATCTGCAAAACAAGTCTCTCAACATTCTTTTCGTAAAGGATAAAGTCATCTCCAGGCCTCAAAATCTCAAGTAACACTTGCTTTCTTATTTTGGTGGGAGCTTATATTCGATATCCCAATGAAATGCAATCGAATTAAACTGATAGTTCACTTGCCCTGCTCCTGAAACTAGAAAACTCCTTACTGGTTGTTTTGTATAGGGACCCATCCTTGTTTGCATACGAAACGTTCAATAATAATCCTTAAAATCCATTTTAAAAACGGTATCAGATTGAATGAATTGAATAAAGATATTTTCCTCATAATCTTTGACCTTCTTCATTTGTGGCTTTCTAGATGGACCATCTGATACATTCTTTGGGCCCTTGACATACTCAAAAAACTTTAAAACATACTAAAATGGCTGCCCATTTCTGTACCCGTGGGCTTGTCCTTTAATGTAAACTTTTTGCGCCGAATTCAACTATTTTACGAAGGTATAAATATTATATGGTATAAGTAATGGCACGAAGCTCCGTGTTATTTGACCATTTTTTTAATAGAAAACCCTACGTAGTCAATGGTATATTTCAAAAATATTCATTTTTGTGCATTGAGTCGCAGTTTGGCCAAATATAAAAAAGAACAAGGAAGAACGCTATAGTCGAGTACCTCGAGTATCAGATAGCCGTTACTCAGGTCATGGGACCAAAGGGGAATTGAGATATGCAAGCAGCAAAGCGAAATGCGCCACCTACCGGCGGTTGACAGATTTAAACGTTATGGGCGTTAGTGTGAGCGTGGCAAACTTTTTTTTTGGATCAATCAATAGGTATTGACGAGAACAATACATTTCAGTTAAACTTTTTTATCTAGCATGAAAATTGTGGGCGCCACAGGTTTGGGCGGTTTGTGGGCGTTAGAGTGGGCGTGGCAAACATTTTTTTGAGTCAATCGATAGGTATTGATGAGAACAATACATTTCAGTTAAAATTTTTATTCAAGCATGAAAACTGTAGGAGCCACAGTTTTGGGCGGCTTGAGGGCGTTAGAGTGGGCGTGGCACTCTGCTGAAACAAACTTGCGCTGCAGAAGAAGCTCAGGAATCTGCATGCCTAATCCCAATCTTATAGTTTCCGAGATCTCAGCGTTCATCCGGACGGACAGACGGACATGGCTAGATCGACTCGGCTAATGATCCTGATCAAGAATATGTATACTTTATGGGGTCGGAAACGCTTCCTTCTGCCTGTTACGTACTTTCGACGAATCTAGTATACCCTTTTACTCTACGAGTAACGGGTATAAAGCTCTAAAGCTCACAAAACGCCCAAAACTGTGGCTCCTACAATTTTGATGCTAGAATAAAACTTTTAACTGAAATATATTGTTCTTATCAATACCCAAGAAAAAGTTTGACACGCCCACTATAACGCCCAAAAACCGCCAACGAACTTCAAAAAATCGTAAGTATTAACGCGGATATCTCGGAAACTATCAAAGATAGAGAATATGGATTTCAGATTTAGATTCCGTAGCCTTGTACGCAGCGCAAGTTTGTTACTCGAATATGCCACAACCACTCTAACTCTAACTTTGATGATAGAACAAATTTTAACATTTTTAATTTTCTCTTCTATGATTGAGAGCGGATCTTGCAAATTTATATTATTTACTTGTTACAATTCGAAATTAAAAGTTTTTAAAAGTTTCTTCCAAGTAAAGGTGGACTCAACGTGTTTGTAACTTTACAGTTGCGTCGTACTCGCCAACAACTTCAATATTATCTCCGTCGTAATCGGCATACGAAGTACAACAATTCGTAACGCTTACATCTGTCTGCCGCCCACATAACTATATATTGCGATCGCGGGTAGGTTTCGCATTTCAATCTCGCTTTACTGCTTGCATATCTCCATTTCCCTTTTCTATAGCGTTCTTTCTCGTTTTTATTTACAAACGCTCAAATATTGGACTAGGAAGACTCATAATAAATTGGTTTACAACAAATGCTTCTAAAAACTACCATATTTACGCTTCAGCGCCAACTGCCTTAATTGCGCATGCCACTTCACTATAGTTTCACTATCACCTATCAATATTCGAGCGTTTGTGGTCTCATAAGAATCTACAAATTTCTGTAAACGATGTTTCTACTGGAGAAAACATGTATTTCAAAAGCGCTGCTTTCATCTAATTTTCATCTGTTTTCATCTTCTTGAAATGAAAGTTCAAGATTCCAGATTCAAGATTTCCTTCAAGATATCAAATGATTCGTTGCGGAGAAAACACCGGAATGGCAGATGTTTGATTTATTGTAGAAGTTGAGGTTAGAGGCTCCTAGCTTTTTGCTCTTCCTATTTAGTTTACGCAAAACAGTATTTTTTTTGGGATTGGTTTTTCCTATTTTCCTAAGTCCCACTATAAATACCAATTACTCTTAGAGTAAAGGAGTATACTAGATTCGTCGAAAAGTATAGTTTCCTACCCATAAAGTGTATATATTTTTGATCAGGATCACTAGCCGAGTTGATCTAGCCATGTCATGCTGGAATAAATAATAATGTTAATAATAATGTTAACTGAAATGTAAAAGCCTCGTCAATACCAATCGATTGACCCAAAAATGTTTGCAACGCTCACTTAAATGCCCACAAACCTCCTAAAACTGTTACGCACATAATTTACAGGTAGCTGGCGCATTACAATTTCGCTTTGCTGCTTGCATATCTCAATCCCCTTCAGCTAAGTAACGCGTATATGATAGTCGAGGCACTCGACTATAAAATTTTCTCTTTTTATACCAACAAGGTTCGTGAACAGGGGAACCCCTCAGGGTGGTGTACTCTCCCCCCTGCTATGGAACATCGCAGTAAATAAGCTGTTGTGCTACATGGAAGGGGGCGGATGCAAGGTTGTGGCATATGCGGACGATGTAGCCATTATTTTCTCACGAAAATTTCCTCAGACACTATGCGATCTAATAACCGCCAAACTTAAAATACTCTCTGACTGGACAAGAGAAAGAGGTCTAGGGGTAAACCCCTCGAAAACGGAACTGGTGCTGTTTACAAACAGAGACAAGATTCCTCAACTAAACCCACCAATATTAAATAACTGCCCTCTCTCCTTCAGTGACAACGCCAGGTATTTGGGGTTAGTATTAGATAAGCGTCTGACATGGAGACTAAACAGCCAAGAGAGAACGAGGAAGGCAACAATTGCCCTCTACTCCTGCAAAAAGGCCATCGGAACGAAATGGGGCATGTCCCCAAAAATCGTCAACTGGATACACACAGCAATAGTTAAGCCTATTCTGCTCTACGGAGTGTCAATATGGTGGCCCGCGCTAATGAAGCAGACAACCACAACAAACCTAAACCTACAACGAATGGCATCCTTATGCATAAGCGGAGCCCTTCGCACCACCCCCAACGAGGAGCTAAATGCTATTCTGAACCTTCCAAGTCTGGACTTAGCCGGCGTGGAACGAGCTAAGATAGCTGCGGTTCGGATGAGGGACTTAGGGCAGTGGAAACCCCAAATATACGGTCATGCCAGGATACTCCAGCAAGACACAATGATCCCACCCAGTACAGATCTATGCAAACCTATTGAATACATCCACACCCCCTTTGAAGCATTGCTCCCAACCAGAGAAGACTGGGAGCAAGGGCAGCCGGGCCTTACAGAGGCAGTCAATTTCTACACTGACGGCTCAAAATTAAATAATCAAGTCGGAGGAGGTATATACTCCGAACAACTTAATATAACATAATTGAAGCTTTGATGCTTCTGAACGATGCAAACTGTCAGAATAAACTGATTAACATCTATAGTGATAGTCAGGCGGCTATCAGGTCGATTATCTCGACCAATACAAACTCCCACACCATATCAAACTGCCGCAAATCTCTGCACGAGATGGCTCTGCAGTTTAAAATTTACCTGATAGGGGTCCCGGGTCACCGGAACATTACAGGCAATTGTATTGCAGATGAGCTGGCCAGGCATGGCACTGCCGTTCCTCTCCTTCCGGACAAGGAAAACATTGGTATGCCGATGGCCACCTGCAAGCTTAACATTAAAAACCAATATAAGAAACTTGCGAGCCTAGCATGGACACATGTTAAGCACTGCCGCATCTCTCGCCAGACATAGCCAATCATTGACGCGAAGAGAACTTCGGAACTATTAAGACTAAACCGTACCGAGTGCGGAATGGTAATACGAGTGTTAACACAATTTTCATGCTATAAAACAAGTTTTAACTGAAATAAATTAGTCTCGTCAATACCGATAGATTGACCCAAAGTGGTACCTTTAGCTGAGTAACGGGTATCTAATAGTCGAGGTACTCGACTACAGCGTTCTTCCTTGTTTTAGTTTTACTTATAAGAAATAGTGAAAAGTAATTTGGGCAATAATTTTAGTTATTTAAATGAATTTAAATTAGATTAAACAGCGTTTTGCGATACGTTAATCGCGTCGCGAATCTATCCTCGTCGTCTTCCGAGGGTATTTTCATCCATGGTTTCATATATTCGACGTAAGATGTGGTGTATCTTGGCCCGTCGTAAGATAGCGATTCCTTTACAACATCATAAATGTCCTTGTGTTGACTTTAATAACTCGATAGAGACCTAAATAATTTGGCTTTAACTAAAACCCACCACCAAGTTGAGTGCGTTTTTTTTTAACTTTGCTTCGTACGCAGTGCAAGTGTCATGAAAAAAATGTTTACTGATATATATTTCTTTGCCACGCTCACTATAACGCGTATAAACGCCCATAACGCTTAAATCGGTCTGCCCCACACACTGTCATATATTGAATGGCGCTTTACTATGTGGCCCTTGCACTCTTTAGCTGAGTAACGACTTAAACGTTCTACCCTGTTTTTTATTTATGTAGTAAGTAAACTGGATGAATTGGTTATCTTTAGGCAACTTTTGAAGTAAGACCGCTCCAAAACCATCAATCGATGTATGCGTTCAGACCCATTCTACAGCGACTCTGTACCATGGTACCACTCTCCCATTGCACCGCTCTCCCGCTCTTGTCTCATCTCACCGCCGTAAAGTCTCCATTGTGCACTGAAGCGCAAATCTTACGTGAGGCATACGTTTTTTATAGTTCTTACGCCATTGAATAAAACGTAGATAGCGGGCGCACTGGTTCTTCAGGGTAGCTATGAATAGTATCGGATCCCCTGATTAAACAGCTTGAAGCGTGGAAAGTGGGGGTCGAATACTCAATCTCAGACCACCGTTACATAAAATTTACAATAACTCTAGACTGTCCTCCCGCCGAGAACATTACAAATCTAAGACTTAGCAACTGAGGTTACTTCAAAAAACTCCTTAATAGAAGCGTACATGCTTCACCTACGCACGTACTCAACGGTCAAGAACTAGATAACCTAGGCAGTGAAGCCATAAAAAAGGTTTGCCCAAGCAGAACAGTCAAAACAAAGCACAAACCCCCCTGGTGGAACACAACCCCAGCGAATCTTAAAAGAACGGGAAGGCCTTATTTCAATAGATCTAAGTACAACAACAGCGAAGCTTCCTGGAACATATACCATAGGAAGCAAAGCCTATACAAAAAGGAAATAAGAATATCGAAACGAAGAGAATGGGCTAACTTCTGCAGTAGCATAGAATCTACTGCAGAGGCATCCAGACTCAGAAGAAATTTAGCCAAATCTCCAGCAACCATTGGCTGCCTAAAAACCAATGCTGACACCTGGACGGAAAACAGCAAGGACACCATTGAGCTCCTGATAAACACAGATTTTTTTAAAAACTTCCAACCAGTGGATGACCTCTAAATAGAGGAGACCCTCAAACCCTGACCGCATCAAGTGGGCTATTAATTCTTTGAAGCCCTTCAAAGCCCCCGGCCCTGGTGGGTTCTTCCCGGCCCAACTACAACGGACACTAAACACATCCCACCTTTGGCTGGCCATCTTCTATGGCTGCCTAGCACTAAACCACATTCCATACAGGTGGCTGGATGTTATAGTAATATTTATACCAAAGGCCGGCAAAACATCCCACATCACCCGAAAGGACTTCCGCCCGATAAGTCTATCTTCCTTTTTGTTGAAGACCCTGAAAAGGCTAATTGACACCCACATCAGACTAACTACCAACCCAAGCCTGCTCTCCAATGCACAACATGCGTACCGTATAGGCAGATCACCAGATACCGCCTTCTACTCCCTAATATCTTGTTAAGAGAGCGGTTTTCGCAACAAGGAATACTCTCTGGCAGCTTTTCTAGACATAGAAGGCGACCTCAACAACGTCACCCCAACCGATGTCACTGGTGCTCTGACTGAACTGGGCAATAAGCGGCCTCCAAGACACCATGCTTACCTCCAGGGTACTATACTTCCCTACGGGATCTGCACACACGACCAGGACTGTCAGTACTGTCTCACCTCTTCTATGGGTTTTAGTGGTCAACAAACTACTATCACTTCTAGAGGAAGCGGGGACTAAAGTGGTAGCCTACGCGGATAACGTGGTTATCCTACGACAATGAAAATTTTCTCAAACTTTCTGCAATCTGACGGAGACAGCCCTATCCACATTCTCTGGGTGGACAGCGGAATGTGGACTGGGAGTAAACCCGGAAAAGACTAGTTCTATTCACAAGGAAGTATAAGATACCAAGTCTAACTCCCAAAACTACACCAAACGCGCCTTACCCTTAGCAATCAGGCAAAGCACTTAGGTGTCATCCTTGATAAAATACTCTACTGGACAGACAACATCACAGACAGCACAAGAAAAGCGGCCATAGCACTCTTCGCTTGTAAGAAAGCTATAGGACCATACTTCTCTACGGAATCATCGTCTGGTGGCCTTCCCTGGAAACGAATTGTAACCCTAAGATCCTTCACAAGATCCAAGGAAGCGCAGAGCTCTGCATCAGTGGGGCCACCGCGGAAGAATTGAATACAATCCCCGGCCTTCAACCCCTGAACATACTTGCCAAAATCTGGGAATCAGCAACAGCGCTGACGGTCCGCGAACAAATCAGAAATGCATACCAGACAAGACAGACTACGTTCCACCAATAGTCAGCTTCGAAAAAAAGTACACGATCTTCATACCTAACCTACCAATTCGCAAACGCCGTCAATATATACACAGACGGCTTCAAGCTTAACTTCCAAGCAGGTGGGGGAGCATTCTCTCCTGAACCGGACATTAAAGTCTCATTTTGCCTGCCAGATCACTGTAGTGTTTTCCAAGCGGAAGTCATGGCAATCCAGGAAGCCATGTCCCACCTGATACATCAGCACATCACGACATAGACCTTCACATCTTTTCGGTCAGTCAAGCAGCCCTCAGGACCCTCGACTCCTATACAACTAACTCAGAAACTATCTCAGAATGCCGCAAATCTTTAAACGAAATGGCCACTTATCTGAGAATCAACCCTCCAAAAACCGATGGAACACAACATTAACATGCCACAGTTCCAGGCTCACTTGACCAAATTACAACCCGAATAAAAAGAAAACTCTCCTACAATGCAACTGGAAAGACATTTCCACTACCATAAATGCCCTCACGGGCCACTGTCTTTTAGGGACTCACGTGCGTAGGCTGGGACTCAGCAACCACGACTACTGCCGCAGCTGTAAGCAGATAGATGAAGAGGAAAGCACTGAACACTTCCTATGCTTCTGCCCAGCGCATAACTTCAAACGTCTTCAAACCCTAGATAGCTACAAACTTCCGAACCTTGCGGACATACAGGGCGTAAGCATTCCCAAACTCCTATGTTTCCTAAGAAGAATAAACTGGCTCGAGAAACCCATGAGCTAGGGATCTGCACAGATTACATGGCATCACAAGGGGCCCAGTGTGACCTAAGTGGGAGATAAGTTGTATAATCTCCAACCAAACCTACCTAACCTAACCAACTAATTATTACAATGTCAAAATAATACCATAGACAAACTTATTTGTCATTTCTTGTATTAGGTATTTTCCCCCTCAGATTTTTAAAAAGGCAAAATTAATACCAGCACTCTACCGAAAAGAAAACAAATTATGCCATACATCAAAACCTCCAAAATAATTAATATTGTATTTCCACGGGTGATATATAAACTCCTTTCGCACCGTTCTTACACAGTATTATTGGGTTTTGCAAAGAAACTTAAGGTTTTTCCATGCTCCGATTCCTTTGGTGCCGATCCACGACCAAGTGCTTTTATGTCTATACCTTGTTCCGCCAGGTTTGATTTTTTCTTGACACAAAAATTATCATCGATTAAGTTCTGCATATCCCTTGGAAGTGATAACAACAAGTTGTCTATTCCACCTGCAGTAATCCCAGGCATCTTAGTAGATCCGCCTACACCCGAACTTAGCAACAAGTCCTTGACGCCCTGGAAAAGGGTCACCCGTGCAACCGTCAAAATGGCTCAGACAGCTTGCCAAATTGCTTTGAATCTCGAATTAACACTCCTTCGGTCCCTCCTACTTTATATATGCTAAACACCGGGTGCATGGTAGCAGCCGGAGAAAGTGCAGCTGATAGTGGCTGGTTCTCCGAGCTAAATACAACTATTACAATTATGAAAGATTTGTTGATCAGATCGCAGATGTGATAGCGTAAGCATCCTCAGCCCAAACTGTTCCCCTGGCTGTCTGCTGCCTCAGTGAGATACTGAGGTTTTTCTTCGTTGGTCAACCTTAAGGGATCTTTTTACGGACATTTATATAAAAAATGCAAGGTTGACGCCGGTCGAAAAATAGTTTCATCTAAATGCCAAAAACGAGTAGCGATTCACACAACATAGTATCGAACTTCCCCCTTACCAACGACGGCTATCGCTTAGCCTGGGCTAGTCTAACTGAGCGTTTTAAAAAACAAGCGATTGTTAGTAAAACGCCAATTGAAAATACATTTTAATGTGCAGACTGTTAATCAGAAATCTTGGTCAAGTATATGTGAACATCAAAGCACTGTCAAAAAGGTTCTGGTTTTACCCTTACCCTTGGTGTGAAATAGCTTGCATAGGGGGTTGATAAGCCACAGATGTTGTTACCAATAATCCATTGTAACGAACTGATTTTTATTGTCTGCTCGCTACGAGATTCGTGCGGCTAGCTCAGTATATTGTGTGTTCGTCCCACCAAATTTATATTAACGTGACCGCCCAGTAGCTCAGTGAGAAAGCACAGAATTCACGGGTTCGTATTGGGTTTTATTGCGGGTATATTATTACAAGTGTCTTAGTCGCTTGGTTGGCTTTGACTCGTTGCTTGTGACCTTCGGTGCTTCCGACGGTCCTGGATGACTCTACGACCTCTCGCCTTGATGACTCGGTGCTCCCGTCCTGTAGCTCCCTGAAGATACTCGCAGCTCCCTGAAGATCCTCGCCGCTCCCTGAAGATCCTCGCAGCTCCCTGAAGATGCTCGCTCGCGGTTCACTTCTCACGCGTGACTTGGTGACTGCTGGTAACGACTCGGACTCGCGAGGGGTATCGGCCGTACGGGCTTAGGGAAGCGTCACCGTTCTCAGACTAGGGTGAACAGAAGCTGCGCTCTCCAGGATCGCTCCTTTCGACACACCGCCGCCTGTCCCTTGCTCTGTCCCGGATGGTCCCACTGGGGTTTCTGCTCAGCCCGCGCGGACAGTCAAGGCGGTAACGCCAGGAAGCTGCCTCGCGCCTTACTTCGCTTCCACGCCTAGTGTAAGCGAACGTTCCACCCTAGCCTCACCCTTTTGCTTTTTGTCCGGGACGTTTCCGTGTGGCTTTTGGTACTCGGGGTTTGGGCACGCCGCTCCGGGACCTCGCAAGTCGAATCCGTAGGGCTCTCCTGGATAATTCCACTCGAGACCGTACCGATCGACCGCTCTCCCTTCTGGCTTGTTATATTCGTGGTTCGGGCACGCCGCTCCGGGACCTCGCAAGTCGAATCCGTAGGGCTCTCCTGGACAATTCCACTCGAGACCTTACTGATCGATCGCTCTCCCTTCTGGCTTGTTATACTCTTTCCAAGCCATATACAGGGTTAATCGACCGCCTTGACCTAGCCGTGTGATGCCCTCTGGATCTCAGCTACCTGCGTCTCAATTCGGAGATTCCTGGTATCCCAATCCCGAACGTCTCGACGTAGCAATCTCGCTCCTTGTAGGCTCCCACGGCACTGCTTCTCTGGCGACTCGACTTGCTGCTGCTCCCTTGTAGGTTATCTGGTTGTTTGATTGTTCACTTTGGTATCTGAGTGATCTTGACGGTTTGACTCCTTGTGATCGACTGATCCAGCTGCCAGCGCTCTGCGGCCTTATATAGAGCCTCCAAGCACCGTTATTCCCCTTTTGCGCACGGCCCGCTGGATCTCTCCACTTTGGGTCCAAAGTCCGTGCCTCCTGGATGACCCACTTGTCCTTTATGTACCGCTTCCAATATGTGTTCCGCCCACTGCTGCCGTTCCGCTGATTCCCGTGCCGCTTGTGGCACGCCTGTGTGCCGCTCCACTGCCGAGATGTGGCACTTCCTCTCCCGGTCCAAAGTTCACGGGAGAGT
Source organism: Drosophila suzukii (assembly GCF_043229965.1). Classification (NCBI taxonomy): domain Eukaryota; kingdom Metazoa; phylum Arthropoda; class Insecta; order Diptera; family Drosophilidae; genus Drosophila; species Drosophila suzukii. The sequence continues at coordinate 27,132,841 of NC_092082.1, read as the reverse complement.
CCAAAGTCCAGAGGAGTTCCGTTATCCCCTTCTGCATACGGCACTCTTGCTCTGCCCGCGAAGTCTCCATTCTCTCTCGATCTCCATCCTTGGTCTCCAATCTCTCTCGCTCTCCTTCATTGGTCTCCAAACTCTCTCGCTCTCCATCCTTGGTCTCCAATCTCTCTCGCTCTCCTTCATTGGTCTCCAAACTCTCTCGCTCTCCTTCGTTGGTCTCCAAACTCTCTCGATCTCCACCCTTGGTCTCCAGACTCTCTCGTTCTCCCCGCCGCGCCGTTACTACGCGAATTCGCCGCGTATCTGGTAAGCGGCCGGCCATCTGCTGCTGCTTCTATTTGTGGGGAGTTATTCAACTCCTCACATTCCCCCCTTACTTCGGGAAACATTTAAGACTGGTTCCTACTCTCCGGCGTTTCCTTGCTTATCATAGCCTTTGAGTCCTTGTGATTCCCGCGGCGCTCCCTCGTTGCTCCCTCGATGCTCCCTCGACGCTCTTAACTCCCTTGAGTTTCTACAGCGGGGGTCATCCTCCTCGTAGCAACTTTAAATCTCCCGCGCCGATATTTCCTGTGTTCCCCCTGGGACATCGATACTCCTAGGCTATCGATCCCCAGCTCGCTGCTCATTGCTGCGTCTCACTCCTTTCCATGTTTCCTCCGCCTGGTCACACCATTCGAGCGTGATCGATATTTATTCGCATATCGATACCGACGGTGCGGCGTTGCCACCTGCTCGTTTGCGATATTTCCACCTTGGCCGATATTTCCATTGTCGTGTGCCCATCGATCGCACTATCGTCCAGTGCCAATCGATCGCCTATCGAGGCGCCCCCTTCCCTGGCTCATGGTGATTTTGCAACTTTCTAGGTAAGTTTTCGCATTTCCTCACTCCTTTCTATTTCATCCTTTCTCTCTCCACACGACCTCTCTCGCCTCTCGTCTCTCTCTCTCGCCCTTCAATCGTCCTCAGCCGGCTGAGCCTGGCTTTACGCTGGCAACACTCGAACGCTGGTGTGGAGAGGACTTCGCATTTGCTTCGCTGCAGGTAAGTATTTTGGTGTCGCTTGGCTGCTTCCTGTATTAACCCAATATTGATTTCAGGACGCTGAAGCTGCCATGTATGCCCCTTACTTCTGGCCCCTGTTTCAGCCGCGTTTCCCGTTCTATGTCGGTTTTTTTCCTTTTTTTTTTAAACTCTGTTTTTTTTCGGTTTATTTAACTTTTATTTTTGCTCCTCGAACACTCTCATGCCCGCCAGCCCCAACCGGACGCGGAACGCGCGCCTCTCTCTCCACACGCGCACGCTGCGCCTGCCGCCCAGGATGCGAGCCTCCTGCACCACCGGTGTCTCCGCGATCCCTTCGGGCCACTCCGTCTCCGCGATTTCTCGCCATCGCTGGCCTTCCGGCGCCGACACCGTCCGCGACAACTTCGGCCGGGCCACCACCTCGGACACTTCGGGCGCCGAGTGCTGCCGCTTGAGCGGAGGACGGCCGTTTCCCACGGGCTCAGGCCACACCCAGGGTCCTCGCTCCAGATGCTCCGCGGTTCCTGCGCTCCCGGTAGGCGTTGGCGTCGATGGCCCTGTCCTTGGCGTTGCTGGTCCGGTGCTCGGCGTCGGTGGTGCCCACTGCTCCGGTCTGCCACGGGTCCTGGGGTCCAGCGGGCTCACCCGGGGACCACATTCTTCCCAGATCCGGGGTTCTTCCGCCGCTGCCGTCTCCTCCGCGGGTCCCTCCGGCCAGGTCCAGACGACCGTCTGCTGTCGCCACCTTACCCCTTCGGCCACGAACGTCCGGGTGCTGTGGCTCACGTGGGCCGCCGGGATATCTGTCCGGATGTGTTGCTGCTGCTGCGGTGGCTGCTGCTGCGGTGGTGGCTTCTGCTGTGGTGGCTGCTGCTGCGGTGGTGGCTGCTGCTGCGGTGGTGGCTGCTGCTGCGGTGGCTGCTGCTGCTGCGGTGGCTGCTGCTGCGGTGGCTGCTGCTGCTGCGGTGGCTGCTGCTGCGGCGGTGGCTGCTGCTGCGGTGGTGGCTGCTGCTGCGGTGGCTGCTGCTCGTGCCTCGGCGTGGGCGGTCGTGTTGGCGTCCACCGTGGTGACCCCTCGTACCGCGGTGTGGGCGGGATTTCGGGCAGCCACCGCGGAGGCGAGGGTGCCCAATCGTCTGCCACTTCTTGCGGCGGGGTGCCGGATTCGGGCGCATACCTCGGCGTGGGTGGGTACCCCGGGTTTTCCCACAGCTGCGTCTCCTCCTCCTCGGCCATCCGTAGTTGGGCCTGCCACTCCGGCGTCTCTTCCATCTCCTTCAACCGCCGCTCCTCGTCTCGCCTTCGCGCCTCGCACTTTCGTCGAAACTCCCACGTAGCCGCTACCACAGCCTCGGCATGGCTACTGGGAGTTAGCTGGTCCTGGGGCGGCTCTTCGCTGGCCCACTCCACCTCCGCCGCGCCAGTCGGGATGCGTCCATCGGCCCGGTTGACCGCTCTGCGAAGCCGCCATCGCCGTTGCTCCACCCGCGGGTCCTCCACCAACTCGACGTCGCTGTCGGAGCTGATAACCGGCTCGGGGACGCCCCGCCCGGATATCCGCCGCGAGGTTCGGGTAGGCCGGGCTGCCGACCATCCTTGCCCCGGGCTAGATCCTCCGGACGGCTGGTGGGCAGCCATCATCCTGCGCGCTTCGCTTCTCGTCACACGTGTGCTCATGATTGCTCGTTGATTTTGATTGTGCAGCTGGAGCCTGGGCTCCCTTTAACGACACCTCGGTTCCGAGCCTTCCTCTTTGCTCAATCCCGCTATTTCCATCGGCCTCTCCTTCTTACTACCCAGATCTACGGTACAGCTCTCTGCTCTGTGCCGTCTTCCCTCTTCCTTCGGCAGACTTTTGATGCGTGTTTTTTCTTTTCCTCCGATCAGTCCCAATCGAGACCTTAGACGCTCTGGTTCGCTCCCTTTGTGTTCTTAACGTTCTCCTGATGTCCTTTATGTGTTTCATTGCGCCTTTGTAGATGACCTGTAGTATCCTTGGAGGAATCCTTGGAATTTGTTCGTAGTATCCTTTGGGAATCCTTGCAGGTATCCTTGGACTCTTTCCGTAGTACCCTTTGGGAATCCTTGGACGTATCCTTTGACTCCTTTCGTAGTGTCCTTTGGTCATCCTTGGAGGTATCCTTGGACACCCTTCGTAGTATCCTTTGGGCATCCTTGGGGGTATCCTTGGGATCCTTTCGTAGTGTCCTTTGGTCATCCTTGGAGGTATCCTTGGACACCCTTCGTAGTATCCTTTGGGCATCCTTGGAGGTATTCTTGGACACCCTTCGTAGTATCCTTTGGGCATCCTTGGAGGTATCCTTGGGATCCTTTCGTAGTGTCCTTTGGTCATCCTTGGAGGTATCCTTGGACACCCTTCGTAGTATCCTTTGGCCATCCTTGGAGGTATCCTTGGGATCCTTTCGTAGTATCCTTTGGTCATCCTTGTGGGTATCCTTGGACTTTTAATGTTGTTTTGCATCTGTTGTGTCTACTTGCTGTAGCCGCTCGCCTGTGTTTTCCGTTTGTTGCTGTTTCAGCTCGCTTACGTGGATGGTCCGCTCTTTCTTTGTGTTTATGTGTCTTATTTTGCAGATTACTGGTGACGCAAAACCTATGCCTTGGTAAGGTCCGTCGTATCTTGGGGCCAATTTTGCTGCGAACCCCTCGGCCGCTTTTGATAAATGGTGTTCCTTGGCCCACACGACGTCACCCACCTTTGGCGTCCATTGCCTCCTCCTTAGGTTATAATGCCTAGCCTGGTCCTGGGATGCTTTCTCCAGGTTCCGCCTTACAATCTCGAAGATTTCCCTGAGTTTGTTAGCATTCTCTTCCGGGGTCTCTGTCGGTCGTCCGGTCCCTACGGTTTCTCTGTCGTATAGGGCGCTCGGTAGTCTTGGTTCTCTGCCTTGGGTAATGAACGACGGTGTGTAACCTGTGGATTCTGAAACGCTCGTGTTTACTGCCAGCATGATTTCTGGCCATTTTTCGTCCCAGTCTCTTTGGTTCTGCCCTGCGAACTGCGCAATCATTGTTTTCACCGTCCTATTGGCTCTCTCAGTCGGGTTCTCCTGTGGGGTGTATGGAGCTGTGAACTGTTGCCTGGCTCCCATTTCGGCCAGGAAACTCTTGAAGGTTTTGCTGGTAAACTGGACTCAGTTGTCCGTTATGACTATTTTGGGGACCCCATACCTCGCGATTATGCGTTCTTTGAAAGCTTTCTTTAGGGATTCGGCCGTCGCGCTTCGCAGCGGCACCAACTCAGTCCACTTGGAGAACCTGTCTATCAATACCAGCAGCATTTGGTTGCCGTGTTTCGAACGCGGCAGGGGTCCGACGAAGTCCGCACATACCGTAGCCCATGGTTCCTCTGGCACCTGCGTAAGCATTTTCCCAGCCATTTGCATCTGATTCGGCTTGAACCTCATGCATGTCTCGCATACTCGCACGTGGGCTCGGGCGTCTCTGTGCATTCCTGGCCAGTAGTACCGGGCTGCCAGACGTGCTATTGTCTTTCGGCTTCCTACATGGCCAGCCGCCGGTGAGTCGTGGTTCTCCTTCAGCACCGTTTCCCGCAGCGCTTTCGGGACGCACATCTTCCATGTTGCAACATCTTCGCTGCCCGCTCTATGAGGTATATTCCTGTACAGGGTGTTACCCTCCATCACGTAGTCTGGATACTTTTGCGGCTGGGTCCTTATCTTTTCGCGCATTTCCAGAATCCAGCTGCATGCTGCAGAAGCTTCCGCCGCCGACGTCTCCTTGATCCCTCGAAGCGTTTCCGGCAGTGGCTGCCTTGACAAAGCGTCTGCCACCACGTTGAGTTGCCCTTTCCTGTACGCTATTTCGAAGTCGTACTGCTGCAACTCCAGGGCCCATCTGGCGATCCTCCCTGAAGGGCTCTCTATGCTGTTGAGCCACTTCATTGCCATGTGGTCGGTTACTACTTTAAAGTGGTAACCTACCAGATACGGCTTGAGCTTTCGGATTGCCCAGACGATTGCCAAGCACTCCTTCTCGGTTGTTGAGTAATTCTTCTCAGCGCCGTTGAGCGTTCGGCTTGAGTAAGAGATTACCTTTTCGCCTCGTTCAGTTTCCTGGGTCAAGATTGCCCCGATGCCGTAATCGCTTGCGTCAGTTTGCAAGATGAATGGTTTGTCGAAGTCCGGGCATGCCAGTACGGGGTCTGCGACGAGTCTTGCCTTCACCTCTTCGAACGCCGTCTGATGTTCCTGTGTCCACACCCATTTATTGCCCTTGCGTAGCAGATCGTTGAGAGGTTTGACTATTTTTGCGAAGTCAGGTACAAACCGGCGGTACCATGATGCTACGCCCAGGTACTGTCGGAGCTCTCTTACTGTCGATGGTAGTTCTAGTTCGGCGATGGCTGCTACCTTTTCCGGATCCGTGCCTATTCCTTCGCTAGTCACTCGATGACCGAGATATAACAGCTCTTTCTTAAAAAATTGACACTTCTCCGGGTTTAATCTCAGATTTGCCTCCTTTAGTCGTCGGAAAACTTCCTTTAGGTTGGCCTTATGTTCTTCCAGCGAGCGCCCGATCACTATGATGTCGTCCTGGTAAGCAAATGCGTGCGGCGACATTTCTGGGCCGATCACCCGGTCCAGCACCCATTGAAAAGTCGCAGACGCCGAATGAAGTCCGAATGGCATTACTTTCCATTGGAATAAGCCTTTCCCCGGCACTGTAAATGCCGTATACTGCCTGCTGTCCACTTTCAGTGGGATTTGCCAGTACCCATCCTTTAGGTCCAAGCTGCTGATGTACCGTGCTTCCCTCAGTTGGTCGAGAATATAATTTATTCGGGGCATCGGGTAGGCATCCTTTACAGATTTGGCGATTATTTGCCTAAAGTCGACGCACAGTCTCCATTTGCCCGTCTTTTTTCTAACCATCACGATGGGAGAACTGTATGGGCTTGTTGAGTGTTCTATGTATCCCATTTGGAGAAGCTCGTCCACCTTCGCATTGATCTCCCCTTGAACTTTCGGATTCTTGGGATAGTATCGCTGCTTTATTGGTTTGTCGTCTTTCATCGTGATCTGATGCTCTGCCATGTTTGATGTTCCCTTCATGCTGCTGAAAGTCGATAGCTCTGCCTCTAGGAATTTCGTCGTGTCGTCATCTTCGCTTGCCCGTTGTACGACTGCCACCGACAACTTTTCCTCGAGCCATCCCTTGTGACGATTCCTGGCCGGTATTATCACTTCGTGTCCAGCGCACTTAATTTCGGTACCGGCTTGTGTTAGAAAGTTCCATCCCAACACCAATGAATCCACTACTCCTGGTAGTATCAGCAGGCTCATGCTCAGTCGCTTGTTCCCGAACGCAATTTCCACCTCCAGCTGCTCATCGATTCCGCCACATCTTCCGTCTGCCAACCTAACTTGCCGTCGTATCCTCGTAATCTTTCCGAGGGCAGCCAGGTCGTCCGCCAGCTCTTTGCTTATAAAGCTTGCTGTTGCCCCGGTGTCGATTGTGGCCTTGTATGTGCCCCCACCAATCGTCACCGCTGCGGACAACTGCTGCTCCTCCTCGATCAGCTTTCCCGTTAGTTTGGAGAGGTAGCATCTTGCGACCCCCGCTCGCCTCTCTGCGGCTGAGATCGCTGGGCATTTCCCGCCTGCTGGCAGCATTCAACGCTCCTGACGCCTACTCTCCCGCACACCCAGCAGAACAACAGGCGTTGGTGCCGACATCCCCGCGCCCAGTGTCCATGACCGCCGCACTTTCGGCAGGCCTCCTGGGGGTCTGTGATGTGTTTCATTTCACGAGGCCTTTGTGTTGTACTTGGTGGCCTCCAAACATTGTTTGCTGGTTGCATCTGTTGCTGTTGTGGTGGTGTCCATTGGCCTCCGCGTGGTGCTCCTGTTGCCTGCTGCCGTGGTACTCGGTTAGGTGGCGACCATTGGTCGTTTCCCCGCGTCTCCTGGATTCCTGTCTCTTCGCATCTTCTGCATGTTACCTGCGCTGGCGATGACGACTTGTTCTTCGAGAATTTGTTTTCTTGCGCGAACGCTTCCCGCTCCTTCTCTAGTTCTTCATACTCGTCTGCTAATATCATCAGCGTGTCCAGGTCCGACACTTTGTATGACCTTAGGAAGATCCTTAGACTGGGGGTGCAGTTCTCCTTGATGATTCTTAGGGTCTCTATAGTGGAGTAATTAAGTGGCCTCACCATCGTCTGCATGTCGATCATGTAGTCTTTGAACGACTCGCTGAAGCCCTGCTTCCGTTGCCTGACCTGATCCGCCAGCCTGGTGAAGAAGTCTCTCGGTAGAAAGTATGTGTGGAAACTATCTGAACTCCGCCCAGGTTTTCCATTGTTTGTTGTTGGCGATGAACCACTTCAAAGCCCTTCCCTTCAGTAATTCAGGCATCGCTCGGGGAATCATGTCTAACTCCAAGCCGTATGTGTTGGCGGACCATTCCACCTGCTCCAGGAACTCGAACGGTTTTTCCGCCCCGTCGAACCTGAACGACCATTCGCGGACCTGTTTAGCGATCCTTGCATAGTCTGATTGATTGGGTCTCGAGATCAGCGCTGTTGTTTTCCTGTCTTGGCTTGATTCTCTCCTGTTTGCCTCCTTTTGTAGGTTGTCAACGCTCAGGCTTGCCACTAAGTTGTCCCCTTCGACGGTTGTTAACGTGATGCTGGGGCCGGCTTTGTCGTGGTATGTGGCTTCCAAATCGGCCCAGATGTCAACGAGTTGTGGGTCATTATCCGTTTCTGAGTAATACTCGGATAATGCTTTTCTCATTTCCTCTAATCTGCCGTCCAGGGTGACATTAAGCCTCTGTGCGACATTGGCGAAATCCTCCTTTTTAAGTCGGTAGATCCACTTCTTCCCCATTCTGTTTAAATTGCTTTCACTGCTGGGACAATCACGTTGGGCGCCAGATGTAACGAACTGATTTTTATTGTCTGCTCGCTACGAGATTCGTGCGGCTAGCTCAGTATATTGTGTGTTCGTCCCACCAAATTTATATTAACGTGACCGCCCAGTAGCTCAGTGAGAAAGCACAGAATTCACGGGTTCGTATTGGGTTTTATTGCGGGTATATTATTACAAGTGTCTTAGTCGCTTGGTTGGCTTTGACTCGTTGCTTGTGACCTTCGGTGCTTCCGACGGTCCTGGATGACTCTACGACCTCTCGCCTTGATGACTCGGTGCTCCCGTCCTGTAGCTCCCTGAAGATACTCGCAGCTCCCTGAAGATCCTCGCCGCTCCCTGAAGATCCTCGCAGCTCCCTGAAGATGCTCGCTCGCGGTTCACTTCTCACGCGTGACTTGGTGACTGCTGGTAACGACTCGGACTCGCGAGGGGTATCGGCCGTACGGGCTTAGGGAAGCGTCACCGTTCTCAGACTAGGGTGAACAGAAGCTGCGCTCTCCAGGATCGCTCCTTTCGACACACCGCCTCCTGTCCCTTGCTCTGTCCCGGATGGTCCCACTGGGGTTTCTGCTCAGCCCGCGCGGACAGTCAAGGCGGTAACGCCAGGAAGCTGCCTCGCGCCTTACTTCGCTTCCACGCCTAGTGTAAACGAACGTTCCACCCTAGCCTCACCCTTTTGCTTTTTGTCCGGGACGTTTCCGTGTGGCTTTTGGTACTCGGGGTTTGGGCACGCCGCTCCGGGACCTCGCAAGTCGAATCCGTAGGGCTCTCCTGGATAATTCCACTCGAGACCGTACCGATCGACCGCTCCCCCTTCTGGCTTGTTATATTCGTGGTTCGGGCACGCCGCTCCGGGACCTCGCAAGTCGAATCCGTAGGGCTCTCCTGGACAATTCCACTCGAGACCTTACTGATCGACCGCTCTCCCTTCTGGCTTGTTATACTCTTTCCAGGCGTAACGCCAGGACTTTGTGGACAGGGTTAATCGACCGCCTTGTGATGCCCTCTGGATCTCAGCTACCTGCGTCTCAATTCGGAGATTCCTGGTATCCCAATCCCGAACGTCTCGACGTAGCAATCTCGCTCCTTGTAGGCTCCCACGGCGCTGCTTCTCTGGCGACTCGACTTGCTGCTGCTCCCTTGTAGGTTATCTGGTTGTTTGATTGTTCACTTTGGTATCTGAGTGATCTTGACGGTTTGACTCCTTGTGATCGACTGATCCAGCTGCCAGCGCTCTGCGGCCTTATATAGAGCCTCCAAGCACCGTTATTCCCCTTTTGCGCACGGCCCGCTGGATCTCTCCACTTTGGGTCCAAAGTCCGTGCCTCCTGGATGACCCACTTGTCCTTTATGTACCGCTTCCAATATGTGTTCCGCCCACTGCTGCCGTTCCGCTGATTCCCGTGCCGCTTGTGGCACTATGTGTGCCGCTCCACTGCCGAGATGTGGCACTTCCTCTCCCGGTCCAAAGTTCACGGGAGAGTCCAAAGTCCAGAGGAGTTCCGTTATCCCCTTCTGCATACGGCACTCTTGCTCTGCCCGCGAAGTCTCCATTCTCTCTCGATCTCCATCCTTGGTCTCCAATCTCTCTCGCTCTCCTTCATTGGTCTCCAAACTCTCTCGCTCTCCATCCTTGGTCTCCAATCTCTCTCGCTCTCCTTCATTGGTCTCCAAACTCTCTCGCTCTCCTTCGTTGGTCTCCAAACTCTCTCGATCTCCACCCTTGGTCTCCAGACTCTCTCGTTCTCCCCGCCGCGCCGTTACTACGCGAATTCGCCGCGTATCTGGTAAGCGGCCGGCCATCTGCTGCTGCTTCTATTTGTGGGGAGTTATTCAACTCCTCACACCATGGCTCTTGAATGAGGACTACGTCTATTTTGCCTATTGCCAGGCGGTGCTGTGGTGCAGATGAATCTGTAGAAACTGCACCATCTTTAGGACTGTGCTCGGGCTGGGTACCCTCCGCTTCCTCTGCTATGTCCTGGAGAACAGTGCGCCCCAGTTGGGTCGTGCCCTGTGTGCACAGCTGCTTCAGGCTTTCGGTGTGCTCTGAGTCAGTTGATAAGTACCATTGTCTGCACCTTGTCGAGCCCGTAATTCAGCCGGTAATGTTACTCTGCGAGAGGTTCCAGGAGGACTACCACGTTCATGGTGACGCGCTCGGTTTTCTTCACCTTAACCACCTTCCAACCATTTGTCGAAAGCTTCGGGTTGAACCTAGTCAGCAGGCTGAGGATACCCCCTAGCTCTGAGAGTTCAGACGGCAGCTATATCCTCGCTCTCGGTCGAGACGGGGTGTCTGCAGCCTCGCCAGCTGCCAGCTTGACCGCGAGGTAGACCTCGCCGACCTTGTTGATGGCAGCTTTGTAAAGCGCTGCCGATCTTTCGTCCTCACAGGCAATCAACTTTTCATTGCCTTCATCGTTCTGGTCGATGACGCGAATGATCTTCCGATCCCTTACCACTTTCGCAAAGGACCTCGACCATGTGCCGCGGTTGGTCGTCTCGTCCTTTTTGCTCGCTGATTGCGCTGCTTCCATCGAGCTGTCTCTCTTGTTGCTATTGCTGGTGGTCAAACCGATGTCGAAGTCTAGGATTACCTCCTTTACCCAGGCTATGTCTTCTTGGATTTTCTGGTAATCCAATTTAGACGTTTGATCCTCACGTATGGGGTTGGTGGCCAGCCGTTTGAGAATATGGAATGCTTTCTTGCGCTTCAGAGGTCGTGCCTTGTTAGGTTGGTCTTTTTGGTGTATTGGGCTTTTACGGCTGCGTTCTTCTCTGGCCTTGGCAGGGGTTGAAGTCACATGGACTTGGGCCTTCGGAATAGTGTTCTTGCTCGTCTTATCGTCGCTGGTTGCGACTTCCGACTTTTTAAGAGTGTCGGGCTCTTGATTGGTGTTGTTGTTTTTGTTGTTGTTAAATTTATAAATATTTAATTCCCACGAGCTGCGGAAAAGGGAAAGGTACACCCGGGCAAGGATCCGCTGTACCCGGGTAAGGCTGACTTAGAACAGGCGGTCGCCACTTGCTTGAGCTCACTGTTTGAGACTGAGTTATTTGTTGACTCGGGTTCCCAGCCAGATTGTCTTTGGGCACGGTTAGAGTGACACCTTAGTCCAGCCCGGGGTAAGATGAGTGTTGTGTGGGTAAGGAAGAGGTATGTTTAAACGTGTGGAAAGGGGGTGAGTGTGAGCCTTTTGGCAGTACAAGCGCGACGTCGGTACTGCTACGGCGCAGATACCCGCTGACTGTCCGGGGCCACATATTTAAGCTTAATGATGGGCCCTCTGCGGTAGCCGAGCCGTGTCCCACTTCCACGCTTATTCGTAGCTACCCTTCGGTAGCGTTCAGCTCAGCGCCCTCCAAGCCATCCCACTAGCTCTTTGGCCGAACCTTGATATTATAAAACGAATTCCCACATGACTAAAATACTTGCTCTTTTATTAAGTTAAATTTCATACTTTAAGTTAATGTTTAAATTCTAATTAGCTTGCTTTGATTTAAATATACTTCTCTTATATGAACTTAGAGTAAACTTACTTTTCATGTACTAAACATATTATAAACATGAATTGCTACATTTTTTCCAATGCAAACATGCATCAATGAAGATAGTTAGGAGTTAAGCTTGTCTCTAAGGGACCACCAACCTGTGTCAGGGTATGCGGCTACGTTGATCATGGTAGGGTGGACAATGTCATCGGCAAGTAACATCCTCGCTGCTGACACCGACATACACACATCAGCTGCCTCCAGTTCATTTAGGCAGCACCCTTCTTTTTAGGCATTCTCTCCCTCTTTACCCCATTCTTAGTTCTGTCCCCCAAAAGTCAGTTCGCACGAGAAATTGGGAACTCAGTCCCTTTACCGACGAAAACAAGCGCCGGTACTGGCGCGTGCCCCACTTAAAGCTACATCCACCATCTTTCGTTGCTGCTCAAATCATTCAAATCATATGCTCTACTTTGGGAAACTGGTGTCTAGAGCATCAAGATTTTGTTTTATATATTCAAAGCTACGCGAAAGTATAGTTTTGAAGAACTTTCGACCCTCTTGCAAAAATCGAAGCTTGACAGCTATCTCTATTTCTTGTCGGCGGACCTCTTCTGTCCATTGCCCGAAGTAAAGGGAGAATCCAATTCTATTATAAACCGGTGGTAACACTTAATGGCTCTCCATCAACATCATCAAAATGGGGCAATTTCCCACAGAAAATCTTAGCGTTGGCGTCATGGTCGTTTTCAAGTATATCATATTCTACTCATAGACTCCGTCTTTCCGAGAGCCGATGGCAACGTCCGCGTAGTCGACATTCCGGCACGAGGCGTTGTCAAACGTCCAGTAACCAAAGTGGTTCTTCTTCGAGGAGAGCCTTTCAAAACTTCCAAGTAAAGAATCGTACTTCCCATAGTCCTTGAACCGTAACCAACATCCACGTTCGCTCGCGCTGTCGAGTGTCTCAACACCGAGAAGTCAGTAACAGCGCCCCTCTACCCCAGCAAGACACCGACGCCGTACTTCAGCAAAGACGCCGCAACTCACCACCGCATCCATCTATAGTATGTAGTTCTGATTCAAGCTGCGGACGAAAAATTATAAGCACTGGCTTCTGGGAATCTTCTTAAAAGGGTCAAACTCTCTGTCAGAAAAACAAAACTAGCCGTCGTGCTTCAAAGCGTCGGTAAAAGTATTGGCGACGATTGAAAAGTTCAGAATACATTTTTGGAAATATCCAACCAGACCAAGATACTTCGTAGTTACTTTGGTCTGTCGGCAAAGCAAACTTCGTCACAACCATCGCCTCTTCATCTGAGATGCTGATCCTGTGGTTTTCAATACTATGGCCTAGGATTTTGATTTTCCTCTTCAGGTAGCAGCAATTCTTTAAATTTATCACTAAGCCATACTCCTCGAAAAATGTGAGGCATAAGATCATTTTGGTCGTGTTGCAAGCAGAAAATCACTTTCCAAAAAATCAAAGACTTCCAACCCCGTAGTCGCCTCGGTTGTCTGCAGAAACAGTTTTGAAAGTTTCGTAAGCTTACTTGTACTCGTTGTTCTTCAACATATTCGTATTCGTCGTTCTCACTCGCGTCGATATATATGTATAGTGGTGATTTAATCGTCGTTTTCACACACTCGTACGTGGTTTTTATACCCATTACTCGTAGAGTAGAAGGGTATACTAGATTCGTCGGAAAGTATGTAACAGGCAGAAGGAAGCGTTTCCGACCCCATAAATTATATATATTCTTGATCAGGATCACTAGCTGAGTCGATCTAGCCATATCCGTCTGACCGTCAGTCCGTCTCTCCGTATGAACGCTGAGATCTCGGAAACTGTAAGAGCTACAATACTGGGATTAGGCATGCAGATTCCTTAGATTCGCCCACTCTAATGTATTAATCTTGTCAATACCTATCGATTGATCCAACAAAAGTTTGCCACGCCCACTCTAACGCCCACAAACCGACCAAGCCTGTGGCCTTCACAATTTGCATGCTATATACAAAATTTTAACTGAAATGTATTGTTCTCATCAGTACCTATCGATTGACCAAAAAAAAAAGTATGCCACTCCCACTCTAACGCGCATAACGCTTAAATCTGTCTATTGCCCACATAACCACATATTAAGATCACGGGTAGGTGGTCCCTTTGGTCCCATTAGCTGAGTATTTGAGGTACTCAACTATAGCCTTCTACCTTGTTATACCCGTTACTCGTAGAGTAAAAGGGTATACTAGATTCGTCGGAAAGTATGTAAAAGGCAGAAGGAAGCGTTTCCCGCCCCATAAAGTATATATATTCTTGATCAGGATCACTAGCCGAGTCGATCTGGCCATGTCCGTCTGTCCGTATGAACGCTGAGATCTCGGAAACTATGAGAGTTACAATACTGGGATTAGGCACGCAGATTCCTGAGATTCCTGCGCAGCGCAAGTTTCAGTAGAGTGCCACGCCCACTCTAACGCCCACAAACCGCTTTTCTTTAGCATTTCACTTTTTACGTAGATTAAGGCCCTATAATTAAAGCAATACATTTCTGTGCACCTTGATGAAATAAGTGCTTAGTCCCAACGTTTAGATAGACAGGCGGATATAACTAGATCGACTCGGCTAGTGGTCCTTATCAAGAATATATATACTTAATAGGGTCAGAAACGCATCATTCTACAGATGATCTCATTTCTTAAGTCGATCACAACTTATAGACACTTGAGTAATCTGTTTACCTCTTTTCACAACAAATTTTATGTAATAAAAAAATAAAGGGAAATAAAATATTTTTCACGCACTAAGAGAAGTATTTTTCCGAATGTTAAAAATACTAAACACCATACTACGTCGAAGTATGGAATTTATAGAGTTTTTAGGATCTTAAAAAAAGTAATGGGTCAGAAAACGGGAACTAAAAATGTGCGGTTTAAAGTAATAGCAAAGACTATAAATACATAGAGGAGACATGTCAAACAACTAATTTGGTGGTATGGGGGAATCCAGCTGTGAAACCTGCACCTTAACAAGCAATGCTCAATTATAGTTGGAGTATAGTCGACCAAGGGCCTGCTTGTCATTTGGGATATATTATGTTGTTAAATTTATTTATACTTGAGGTTTTTTTGTTTTTTTTTAAGCATTTAAATGTTTAAATAATTTTTTTCTTGGTTCTCCATGAAATTCCCTTCAGTTTTGCAGTACGGACGCGGTGACATGGCTTTTTGACGCTGTTTGCCGCTTTGCCGCTATTGACGTGAGCAGAGAAGTCGGCGCAGCGTTGAAGACAGCCTACGAAAACGATCGTGCAACAAAGATAGGTAGATATTCGGAAGTTCCCTCCCTTTCTTTGTCTTATAATCTGCCTGCACTCGGCGCTCTCAGAGGCTAATTTCGCCCGATCCGATATTTCTTTTGCGTCTCTCTGTTATGTTCGGCTAGCGAATAAAATTTGGGTGGACAAATTTTTGTGGAGCAGCAACATGTGAATGCACTAATATTTTAGGAGCATTATTGTATATTGAAAAAAAAAACACTAATATTTTTTAATTAAAGTAAATTATTTGATTATAGTAAGTGTTCATGAACGGTTGCTGTCTTTAATAAACTCTTAAATTTAGGCGCATAATGCCATCTCTATCTTATGTAACAGAAAACCGAAATATATATATATATTTTTTCGTTTCTTGCAACGCTGCTACAACGGCGTTTTTTTGTGAAATTCATATCAATATCAAATAGGCTTCGCAACTGGCAAGGATAAAATTACATACAGTCCACACATCCAAATCGTTAATATTTCTAACCATATTGCTGGTCCATCGTTCCGGATTCTTGACAGTTTTGAAGTGCCTTAATTCTCAATTGTAATTGTTTGCAATGGAATAATTAAAAACATTAGTGAAAAGTCGTCCAACATCACACGTGTCTTGGCATAAGCTGAACAAACGGAGATTGCTACACACACAGAGATCGTCACACGGATAGATCTTCTCAATGAAGTTTGGAAGGAGTTCAACTAGTTTAGCGATTGCATTGCGCTTCACGAGGAAGTGGAAGGATATGTCGATCCGGAGATCTGCAATGCGGTCTGCGAAGCAAAATACCTAACAAGCGCTATTCTCAAGGAAAGTAGTAATGACCTACAACCGGGAACATCTACAAGCAGTGCGAGTGGCAGCAACGACCTACATTCAAACAACGATGCAATCTTGAACTTGCTGCAACAAAACCAACAACTATTTGAGCGACTTGCGGCTGCGGTTGAAAGTAGTGGCTGTAGTTCTACAGAACATACTCTATATGGCTGTCAGCAGTTTCTGGATATGTCTGGACTGCAGAGGCGATCATTTGTGAAGGAGAAATCACTATGTTACAACTGCTTGCGACCTGGTCACGGGGTCAACAGGTGCAAGTCAACATACAAGTGCAGGCAATGCAAAGGAAATCATCACTCCCTTCTTCACGTCCAACAGAATCCACAGGCTGGTGGGAATCTTGCCTAGATAGCGGAGGGGGACCAGCAAAACTTAAGCGCGTCTAACACAAACTCAGTGACACTCAGTCATTTGGCCCAAGGAGCGGGCACCCAAAAGGTTGTATGTGCACAAGGCACTGCAAAATCTACACATCTAACGGAATTCAAACGAAGCATATTACCAACTGCTATGGTGTATGTTAAAAGCGCAAAAGGTGACCACGTAACATGCCGACTTCTATTGGACACAGGATCAGAGCTGTCGTATGTATCTGAGCGTTGCTTCCAAGCTCTCAGACTGACACGGTCGGCATCTCGATTTTTGGTTACAGGAATCCCTTCGGTAAAAGCAGACACGACAAGGGGATGCAGCACTCTGCAAATCAAGTCTCGCATATCAGATGATCGTTTAGTTGTCTATGCCCACGTGCTAGGCAGAATCACCTCATCTGTGGAACGCCAAAATATCGACGTATCGACACTCGAAGTATTTAAGGATCTGCAACTGGCGGGAACTGGACAAAGCAACACAAAATTGGAACCGGAAGACGACCAGGTCGAGAAGCACTTCCTCGCCACCCACAGTCGCGATGAAAACGGAACTTGTGGAACTTCCATTCAACACGGAAAGTCCTGAGTTTGGAGAAACTCTACATGGAGCTCTCCAACGTTTTAAATTGGTGGAGCGACGACTATAACAAAACGAGCAGCTGCAGACACAGTACGTATACTTTATGCGGGAGTATATCAATCTGGGGCACATGCTTGAGGTGCCGCCAGAAGAAATCGCTACTGGGAATCAGCTCTTTCTTCCCCACCACCAAGTGCTAGGTCGAAAACTACGAGTGGTCTTTGATGGATCCTTTCGCGACGCTAATGGTAAGGCCTTAAATGACACTCTTTTCACAGGACCCAGTATCCAACGCGATCTATTTTCTGTGTGCCTACGCTTTCGAATGTACAAGTTCGCGTTCTCAGCGGACATCGTTAAAATTTTCCGCCAAATATGGGTTAACGAAAAGAACAGAAACTACCAGAAGATCGTTTGGAGGGAGGATCCATCCGATCCGATCAAGCAATTCCAATTATGCACTGTTACATACGGAACGTCATGTGCACCCTTCCTGGCGGTACGAGTGCTGGAACAACTCGCCGTGGATCATCAAGAGGAATACCCGAAGGCTTCAAAAATCCTACTGGAGGATTTTTATGTCGATGAAGATCTTACTGGGTCAAACAATGAGGACGAACTACGTCAAAACCGAGACGAGTTAATTCAGCTGATGTCGTGCGCAAATCTGGAACTCGGGAAATGGGTATCCAATACATCATTCATTCAAAAGGATGATACGGTCGCACAATCGTCGCCACTTAAGGTTCTCGGACTATATTGGGATCCTGGAAAAGACATTCTAACGTACAACATTGGTCTAGCGGCAAGTCCTGAATGCACAAAGAGACAAGTCTTGTCCGACGTTCCCAACAGAACTAGCGGACAACTGGCTGAAGTGTAGAGCAGATCTAGACACTCTAAAAAAACTCCAAATACCACGCTTCGTTGCCAACGACGCAGACAATATCGAACTTCACGGATTTTCGGATGCCTCAACCAAGGCGTATGCTGCTGTGGTGTACAGCAGAGTTACAAATGACAACGGATCCATCTCGGTGTCCCTTGTGTCTGCGAAGACAAGGGTGGCGCCACTGAAACCACAATCCCTTCCACGCCTGGAGCTTTGCGCACCACTTCTTCTAAGCCAGCTTATTCGTTAGATCTCTTCTGGATTGCGCCATAAGAACATAACTGTATTTGCCTGGTCCGACTCATCAATAGTGCTCTCCTGGTTATCCTATGTACCAGCCCAACTAAAGACCTTTGTTGGAAACAGAACCTCGGAAATCCTTGACACTATTTCTAGGAAGGCCTGGCGGCACGTAGACTCCAAATAAAACCCAGCTGACTGCGCTTCCAGGGGTCTAATGGCTGCTGACCTCATCGACTTCCAATTGTGGTGGAATAGACCTTTGTGGCTGCGGAACCAGGATCAATACCTGGTAAAGTTGAGCAATTCACGTTTTGGTTTATCTCTTTCAGACAAACGCATTCGAGGAGAAGTCAAGTCCAACTGTTTGGCTACACTGGGTGTTGCAACTCAGGTTCATCCACTCGATGAGCTGATCGCACGAGTTTCTTCTTGGCTCAAGCTCGTTCACATGGTCGCCTATGTGAAGCGATTCATTCAACGTACTCTAAATCCATTCTGCGATAAGGCCTCTAGAGCTCTTACATGAAGATTAAGGCAGCAAGGATAATTTGTATAAAACAGGCGCAACGCTGTTTTCACGAGAACTATCAATTGCTTCTAAGAAACCCCTTAGGAACCGATCGCAGCTGGTCAATTGTCACGAGAGGCAAAACAAGCAGTTTTGCTACCAAAAACCCACCGAAGCTGATCCTGGAACACGAGCACCGAGTAAATTTTCATTCTGGAGTTTCTTCCCTGTTTGTAATCGTTCGTCAGAGATTCTGGATAATTGGAGCACGTAATCTCATTCGCAGAATAACACACGACTGTTTATCCTGCTTTCGTGGACGCAACCACACTGTCCAACAACAAATGGCTGATTTACCCAGCGTGCGTATCACTGAAGACCTTCCATTTGTCAATACTGGTTGCGACTATGCAGGTCCAATCTTTCTGAAGGATGCCAAAGTTCGGAAGCCACGCATCAGCAAGGGCTACATGTGTCTGTTCTTTGCCACAGACCTGACAACAGAAACCTTCTTGGCAAGTGTATCAAGATCTACAGCGACAACGGAACAAACTTTATTGGAGCTAAGCGATCCCTCAACGAAATGCAAGAATTGCTTTCATCACAATGACATAAGGACATCGTCACATCCACTCTGGCGGATGATGGAGTTCACGTTCGAACAAATGCGCACCTTGCTTGCTCAAATCAGCGCAGTGATAAATTCACGCCCCTTATGCTACACATGTGATAACGAAATCTTTTCTTTAGCATTTCAATTTTTACGTAGATTAAGGCCCCATAATTAAAGCAATACATTTCTGTGCACCTTGATGAAATAAGCTATCGCTTAGAGTCTCTAGAATCTCCATGCTTAGTCCCAACGTTTAGATAGACAGGCGGATATGACTAGATCGACTCGGCTAGTGGTCCTTATCAAGAATATATATACTTTATAGGGTCAGAAACGCTTCATTCTACAGATGATCTCATTTCTTAAATCGATCACAACTTATAGACACTTGAGTAATCTGTTTACCTCTTTTCACAACAAATTTTATGTAATAAAAAAATAAAGGGAAATAAAATATTTTTCACGCACTAAGAGAAGTATGGAATTTATAGAGTTTTTAGGATCTTAAAAAAAGTAATGGGTCAGAAAACGGGAACTAAAAATGTGCGGTTTAAAGTAATAGCAAAGACTATAAATACATAGAGGAGACATGTCAAACAACAAATTTGGTGGTATGGGGGAATCCAGCTGTGAAACCTGCACCTTAACAAGCAATGCTCAATTATAGTTGGAGTATAGTCTACCAAGGGCCTGCTTGTCATTTGGGATATATTATGTTGTTAAATTTATTTATACTTGAGGTTTTTTTGTTTTTTTTTAAGCATTTAAATGTTTAAATAATTTTTTTCTTGGTTCTCCATGAAATTCCCTTCAGTTTTTCAGTACGGACGCGGTGACATGGCTTTTTGACGCTGTTTGCCGCATTGCCGCTATTGACGTGAGCAGAGAAGTCGGCGCAGCGTAGAAGACTGCCTACGAAAACGATCGTGCAACAAAGATAGGTAGATATTCGGAAGTTCCCTCCCTTTCTTTGTCTTATAATCTGCCTGCACTCGGCGCTCTCAGAGGCTAATTTCGCCCGATCCGATATTTCTTTTGCGTCTCTCTGTTATGTTCGGCTAGCGAATAAAATTTGG
Source organism: Drosophila suzukii (assembly GCF_043229965.1). Lineage (NCBI taxonomy): Eukaryota > Metazoa > Arthropoda > Insecta > Diptera > Drosophilidae > Drosophila > Drosophila suzukii. Next base: position 27,112,956 of record NC_092082.1, on the reverse strand, counting down.
GCGGACAAATTTTTGTGGAGCAGCAACATGTGAATGCACTAATATTTTAGGAGCATTATTGTATATTGAAAAAAAAACCACTAATATCTTTTAATTAAAGTAAATTATTTGATTATAGTAAATGTTCATGAACGGTTGCTGTCTTTAATAAACTCTTAAATTTAGGCGCATAATGCCATCTCTATCTTATGTAACAGAAAACCGAAATATATATATATATTTTTTCGTTTCTGGCAACGCTGCTACAACGGCGTCTTTTTGTGAAATTCATATCAATATCAAATAGGCTTCGCAACTGGCAAGGATAAAATTACATACAGTCCACACATCCAAATCGTTAATATTTCTAACCATATTGCTGGCCATTGTTCCGGATTCTTGACAGTTTTGAAGTGCCTTGATTCTCAATTGTAATTGTTTGCAATGGAATAATTAAAATCATTGGTGAAAAGTCGTCCAACATCACACGTGTCTTGGCATAAGCTGAACAAACGGAGATTGCTACACACACAGAGATCGTCACACGGATAGATCTTCTCAATGAAGTTTGGAAGGAGTTCCACTAGTTTAGCGATTGCATTGCGCTTCACGAGGAAGTGGAAGGATATGTCGATCCGGAGATCTGCAATGCGGTCTGCGAAGCAAAATACCTAACAAGCGCTATTCTCAAGGAAAGTAGTAATGACCTACAACCGGGAACATCTACAAGCAGTGCGAGTGGCAGCAACGACCTACATTCAAACAACGATGCAATCTTGAACTTGCTGCAACAAAACCAACAACTATTTGAGCGACTTGCGGCTGCGGTTGAAAGTAGTGGCTGTAGTTCTACAGAACATACTCTATATGGCTGTCAGCAGTTTCTGGATATGTCTGGACTGCAGAGGCGCTCATTTGTGAAGGAGAAATCACTATACTACAACTGCTTGCGACCTGGTCACGGGGTCAACAGGTGCAAGTCAACATACAAGTGCAGGCAATGCAAAGGAAATCATCACTCCCTTCTTCACGTCCAACAGAATCCACAGGCTGGTGGGAATCTTGCCTAGATAGCGGAGGGGGACCAGCAAAACTTAAGCGCGTCTAACACAAACTCAGTGACACTCAGTCATTTGGCCCAAGGAGCGGGCACCCAAAAGGTTGTATGTGCACAAGGCACTGCAAAATCTACATATCTAACGGAATTCAAACGAAGCATATTACCAACTGCTATGGTGTATGTTAAAAGCGCAAAAGGTGACCACGTAACATGCCGACTTCTATTGGACACAGGATCTGAGCTGTCGTATGTATCTGAGCTTTGCTTCCAAGCTCTCAGACTGACACGGTCGGCATCTCGATTTTTGGTTACAGGAATCCCTTCGGTAAAAGCAGACACGACAAGGGGATGCAGCACTCTGCAAATCAAGTCTCGCATATCAGATGATCGTTTAGTTGTCTATGCCCACGTGCTAGGCAGAATCACCTCATCTCTGGAACGCCAAAATATCGACGTATCGACACTCGAAGTATTTAAGGATCTGCAGATGGCGGGAACTGGACAAAGCAACACAAAATTGGAACCGGAAGACGACCAGGTCGAGAAGCACTTCCTCGCCACCCACAGTCGCGATGAAAACGGAACTTGTGAAACTTTTATTCAACACGGAATGTCCTGAGTTTGGAGAAACTCTACATGGAGCTCTCCAACGTTTTAAATTGGTGGAGCGACGACTATAACAAAACGAGCAGCTGCAGACACAGTACGTATACTTTATGCGGGAGAAGAAATCGCTACTGGGAATCAGCTCTTTCTTCCCCACCACCAAGTGCTAGGTCGAAAACTACGAGTGGTCTTTGATGGATCCTTTCGCGACGCTAATGGTAAGGCCTTAAATGACACTCTTTTCACAGGACCCAGTATCCAACGCGATCTATTTTCTGTGTGCCTACGCTTTCGAATGTACAAGTTCGCGTTCTCAGCGGACATCGTTAAAATTTTCCGCCAAATATGGGTTAACGAAAAGAACAGAAACTACCAGAAGATCGTTTGGAGGGAGGATCCATCCGATCCGATCAAGCAATTCCAATTATGCACTGTTACATACGGAACGTCATGTGCACCCTTCCTGGCGGTACGAGTGCTGGAACAACTCGCCGTGGATCATCAAGAGGAATACCCGAAGGCTTCAAAAATCCTACTGGAGGATTTTTATGTCGATGAAGATCTTACTGGGTCAAACAATGAGGACGAACTACGTCAAAACCGAGACGAGTTAATTCAGCTGATGTCGTGCGTAAATCTGGAACTCGGGAAATGGGTATCCAATACATCATTCATTCAAAAGGATGATACGGTCGCACAATCGTCACCACTTAAGGTTCTCGGACTATATTGGGATCCTGGAAAAGACATTCTAACGTACAACATTGGTCTAGCGGCAAGTCCTGAATGCACAAAGAGACAAGTCTTGTCCGACGTTCCCAACAGAACTAGCGGACAACTGGCTAAAGTGTAAAGCAGATCTAGACACTCTAAAAAAACTCCAAATACCACGCTTCGTTGCCAACGACGCAGACAATATCGAACTTCACGGATTTTCGGATGCCTCAACCAAGGCGTATGCTGCTGTGGTGTACAGCAGAGTTACAAATGACAACGGATCCATCTCGGTGTCCCTTGTGTCTGCGAAGACAAGGGTGGCGCCACTGAAACCACAATCCCTTCCACGCCTGGAGCTTTGCGCACCACTTATTCTAAGCCAGCTCATTCGTTAGATCTCATCTGGATTGCGCCATAAGAACATAACTGTATTTGCCTGGTCCGACTCATCAATAGTGCTCTCCTGGTTATCCTATGTACCAGCCCAACTAAAGACCTTTGTTGGAAACAGAACCTCGGAAATCCTTGACACTATTTCTAGGAAGGCCTGGCGGCACGTAGACTCCAAATAAAACCAGCTGACTGCGATTCCAGGGGTCTAATGGCTGCTGACCTCATCGACTTCCAATTGTGGTGGAATAGACCTTTGTGGCTGCGGAACCAGGATCAATACCTGGTAAAGTTGAGCGATTCACGTTTTGGTTTATCTCTTTCAGACAAACGCATTCGAGGAGAAGTCAAGTCCAACTGTTTGGCTACACTGGGTGTTGCAACTCAGGTTCATCCACTCGATGAGCTGATCGCACGAGTTTCACATTCGTCGCCTATGTGAAGCGATTTATTCAACGTACTCTAAATCCATTCTGCGATAAGGCCTCTAGAGCTCTTACATGAAGATTAAGGCAGCAAAGATCATTTGTATAAAACAGGCGCAACGCTGTTTTCACGAGAACTATCAATTGCTTCTTGCCAAGAAACCCCTTAGGAACCGATCGCAGCTGGTCAAACTTGCACCAATAATAGACAAACTGCTCCAATCGCAATTGTCACGAGAGGCAAAACAAGCAGTTTTGCTACCAAAAACGCACCAAAGCTGATCCTAGACCACGAGCACCGAGTAAATTTTCATTCTGGAGTTTCTTCCCTGTTTGTAATCGTTCGTCAGAGATTCTGGATAATTGGAGCACGTAATCTCATTCGCAGAATAACACACGACTGTTTATCCTGCTTTCGTGAACGCAACCACACTGTCCAACAACAATATGATCGATTTAGCGTCGCTTGTGAACGGTTGTGTTTACTCTTGTGCTCTGAATTTTTGTCTATTCTGTGATTTTTTGCGAGTGTTTTGTGTTTGTTTATTAACAAAGCTTAGTCTTACCGCTGGGTTAGTGTGTTTAGTGTTTTTTACTAGATCTCCCAGTGATTATAGTTATTTTAACATTTATATTAGATTTGTTTAATCTCATAGCTTTGTTAGTGTAATTCTTATACTCACTAAACTTGCTAAAACTCTTTGATTCTCACTCTCTCTCCCGCTCTATATTACAACTGTAACTTAAACTCTCTCTGAACCTGCCAAATTTCTGTTAGACTTTTGGTGTGCTATTCTCTTGTCTCTCTCTCTCTCTCTCTCTCTCTCTTGCTTGCTTTACATTGTAACAGTTCCTGCGTAAAGTTGTCAGTGTCCCACAAGCAACGCTCAATCGATAGAAGATTTTTTCTCTCGTGCTCTCTTACATTTAAATTATTACACGATCTCGCGCTCTTATTTTTTTTCGTGTTTTGTGCCTTTATGATCCCAGAGCCAAATTTACTCGATGTATTTATACCCGTTACTCGTAGAGTAAAAGGGTATACTAGATTCGTCGGAAAGTATGTAACAGGCAGAAGGAAGCGTTTCCGACCCCATAAAGTATATATATTCTTGATCAGGATCACTAGCCGAGTCGATCTAGCCATGTCCGTCTGTCCGTCTGTCCGTCTGTCCGTCTGTCCGTCTGACCGTCTGTCCGTCTGTCCGTCTGTCTGTCCGTCCGGATGAACGCTGAGATCTCGGAAACTATGAGAGCTAGGCTATTGAGATTTGGCGTACAGATTCCTGAGCTTCTTACGCAGCGCAAGTTTGTTTCAGTAGACTGCCACGCCCACTCTAACGCCCACAAACCGCCCAAAACTGTAACTCCTACAGTTTTGATGCTAGATAGAAAATTTTAACTGAAATGTATTGTTCTCATCAATACCTATCGATTGACCTAAAAAAAAGTTTGCCACGCCCACTTAAACGCCCACAAACCGCGAAAACCTGTGACGCCCACAATTTGCATGCTAGATAAAAAATTTTAACTGAAATGTATTGGTGTCGTCAATACCTATCGATTGATCCAAAAATAATTTTGCCACGCCCACTCTAACGCCCATAACGCTTAAATCTGTCTACCGCCGGTAGGTGGCGCATTTTAATTTCGCTTTGCTGCTTGCATATCTCCATTTCCCTTTGAGTAACGGGTATCTGATAGTCGAGGTACTCGACTATAGCGTTCTTCCTTGTTTTCATATATTATTTTATTTAATTTAATTTCCTTAAAATGGCTCTTGTCTGCTCTAAGAAAAATTGTACTCTTTCGTCTTCAACTAAAGACCCTTATATTTTCTGCTGGCTCTGCGAGTCGATAATGCACGTTAAATGCGCAGGATTTACTGGTAGAGTCAAAGACTTCATTGATCAGAATTCTGGACTCATGAGGTCATGTGGATCCGGCAAGGAAATGGTTGTTGAGATGAGCGGCTTTATGAAGCAGACTCGAGACAGCCTTTTGAATCTCTCTGGTGCTTTGTGCATAATTTAATAATAAAAAATTACTAACTGAGTCGCCTAAACGTAAAAAAACCAGCTTAGCGGCAGTTAATACGGTCACGGTATCCACGTCAAATCCGAACTTGGTGGCGGCAGCAGTCTCTGTTGACACTGTGGTAAGTGAACCTACTGCGCCTATGGATACAGCTGTTTTAGGTGAAGTCACTGCTTCTCGAAGTCGGGTGGTAAAAAAACCTTCAGTGCCGGCTACGGTGCCGACCGTACCTATAGGTACAGAAGTTACCGTTTCTGGCTCTCAGCTTAGTGAGGTGCAATCTGCTGCTGGGGGACGTAAGAAATTATCAGTTGTTCCACATAGAAAACAATTATTTGTTTCGAAATTCACCCCAGATACCACATCTGAGGATGTTTTGGAATTTATTCGTGAAAAATTCCCATCCGAGAATATTTTAGTTGAACAATTTAGATTTTCATATGCTCGTAGTATATCGTCGTTTAAAATATTTGCTCCGCCTGATGTGTTTAAGGTACTACTTTCTGAAAGCTTTTGGCTTAATGATGACTTAGTAATAAAATAATTTGTTCCCAATAAACCGAGAACAAATAACAGACCTTCCACTGCGCCAAAAAACTAAAAAGTTTATTTTTGGCTTATCAAAATGTTAGGGGACTAAATATGAAGCTACCCAAGCTTTATGCTGACTCCTCTGCATTTACTGCTGATATTTTGGCTTTTACGAAAACTTGGCTGAAACCAGAGATATCTGACAATGAAGTTCTGTCAAACAATTTTAATGCCTATAGGACCGATCGCTCCTCACGTAGGGGAGGCGGTGTGCTGATTGCCGTTAGCACTAGCCTAACATCCGAGAGAATTCACTCTGATACTCCTAATGAAATTGAATTTGTTAGTGTGAAAGTTTCCTTGCAATCATTCTCAATATTTGTTACATGTTCCTATATTCCACCTGGCTCTGATTTAATAATTTATGAGCACCACCTGTCTGCGATAAAATCTGTTCTATCCCTTCTTTCTAACAGTGACCTTTTGATTGTTTTGGGTGACCTCCTACTGACTCACTAGTCGCTATACCTCTATTCGCCCATGATTTTGTAGATGGTCTTCTAGAATTATCGTTACAGCAAGTAAGCTTTATACGGAATTCATTAAATAGACAACTAGATCTTGTGTTTGTTTCAGACCCGTCTGAAGACACGGTATCTAGAATTGACGCTCTTGTTGTACCTGAAGATCGATTTCATCCAACAATGGAATTGACAATCTGCCTCCCATGCGTTGATATCCTCTCCTTTAGTTTCTCAAACTAAAGTGAGATGTTTCCGAAAATGTAACTATAAAAAACTTAACGACATGATTTCTCAATATAATTGGACAGAATTGTACAATTGTATGGATATTGAAAGTGCCACTGAACACTTCTATATAGTGTTAAATACCTTTTTTAATGAATGCGTTCCTGATAGGTTTCCTTCAAAGACAAACAGGCCACCTTGGTTTACCAATGCGCTTCAAAGACTTAAAAACCTTAAGACAAACACTTATAAAAAGTATAAGAAATCGGGTAAGCCATCTGATTTTTCGAAATATGTGGTGGCTCGATCGGATTTTAATGTTCTCAATAGTCATTGCTATTCTATGTATTTAAGTCGATGTAAATTTGAATTTTCAAATGATCCGAAGCAGTTTTATAACTTTGTCAATGCCAAGCGTAAGTCGTCAGCATTGCCTTCATCGGTACGTTTTAACTCAATGGAGGCATCGACGGATTCTGAAATTGCTGATTTATTTGCCGAGTTTTTCCAAACTACTTATAGTTCGGCTGCTTGGTCAAATTCTAACTACCCTAATCCCTTAAATAAGGCAAATTTCGTAAATTGTATCTTTACCCCTAAAATTACGGAAATTTCTCTCGTAAGAGACTTAGAAAAAACAACGCCAACTTATTCTCCCGGTCCTGATGGACTCCCCGGGTGTGTGCTTAAGTTTTGTGCGTCAACCATATGTAAACCGATTCTTAAACTTTTTAATTTGTCTATTTCATCGTCAGTTTTTCCTACTATCTGGAAGGACTCTTTTATCATTCCACTTCACAAAAAGGGTGCGAAGGCGGATGCCCAGAATTACAGAGGTATTTCTAAATTGTCGGCAATTCCTAAAGCACTTGAACGTATTATTACTTCTCATTTGCAACATTTATGTTCCTCGCTAATATCACCGTGTCAGCATGGTTTTGTTAAGCGAAGATCGACCACCACCAACCTTCTGGAATTGTCATCTATTGTAATAAATGGATTTAAGAATAAAATGCAGACTGACGTTATATACACAGATTTTAGTAAGGCCTTTGACTCTGTCAACCACTCTCTTCTATTATTCAAATTAAATCAGCTTGGGTTTCCATGTAATCTATTAACTTGGATTTCAAGTTATTTGAATGGTAGGACTCAGAGGGTTATGTTCAAGAACGCTGCCTCAAAACTGATCTATGTAACATCTGGAGTGCCTCAGGGTAGTCATTTGGGCCCTTTGCTGTTTACTTTGTTTATTAACGATCTTCCCTCTATCATAACACACTCTCGTGTACTAATGTATGCTGATGATGTTAAGCTTTGTTTATCACATAATGATATAGCGTCGGGTTTCAACTTACAGTCAGATATTGATTGTTTTCAGGGATGGTGTGAGTATAACCTTTTAAATTTGAACTGCCTTAAATGCAACGTTATGACTTTTCATAGGGGTACTCCTACTTTTGTTACTTACTCTCTTCAAAATACGCCACTCGACCGTGTATATTCAGTAAATGACTTAGGCGTTCTTCTGGACCCAAAACTTAAATTTGACTGCCACATAATGTCCACTGTCAGCAAGGCCATGAGTGTTCTTGGGTTTATAAAGCGTTGGTCAAAAGAATTTGATGACCCTTATACAACCAAATTATTATTTACCTCCCTTGTCCGTCCTATTTTGGAATATTGTTCTTCGGTTTGGAGTCCACAATATCAAGTGCATATTGACCGTATTGAGTCGGTACAAAAAAAATTTCTTCTTTTTGCCCTTCGTAGTTTGAACTGGGATCAAAACATAAGGCTACCTTCCTATCAGAGTAGATTACTATTGCTTAATTTACCTACCCTTGCAAATCGTAGAACAATGCTTGGTACTATTTTTATGCAAAATCTTATAAGGGGTGATATTGATTCTGTAGAACTTGTAAGCCGCCTAACTTTCAATGTTCCTGTTAGACTAACACGAAATTATTATCCCCTAAATTTGCCACGATGTACATCTAATTTTTGTCTGCACGAGCCCTTTTGCGTTCTATGTAATAATTATAACAACCTTTATCATTTAATTTGCACTTCAACTTCTATCCCGGTATTAAAAACTAATATTTTAACTCATTTGCTTCATTCTTAGATGCTTCTTTTATTTTCATTTGTGTCCCGTCTCTATTTGTTTTTTGTATCTTCCTCGCGAACTCGTATTTTTTGCCCAAATTGATAAAAGGGCCCCGCGCGTAACAAGCACGTGCTTGGTGTCGTTGGGCCACTTGTTTGTACTGCTCGTAGTGCATCAACGTCCATCATATATAACAAATGGCTGATTTACCCAGCGTGCGTATCACTGAAGACCTTCCATTTGTCAATACTGGTTGCGACTATGCAGGTCCAATCTTTCTGAAGGATGCCAAAGTTCGGAAGCCACGTATCAGCAAGGGCTACATGTGTCTGTTCGTCTGCATGGTCACCTCAGCCATACACCTGAAACTTGCCACAGACCTGAAAACAGAAACCTTCTTGGCTGCCTTGCGGCGCTTCATATCCCTACGTGGCAAGTGTATCAAGATCTTTACAACAAACTTTATTGGAGCTAAGCGATCTTTCAACGAAATGCAAGAATGGCTTTCATCACAATGACATAAGGACATCGTCACATCCACTCTGGCGGATGATGGAATTCAGTGGGTACTCATTCCCCTTAGAGCTCCTCATTGAGAAGGGGAAATGGGAGTCAGCAGTTCGCTGTGTCAAACTGCATCTGCGCCGAGTCACCGGCAATTCAACGCTCACGTTCGAACAAATGCGCACCTTGCTTGCTCAAATCAGCGCAGTGATAAATTCACGCCCCTTATGCTACACATGTGATAACGAAAACAACTACTTATCTCCCGCCCATTTCTTAATTGGGCGACCGTTAACCACCGTGCCAGATCTTGACTTAAGCCACATACCTGTGGGCTTATTAGGATATTGGCAAAGCTCCAGGGCATGCTTCAAGGATTCTGGAAGAAATGGCATCAGGAGTATCTGACTACTCTTAAACAACGTCCGAAATGGACCACTTCAACACCCAACCTCTCGATCGATGATGTAGTTCTCGTTAAGGAGTCCAATACACCACCAGCATCGCAAGGGTTATGGAAACCTATCCAGGGAAGGACGACCTCGTTCGAGCAGTCAAGCTGAAGACATAAACAGGAGAGATGATCAGGCCGATCACGAAGGTTGCCGTTATTCCCAATTCAGAAACTGTGTTTCAGGGCGGGCCGGGATGTTCATGAACGGTTGCTGTCTTTAATAAACTCTTATATTTAGGCGCATATTGCCAGCTCTATTTTATGTAACAGAAAACCGACATATATATATATATATTTTTTTTTTCGTTTCTGGCAACGCCCACTCTAACGCCCTTAACGCTTAAATCTGTCTACCGCCGGTAGGTGTCGCATTTCAATCGTAGGAAAGTATGTAACAGGCAGAAGGCAGAAGGCAGAAGGCAGAAGAATATATACTCTTGATCAGGATCACTAGCCGATTCGGTCTAGCCATGTCCGTCTGTCCGTCTGCCTGTCCGTCCGGATGAACGCTGAGATCTCGGAAACCAAAAGAGCTAGCTATTGGGATTTGGCATGCAGATTCCTGAGCTTCTTACGCAACCCAAGTTTGTTTCAGCAGAGTGCCACGCCCACTCCAACGGTCACAAACAGCCCAAAGCTCTGGCTCCTACAGTTTTGATGCTGGAATAAAATTTGTTACTGAAATGTATTGTTCTCATAAGTACCTATCAATTAAACCAAAAAAAAAAATTGGCAAGCCCACTCTAACGCCCACAAACCGCCCAAGGGCGCCCAAAATGTTCATGATAGGTAAGAAATGTTAACTGAAATGTGTAAGTCTCGTCAATACCTAGCGATTGATACACCAAAAATTTACTACGGCCACTCTTACGCCCACAAACCGCCTAATACTGGTGGCGCCCACAATTTTCATGCTAGAAAAAAATGTTAACTGAAATGTATTGGTCTCGTCAATACCTATTGATTGACCAAAAAAAAAGTGAGTCACGCTCACTTTAACGCCCACAACGCTTAAATCTGTCTACCGCCCACATAACCATATATTGAGATCGCGGGTAGGTGGCGCATTTCAATCTCGCTTTGCTGCCTGCGTATCTCCATTTCTCTTTGGTCCCTTTAGCTAAGTAACGGGTATATGAAAGTCAAGGTACTCGACTAAAGCGTTCTTTCTTGTTTTTGTTTGTTTTTTGTGTTTTAAAGTGATTTCATTTTGTTTTTTTTTTAAATATATTTGATATATAATTTTCTTTTTGCGTTTTTAATTAACTAATGCTATAAATCGAGGATGCTCAGCCCATAAGTCACAAAAGTCTAAAGCAGGTTCAAATTGAATTTGCTTGTCTCGTATTTCATAATCACTGATTTGCCTCGTTCACTTCACTTTTCACAGTTTTCCTTGCTGTTTCCTTTCTGCGTGCCCCGTTGGATATAATTGCTGTGCTGCAATAAAGGAATTGAAGATACAAAAGGGGTGTTACAACAATGTGATACAAAATAGCAAAATAGAACGCATTTAATGGTCACGTTGCAATGGAAACGAAGACAAAGCAGAGGCCACGAGTCGAAATAGTGGAAGGTTCGGTTAAATATGAGTCAATCGAAATGTTCTCACTCAAAACACTGCACATGCAACAATATATATGAAGTTTTTGGTAAAATCGGTAACTTAATTGGTATTTTAAAGTTCAAAGCTAACATAAATGCGATTATTCCATACAATATCACAAGTTGATGGTAATAAATCTGAAAAATTTAGCTTTAGTTAGGTGCAAAAAAAAACTAGAGGCGAAATGCGAGTTAAAAATAGTCACAACGGAGTCGGATCCAGATAAAACCTCACCACAGGAACTATAACAGGCAGAACTCAGAAAAGCAGAGGACGCAGCCAAGCGAAGTGATCACCACATACAGGAAATTCTGACTTCTGACAATGTCAAGAGGCACATATGAAGGTGCGAACGGAAGAGAGCGACTGGAACCGCGAGCCAGTAGTACCGAAAACACACAAGAGGTATGGGGAATACAGAATATGACACTCGAGGGCCTCCAGTGAATGTGAAAAGCCGGCTCAACTCAAATCAAGGATAGAGATAGAAAGATAGAGCGGCAGGAGAGCGATATCGGACATTTCTAGAAGCCAAATGAGTAGGATGATGATGTATGTTCTGGAGCACTTTTTATTGCATGTTCTGGATCAGAATTGTTGTCCCTGGTGTGGGCGCTAGTAGTAGGGAAAGACGGGTTCTGGGACAATTAGCATATTAATGGCCCCCGGCCACACCCTCCACCCTCATTAACGTATGCGGGTTCTGGGACAATTAGCATAATCCAATAAATTAACTGATTTTAATAAAAATGTCACGATCATGTCTATAAAGAGTAAAATTAATTGCCCCCATCGCCCCCACATCCCCATGTGACAATATTGATCATGTATCCTTCCCCTCATTATGTGCAATTAATAGTCAGGTGAAAAACGTGTACGTGAGAAAGGTCGCACAACCATAGTATCCAAAGGTTGTTATCTTAGAGGAACATATGCGATCATGTTGGGGAAAGGTGTGATCACGTACCATTTTGCCTCATTATCACAGGTGTTGCTGTGCACGTGTGAAAGGTCGCACACCCAAAGTATTCAAAGATCGTTATCTTAGAGGAACATGTCCGATCATGTTGGGGAATAATGTTTCCTATGATTGTAAAACTAATTTAGAAATCAAAAGAACCCCAATAAAATAAATCTCACAAGTTAATGATTCTCAGATGTGGAATATTTTCAAATACACATTTTTGTTTCCGCCCCAGAACGTTTAACTGGTAAATTGTCTAATATTCTCTCCTTTCCACAAATGGGTCATAAACATGTCATAAAAGGGATTCAAGCAAGAGCTACCCGAACATGCGCACCTGTCAATTACCTGACTGCAATAAAAGGGACACATGCACAACCCAGAAGGGGCACGCTCATTGACAAGATCATGGGCCTCACGCCAACGACCTCATGGCTGACTGCTAGCTCTAATACGTTCCCATAATAGGGGTTGAAATCACGACCGCGCAACAACTCGCAAGTAGCCGACATACCTCAGTCAAGGAAATATTTTCCATTCTCCGTACCTGTAATTTTAACTCGAAATAAAAAGTCAGAAGTTTATTTTGTAGCATAATAATACATTGTAACGAACTGATTTTTATTGTCTGCTCGCTACGAGATTCGTGCGGCTAGCTCAGTATATTGTGTGTTCGTCCCACCAAATTTATATTAACGTGACCGCCCAGTAGCTCAGTGAGAAAGCACAGAATTCACGGGTTCGTATTGGGTTTTATTGCGGGTATATTATTACAAGTGTCTTAGTCGCTTGGTTGGCTTTGACTCGTTGCTTGTGACCTTCGGTGCTTCCGCCGGTCCTGGATGACTCTACGACCTCTCGCCTTGATGACTCGGTGCTCCCGTCCTGTAGCTCCCTGAAGATACTCGCAGCTCCCTGAAGATCCTCGCCGCTCCCTGAAGATCCTCGCAGCTCCCTGAAGATGCTCGCTCGCGGTTCGCTTCTCACGCGTGACTTGGTGACTGCTGGTAACGACTCGGACTCGCGAGGGGTATCGGCCGTACGGGCTTAGGGAAGCGTCACCGTTCTCAGACTAGGGTGAACAGAAGCTGCGCTCTCCAGGATCGCTCCTTTCGACACACCGCCGCCTGTCCCTTGCTCTGTCCCGGATGGTCCCACTGGGGTTTCTGCTCAGCCCGCGCGGACAGTCAAGGCGGTAACGCCAGGAAGCTGCCTCGCGCCTTACTTCGCTTCCACGCCTAGTGTAAACGAACGTTCCACCCTAGCCTCACCCTTTTGCTTTTTGTCCGGGACGTTCCCGTGTGGCTTGTGGTACTCGGGGTTCGGGCACGCCGCTCCGGGACCTCGCAAGTCGAATCCGTAGGGCTCTCCTGGATAATTCCACTCGAGACCGTACCGATCGACCGCTCTCCCTTCTGGCTTGTTATATTCGTGGTTCGGGCACGCCGCTCCGGGACCTCGCAAGTCGAATCCGTAGGGCTCTCCTGGACAATTCCACTCGAGACCTTACTGATCGACCGCTCTCCCTTCTGGCTTGTTATACTCTTTCCAGGCGTAACGCCAGGACTTTGTGGACAGGATTAATCGACCGCCTTGACCTAGCCGTGTGATGCCCTCTGGATCTCAGCTACCTGCGTCTCAATTCGGAGATTCCTGGTATCCCAATCCCGAACGTCTCGACGTAGCAATCTCGCTCCTTGTAGGCTCCCACGGCGCTGCTTCTCTGGCGACTCGACTTGCTGCTGCTCCCTTGTAGGTTATCTGGTTGTTTGATTGTTCACTTTGGTATCTGAGTGATCTTGACGGTTTGACTCCTTGTGATCGACTGATCCAGCTGCCAGCGCTCTGCGGCCTTATATAGGGCCTCCAAGCACCGTTATTTCCCTTTTGCGCACGGCCCGCTGGATCTCTCCACTTTGGCTCCAAAGTCCGTGCCTCCTGGATGACCCACTTGTCCTTTATGTACCGCTTCCAATGGATGTTCCGCCCACTGCTGCCGTTCCGCTGATTCCCGTGCCGCTTGTGGCACGCCTGTGTGCCGCTCCACTGCCGAGATGTGGCACTTCCTCTCCCGGTCCAAAGTTCACGGGAGAGTCCAAAGTCCAGAGGAGTTCCGTTATCCCCTTCTGCATACGGCACTCTTGCTCTGCCCGCGAAGTCTCCTTTCTCTCTCGATCTCCATCCTTGGTCTCCAATCTCTCTCGCTCTCCTTCATTGGTCTCCAAACTCTCTCGCTCTCCATCCTTGGTCTCCAATCTCTCTCGCTCTCCTTCATTGGTCTCCAAACTCTCTCGCTCTCCTTCGTTGGTCTCCAAACTCTCTCGATCTCCCCGCCGCGCCGTTACTACGCGAATTCGCCGCGTATCTGGTAAGCGGCCGGCCATCTGCTGCTGCTTCTATTTGTGGGGAGTTATTCAACTCCTCACATTCCCCCCTTACTTCGGGAAACATTTAAGACTGGTTCCTACTCTCCGGCGTTTCCTTGCTTATCCTAGCCTTTGAGTCCTTGTGATTCCCGCGGCGCTCCCTCGTTGCTCCCTCGATGCTCCCTCGACGCTCCTAACTCCCTTGAGTTTCTACAGCGGGGGTCATCCTCCTCGTAGCAACTTTAAATCTCCCGCGCCGATATTTCCTGTGTTCCCACTGGGACATCGATACTCCTGGGCTATCGATCCCCAGCTCGCTGCTCATTGCTGCGTCTCACTCCTTTCCGTGTTTCCTCCGCCTGGTCACACCATTCGTGCGTGATCGATATTTATTCGCTATCGACGGTGCGGCGTTGCCACCTGCTCGTTGCGATACTTCCACCTTGGCCGATATTTCCATTGTCGTGTGCCCATCGATCGCACTATCGTCCAGTGCCAATCGATCGCCTATCGAGGCGCCCCCTTCCCTGGCTCATGGTGATTTTGCAACTTTCTAGGTAAGTTTTCGCATTTCCTCACTCCTTTCTATTTCATCCTTTCTCTCTCCACACGACCTCTCTCGCCTCTCGTCTCTCTCTCTCGCCCTTCAATCGTCCTCAGCCGGCTGAGCCTGGCTTTACGCTGGCAACACTCGAACGCTGGTGCGGAGAGGACTTCGCATTTGCTTCGCTGCAGGTAAGTATTTCGGTGTCGCTTGGCTGCTTCCTGTATTAACCCAGTATGATTTTCAGAATGCTGGAGCTGCCATGTATGCCCCTTACTTCTGGCCCCTGTTTCAGCCGCGTTTCCCGTTCTATGTCGGTTTTTTTCCTTTTTTTTTTTTAAACTCTGTTTTTTTTCGGTTTATTTAACTTTTATTTTTGCTCTTCGAACACTCTCATGCCCGCCAGCCCTAACCGGACGCGGAACGCGCGCCTCTCTCTCCACACGCGCACGCTGCGCCTGCCGCCCAGGATGCGAGCCTCCTGCACCACCGGTGTCTCCGCGATCCCTTCGGGCCACTCCGTCTCCGCGATTTCTCGCCATCGCTGTCCTTCCGGCGCCGACACCGTCCGCGACAACTTTGGCCGGGCCACCACCTCGGACACTTCGGGCGCCGAGTGCTGCCGCTTGAGCGGAGGACGGCCGTTTCTCACGGGCTCAGGCCACACCCAGGGTCCTCGCTCCAGATGCTCCGCGGTTCCTGCGCTCCCGGTAGGCGTTGGCGTCGACGGCCCTGTCCTTGGCGTTGCTGGTCCGGTGCACGGCGTCGGTGGTGCCCACTGCTGCGGTCTGCCACGGGTCCTGGGGTCCAGCGGGCTCACCCGGGGACCACACTCTTCCCAGATCCGGGGTTCTTCCGCCGCTGCCGTCTCCTCCGCGGGTCCCTCCGGCCAGGTCCAGACGACCGTCTGTTGTCGCCACCTTACCCCTTCGGCCACGAACGTCCGGGTGCTGTGGCTCACGTGGGCCGCCGGGATATCTGTCCGGATGTGTTGCTGCTGCGGTGGTGGCTGCCGCTGCGGTGGTGGCTGCTGCTGTGGTGGCTGCTGCTGCTGTGGTGGCTGCTGCTGCGGTGGTGGCTGCTGCTGCGGTGGCTGCTGCTGCTGCGGTGGCTGCTGCTGCGGTGGCTGCTGCTGCGGTGGTGGCTGCTGCTGCGGTGGCTGCTGCTGCGGTGGCTGCTGCTGCGGTGGTGGCTGCTGCTGCGGTGGCTGCTGCTGCGGTGGCTGCTGCTGCTGCGGTGGCTGCTGCTGCGGTGGCTGCTGCTGCGGTGGTGGCTGCTGCGGTGGTGGCTGCTGCTGCGGTGGTGGCTGCTGCGGTGGTGGCTGCTGCTGCGGTGGCTGCTGCTCGTGCCTCGGCGTGGGCGGTCGCGCTGGCGTCCACCGTGGTGACCCCTCGTACCGCGGTGTGGGCGGGATTTCGGGCAGCCACCGCGGAGGCGAGGACGCCCAATCGTCTGCCACTTCTTGCGGCGTGGTGCAGGGTTCGGGCGCATACCTCGGCGTAGGTGGGTACCCCGGGTTTTCCCACAGCTGCGCCTCCTCCTCCTCGGCCATCCGTAGTTGGGCCTGCCACTCCGGCGTCTCCTCCATCTCCTTCAACCGCCGCTCCTCGTCTCGCCTTCGCGCCTCGCACTTGCGCCGAAATTCCCATGTGGCCGCTACCACAGCCTCGGCATGGCTACTGAGAGCCAGCTGGTCCTGGGGCGACTCTTCGCTGGCCCACTCTACCTCCGCCGCGCCAGTCGGGATGCGGCCGTCGGCCCTGTTGACCGCTTTGCGAAGCCGCCATCGCCGTTGCTCCACCCGTGGGTCCTCCACCAACTCGACGTCGCTGTCGGAGCTGATTACCGGATCGGGGACGCCCCGCCCGGAGATCCGCCGCGAGGTTCGGGTAGGCCGGGCTGCCGACCATCCTTGCCCCAGGCTAGATCCTCCGGACGGCTGGTGGGCAGCCATCATCCTGCGCGCTTCGCTTCTTGTTACACGTGTGCTCATGATTGCTCGTTGATTTTGATTGTGCAGCTGGAGCCTGGGCTCCCTTTAACGACACCTCGGTTCCGAGCCTTCCTCTTTGCTCAATCCCGCTATTTCCATCGGCCTCTCCTTCTTACTACTCAGATCTACGGTACAGCTCTCTGCTCTGTACCGTCTTCCCTCTTCCTTCGGCAGACTTTTGATGCGTGTTTTTTCTTTTCCTCCGATCAGTCCCAATCGAGACCTTAGACGCTCTGGTTCGCTCCCTTTGTGTTCTTAACGTTCTCCTGATGTCCTTTATGTGTTTCATTGCGCCTTTGTAGATGACCTGTAGTATCCTTGGAGGTATCCTTGGAATTTGTTCGTAGTATCCTTTGGGAATCCTTGCAGGTATCCTTGGACTCTTTCCGTAGTACCCTTTGGGAATCCTTGGACGTATCCTTTGACTCCTTTCGTAGTATCCTTTGGGCATCCTTGAAGGTATTCTTGGACACCCTTCGTAGTATCCTTTGGGCATCGTTGAAGGTATTCTTGGACACCCTTCGTAGTATCCTTTGGGCATCCTTGAAGGTATTCTTGGACACCCTTCGTAGTATCCTTTGGGCATCCTTGAAGGTATTCTTGGACACCCTTCGTAGTATCCTTTGGGCATCCTTGAAGGTATTCTTGGACACCCTTCGTAGTATCCTTTGGGCATCCTTGAAGGTATTCTTGGACACCCTTCGTAGTATCCTTTGGGCATCCTTGAAGGTATTCTTGGACACCCTTCGTAGTATCCTTTGGGCATCCTTGAAGGTATTCTTGGACACCCTTCGTAGTATCCTTTGGGCATCCTTGAAGGTATTCTTGGACACCCTTCGTAGTATCCTTTGGGCATCCTTGAAGGTATTCTTGGACACCCTTCGTAGTATCCTTTGGGCATCCTTGAAGGTATTCTTGGACACCCTTCGTAGTATCCTTTGGGCATCCTTGGAGGTATCCTTGGGATCCTTTCGTAGTATCCTTTGGTCATCCTTGTGGGTATCCTTGGACTTTTAATGTTGTTTTGCATCTGTTGTGTCTGCTTGCTGTAGCCGCTCGCCTGTGTTTTCCGTTTGTTGCTGTTTCAGCTCGCTTACGTGGATGGTCCGCTCTTTCTTTGTGTTTATGTGTCTTATTTTGCAGATTACTGGTGACGCAAAACCTATGACTTGGTAAGGTCCGTCGTATCTTGGGGCCAATTTTGCTGCGAACCCCTCGGCCGCTTTTGATAAATGGTGTTCCTTGGCCCACACGACGTCACCCACCTTTGGCGTCCATTGCCTCCTCCTTAGGTTATAATGCCTAGCCTGGTCCTGGGATGCTTTCTCCAGGTTCCGCCTTACAATCTCGAAGATTTCCCTGAGTTTGTTAGCATTCTCTTCCGGGGTCTCTGTCGGTCGTCCGGTCCCTACGGTTTCTCTGTCGTATAGGGCGCTCGGTAGTCTTGGTTCTCTGCCTTGGGTAATGAACGACGGTGTGTAACCTGTGGATTCTGAAACGCTCGTGTTTACTGCCAGCATGATTTCTGGCCATTTTTCGTCCCAGTCTCTTTGGTTCTGCCCTGCGAACTGCGCAATCATTGTTTTCACCGTCCTATTGGCTCTCTCAGTCGGGTTCTCCTGTGGGGTGTATGGAGCTGTGAACTGTTGCCTGGCTCCCATTTCGGCCAGGAAACTCTTGAAGGTTTTGCTGGTAAACTGGACTCCGTTGTCCGTTATGACTATTTTGGGGACCCCATACCTCGCGATTATGCGTTCTTTGAAAGCTTTCATTAGGGATTCGGCCGTCGCGCTTCGCAGCGGCACCAACTCAGTCCACTTGGAGAACCTGTCTATCAATACCAGCAGCATTTGGTTGCCGTGTTTCGAACGCGGCAGGGGTCCGACGAAGTCCGCACATACCGTAGCCCATGGTTCCTCTGGCACCTGCGTAAGCATTTTCCCAGCCATTTGCATCTGATTCGGCTTGAACCTCATGCATGTCTCGCATACTCGCACGTGGGCTCGGGCGTCTCTGTGCATTCCTGGCCAGTAGTACCGGGCTGCCAGACGTGCTATTGTCTTTCGGCTTCCTACATGGCCAGCCGCCGGTGAGTCGTGGTTCTCCTTCAGCACCGTTTCCCGCAGCGCTTTCGGGACGCACATCTTCCATGTTGCAACATCTTCGCTGCCCGCTCTATGGGGTATATTCCTGTACAGGGTGTTACCCTCCATCACGTAGTCTGGATACTTTTGCGGCTGGGTCCTTATCTTTTCGCGCATTTCCAGAATCCAGCTGCATGCTGCAGAAGCTTCCGCCGCCGACGTCTCCTTGATCCCTCGAAGCGTTTCCGGCAGTGGCTGCCTTGACAAAGCGTCTGCCACCACGTTGAGTTGCCCTTTCCTGTACGCTATTTCGAAGTCGTACTGCTGCAACTCCAGGACCCATCTGGCGATCCTCCCTGAAGGGCTCTCTATGCTGTTGAGCCACTTCAGTGCCATGTGGTCGGTTACTACTTTAAAGTGGTAACCTTCCAGATACGGCTTGAGCTTTCGGATTGCCCAGACGATTGCCAAGCACTCCTTCTCGGTTGTTGAGTAATTCTTCTCAGCGCCGTTGAGCGTTCGGCTTGAGTAAGAGATTACCTTTTCGCCTCGTTCAGTTTCCTGGGTCAAGATTGCCCCGATGCCGTAGTCGCTTGCGTCAGTTTGCAAGATGAATGGTTTGTCGAAGTCCGGGCATGCCAGTACGGGGTCTGCGACGAGTCTTGCCTTCACCTCTTCGAACGCCGTCTGATGTTCCTGTGTCCACACCCATTTATTGCCCTTGCGTAGCAGATCGTTGAGAGGTTTGACTATTTTTGCGAAGTCAGGTACAAACCGGCGGTACCATGATGCTACGCCCAGGTACTGTCGGAGCTCTCTTACTGTCGATGGTGGTTCTAGTTCGGCGATGGCTGCTACCTTTTCCGGATCCGTGCCTATTCCTTCGCTAGTCACTCGATGACCGAGATATAACAGCTCTTTCTTAAAAAATTGACACTTCTCCGGGTTTAATCTCAGATTTGCCTCCTTTAGTCGTCGGAAAACTTCCTTTAGGTTGGCCTTATGTTCTTCCAGCGAGCGCCCGATCACTATGATGTCGTCCTGGTAAGCAAATGCGTGCGGCGACATTTCTGGGCCGATCACCCGGTCCAGCACCCGTTGAAAAGTCGCAGACGCCGAATGAAGTCCGAATGGCATTACTTTCCATTGGAATAAACCTTTCCCCGGCACTGTAAATGTCGTGTACTGCCTGCTGTCCGCTTTCAGTGGGATTTGCCAGTACCCATCCTTTAGGTCCAAGCTGCTGATGTACCGTGCTTCCCTCAGTTGGTCGAGAATATAATTTATTCGGGGCATCGGGTAGGCATCCTTTACAGATTTGGCGTTTATTTGCCTAAAGTCGACGCACAGTCTCCATTTGCCCGTCTTTTTTCTAACCATCACGATGGGAGAACTGTATGGGCTTGTTGAGTGTTCTATGTATCCCATTTGGAGAAGCTCGTCCACCTTCGCATTGATCTCCCCTTGAACTTTCGGATTCTTGGGATAGTATCGCTGCTTTATTGGTTTGTCGTCTTTCATCGTGATCTGATGCTCTGCCATGTTTGATGTTCCCTTCATGCTGCTGAAAGTCGATAGCTCTGCCTCCAGGAATTTCGTCGTGTCGTCATCTTCGCTTGCCCGTTGTACGACTGCCACCGACAACTTTTCCTCGAGCCATCCCTTGTGACGATTCCTGGCCGGTATTATCACTTCGTGTCCAGCGCACTTAATTTCGGTACCGACTTGTGTTAGAAAGTTCCATCCCAACACCAATGAATCCACTACTCCTGGTAGTATCAGCAGGCTCATGCTCAGTCGCTTGTTCCCGAACGCAATTTCCACCTCCAGCTGCTCATCGATTCCGCCACATCTTCCGTCTGCCAACCTAACTTGCCGTCGTATCCTCGTAATCTTTCCGAGGGCAGCCAGGTCGTCCGCCAGCTCTTTGCTTATAAAGCTTGCTGTTGCCCCGGTGTCGATTGTGGCCTTGTATGTGCCCCCACCAATCGTCACCGCTGCGGACAACTGCTGCTCCTCCTCGATCAGCTTTCCCGTTAGTTTGGAGAGGTAGCATCTTGCGACCCCCGCTCGCCTCTCTGCGGCTGTGATCGCTGGGCATTTCCCGCCTGCTGGCAGCATTCAACGCTCCTGACGCCTACTCTCCCGCACACCCAGCAGAACAACAGGCGTTGGTGCCGACATCCCCGCGCCCAGTGTCCATGACCGCCGCACTTTCGGCAGGCCTCCTGGGGGTCTGTGATGTGTGTCGTTTCACGAGGCCTTTGTGTTGTACTTGGTGGCCTCCAAACATTGTTTGCTGGTTGCATCTGTTGCTGTTGTGGTGGTGTCCATTGGCCTCCGCGTACTGCTCCTGTTGCCTGCTGCCGTGGTACTCGGTTAGGTGGCGACCATTGGTCGTTTCCCCGCGTCTCCTGGATTCCTGTCTCTTCGCATCTTCTGCATGTTACCTGCGCTGGCGATGATGACTTGTTCTTCGAGAATTTGTTTTCTTGCGCGAACGCTTCCCGCTCCTTTTCCAGTTCTTCATACTCGTCTGCTAATATCATCAGCGTGTCCAGGTCCGACACTTTGTATGACCTTAGGAAGATCCTTAGACTGGGGGTGCAGTTCTCTTTAATGACCCTTAACGTCTCTTTCGTAGAATAGTTAAGTGGCCTCACCTTCGTCTGCATGTCGATCATGTAGTCCTTGAACGACTCGCTGAAGCCTTGCTTCCTTTGCCGGACCTGGTCCGCCAGCCTGGTGAAGAAGTCTCTTGGCAGGAAATATGTGTGGAAGCTTTCAATGAATTCTGCCCATGTTCTCCATTGCTTATTGTTGGCGATGAACCATTTCAAGGCCCTTCCTTTTAGCAACTCCGGCATCGCTCGAGGGATCATATCAAGCTCCAAACCGTACGTGTTGGCGGACCATTCTACCTGCTCCAGGAACTCGAATGGTTTTTCCGCCCCGTCGAACCTGAACGACCATTCGCGGACCTGCTTAGCGACCTTTGCATAGTCCGACTGGCTTGGTCTCGGGATCAGCGCTGCTGCTTTCTTTTCTTGGCTTGACTCTCTCCTGTGGGCCTCTTTCTGTATGTTGTCAACGCTCAGGCTTGCCACCAGGTTGTCCCCTTCAGCGTTCGTTAACGTAATGCTTGGGCCGGCTCTGTCGTAGTATGTCGCCTCTAGCTCGGCCCAGATGTCGACGAGTTGTGGATCGTTCTCTGTTTCGGAGTAGTATTCCGATAGTGCCTTCCTCATGTCGTCTAGCCTGCCCTCCAGGGCGACGTTGAGCCTCTGTGCGACATGGGCGAAGTCTTCCTTCTTGAGGCGGTAAATCCACTTCTTTCCCATTTTTACTGTGCTGTTCTCACTGTTGGGACAATCACGTTGGGCGCCAGATGTAACGAACTGATTTTTATTGTCTGCTCGCTACGAGATTCGTGCGGCTAGCTCAGTATATTGTGTGTTCGTCCCACCAAATTTATATTAACGTGACCGCCCAGTAGCTCAGTGAGAAAGCACAGAATTCACGGGTTCGTATTGGGTTTTATTGCGGGTATATTATTACAAGTGTCTTAGTCGCTTGGTTGGCTTTGACTCGTTGCTTGTGACCTTCGGTGCTTCCGACGGTCCTGGATGACTCTACGACCTCTCGCCTTGATGACTCGGTGCTCCCGTCCTGTAGCTCCCTGAAGATACTCGCAGCTCCCTGAAGATCCTCGCCGCTCCCTGAAGATCCTCGCAGCTCCCTGAAGATGCTCGCTCGCGGTTCGCTTCTCACGCGTGACTTGGTGACTGCTGGTAACAACTCGGACTCGCGAGGGGTATCGGCCGTACGGGCTTAGGGAAGCGTCACCGTTCTCAGACTAGGGTGAACAGAAGCTGCGCTCTCCAGGATCGCTCCTTTCGACACACCGCCGCCTGTCCCTTGCTCTGTCCCGGATGGTCCCACTGGGGTTTCTGCTCAGCCCGCGCGGACAGTCAAGGCGGTAACGCCAGGAAGCTGCCTCGCGCCTTACTTCGCTTCCACGCCTAGTGTAAACGAACGTTCCACCCTAGCCTCACCCTTTTGCTTTTTGTCCGGGACGTTCCCGTGTGGCTTGTGGTACTCGGGGTTCGGGCACGCCGCTCCGGGACCTCGCAAGTCGAATCCGTAGGGCTCTCCTGGATAATTCCACTCGAGACCGTACCGATCGACCGCTCTCCCTTCTGGCTTGTTATATTCGTGGTTCGGGCACGCCGCTCCGGGACCTCGCAAGTCGAATCCGTAGGGCTCTCCTGGACAATTCCACTCGAGACCTTACTGATCGACCGCTCTCCCTTCTGGCTTGTTATACTCTTTCCAGGCGTAACGCCAGGACTTTGTGGACAGGATTAATCGACCGCCTTGACCTAGCCGTGTGATGCCCTCTGGATCTCAGCTACCTGCGTCTCAATTCGGAGATTCCTGGTATCCCAATCCCGAACGTCTCGACGTAGCAATCTCGCTCCTTGTAGGCTCCCACGGCGCTGCTTCTCTGGCGACTCGACTTGCTGCTGCTCACTTGTAGGTTATCTGGTTGTTTGATTGTTCACTTTGGTATCTGAGTGATCTTGACGGTTTGACTCCTTGTGATCGACTGATCCAGCTGCCAGCGCTCTGCGGCCTTATATAGGGCCTCCAAGCACCGTTATTTCCCTTTTGCGCACGGCCCGCTGGATCTCTCCACTTTGGGTCCAAAGTCCGTGCCTCCTGGATGACCCA
This sequence comes from Drosophila suzukii, assembly GCF_043229965.1. NCBI lineage: Eukaryota > Metazoa > Arthropoda > Insecta > Diptera > Drosophilidae > Drosophila > Drosophila suzukii. The sequence goes on along the minus strand of NC_092082.1, from coordinate 27,089,103 downwards.
CTTGTCCTTTATGTACCGCTTCCAATGGATGTTCCGCCCACTGCTGCCGTTCCGCTGATTCCCGTGCCGCTTGTGGCACGCCTGTGTGCCGCTCCACTGCCGAGATGTGGCACTTCCTCTCCCGGTCCAAAGTTCACGGGAGAGTCCAAAGTCCAGAGGAGTTCCGTTATCCCCTTCTGCATACGGCACTCTTGCTCTGCCCGCGAAGTCTCCTTTCTCTCTCGATCTCCATCCTTGGTCTCCAATCTCTCTCGCTCTCCTTCATTGGTCTCCAAACTCTCTCGCTCTCCATCCTTGGTCTCCAATCTCTCTCGCTCTCCTTCATTGGTCTCCAAACTCTCTCGCTCTCCTTCGTTGGTCTCCAAACTCTCTCGATCTCCCCGCCGCGCCGTTACTACGCGAATTCGCCGCGTATCTGGTAAGCGGCCGGCCATCTGCTGCTGCTTCTATTTGTGGGGAGTTATTCAACTCCTCACAACATTTATTCATTTATTTTGGTATTGCAAACATTTTTGTTATGTATAGAAATTAATTTTCTGCTTTGATTCCGGCGATTTGCATAGAAGAAGCAGGCGCTCGTTTCCGACATCATTTCTGGATTACAAAATGTAAAGTGTTCACCATAATTCGTAGTTTTGAGATCATGTCCACCTCGATTCATTAACATAGATTTTGTGTTTAGAAGATATTGAAAATGCTGACCAATTATCTCTCCTTTAAATTGTTCAATAAATTGGTCAATTTCCTCATGAAATTTCATTTTGTTAATTTTATTTTCTTGTAGGTCTTTACACATCTAGTCTCAACTTTAAACTGATGTATAACAATTATTTTATTGTTTTGGAGCTACTTTTAAAAAATGTCAAAATAATGTATGCATTGCTTAGAGCACAAACCCCGCCCTTAAGGTGTGTTTCACAACAGGGAAACCGGTTTCCTTTAAACCTGTTTAATGACGGACAGCCCATTTCCTCGATATTAATGAGCTGACGACTCCCAAAAAACGTCTGTAGTTTCATTTCCACACCTTTATAAATAATTTGTTTTCCGCATGTAATTGTCCTTAGATACTTTCGAGTTTGTGGAAAACTATTTTCTCCATCGTTCCAAAAAATTTTGTGATTTGTATTGGTTAACCAAATGGCAGTCTTTCGAGATTTTGTATTTAGCAAAGTAAAATCATATGGCGGTTCTATTAAAATACTATTATTCAAGTTTGGATCTTTTTCGAATACAATTCCAATTTCCTTTAAAATAAAATTATTATTATTATCAAAGAAACCTTGAACATCAATCGAAACAGTATCTTTCAACATTTTTCTAATGCTAAACGACTCGTTGTACTAGTCCGTTTAATGGGTTACATTCAACTAAACGGTCATGTATGAGGAGACAGTAAGCTTGGGTATTTTCATGACTTTGTGTCTTCAGTTCTATTGAAATTCTCACATCAATAGGACCAGTTTTCACTGATTAGTTTTGATATGAAAGGTCAACCACAATAATAGGGGCCTTCAATTAAAATTCATTTGGGGTCAAAAATGGTTGTGATTCACGATCATAGTAACTAGATTGAAATCTTGTATACATTTCATATAGGTGAGCATACTGATTCTTACTAAAATCAACATTTAGATTATCATATGGATATGACTCGGAATTCAAGTGAACTTTCAAGTTTGATAAGTTATTTGTGATAAGTTCTCCATTTAGTGTAAATCCAATTATGGCAAATCTTGGTTTTTCGCGGTTAGCCGACAATTTCACATTCCAGCTGTGTTGACTTCCATACCCCAATTTGGGGTTAACATATGAATCCCAACTCCGGAATGCGATTGGTAGGTTTACATCACGTTTAATAATATCGTACATCTTAATTTTTGCAATATCGCTCGGAGTTACATGGGGTTATATTCGTCATTTCCAACTTAAAAGTTTGTTCATTTCTGGTTTGTTCAAACACATCACCAAGATTCTTAGTTAGCATCAACATTAGTTCATGTTTACAATTTAACAAAACTTTTTTATAATCCTCAGCAAATCCCAATAAATTTTTTAATGGTACAGAAAAGTTAAAGTGGTGTCCCGTAGATATTTCGTCCCCACTGCTCCATCCGGAATTTAATAGATTTTGATTTTGAAGATTATCCAAAGATATAAAATATTTTAGGGAAGTACTCATATTGATGGACATAGACTTGACACATTGGATACGTTGTGTTTAGTTGTTACCTAGCAGTATTTTAATGCTTACTTTCTCTTTAGTCTTGTTTTTGGGATGGTTACTTTGTGTATGGTACCTCTAAAGTACTTGCTTTTGGATGATTACTTTTTGTATAGTATCTGTAAAGTACTTGGTTTTAGATGGTAACTAACTGTTAACAAGTGTTATGAGTTGTTATAGTTTCTGGTTAAGAATTATCAAAGCATAGAAACCAACTTACCGTGAACTATATATCATTAAAGTCACATGCCCAAGACCTATGGAACAGGCCGTCTGATAAGATCATACATCTCAAGACCATTGATAAGGGATGATGTTCCGACCGTGCACCAACTCGGAAGTAGCCGACGTACCTCATTGAACAAAATACTTTCCCTTCATCCGTACTTGTAGTTTTAATTACAGTCAGAAAGAAATTTTGTAGGATCATTTAATTTTATTTTATTTATTTTATTATTGTAAACATATTTCATTTAATTCATAATTAAATATATATTATATATATTTTTATATAATTAATTTTCTGACTCCTCCTTCTGTAAGAAATTTATGGGTTGTTAACCTTCGTTCCAAACGCATATTTTCGCTTAGTTCCCATAGATAGATGTAAAATTGTTCTAACAATTTAATATTTCTCAGATGTTGAATTATTTTTAAAGCACTCATTTGTTCAGTCATCAATTTTATATTATTTTGTTTATTTTATTATTGTAAACATATTTCATTTAATTCATAACTAAATATATATTACATATATTTTTAATATTTAATTTTCTGACTCCTCCTTCTGTAAGAAATAAATGGGTTGTTAACCTTCATTCCAAACGTATATTTTCGCTTGCTTCCCATAGATAGATGTAAAATAATTCTTACAATTTAATGTTTCTCAGATGTTGGATTATTCTTAAACCATTCATTTGTTCAGTCAGAAACAAATTTTATAGGATCATTTAATATTATTTTATTATTGTAAACATATTCCATTTAATTCCTAACTAAATATATATTACATATATTTTAAATATTTAATTTTCTGACTCATCCCTCTGTAAGAAATATATGGGTTGTTAACCTTCATCCAAACGTATATTTTCGCTTGCTTCCCATAGATAGATGTAAACTAATTCTTACAATTTAATGTTTCTCAGATGTTGGATTATTCTTAAACCATTCATTTGTTCAGTCAGAAACAAATTTTATAGGATTATTAATATTATTTTATTATTGTAAACATATTTCATTTAATTCATAACTAAATATATATTATATATATTTTAAATATTTAATTTTCTGACTCCTCCCTCTGTAAGAAATAAATGGGTTGTTAACCTTCGTTCCAAACGCATATTTTCGCTTGGTTCCCATAGATAGATGTAAAATAATTCTTACAATTTAATGTTTCTCAGATGTTGGATTATTCTTAAACCATTCACTTGTTCAGTCAGAAACAAATGTTATAGGATCATTTAGAATTATTTTATTATTGTAAACATATTCCATTTAATTCATAACTAAATATATATTACATATATTTTAAATATTTAATGTTCTGACTCCTCCCTCTGTAAGAAATATATGGGTTGTTAACCTTCATCCAAACGTATATTTTCGCTTGCTTCCCATAGATAGATGTAAAATAATTCTTACAATTTAATGTTTCTCAGATGTTGGATTATTCTTAAACCATTCATTTGTTCAGTCAGAAACAAATTTTATAGGATTATTTAATATTATTTTATTATTGTAAACATATTTCATTTAATTCATAACTAAATATATATTATATATATTTTAAATATTTAATTTTCTGACTCCTCCCTCTGTAAGAAATAAATGGGTTGTTAACCTTCGTTCCAAACGCATATTTTCGCTTGGTTCCCATAGATAGATGTAAAATAATTCTTACAATTTAATGTTTCTCAGATGTTGGATTATTCTTAAACCATTCATTTGTTCAGTCAGAAACAAATGTTATAGGATCATTTAATATTATTTTATTATTGTAATTATATTTCATTTAATTCATAATTAAATATATATTTTTATATAATTAATTTTCTGACTCCTCCCTCTGTAAGAAATATATGGGTTGTTAACCTTCGGTCCAAACGCATATTTTCGGTTGGTTCCCATAGATAGATGTAAAATTGTTCCTACAATTTAATATTTCTCAGATGTTGAATTATTTTTAAAGCATTCATTTGTTCCATCCCATAATAATATTGTAATATATTTCGAAAGTCTCATTAGTTAGCATAGGAGCGTCTTTCAATTTAATTTCTGATTCAAGTTTATGATAGAGGTGTTGGGACCTGGTAATATCGGTTCTTGTTGTCAACTATTTTTGTAGTTCTAGTTTTCTTATTCTATTCTATTTGTATACTATTTGTATGAGTAAGGCATCATTGTCTAAGATTCTGAATAAGTTTAATAAGCTCTTTAATTACAATACTGATTAGCTGGTTACTATATATTTAGTAGATGTATACAAGTTGTTTAGTATCTGGTTTCTATATGTTTAATAGATGTATACAAGTTGTTTACTAGATGTATACAAGTTGTTTACTAGCTGTTTAGTATCTGGCTACTATATATTTAGTAGATGTATACAAGTTGTTTAGTATCTGGTTACTATATATTTAGTAGATGTATGCAAGTTGTTTAGTATCTGGTTTCTATATGTTAAGTAGATGTATACAAGTTGTTTACTAGCTGTTTAGTATCTGGTTTATACATATATCTTTAATATCTGTTTACTTGATGTTTACTATTTATTATTAGCTGGTTACTAGTTGCTATTAACGTCTACGAGCTTTTATAGTCTTTTGTTAAGAATGATCAAAAAATATTGATCACTAGACGACTTTCAATGTGAAGTAAAAACTTACACTCTGATTTTTAATGTGTTTGCTATGTACGTAAGAAAGAATGCAAAGCCAAAATATCTCAAGACTGATATATAAATCTTAGAGGAACATGTCCGATTATGTTGGGGGAAGATGTATCCTGTGATTGTAAAACTAATTAAGAAATAAATTGTTTACAAGTTGTCTAAAAGCTGTGTAGAAGCTGTTTTGATAAACAATTTTTATTCATAATGACAGATAGTAAGAATATATAATAATATCATCCACTTTAACTAGTATATTTTTAAAATAAATCATTTCCATTTTTCATGTTCTTTCATCTTATGCAGGTATAATAAATGTAATCTTAACTACGATAGCTAGCCTTACATTCCATAACTATAGTTATTAGCTACAATAAAATGTCTAGAAAGAACAAAATATATGAATGTCAAAAAACGATTTAAAACTAACTATAATTGGGAAAGTAATTGAAATCGCTCCGGCGTAATAAAGTAAAAAACAAAAAACACTGTGAGTATCCCGTTTTCTATCACCATAACAAATGTGTATACCCACACCTAAATGACCAATTGTATCCTTTGTCCAAAAATGTCTGTGACTTTCACTTATAAATTTGTCACCGATAATTTAAATCCCATTAAGCAAACCACCCATTGCTAACCGTACCATAACCCCAGAGTCAAGTTGGATACCTACAATAAACACAGGTGGTGGTGTAAAGGATTGCTTAAATGCCTCGACGCAGGCGCAAAGGTCAAGGTAATGGAAAAAATTCATGGAATATTATCCTTTCATAAAAAAGGTCATAAAAAATATAATCGTGAGTCACAACCATTTTTGACCCCAAATGAATTTTAATTGAAGGCCCCTATTATTGTGGTTGACCTTTCATATCAAAACTAATCAGTGAAAACTGGTCCTATTGATGTGAGAATTTCAATAGAACTGAAGACACAAAGTCATGAAAATACCCAAGCTTACTGTCTCCTCATACATGACCGTTTAGTTGAATGTAACCCATTAAACGGACTAGTACAACGAGTCGTTTAGCATTAGAAAAATGTTGAAAGATACTGTTTCGATTGATGTTCAAGGTTTCTTTGATAATAATAATAATTTTATTTTAAAGGAAATTGGAATTGTATTCGAAAAAGATCCAAACTTGAATAATAGTATTTTAATAGAACCGCCATATGATTTTACTTTGCTAAATACAAAATCTCGAAAGACTGCCATTTGGTTAACCAATACACATCACAAAATTTTTTGGAACGATGGAGAAAACAGTTTTCCACAAACTCGAAAGTATCTAAGGACAATTACATGCGGAAAACAAATTATTTATAAAGGTGTGGAAATGAAACTACAGACGTTTTTTGGGAGTCGTCAGCTCATTAATATCGAGGAAATGGGCTGTCCGTCATTAAACAGGTTTAAAGGAAACCGGTTTCCCTGTTGTGAAACACACCTTAAGGGCGAGGTTTGTGCTCTAAGCAATGCATACATTATTTTGACATTTTTTAAAAGTAGCTCCAAAACAATAAAATAATTGTTATACATCATTTTAAAGTTGAGACTAGATGTGTAAAGACCTACAAGAAAATAAAATTAACAAAATGAAATTTCATGAGGAAATTGACCAATTTATTGAACAATTTAAAGGAGAGATAATTGGTCAGCATTTTCAATATCTTCTAAACACAAAATCTATGTTAATGAATCGAGGTGGACATGATCTCAAAACTACGAATTATGGTGAACACTTTACATTTTGTAATCCAGAAATGATGTCGGAAACGTGCGCCTGCTTCTTCTATGCAAATCGCCGGAATCAAAGCAGAAAATTAATTTCTATATATAACAAAAATGTTCGCAATACCAAAATAAATGAATAAATGTATTATTATGCTACAAAATAAACTTCTGACTTTTTATTTCGAGCTAAAATTACAGGTACGGAGAATGGAAAATATTTCCTTGACTGAGATATGTCGGCTACTTGCGAGTTGTTGCGCGGTCGTGATTTCAACCCCTATTATGGGAACGTCTTAGAGCTAGCAGTCAGCCATGAGGTCGTTGGCGTGAGGCCCATGATCTTGTCAATGAGCGTGCGCCTTCTGGGTTGTGCATGTGTCCCTTTTATTGCGGCCAGGTAATTGACAGGTGCGCATGTTCGGGTAGCTCTTGCTTGAATCCCTTTTATGACATGTTTATTACCCATTTGTGGAAAGGAGAGAATCTTAGACAATTTACCAGTTAAACGTTCTGGGGCGGAAACAAAAATGTGTATTTGAAAATATTCCACATCTGAGAATCATTAACTTGTGAGATTTATTTTATTGGGGTTCTTTTGATTTCTAAATAAGTTTTACAATCATAGGAAACATTATTCCCCAACATGATCGGACATGTTCCTCTAAGATAACGATCTTTGAATACTTTGGGTGTGCGACCTTTCACACGTGCACAGCAATACCTGTGATAATGAGGCAAAAGGGTACGTGATCACACCTTTCCCCAACATGATCGGATATGTTCCTCTAAGATAACAACCTTTGGATACTATGGTTGTGCGACCTTTCTCACGTACACGTTTTTCACCTGACTATTAATTGCACATAATGAGGGGAAGGATACATGATCAATATTGTCACATGGGGATGTGGGGGCGATGGGGGCAATTAATTTTACTCTTTATAGACATGATCGTGACATTTTTATTAAAATCAGTTAATTTATTGGATTATGCTAATTGTCCCAGAACCCGCATACGTTAATGAGGGTGGAGGGTGGCCGGGGGCCATTAATATGCTAATTGTCCCAGAACCCGTCTTTCCCTACTACTGGCGCTTATCGCGAGCGGAAGTTGTTGTTGTTGCTGCTGGGCGGGGGTGTTCTGGAGTGTTCTGGAATGTTGGGGAACTCTCTGGGGGCCGCGCTAACTTCCCCTCCAACTCCCCCCTCCCCGCTTGTCCGCGGACTTTGCGACCGCGCTCACTCCCATTCCCACTTCCCCTCCCTTTTGTCCACGGACTTTGCGACCGCGCTCACTTTCCCCTCCCGCTTCCTCTCCCGCTTGTCCTCCGACTTTGCGACCGCGCTCACTTCCCCCTCCCGCTTGTCCTCGGACTTGTCCTCGTACTCTCACTCTCGATAGCGTCAACTCCCACTTGTCCTCTCACTCTCGTTTGAAGGTTGTGTGTGTGTGTGTGTGTATATTATTTTCTTTGGTTCGCAAAATATTCTACTATGCGAATATTAAAGTAGTACAAAAATTTTACAAACCATAGAAAACATTATACTTTTTTTTTTATCTCACTTTATTTTCTCCACATTTTTGTAAGGCCTTAAATATATTTTTGACGTTATCGTGACGAAAGATCTATTAAACATATTATATTTTTCCTTACAATAATCGTAAAACAATATACTTTTTCATATCTCACTTCACTTTCTCCGCATTTTTGAAGGCTTTGAAAATATATTTTTTGTTGTAATCATGAGTAAAACATCTATTAAATATACCAGATATTTTTTTCCATGATAGCATCAAACAATATACTCTTTTATCACACACTTCTTTTTTTTTTCTATACACTATTATTGAAGGCTTTAGAAATATATTTTTTTTGTTATCACGGAAAGAGTTCTTCTATTAAATAAATTGCAAATCTATTTCCGCGACACAAAAAAAAATTCTCTTTTATCACACACTTCACTTTTTTTTTCTACACACTATTGTTGAAGACTTTAGAAATATACTTTATTTTGCTGTCGTGGAAAGAGTTATTGTATTAAATAAATAGCAAATCTATTTCCGCGACACAAAAAAAAAATACTCTTTTATCACACACTTCACTTTTTTTTTTCTACACACTATTGTTGAAGGCTTTAGAAATATAGTTTTTTGTTGTCACGAAAAGATTTTTTTTATTAAATAAATAAAAATTATTTTTTCGTGACAAAAAAAAAATACTCTTTTTCTCACCTCACTTTCTCCGCATTTTCGATGGCTTTTATAAATATATTTCCTTCTGATCGCGTAAAAAGATCTATTAAATATAGCAGGTCTTCTTCCTCGACACAGAAAAAAAAATATATTCTTCAACTCACGTCACACACACACACGATATTTGAAGGTATTAGATATTGTTTCTGTCCAACGCTCTAGTGCCATACCATGTGAATATTAATATAGACCATAGATCGTTGCACAGAAACAATAAATTTTTTTTGTTTTGTTTTATTTTATTCTATTTTTTTTTTAACAGTGTATAGTTCTCACATAAAGCTGAAATGAGAACGTTGTATATTAAGAGATTCTATTTTGAGGAGTATATTATAATTCTTTTTTATTGATATATATAAATATAGGTTATATATATATATATCTCTCCCAAATCCTGATACCGTTGCATTAATATATAAACTCCTACTTTAAATCGTTTTCTAATGTTGCGTGATATCTTTATATCGGTCTCTGATATATGTGCTCCTTCTGTCATTAATTTTCTCATGTTTCTTAAGGTTTTTAGTTCAAAGTCTGGTAAAATATCTTCATATTCAATACAAAATTCGTCAATTTCTTTTTTTAATTCTTCCACATCATCTGTATTGACACAGGTTTCTACCTCGTAACTGCTCATTTCTTTTTTTAATCTGTAAATCGCACCGTAAATGTCGTCATCATCTTCGATAATAATTTTAGGATTTTTTGTCAAGTTTTCGCGCAAAAAGCGATAGCGTTGCATTAGGTTAAAGGCTCCCCACATTAATTGCCCCCTGATGGGCCGTAAGGCTCTGAAGTCTCCTGGCGTCAGTACTGTTCCTACTGTCAACATTTTTTTTATGGTGCGTAAGGTCCTTAGGTCGCTGCTAGATATAACATCATCGTAGTCCCTACGAAATTCTTCAATTTCGTCCTTTAATTCTTGAATTTCTTTATCGGCAACAAAGTCATCAATGTTGTTAGATGCTCGTTTAGCAAGAGAGTTAACAATGGTGGTGGTGGATCTAAGCATCTTATTGGGTCGCGGATCTTCCTTTTCAGCAGCAGCAGCAGCAGCACCAGCAGCAGTACTATCTCCAGTATCAGCACCTTCACCATCAATGTTAGATTTAGAAACTTGAGTTTTGGGGTCCTTTATTTTTTTTTTTGTGATAAATAAAAAAAGAGATGAAGAATAAATTGTAAATTGCAGCAGGTATGGTTATGGTGGAGACCTACGTTATCATCCTCAATGGTGTCCTCAGGAACTTGAGTTAAGATCGGGAAGACATCGTTGTCTTCTTCTTCTTCTTCTTCTGAGCTTTAGTAATTGGAGGTGTTGTAACACACGCATTTACTACTGCCCCATCGAAGCACTTTCGGTAGAGGTTTTTTGCTGATCCAACCGGATGAACCAGATGCTTCTTCTGCTCCTACTACTACTTGCTTGAATTTGATCGTTTGGGTTTTTGTTTTGGCCTCCATGTTTTCTGCTTGCTTAGTTTTGGTTCTAAGTCTGGATGTTGGTGGTGATGGTGATGGATTATATTGTTCACGTACTTAAGCATTGTAAGTCAATTATGAACTGCCTTTAAATTTGGCTGCCGAGCGCTATTTATTGAGAATTTTTTTCTGATTGGTTGTATGAGGATGCTACATTAGTTCTCTCACAATCACTTGCAATACAAAGTATGTGTTTTTTTGTTTGTTTGGTATGCCTTTTGAACGGGTGTTTCTGTCGATTAGGAAAAGCCAGACAGCTGTTTTCTGGCGACTCTGAGAAGCAGTGGACAACAGCAGTTAGCGAATGTTAGATTTCTGCTGCTAATGTTAGCAGCACTACACTACGAAGAAGACATAAGGAGAAGCTGGTCGCGTTTATAACCGAGCTTTTATATTTCCTAATTTGTAAATCAAAGTTAACAATAAGTCAAAGATTGAAAGTATACAAATGAATACAACTGGTGAAGTTCAACATATTTCTGAGTTTTTATTACAAAGTGTGTGAAAGACCCCCAGAGTAGACTTCTGCTCAACTTTGACGATCGGGTGCGAATCGTCACAACATTTTGGTGGCCCATGAGGGGAACATACACTCATAACTTCATCAGCTTCCAATATTTGTAAACATACTTCAATCTTTGTGCTTACTTGTTTGCAAATCTATTATTAATTTAAACCAGCAAAGTTACGCAACCTTTGATACGTACATCGCCATAACGGAGCCTCGAATAACGGAGGAATCAAGAAGTCGAGGAGAATAGCGGATTCAACCCATGCCTATTGCCATCTCATGCGACACACTAGTCTCGTGAAGTTTGCCGTCCCCTTCCTCCAAAGCTTGATCGCAACACGAGCGGAACGACTGAAACAGGTGAGTGTGTTTGTGAGAGTATTTGTGCGTGATTTTTCAAAGCAGAGTGCAATAGGAAAACATTAAAATGGGTAAAAATGAAAGTAATGGTAGTGATTTGGCACAACAGAGCTCGGCACCTTTGGCTGTGGTCGAGCCTTTTGCAGACATGTACGCAATGCAGATGGACTTATCTTCCAGGTTGACCCAACTAATTAAAAATGCTAAAAAGGACGGTCAAATAAAGAAAACTAAATCCTACTATGAGTTTCGCCTCAACAAGCTCAACGAGCTTTCAAAACAATTTTACACAAATCATCAAGCGCTCATTTAACAGCAATGTCCACGATCGCATCCATATTTTGCGGATGCTGTTGAAGACAATTTTGAGCAAGCATACAGCCACATTTATTGTTCTTTCGCCGATGAATACGAAACCAAGTTTCCAGTCCCAATACAGGTATCAGGTGATCAATCCATAAACAACACCCATGTTTCCACAATTCAGCTGCCCAAATTGCCCGTACCCCACTTTTCAGGAAATTTTGCAGATTGGCCATCTTTTTATGACAGCTTTACGCAGCTAATACATGAAAATCAATCTCTTTCAAACATTCAAAAATTTCATTTCTTGAAGCAAGCACTACCGCACGGACGAGACCAGGATATAAACCATATGGCATTAACAGAAACCAACTATTCAGTGGCATGGAACCTTGTGGTAAAACGATACAACAACCCTCGACTGCAGTTCATGTACAATATGAATGCAATGTACGGAATCGAGCCACTGTCCAAGGAGATCGCGGTGGACCTTAGAAATTTGTTAAACTTGGCAAATGTATGTATTAGTGAATTCCGACGACTATACATTGCCATTGATTCCTGTGATCATTGGTTGGTACATCACTTACTCACAAAGCTGCCTATCAGCACAACACAGGCCTGGGAACATTCCCTGGGCAACAACGTGGAAATCCCCACCTTCACAAAGCTGGAGGTGTTTCTTCACAATCGATTGGTCAGCATCGACCTAATTGAGAGTAGGAAACCAGCCGTTCCAGTTAGATCATCTATACAATCGACCAACCATCGCCAGACAACCAGACCATCGGGAAACTCCACTGTTAGGGGACACAGCTTTCACAGTACTCTTGAGTTTGGATCCATCAGGTGCTCGCTCTGCCAACAGAATCACGTTCTAAGACGGTGCCCAGACTTCCTTGCCAAGGATTGTTTCGCGCGAAAGGTTATAGTCGACCGCTCGAAGGCATGCATCAACTGCCTTAGTGCTTCCCATTCTCTCAGTCAATGCAGCAGCAACCGAAACTGCTCGCAATGTGGTCAACGGCACCACACTTTGTTACATTTCCCAAATGCTCAACAAAGTTCTTCATTGACTCCTGAAGTATCCCGACAGCATGCTTCAGACTCTGGTCGGAGCGCAGCCGCTGTACAAAATGCACCATCAACGCAACTCTTCAGCGCAGTTGCCTCCCATCTGAACTCAACGACCCTTCTTGCTACTGCACTGGTTCGGATCGTAAATAACTCCACTGGGCAGTCAGCTTTAGTTCGAGCTCTCATCGACCATGGCTCGGAAGGCACCCTCATCACGGAAAACATCGTTCAAGCGCTTAGACTCAAACGGCATCCTGTTCGAGCTCAGATCACGGGAATTGGTAATACGTCGCATAATCAGTGCAGGCACAGCACCGACTTCACCATAATCTCATGTTCAGGATCGGATTTTATTGCCTACGTATCCTCAGCCTTCATCCTTCGGTCACTAACAGGTCATTTACCAAAACAAAATGTAAACATTAAGTCCTGTAAATATCTCCAACGGTTATCCATTGCAGATCCTAATTTCATCAAGTCGGGTCGCATTGACCTACTTATCGGTGTCGACATTATCCCGCAATTAATGCTTCCGGACATACGCAAAGGGACGGTTGCAGAACCAATTGCACAAAACACACAGCTGGGCTGGATAGTTTTTGGACCAGCTGAAGCAGCCCAGACGACATCAATCTCCATCCGTTGTAATTTGGCAAACCTAAACAACATGGTACAGAGGTTTTTCGAATTGGATCAGGTCTCCACAACAAGACAACTCAACACAGAGGAAAGATGGTGTGAAGACCATTTTCAACAAACTCATATCCGTCAGCCGAATGGGAAATATCTAGTTCGTTTGCCTTTAAAAACGTTGTTTGACCCCACACAGGTGATCGGCCGGTCAAGACAAATCGCATTAAACCGTTTCCACGCCCTGGAAAGGAAACTTAATAATCGGCCTCCTTCTGTAAGAAATAAATGGGTTGTTAACCTTCATTCCAAACGTATATTTTCGCTTGCTTCCCATAGATAGATGTAAAATAATTCTTACAATTTAATGTTTCTCAGATGTTGGATTATTCTTAAACCATTCATTTGTTCAGTCAGAAACAAATTTTATAGGATCATTTAATATTATTTTATTATTGTAAACATATTCCATTTAATTCCTAACTAAATATATATTACATATATTTTAAATATTTAATTTTCTGACTCATCCCTCTGTAAGAAATATATGGGTTGTTAACCTTCATCCAAACGTATATTTTCGCTTGCTTCCCATAGATAGATGTAAACTAATTCTTACAATTTAATGTTTCTCAGATGTTGGATTATTCTTAAACCATTCATTTGTTCAGTCAGAAACAAATTTTATAGGATTATTAATATTATTTTATTATTGTAAACATATTTCATTTAATTCATAACTAAATATATATTATATATATTTTAAATATTTAATTTTCTGACTCCTCCCTCTGTAAGAAATAAATGGGTTGTTAACCTTCGTTCCAAACGCATATTTTCGCTTGGTTCCCATAGATAGATGTAAAATAATTCTTACAATTTAATGTTTCTCAGATGTTGGATTATTCTTAAACCATTCACTTGTTCAGTCAGAAACAAATGTTATAGGATCATTTAGAATTATTTTATTATTGTAAACATATTCCATTTAATTCATAACTAAATATATATTACATATATTTTAAATATTTAATGTTCTGACTCCTCCCTCTGTAAGAAATATATGGGTTGTTAACCTTCATCCAAACGTATATTTTCGCTTGCTTCCCATAGATAGATGTAAAATAATTCTTACAATTTAATGTTTCTCAGATGTTGGATTATTCTTAAACCATTCATTTGTTCAGTCAGAAACAAATTTTATAGGATTATTTAATATTATTTTATTATTGTAAACATATTTCATTTAATTCATAACTAAATATATATTATATATATTTTAAATATTAAATTTTCTGACTCCTCCCTCTGTAAGAAATAAATGGGTTGTTAACCTTCGTTCCAAACGCATATTTTCGCTTGGTTCCCATAGATAGATGTAAAATAATTCTTACAATTTAATGTTTCTCAGATGTTGGATTATTCTTAAACCATTCATTTGTTCAGTCAGAAACAAATGTTATAGGATCATTTAATATTATTTTATTATTGTAATTATATTTCATTTAATTCATAATTAAATATATATTTTTATATAATTAATTTTCTGACTCCTCCCTCTGTAAGAAATATATGGGTTGTTAACCTTCGGTCCAAACGCATATTTTCGGTTGGTTCCCATAGATAGATGTAAAATTGTTCCTACAATTTAATATTTCTCAGATGTTGAATTATTTTTAAAGCATTCATTTGTTCAGTCAGAAACAAATTTTATAGGATCATTTAATATTATTTTATTATTGTAAACATATTCCATTTAATTCCTAACTAAATATATATTACATATATTTTAAATATTTAATTTTCTGACTCATCCCTCTGTAAGAAATATATGGGTTGTTAACCTTCATCCAAACGTATATTTTCGCTTGCTTCCCATAGATAGATGTAAACTAATTCTTACAATTTAATGTTTCTCAGATGTTGGATTATTCTTAAACCATTCATTTGTTCAGTCAGAAACAAATTTTATAGGATTATTAATATTATTTTATTATTGTAAACATATTTCATTTAATTCATAACTAAATATATATTATATATATTTTAAATATTTAATTTTCTGACTCCTCCCTCTGTAAGAAATAAATGGGTTGTTAACCTTCGTTCCAAACGCATATTTTCGCTTGGTTCCCATAGATAGATGTAAAATAATTCTTACAATTTAATGTTTCTCAGATGTTGGATTATTCTTAAACCATTCACTTGTTCAGTCAGAAACAAATGTTATAGGATCATTTAGAATTATTTTATTATTGTAAACATATTCCATTTAATTCATAACTAAATATATATTACATATATTTTAAATATTTAATGTTCTGACTCCTCCCTCTGTAAGAAATATATGGGTTGTTAACCTTCATCCAAACGTATATTTTCGCTTGCTTCCCATAGATAGATGTAAAATAATTCTTACAATTTAATGTTTCTCAGATGTTGGATTATTCTTAAACCATTCATTTGTTCAGTCAGAAACAAATTTTATAGGATTATTTAATATTATTTTATTATTGTAAACATATTTCATTTAATTCATAACTAAATATATATTATATATATTTTAAATATTTAATTTTCTGACTCCTCCCTCTGTAAGAAATAAATGGGTTGTTAACCTTCGTTCCAAACGCATATTTTCGCTTGGTTCCCATAGATAGATGTAAAATAATTCTTACAATTTAATGTTTCTCAGATGTTGGATTATTCTTAAACCATTCATTTGTTCAGTCAGAAACAAATGTTATAGGATCATTTAATATTATTTTATTATTGTAATTATATTTCATTTAATTCATAATTAAATATATATTTTTATATAATTAATTTTCTGACTCCTCCCTCTGTAAGAAATATATGGGTTGTTAACCTTCGGTCCAAACGCATATTTTCGGTTGGTTCCCATAGATAGATGTAAAATTGTTCCTACAATTTAATATTTCTCAGATGTTGAATTATTTTTAAAGCATTCATTTGTTCCATCCCATAATAATATTGTAATATATTTCGAAAGTCTCATTAGTTAGCATAGGAGCGTCTTTCAATTTAATTTCTGATTCAAGTTTATGATAGAGGTGTTGGGACCTGGTAATATCGGTTCTTGTTGTCAACTATTTTTGTAGTTCTAGTTTTCTTATTCTATTCTATTTGTATACTATTTGTATGAGTAAGGCATCATTGTCTAAGATTCTGAATAAGTTTAATAAGCTCTTTAATTACAATACTGATTAGCTGGTTACTATATATTTAGTAGATGTATACAAGTTGTTTAGTATCTGGTTTCTATATGTTTAATAGATGTATACAAGTTGTTTACTAGATGTATACAAGTTGTTTACTAGCTGTTTAGTATCTGGCTACTATATATTTAGTAGATGTATACAAGTTGTTTAGTATCTGGTTACTATATATTTAGTAGATGTATGCAAGTTGTTTAGTATCTGGTTTCTATATGTTAAGTAGATGTATACAAGTTGTTTACTAGCTGTTTAGTATCTGGTTTATACATATATCTTTAATATCTGTTTACTTGATGTTTACTATTTATTATTAGCTGGTTACTAGTTGCTATTAACGTCTACGAGCTTTTATAGTCTTTTGTTAAGAATGATCAAAAAATATTGATCACTAGACGACTTTCAATGTGAAGTAAAAACTTACACTCTGATTTTTAATGTGTTTGCTATGTACGTAAGAAAGAATGCAAAGCCAAAATATCTCAAGACTGATATATAAATCTTAGAGGAACATGTCCGATTATGTTGGGGGAAGATGTATCCTGTGATTGTAAAACTAATTAAGAAATAAATTGTTTACAAGTTGTCTAAAAGCTGTGTAGAAGCTGTTTTGATAAACAATTTTTATTCATAATGACAGATAGTAAGAATATATAATAATATCATCCACTTTAACTAGTATATTTTTAAAATAAATCATTTCCATTTTTCATGTTCTTTCATCTTATGCAGGTATAATAAATGTAATCTTAACTACGATAGCTAGCCTTACATTCCATAACTATAGTTATTAGCTACAATAAAATGTCTAGAAAGAACAAAATATATGAATGTCAAAAAACGATTTAAAACTAACTATAATTGGGAAAGTAATTGAAATCGCTCCGGCGTAATAAAGTAAAAAACAAAAAACACTGTGAGTATCCCGTTTTCTATCACCATAACAAATGTGTATACCCACACCTAAATGACCAATTGTATCCTTTGTCCAAAAATGTCTGTGACTTTCACTTATAAATTTGTCACCGATAATTTAAATCCCATTAAGCAAACCACCCATTGCTAACCGTACCATAACCCCAGAGTCAAGTTGGATACCTACAATAAACACAGGTGGTGGTGTAAAGGATTGCTTAAATGCCTCGACGCAGGCGCAAAGGTCAAGGTAATGGAAAAAATTCATGGAATATTATCCTTTCATAAAAAAGGTCATAAAAAATATAATCGTGAGTCACAACCATTTTTGACCCCAAATGAATTTTAATTGAAGGCCCCTATTATTGTGGTTGACCTTTCATATCAAAACTAATCAGTGAAAACTGGTCCTATTGATGTGAGAATTTCAATAGAACTGAAGACACAAAGTCATGAAAATACCCAAGCTTACTGTCTCCTCATACATGACCGTTTAGCGTTAGAAAAATGTTGAAAGATACTGTTTCGATTGATGTTCAAGGTTTCTTTGATAATAATAATAATTTTATTTTAAAGGAAATTGGAATTGTATTCGAAAAAGATCCAAACTTGAATAATAGTATTTTAATAGAACCGCCATATGATTTTACTTTGCTAAATACAAAATCTCGAAAGACTGCCATTTGGTTAACCAATACACATCACAAAATTTTTTGGAACGATGGAGAAAATAGTTTTCCACAAACTCGAAAGTATCTAAGGACAATTACATGCGGAAAACAAATTATTTATAAAGGTGTGGAAATGAAACTACAGACGTTTTTTGGGAGTCGTCAGCTCATTAATATCGAGGAAATGGGCTGTCCGTCATTAAACAGGTTTAAAGGAAACCGGTTTCCCTGTTGTGAAACACACCTTAAGGGCGAGGTTTGTGCTCTAAGCAATGCATACATTATTTTGACATTTTTTAAAAGTAGCTCCAAAACAATAAAATAATTGTTATACATCATTTTAAAGTTGAGACTAGATGTGTAAAGACCTACAAGAAAATAAAATTAACAAAATGAAATTTCATGAGGAAATTGACCAATTTATTGAACAATTTAAAGGAGAGATAATTGGTCAGCATTTTCAATATCTTCTAAACACAAAATCTATGTTAATGAATCGAGGTGGACATGATCTCAAAACTACGAATTATGGTGAACACTTTACATTTTGTAATCCAGAAATGATGTCGGAAACGTGCGCCTGCTTCTTCTATGCAAATCGCCGGAATCAAAGCAGAAAATTAATTTCTATATATAACAAAAATGTTCGCAATACCAAAATAAATGAATAAATGTATTATTATGCTACAAAATAAACTTCTGACTTTTTATTTCGAGCTAAAATTACAGGTACGGAGAATGGAAAATATTTCCTTGACTGAGATATGTCGGCTACTTGCGAGTTGTTGCGCGGTCGTGATGGGGGCAATTAATTTTACTCTTTATAGACATGATCGTGACATTTTTATTAAAATCAGTTAATTTATTGGATTATGCTAATTGTCCCAGAACCCGCATACGTTAATGAGGGTGGAGGGTGGCCGGTACCATTAATATGCTAATTGTCCCAGAACCCGTCTTTCCCTACTACTGGCGCTTATCGCGAGCGGAAGTTGTTGTTGTTGCTGCTGGGCGGGGGTGTTCTGGAGTGTTCTGGAATGTTGGGGAACTCTCTGGGGGCCGCGCTAACTTCCCCTCCAACTCCCCCCTCCCCGCTTGTCCGCGGACTTTGCGACCGCGCTCACTCCCCCTCCCACTTCCCCTCCCTTTTGTCCACGGACTTTGCGACCGCGCTCACTTTCCCCTCCCGCTTCCCCTCCCGCTTGTCCTCCGACTTTGCGACCGCGCTCACTTCCCCCTCCCGCTTGTCCTCGGACTTGTCCTCGTACTCTCACTCTCGAAGAATTTAGAAATATATTTTTTTTGTTATCACGGAAAGAGTTCTTCTATTAAATAAATTGCAAATCTATTTCCGCGACACAAAAAAAAATTCTCTTTTATCACACACTTCACTTTTTTTTTTCTACACACTATTGTTGAAGGCTTTAGAAATATAGTTTTTTGTTGTCACGAAAAGATTTTTTTTATTAAATAAATAAAAATTATTTTTTCGTGACAAAAAAAAATACTCTTTTTCTCACCTCACTTTCTCCGCATTTTCGATGGCTTTTATAAATATATTTCCTTCTGATCGCGTAAAAAGATCTATTAAATATAGCAGGTCTTCTTCCTCGACACAGAAAAAAAAATATATTCTTCAACTCACGTCACACACACACACGATATTTGAAGGTATTAGATATTGTTTCTGTCCAACGCTCTAGTGCCATACCATGTGAATATTAATATAGACCATAGATCGTTGCACAGAAACAATAAATTTTTTTTGTTTTGTTTTATTTTATTCTATTTTTTTTTTTAACAGTGTATAGTTCTCACATAAAGCTGAAATGAGAACGTTGTATATTAAGAGATTCTATTTTGAGGAGTATATTATAATTCTTTTTTATTGATATATATAAATATAGGTTATATATATATATATCTCTCCCAAATCCTGATACCGTTGCATTAATATATAAACTCCTACTTTAAATCGTTTTCTAATGTTGCGTGATATCTTTATATCGGTCTCTGATATATGTGCTCCTTCTGTCATTAATTTTCTCATGTTTCTTAAGGTTTTTAGTTCAAAGTCTGGTAAAATATCTTCATATTCAATATAAAATTCGTCAATTTCTTTTTTTAATTCTTCCACATCATCTGTATTGACACAGGTTTCTACCTCGTAACTGCTCATTTCTTTTTTTAATCTGTAAATCGCACCGTAAATGTCGTCATCATCTTCGATAATAATTTTAGGATTTTTTGTCAAGTTTTCGCGCAAAAAGCGATAGCGTTGCATTAGGTTAAAGGCTCCCCACATTAATTGCCCCCTGATGGGCCGTAAGGCTCTGAAGTCTCCTGGCGTCAGTACTGTTCCTACTGTCAACATTTTTTTTATGGTGCGTAAGGTCCTTAGGTCGCTGCTAGATATAACATCATCGTAGTCCCTACGAAATTCTTCAATTTCGTCCTTTAATTCTTGAATTTCTTTATCGGCAACAAAGTCTTCAATGTTGTTAGATGCTCGTTTAGCAAGAGAGTTAACAATGGTGGTGGTGGATCTAAGCATCTTATTGGGTCGCGGATCTTCCTTTTCAGCAGCAGCAGCAGCAGCACCAGCAGCAGTACTATCTCCAGTATCAGCACCTTCACCATCAATGTTAGATTTAGAAACTTGAGTTTTGGGGTCCTTTATTTTTTTTTTTGTGATAAATAAAAAAAGAGATGAAGAATAAATTGTAAATTGCAGCAGGTATGGTTATGGTGGAGACCTACGTTATCATCCTCAATGGTGTCCTCAGGAACTTGAGTTAAGATCGGGAAGACATCGTTGTCTTCTTCTTCTTCTTCTTCTGAGCTTTAGTAATTGGAGGTGTTGTAACACACGCATTTACTACTGCCCCATCGAAGCACTTTCGGTAGAGGTTTTTTGCTGATCCAACCGGATGAACCAGATGCTTCTTCTGGCCTCCATGTTTTCTGCTTGCTTAGTTTTGGTTCTAAGTCTGGATGTTGGTGGTGATGGTGATGGATTATATTGTTCACGTACTTAAGCATTGTAAGTCAATTATGAACTGCCTTTAAATTTGGCTGCCGAGCGCTATTTATTGAGAATTTTTTTCTGATTGGTTGTATGAGGATGCTACATTAGTTCTCTCACAATCACTTGCAATACAAAGTATGTGTTTTTTTGTTTGTTTGGTATGCCTTTTGAACGGGTGTTTCTGTCGATTAGGAAAAGCCAGACAGCTGTTTTCTGGCGACTCTGAGAAGCAGTGGACAACAGCAGTTAGCGAATGTTAGATTTCTGCTGCTAATGTTAGCAGCACTACACTACGAAGAAGACATAAGGAGAAGCTGGTCGCGTTTATAACCGAGCTTTTATATTTCCTAATTTGTAAATCAAAGTTAACAATAAGTCAAAGATTGAAAGTATACAAATGAATACAACTGGTGAAGTTCAACATATTTCTGAGTTTTTATTACAAAGTGTGTGAAAGACCCCCAGAGTAGACTTCTGCTCAACTTTGACGATCGGGTGCGAATCGTCACAACATTTTGGTGGCCCATGAGGGGAACATACACTCATAACTTCATCAGCTTCCAATATTTGTAAACATACTTCAATCTTTGTGCTTACTTGTTTGCAAATCTATTATTAATTTAAACCAGCAAAGTTACGCAACCTTTGATACGTACATCGCCATAACGGAGCCTCGAATAACGGAGGAATCAAGAAGTCGAGGAGAATAGCGGATTCAACCCATGCCTATTGCCATCTCATGCGACACACTAGTCTCGTGAAGTTTGCCGTCCCCTTCCTTCAAAGCTTGATCGCAACACGAGCGGAACGACTGAAACAGGTGAGTGTGTTTGTGAGAGTATTTGTGCGTGATTTTTCAAAGCAGAGTGCAATAGGAAAACATTAAAATGGGTAAAAATGAAAGTAATGGTAGTGATTTGGCACAACAGAGCTCGGCACCTTTGGCTGTGGTCGAGCCTTTTGCAGACGTACGCAATGCAGATGGACTTATCTTCCAGGTTGACCCAACTAATTAAAAATGCTAAAAAGGACGGTCAAATAAAGAAAACTAAATCCTACTATGAGTTTCGCCTCAACAAGCTCAACGAGCTTTCAAAACAATTTTACACAAATCATCAAGCGCTCATTTAACAGCAATGTCCACGATCGCATCCATATTTTGCGGATGCTGTTGAAGACAATTTTGAGCAAGCATACAGCCACATTTATTGTTCTTTCGCCGATGAATACGAAACCAAGTTTCCAGTCCCAATACAGGTATCAGGTGATCAATCCATAAACAACACCCATGTTTCCACAATTCAGCTGCCCAAATTGCCCGTACCCCACTTTTCAGGAAATTTTGCAGATTGGCCATCTTTTTATGACAGCTTTACGCAGCTAATACATGAAAATCAATCTCTTTCAAACATTCAAAAATTTCATTTCTTGAAGCAAGCACTACCGCACGGACGAGACCAGGATATAAACCATATGGCATTAACAGAAACCAACTATTCAGTGGCATGGAACCTTGTGGTAAAACGATACAACAACCCTCGACTGCAGTTCATGTACAATATGAATGCAATGTACGGAATCGAGCCACTGTCCAAGGAGATCGCGGTGGACCTTAGAAATTTGTTAAACTTGGCAAATGTATGTATTAGTGAATTCCGACGACTATACATTGCCATTGATTCCTGTGATCATTGGTTGGTACATCACTTACTCACAAAGCTGCCTATCAGCACAACACAGGCCTGGGAACATTCCCTGGGCAACAACGTGGAAATCCCCACCTTCACAAAGCTGGAGGTGTTTCTTCACAATCGATTGGTCAGCATCGACCTAATTGAGAGTAGGAAACCAGCCGTTCCAGTTAGATCATCTATACAATCGACCAACCATCGCCAGACAACCAGACCATCGGGAAACTCCACTGTTAGGGGACACAGCTTTCACAGTACTCTTGAGTTTGGATCCATCAGGTGCTCGCTCTGCCAACAGAATCACGTTCTAAGACGGTGCCCGGACTTCCTTGCCAAGGATTGTTTCGCGCGAAAGGTTATAGTCGACCGCTCGAAGGCATGCATCAACTGCCTTAGTGCTTCCCATTCTCTCAGTCAATGCAGCAGCAACCGAAACTGCTCGCAATGTGGTCAACGGCACCACACTTTGTTACATTTCCCAAATGCTCAACAAAGTTCTTCATTGACTCCTGAAGTATCCCGACAGCATGCTTCAGACTCTGGTCGGAGCGCAGCCGCTGTACAAAATGCACCATCAACGCAACTCTTCAGCGCAGTTGCCTCCCATCTGAACTCAACGACTCTTCTTGCTACTGCACTGGTTCGGATCGTAAATAACTCCACTGGGCAGTCAGCTTTAGTTCGAGCTCTCATCGACCATGGCTCGGAAGGCACCCTCATCACGGAAAACATCGTTCAAGCGCTTAGACTCAAACGGCATCCTGTTCGAGCTCAGATCACGGGAATTGGTAATACGTCGCATAATCAGTGCAGGCACAGCACCGACTTCACCATAATCTCATGTTCAGGATCGGATTTTATTGCCTACGTATCCTCAGCCTTCATCCTTCGGTCACTAACAGGTCATTTACCAAAACAAAATGTAAACATTAAGTCCTGTAAATATCTCCAACGGTTATCCATTGCAGATCCTAATTTCATCAAGTCGGGTCGCATTGACCTACTTATCGGTGTCGACATTATCCCGCAATTAATGCTTCCGGACATACGCAAAGGGACGGTTGCAGAACCAATTGCACAAAACACACAGCTGGGCTGGATAGTTTTTGGACCAGCTGAAGCAGCCCAGACGACATCAATCTCCATCCGTTGTAATTTGGCAAACCTAAACAACATGGTACAGAGGTTTTTCGAATTGGATCAGGTCTCCACAACAAGACAACTCAACACAGAGGGAAGACCATTTTCAACAAACTCATATCCGTCAGCCGAATGGGAAATATCTAGTTCGTTTGCCTTTAAAAACGTTGTTTGACCCCACACAGGTGATCGGCCGGTCAAGACAAATCGCATTAAACCGTTTCCACGCCCTGGAAAGGAAACTTAATAATCGGCCAGATTTCAGTCAACAGTATGCCAGCACTATTCAAGAGTACTTTGATCTAAAGCAGATAAAAGAGGTAAAAGGTAGTGAGGAAGAACACACTAGGATCAACGCTCAAAGGCAACTCTCAATCTCTGCGTGCACCGTTCCACATCATGCGGTGATCAAAGACGACAGTTTAACTACAAAGATGCGCGTCGTATACGACGCTTCGTGCAAAACGTCTAACGGGAGGTCTTTGAATGATATTTTATGCACGGGTCCTGCCCTACAAAACGATCTTGGA
Source organism: Drosophila suzukii (assembly GCF_043229965.1). Taxonomy (NCBI): domain Eukaryota; kingdom Metazoa; phylum Arthropoda; class Insecta; order Diptera; family Drosophilidae; genus Drosophila; species Drosophila suzukii. The sequence goes on along the minus strand of NC_092082.1, from coordinate 27,064,426 downwards.
GGAGTTATACTCAACTGGCGTCTCCATCGGTATGTCTTCGTGGCCGATATAACGAAAATGTATCGCTGCATAGATATGCATGAAGAAGATGCCCAGTATCAGCGAATTTTCTGGCGCGACGAAAAGGGACTCATCAAGGAATATTTTTTGACTACAGTAACGTTTGGCACTGCTTCGGCACCCTTCACGGCGATTCGAGTCATACATCAGATTGCGTCCGACGAGCGCGAACGCTATCCTCTGGCCGAGCATGTCCTTAAAAACGAAAACTATGTGGACGATGTTCAAACAGGACACGAGACCATCGACGGAGCTCTAAAAATTCGCAATGATGTCATCGCAGCTCTGCAATCAGCAGGCATGGAGCTCGAGAAGTGGGCATCCAACCATCCAGATATCTTAGAAAGCATCCCAACTACAGATCTCTCTAACAGTAGCATTTTTGAGATAGACAAAAGGGACTCCATTAAAACTTTAGGGTTGTATTGGCATCCAAACAAGGATGGTTTTGGTTTTAATCTTAAGTTTTCTCTCAATCCTATATTCACCAAACGTTCTATACTATCCACAGTAGCACGCTTATTCGATCCGTTGGGATACCTGGCACCAGTGATCATCGCTGCGAAAATCCTGTTGAAGGAAGTTTGGAGTTTTCGTATCGAGCGCAAGGATGAGCCCCCCGCATCACTAGATTGGGACGACCCATTGCCAGATCAACTCGCCGAGCGGTGGCGACAGCTCATTCAAGAGCTCCCCGACATTGAAGAGATACACATCCCTCGGTGGTTAGGCTTCGATTTAAGGCATGTCTCGACGTTGCAACTACACATGTTTTGTGATGGATCATCCATGGCGTATGCAGCATGCTCCTATCTTCGAGCTAGTTGTACGGATGGTTCCGTACAGGTCAACTTATTAGCCGCCCACAGTCGAGTCACACCTGTTAAGCCGCTAACAATTCCGAGAGTTGAGTTATCCGGAGCCCTGCTGTGTACACAATTAGCCGATTGGATTGTCAATCAACTTCAAGCATCACATCACACCATATCCGTACACTACTGGTCGGATGCAATGATAGTGCTGTATTGGATCAGCGGTGACCCTAGGCGTTGGAAGACATTTGTGTCGAATAGAATTGGAGCAATCCTGGAGGCAAGCTTGCCATCGCAGTGGAGACATGTTCTTACGCAAGAAAACCCAGCAGATTGTGCTACACGCGGACTCACCCCTTCCCAGCTGAAACACCACACGCTTTGGTGGAACGGACCACATTGGCTGCATCTTTCAGAGGAGCATTGGCCAGTCAATCCAGTTCAGTCCCCAAAATCAGAACTTGTTTTAGGAGAGCAATCCTTAAAGCACATCGGAGCCCACATTTGTATAGAAGTGCAACCATTTATCGAATCATATTCCTCCTATAATAAACTCTTATTCGTTACAGCCTACTTCAAACGATTCATTTATAATACTCGTCACAAAAAAGCGGATAGACTCACTGGCCCTATTCAGGTATCTAAATTTCAACAGGCTTTGTTCGCACTGGTGCGGATGGTTCAACAAGAAGTCTATTCGGAAGAATTATCAAGACTACGATCCAACAAATTTCTATCCAAACACAACAAACTCAGCCAGCTATCACCGTTTCTCGACGATGAGGGGCTCATGAGAGTTAAAGGCAGACTTAAGAATGCTTTGCAGCTCTCCATGTCTCAACGCACACCAATAATCCTTCCAAAGGCCCACCACTTGACGATTTTGGTTATAAGGAACGCTCATCACAACACCTTACATGGCGGTGTGCAACTAACTTTATCTACAATTCATCAAGTTTTCTGGATCGTCAACGGTAAACAGGCAGTAAAAAGGATTCTGCGGCAGTGCGTAACCTGTTTCAAACACCGGCCGTCACCATCAAGCCAACTGATGGGAGATTTACCAGCACACCGTGTCAATCCGCCCAAACGGGCGTTCGAAGCAACTGCAGTTGATTACACTGGTGCGATTGAGATAAAGTCATCCAGATTCAGAGGTCATACTTGCTATAAAGCATACATTGCAGTTTTCATTTGCTTAGCGAGCAAAGCGATTCATTTGGAAGCAGTCACGGGAATGTCGGCACAGCATTTTCTGTGGGCGCTGCAGCGCTTTATCGGACGTAGGGGTTTTTGTCAACATCTATACAGCGACTGTGGAACCAACTTTATCTCATCCGACAAGTCTCTAAAGATGTGGACCAATGAATTCTATAAAGGAATTGAAGAGACAGTAGTTCCTGAACTTACTCGTCGAAACATTCAGTGGCATTTCAATCCTCCACATAGTCCAAACTTTGGAGGACTCTGGGAATCCAACGTAAAAGCTGTTAAAACCCATCTTTATCGATCGTTTAATGGGATTCGAATGACGTGTCTACCATTCTTGTCCAGATAGAAGCGTGCTTGAACTCTCGGCCATTATGCCCCTTAACGTCTGACTTAGATGATTTGCAAGCTCTCACCCCTGCACATTTTTTAATCGGGGATTCGATGATGTCACTCCCTAGGCCTAGCCCTAAGGATTCTTCATTAAACACAGAGTTCCTGAATGGTCAAAGAATGTTTCGCCTCTTTTGGAGAAAATGGAGTGCAGATTGGCTATCTCATCTGCAGGCGCGCCCCAAGTGGCGCCACGAAACTGACAATCTTCAGCGTAACGACATGATCATCATCAAGGATGATCGAACTGGTCCTTCTGACTGGAAATTAGGGCGAATCATCGACTTACATCCTGGGGCCGATGGGCTCGTTCGAGTAGCTACAATTAAGACCTCAACGGGTATTTACAAGAGGTCTGTGTCAAAGATTTGTCGTTTGCCCTTGCCAAGATTTACTGAAGAGTCTAGCCCAAGTACACAACCCATGCACCTTTGAATATACCCGCATTCACTCCATAACACACTTCAACCTTTTCAGAGTTAAGCGTGGTCTAAGGCTGTCGATTAGGAAAAGCCAGACAGCTGTTTTCTGGCGACTCTGAGAAGCAGTGGACAACAGCAGTTTTAACAGCGAATGTTAGATTTCTGCTGCTAATGTTAGCAGCACTACACTACGAAGAAGACATAAGGAGAAGCTGGTCGCGTTTATAACCGAGCTTTTATATTTCCTAATTTGTAAATCAAAGTTAACAATAAGTCAAAGATTGAAAGTATACAAATGAACACAACTGGTGAAGTTCAACATATTTCTGAGTTTTTATTACAAAGTGTGTGAAAGACCCCCAGAGTAGACTTCTGCTCAACTTTGACGATCGGGTGCGAATCGTCACAACATTTTGGTGGCCCATGAGGGGAACATACACTCATAACTTCATCAGCTTCCAATATTTGTAAACATACTTCAATCTTTGTGCTTACTTGTTTGCAAATCTATTATTAATTTAAACCAGCAAAGTTACGCAACCTTTGATACGTACATCGCCATAACGGAGCCTCGAATAACGGAGGAATCAAGAAGTCGAGGAGAATAGCGGATTCAACCCATGCCTATTGCCATCTCATGCGACACACTAGTCTCGTGAAGTTTGCCGTCCCCTTCCTTCAAAGCTTGATCGCAACACGAGCGGAACGACTGAAACAGGTGAGTGTGTTTGTGAGAGTATTTGTGCGTGATTTTTCAAAGCAGAGTGCAATAGGAAAACATTAAAATGGGTAAAAATGAAAGTAATGGTAGTGATTTGGCACAACAGAGCTCGGCACCTTTGGCTGTGGTCGAGCCTTTTGCAGACGTACGCAATGCAGATGGACTTATCTTCCAGGTTGACCCAACTAATTAAAAATGCTAAAAAGGACGGTCAAATAAAGAAAACTAAATCCTACTATGAGTTTCGCCTCAACAAGCTCAACGAGCTTTCAAAACAATTTTACACAAATCATCAAGCGCTCATTTAACAGCAATGTCCACGATCGCATCCATATTTTGCGGATGCTGTTGAAGACAATTTTGAGCAAGCATACAGCCACATTTATTGTTCTTTCGCCGATGAATACGAAACCAAGTTTCCAGTCCCAATACAGGTATCAGGTGATCAATCCATAAACAACACCCATGTTTCCACAATTCAGCTGCCCAAATTGCCCGTACCCCACTTTTCAGGAAATTTTGCAGATTGGCCATCTTTTTATGACAGCTTTACGCAGCTAATACATGAAAATCAATCTCTTTCAAACATTCAAAAATTTCATTTCTTGAAGCAAGCACTACCGCACGGACGAGACCAGGATATAAACCATATGGCATTAACAGAAACCAACTATTCAGTGGCATGGAACCTTGTGGTAAAACGATACAACAACCCTCGACTGCAGTTCATGTACAATATGAATGCAATGTACGGAATCGAGCCACTGTCCAAGGAGATCGCGGTGGACCTTAGAAATTTGTTAAACTTGGCAAATGTATGTATTAGTGAATTCCGACGACTATACATTGCCATTGATTCCTGTGATCATTGGTTGGTACATCACTTACTCACAAAGCTGCCTATCAGCACAACACAGGCCTGGGAACATTCCCTGGGCAACAACGTGGAAATCCCCACCTTCACAAAGCTGGAGGTGTTTCTTCACAATCGATTGGTCAGCATCGACCTAATTGAGAGTAGGAAACCAGCCGTTCCAGTTAGATCATCTATACAATCGACCAACCATCGCCAGACAACCAGACCATCGGGAAACTCCACTGTTAGGGGACACAGCTTTCACAGTACTCTTGAGTTTGGATCCATCAGGTGCTCGCTCTGCCAACAGAATCACGTTCTAAGACGGTGCCCGGACTTCCTTGCCAAGGATTGTTTCGCGCGAAAGGTTATAGTCGACCGCTCGAAGGCATGCATCAACTGCCTTAGTGCTTCCCATTCTCTCAGTCAATGCAGCAGCAACCGAAACTGCTCGCAATGTGGTCAACGGCACCACACTTTGTTACATTTCCCAAATGCTCAACAAAGTTCTTCATTGACTCCTGAAGTATCCCGACAGCATGCTTCAGACTCTGGTCGGAGCGCAGCCGCTGTACAAAATGCACCATCAACGCAACTCTTCAGCGCAGTTGCCTCCCATCTGAACTCAACGACTCTTCTTGCTACTGCACTGGTTCGGATCGTAAATAACTCCACTGGGCAGTCAGCTTTAGTTCGAGCTCTCATCGACCATGGCTCGGAAGGCACCCTCATCACGGAAAACATCGTTCAAGCGCTTAGACTCAAACGGCATCCTGTTCGAGCTCAGATCACGGGAATTGGTAATACGTCGCATAATCAGTGCAGGCACAGCACCGACTTCACCATAATCTCATGTTCAGGATCGGATTTTATTGCCTACGTATCCTCAGCCTTCATCCTTCGGTCACTAACAGGTCATTTACCAAAACAAAATGTAAACATTAAGTCCTGTAAATATCTCCAACGGTTATCCTTTGCAGATCCTAATTTCATCAAGTCGGGTCGCATTGACCTACTTATCGGTGTCGACATTATCCCGCAATTAATGCTTCCGGACATACGCAAAGGGACGGTTGCAGAACCAATTGCACAAAACACACAGCTGGGCTGGATAGTTTTTGGACCAGCTGAAGCAGCCCAGACGACATCAATCTCCATCCGTTGTAATTTGGCAAACCTAAACAACATGGTACAGAGGTTTTTCGAATTGGATCAGGTCTCCACAACAAGACAACTCAACACAGAGGAAAGATGGTGTGAAGACCATTTTCAACAAACTCATATCCGTCAGCCGAATGGGAAATATCTAGTTCGTTTGCCTTTAAAAACGTTGTTTGACCCCACACAGGTGATCGGCCGGTCAAGACAAATCGCATTAAACCGTTTCCACGCCCTGGAAAGGAAACTTAATAATCGGCCAGATTTCAGTCAACAGTATGCCAGCACTATTCAAGAGTACTTTGATCTAAAGCAGATAAAAGAGGTAAAAGGTAGTGAGGAAGAACACACTAGGATCAACGCTCAAAGGCAACTCTCAATCTCTGCGTGCACCGTTCCACATCATGCGGTGATCAAAGACGACAGTTTAACTACAAAGATGCGCGTCGTATACGACGCTTCGTGCAAAACGTCTAACGGGAGGTCTTTGAATGATATTTTATGCACGGGTCCTGCCCTACAAAACGATCTTGGAGGAGTTATACTCAACTGGCGTCTCCATCGGTATGTCTTCGTGGCCGATATAACGAAAATGTATCGCTGCATAGATATGCATGAAGAAGATGCCCAGTATCAGCGAATTTTCTGGCGCGACGAAAAGGGACTCATCAAGGAATATTTTTTGACTACAGTAACGTTTGGCACTGCTTCGGCACCCTTCACGGCGATTCGAGTCATACATCAGATTGCGTCCGACGAGCGCGAACGCTATCCTCTGGCCGAGCATGTCCTTAAAAACGAAAACTATGTGGACGATGTTCAAACAGGACACGAGACCATCGACGGAGCTCTAAAAATTCGCAATGATGTCATCGCAGCTCTGCAATCAGCAGGCATGGAGCTCGAGAAGTGGGCATCCAACCATCCAGATATCTTAGAAAGCATCCCAACTACAGATCTCTCTAACAGTAGCATTTTTGAGATAGACAAAAGGGACTCCATTAAAACTTTAGGGTTGTATTGGCATCCAAACAAGGATGGTTTTGGTTTTAATCTTAAGTTTTCTCTCAATCCTATATTCACCAAACGTTCTATACTATCCACAGTAGCACGCTTATTCGATCCGTTGGGATACCTGGCACCAGTGATCATCGCTGCGAAAATCCTGTTGAAGGAAGTTTGGAGTTTTCGTATCGAGCGCAAGGATGAGCCCCCCGCATCATTAGATTGGGACGACCCATTGCCAGATCAACTCGCCGAGCAGTGGCGACAGCTCATTCAAGAGCTCCCCGACATTGAAGAGATACACATCCCTCGGTGGTTAGGCTTCGATTTAAGGCATGTCTCGACGTTGCAACTACACATGTTTTGTGATGGATCATCCATGGCGTATGCAGCATGCTCCTATCTTCGAGTTAGTTGTACGGATGGTTCCGTACAGGTCAACTTATTAGCCGCCCACAGTCGAGTCACACCTGTTAAGCCGCTAACAATTCCGAGAGTTGAGTTATCCGGAGCCCTGCTGTGTACACAATTAGCCGATTGGATTGTCAATCAACTTCAAGCATCACATCACACCATATCCGTACACTACTGGTCGGATGCAATGATAGTGCTGTATTGGATCAGCGGTGACCCTAGGCGTTGGAAGACATTTGTGTCGAATAGAATTGGAGCAATCCTGGAGGCAAGCTTGCCATCGCAGTGGAGACATGTTCTTACGCAAGAAAACCCAGCAGATTGTGCTACACGCGGACTCACCCCTTCCCAGCTGAAACACCACACGCTTTGGTGGAACGGACCACATTGGCTGCATCTTTCAGAGGAGCATTGGCCAGTCAATCCAGTTCAGTCCCCAAAATCAGAACTTGTTTTAGGAGAGCAATCCTTAAAGCACATCGGAGCCCACATTTGTATAGAAGTGCAACCATTTATCGAATCATATTCCTCCTATAATAAACTCTTATTCGTTACAGCCTACTTCAAACGATTCATTTATAATACTCGTCACAAAAAAGCGGATAGACTCACTGGCCCTATTCAGGTATCTAAATTTCAACAGGCTTTGTTCGCACTGGTGCGGATGGTTCAACAAGAAGTCTATTCGGAAGAATTATCAAGACTACGATCCAACAAATTTCTATCCAAACACAACAAACTCAGCCAGCTATCACCGTTTCTCGACGATGAGGGGCTCATGAGAGTTAAAGGCAGACTTAAGAATGCTTTGCAGCTCTCCATGTCTCAACGCACACCAATAATCCTTCCAAAGGCCCACCACTTGACGATTTTGGTTATAAGGAACGCTCATCACAACACCTTACATGGCGGTGTGCAACTAACTTTATCTACAATTCATCAAGTTTTCTGGATCGTCAACGGTAAACAGGCAGTAAAAAGGATTCTGCGGCAGTGCGTAACCTGTTTCAAACACCGGCCGTCACCATCAAGCCAACTGATGGGAGATTTACCAGCACACCGTGTCAATCCGCCCAAACGGGCGTTCGAAGCAACTGCAGTTGATTACACTGGTGCGATTGAGATAAAGTCATCCAGATTCAGAGGTCATACTTGCTATAAAGCATACATTGCAGTTTTCATTTGCTTAGCGAGCAAAGCGATTCATTTGGAAGCAGTCACGGGAATGTCGGCACAGCATTTTCTGTGGGCGCTGCAGCGCTTTATCAGACGTAGGGGTTTTTGTCAACATCTATACAGCGACTGTGGAACCAACTTTATCTCATCCGACAAGTCTCTAAAGCTGTGGACCAATGAATTCTATAAAGGAATTGAAGAGACAGTAGTTCCTGAACTTACTCGTCGAAACATTCAGTGGCATTTCAATCCTCCACATAGTCCAAACTTTGGAGGACTCTGGGAATCCAACGTAAAAGCTGTTAAAACCCATCTTTATCGATCGTTTAATGGGACTCGAATGACGTACGAGCAGCTGTCTACCATTCTTGTCCAGATAGAAGCGTGCTTGAACTCTCGGCCATTATGCCCCTTAACGTCTGACTTAGATGATTTGCAAGCTCTCACCCCTGCACATTTTTTAATCGGGGATTCGATGATGTCACTCCCTGAGCCTAGCCCTAAGGATTCTTCATTAAACACAGAGTTCCTGAATGGTCAAAGGATGTTTCGCCTCTTTTGGAGAAAATGGAGTGCAGATTGGCTATCTCATCTGCAGGCGCGCCCCAAGTGGCGCCACGAAACTGACAATCTTCAGCGTAACGACATGATCATCATCAAGGATGATCGAACTGGTCCTTCTGACTGGAAATTAGGGCGAATCATCGACTTACATCCTGGGGCCGATGGGCTCGTTCGAGTAGCTACAATTAAGACCTCAACGGGTATTTACAAGAGGTCTGTGTCAAAGATTTGTCGTTTGCCCTTGCCAAGATTTACTGAAGAGTCTAGCCCAAGTACACAACCCATGCACCTTTGAATATACCCGCATTCACTCCATAACACACTTCAACCTTTTCAGAGTTAAGCATGGTCTAAGGCTTTGAATACTGGGTACAGTATTGGGGGCGGCATGAACGGGTGTTTCTGTCGATTAGGAAAAGCCAGACAGCTGTTTTCTGGCGACTCTGAGAAGCAGTGGACAACAGCAGTTTTAACAGCGAAGGAGGAGGAGAAGCTGGTCGCGTTTATAACCGAGCTTTTATATTTCCTAATTTGTAAATCAAAGTTAACAATAAGTCAAAGATTGAAAGTATACAAATGAATACAACTGGTGAAGTTCAACATATTTCTGAGTTTTTATTACAAAGTGTGTGAAAGACCCCCAGAGTAGACTTCTGCTCAACTTTGACGATCGGGTGCGAATCGTCACAACATTTTGGTGGCCCATGAGGGGAACATACACTCATAACTTCATCAGCTTCCAATATTTGTAAACATACTTCAATCTTTGTGCTTACTTGTTTGCAAATCTATTATTAATTTAAACCAGCAAAGTTACGCAACCTTTGATACGTACATCGCCATAACGGAGCCTCGAATAACGGAGGAATCAAGAAGTCGAGGAGAATAGCGGATTCAACCCATGCCTATTGCCATCTCATGCGACACACTAGTCTCGTGAAGTTTGCCGTCCCCTTCCTTCAAAGCTTGATCGCAACACGAGCGGAACGACTGAAACAGGTGAGTGTGTTTGTGAGAGTATTTGTGCGTGGTTTTTCAAAGCAGAGTGCAATAGGAAAACATTAAAATGGGTAAAAATGAAAGTAATGGTAGTGATTTGGCACAACAGAGCTCGGCACCTTTGGCTGTGGTCGAGCCTTTTGCAGACATGTACGCAATGCAGATGGACTTATCTTCCAGGTTGACCCAACTAATTAAAAATGCTAAAAAGGACGGTCAAATAAAGAAAACTAAATCCTACTATGAGTTTCGCCTCAACAAGCTCAACGAGCTTTCAAAACAATTTTACACAAATCATCAAGCGCTCATTTAACAGCAATGTCCACGATCGCATCCATATTTTGCGGATGCTGTTGAAGACAATTTTGAGCAAGCATACAGCCACATTTATTGTTCTTTCGCCGATGAATACGAAACCAAGTTTCCAGTCCCAATACAGGTATCAGGTGATCAATCCATAAACAACACCCATGTGCCCATTCCTGTTTCCACAATTCAGCTGCCCAAATTGCCCGTACCCCACTTTTCAGGAAATTTTGCAGATTGGCCATCTTTTTATGACAGCTTTACGCAGCTAATACATGAAAATCAATCTCTTTCAAACATTCAAAAATTTCATTTCTTGAAGCAAGCACTACCGCACGGACGAGACCAGGATATAAACCATATGGCATTAACAGAAACCAACTATTCAGTGGCATGGAACCTTGTGGTAAAACGATACAACAACCCTCGACTGCAGTTCATGTACAATATGAATGCAATGTACGGAATCGAGCCACTGTCCAAGGAGATCGCGGTGGACCTTAGAAATTTGGCCTGGGAACATTCCCTGGGCAACAACGTGGAAATCCCCACCTTCACAAAGCTGGAGGTGTTTCTTCACAATCGATTGGTCAGCATCGACCTAATTGAGAGTAGGAAACCAGCCGTTCCAGTTAGATCATCTATACAATCGACCAACCATCGCCAGACAACCAGACCATCGGGAAAATCCACTGTTAGGGGACACAGCTTTCACAGTACTCTTGAGTTTGGATCCATCAGGTGCTCGCTCTGCCAACAGAATCACGTTCTAAGACGGTGCCCGGACTTCCTTGCCAAGGATTGTTTCGCGCGAAAGGTTATAGTCGACCGCTCGAAGGCATGCATCAACTGCCTTAGTGCTTCCCATTCTCTCAGTCAATGCAGCAGCAACCGAAACTGCTCGCAATGTGGTCAACGGCACCACACTTTGTTACATTTCCCAAATGCTCAACAAAGTTCTTCATTGACTCCTGAAGTATCCCGACAGCATGCTTCAGACTCTGGTCGGAGCGCAGCCGCTGTACAAAATGCACCATCAACGCAACTCTTCAGCGCAGTTGCCTCCCATCTGAACTCAACGACCCTTCTTGCTACTGCACTGGTTCGGATCGTAAATAACTCCACTGGGCAGTCAGCTTTAGTTCGAGCTCTCATCGACCATGGCTCGGAAGGCACCCTCATCACGGAAAACATCGTTCAAGCGCTTAGACTCAAACGGCATCCTGTTCGAGCTGAGATCACGGGAATTGGTAATACGTCGCATAATCAGTGCAGGCACAGCACCGACTTCACCATAATCTCATGTTCAGGATCGGATTTTAATGCCTACGTATCCTCAGCCTTCATCCTTCGGTCACTAACAGGTCATTTACCAAAACAAAATGTAAAAATTAAGTCCTGTAAACATCTCCAAGGGTTATCCTTTGCAGATCCTTATTTCATCAAGTCGGGTCGCATTGACCTACTTATCGGTGTCGACATTATCCCGCAATTAATGCTTCCGGACATACGCAAAGGGACGGTTGCAGAACCAATTGCACAAAACACACAGCTGGACTGGATAGTTTTTGGACCAGCTGAAGCAGCCCAGACGACATCAATCTCCATCCGTTGTAATTTGGCAAACCTAAACAACATGGTACAGAGGTTTTTCGAATTGGATCAGGTCTCCACAACAAGACAACTCAATACAGAGGAAAGATGGTGTGAAGACCATTTTCAACAAACTCATATCCGTCAGCCGAATGGGAAATATCTAGTTCGTTTGCACACAGGTGATCGGCCGGTCAAGACAAATCGCATTAAACCGTTTCCACGCCCTGGAAAGGAAACTTAATCATCGGCCAGATTTCAGTCAACAGTATGCCAGCACTATTCAAGAGTACTTTGATCTAAAGCAGATAAAAGAGGTAAAAGGTAGTGAGGAAGAACACACTAGGATCAACGCTCAAAGGCAACTCTCAATCTCTGCGTGCACCGTTCCACATCATGCGGTGATCAAAGACGACAGTTTAACTACAAAGATGCGCGTCGTATACGACGCTTCGTGCAAAACGTCTAACGGGAGGTCTTTGAATGATATTTTATGCACGGGTCCTGCCCTACAAAACGATCTTGGAGGAGTTATACTCAACTGGCGTCTCCATCGGTATGTCTTCGTGGCCGATATAACGAAAATGTATCGCTGCATAGATATGCATGAAGAAGATGCCCAGTATCAGCGAATTTTCTGGCGCGACGAAAAGGGACTCACCAAGGAATATTTTTTGACTACAGTAACGTTTGGCACTGCTTCGGCACCCTTCACGGCGATTCGAGTCATACATCAGATTGCGTCCGACGAGCGCGAACGCTATCCTCTGGCCGAGCATGTCCTTAAAAACGAAAACTATGTGGACGATGTTCAAACAGGACACGAGACCATCGACGGAGCTCTAAAAATTCGCAATGATGTCATCGCAGCTCTGCAATCAGCAGGCATGGAGCTCGAGAAGTGGGCATCCAACCATCCAGATATCTTAGAAAGCATCCCAACTACAGATCTCTCTAACAGTAGCATTTTTGAGATAGACAATAAGGACTCCATTAAAACTTTAGGGTTGTATTGGCATCCAAACAAGGATGGTTTTGGTTTTAATCTTAAGTTTTCTCTCAATCCTATATTCACCAAACGTTCTATACTATCCACAGTAGCACGCTTATTCGATCCGTTGGGATACCTGGCACCAGTGATCATCGCTGCGAAAATCCTATTGAAGGAAGTTTGGAGTTTTCGTATCGAGCGCAAGGATGAGCCCCCCGCATCATTAGATTGGGACGACCCATTGCCAGATCAACTCGCCGAGCGGTGGCGACAGCTCATTCAAGAGCTCCCCGACATTGAAGAGATACACATCCCTCGGTGGTTAGGCTTCGATTTAAGGCATGTCTCGACGTTGCAACTACACATGTTTTGTGATGGATCATCCATGGCGTATGCAGCATGCGCTTATCTTCGAGCTAGTTGTACGGATGGTTCCGTACAGGTTAACTTATTAGCCGCCCGCAGTCGAGTCACACCTGTTAAGCCGCTAACAATTCCGAGAGTTGAGTTATCCGGAGCCCTGCTGTGTACACAATTAGCCGATTGGATTGTCAATCAACTTCAAGCATCACATCACACCATATCCGTACACTACTGGTCGGATGCAATGATAGTGCTGTATTGGATCAGCGGTGACCCTAGGCGTTGGAAGACATTTGTGTCGAATAGAATTGGAGCAATCCTGGAGGCAAGCTCGCCATCGCAGTGGAGACATGTTCTTACGCAAGAAAACCCAGCAGATTGTGCTACACGCGGACTCACCCCTTCCCAGCTGAAACACCACACGCTTTGGTGGAACGGACCACATTGGCTGCATCTTTCAGAGGAGCATTGGCCAGTCAATCCAGTTCAGTCCCCAAAATCAGAACTTGTTTTAGGAGAGCAATCCTTAAAGCACATCGGAGCCCACATTTGTATAGAAGTGCAACCATTTATCGAATCATATTCCTCCTATAATAAACTCTTATTCGTTACAGCCTACGTCAAACGATTCATTTATAATACTCGTCACAAAAAAGCGGAAAGACTCACTGGCCCTATTCAGGTATCTAAATTTCAACAGGCTTTGTTCGCACTGGTGCGGATGGTTCAACAAGAAGTCTATTCGGAAGAATTATCAAGACTACGATCCAACAAATTTCTATCCAAACACAACAAACTCAGCCAGCTATCACCGTTTCTCGACGATGAGGGGCTCATGAGAGTTAAAGGCAGACTTAAGAATGCTTTGCAGCTCTCCATGTCTCAACGCACACCAATAATCCTTCCAAAGGCCCACCACTTGACGATTTTGGTTATAAGGAACGCTCATCACAACACCTTACATGGCGGTGTGCAACTAACTTTTTTTACAATTCATCAAGTTTTCTGGATCGTCAACGGTAAACAGGCAGTAAAAAGGATTCTGCGGCAGTGCGTAACCTGTTTCAAACACCGGCCGTCACCATCAAGCCAACTGATGGGAGATTTACCAGCACACCGTGTCAATCCGCCCAAACGGGCGTTCGAAGCAACTGCAGTTGATTACACTGGTGCGATTGAGATAAAGTCATCCAGATTCAGAGGTCATACTTGCTATAAAGCATACATTGCAGTTTTCATTTGCTTAGCGAGCAAAGCGATTCATTTGGAAGCAGTCACGGGAATGTCGGCACAGCATTTTCTGTGGGCGCTGCAGCGCTTTATCGGACGTAGGGGTTTTTGTCAACATCTATACAGCGACTGTGGAACCAACTTTATCTCATCCGACAAGTCTCTAAAGATGTGGACCAATGAATTCTATAAAGGAATTGAAGAGACAGTAGTTCCTGAACTTACTCGTCGAAACATTCAGTGGCATTTCAATCCTCCACATAGTCCAAACTTTGGAGGACTCTGGGAATCCAACGTAAAAGCTGTTAAAACCCATCTTTATCGATCGTTTAATGGGACTCGAATGACGTACGAGCAGCTGTCTACCATTCTTGTCCAGATAGAAGCGTGCTTGAACTCTCGGCCATTATGCCCCTTAACGTCTGACTTAGATGATTTGCAAGCTCTCACCCCTGCACATTTTTTAATCGGGGATTCGATGATGTCACTCCCTGAGCCTAGCCCTAAGGATTCTTCATTAAACACAGAGTTCCTGAATGGTCAAAGGATGTTTCGCCTCTTTTGGAGAAAATGGAGTGCAGATTGGCTATCTCATCTGCAGGCGCGCCCCAAGTGGCGCCACGAAACTGACAATCTTCAGCGTAACGACATGATCATCATCAAGGATGATCGAACTGGTCCTTCTGACTGGAAATTAGGGCGAATCATCGACTTACATCCTGGGGCCGATGGGCTCGTTCGAGTAGCTACAATTAAGACCTCAACGGGTATTTACAAGAGGTCTGTGTCAAAGATTTGTCGTTTGCCCTTGCCAAGATTTACTGAAGAGTCTAGCCCAAGTACACAACCCATGCACCTTTGAATATACCCGCATTCACTCCATAACACACTTCAACCTTTTCAGAGTTAAGCATGGTCTAAGGCTTTGAATACTGGGTACAGTATTGGGGGCGGCATGAACGGGTGTTTCTGTCGATTAGGAAAAGCCAGACAGCTGTTTTCTGGCGACTCTGAGAAGCAGTGGACAACAGCAGTTTTAACAGCGAATGTTAGATTTCTGCTGCTAATGTTAGCAGCACTACACTACGAAGAAGACATAAGGAGAAGCTGGTCGCGTTTATAACCGAGCTTTTATATTTCCTAATTTGTAAATCAAAGTTAACAATAAGTCAAAGATTGAAAGTATACAAATGAACACAACTGGTGAAGTTCAACATATTTCTGAGTTTTTATTACAAAGTGTGTGAAAGACCCCCAGAGTAGACTTCTGCTCAACTTTGACGATCGGGTGCGAATCGTCACAACATTTTGGTGGCCCATGAGGGGAACATACACTCATAACTTCATCAGCTTCCAATATTTGTAAACATACTTCAATCTTTGTGCTTACTTGTTTGCAAATCTATTATTAATTTAAACCAGCAAAGTTACGCAACCTTTGATACGTACATCGCCATAACGGAGCCTCGAATAACGGAGGAATCAAGAAGTCGAGGAGAATAGCGGATTCAACCCATGCCTATTGCCATCTCATGCGACACACTAGTCTCGTGAAGTTTGCCGTCCCCTTCCTTCAAAGCTTGATCGCAACACGAGCGGAACGACTGAAACAAGTGAGTGTGTTTGTGAGAGTATTTGTGCGTGGTTTTTCAAAGCAGAGTGCAATAGGAAAACATTAAAATGGGTAAAAATGAAAGTAATGGTAGTCATTTGGCACAACAGAGCTCGGCACCTTTGGCTGTGGTCGAGCCTTTTGCAGACATGTACGCAATGCAGATGGACTTATCTTCCAGGTTGACCCAACTAATTAAAAATGCTAAAAAGGACGGTCAAATAAAGAAAACTAAATCCTACTATGAGTTTCGCCTCAACAAGCTCAACGAGCTTTCAAAACAATTTTACACAAATCATCAAGCGCTCATTTAACAGCAATGTCCACGATCGCATCCATATTTTGCGGATGCTGTTGAAGACAATTTTGAGCAAGCATACAGCCACATTTATTGTTCTTTCGCCGATGAATACGAAACCAAGTTTCCAGTCCCAATACAGGTATCAGGTGATCAATCCATAAACAACACCCATGTTTCCACAATTCAGCTGCCCAAATTGCCCGTACCCCACTTTTCAGGAAATTTTGCAGATTGGCCATCTTTTTATGACAGCTTTACGCAGCTAATACATGAAAATCAATCTCTTTCAAACATTCAAAAATTTCATTTCTTGAAGCAAGCACTACCGCACGGACGAGACCAGGATATAAACCATATGGCATTAACAGAAACCAACTATTCAGTGGCATGGAACCTTGTGGTAAAACGATACAACAACCCTCGACTGCAGTTCATGTACAATATGAATGCAATGTACGGAATCGAGCCACTGTCCAAGGAGATCGCGGTGGACCTTAGGAATTTGTTAAACTTGGCAAATGTATGTATTAGTGAGTTCCGACGACTATACATTGCCATTGATTCCTGTGATCATTGGTTGGTACATCACTTACTCACAAAGCTGCCTATCAGCACAACACAGGCCTGGGAACATTCTCTGGGCAACAACGTGGAAATCCCCACCTTCACAAAGCTGGAGGTGTTTCTTCACAATCGCTTGGTCAGCATCGACCTAATTGAGAGTAGGAAACCAGCCGTTCCAGTTAGATCATCTATACAATCGACCAACCATCGCCAGACAACCAGACCATCGGGAAACTCCACTGTTAGGGGACACAGCTTTCACAGTACTCTTGAGTTTGGATCCATCAGGTGCTCGCTCTGCCAACAGAATCACGTTCTAAGACGGTGCCCGGACTTCCTTGCCAAGGATTGTTTCGCGCGAAAGGTTATAGTCGACCGCTCGAAGGCATGCATCAACTGCCTTAGTGCTTCCCATTCTCTCAGTCAATGCAGCAGCAACCGAAACTGCTCGCAATGTGGTCAACGGCACCACACTTTGTTACATTTCCCGAATGCTCAACAAAGTTCTTCATTGACTCCTGAAGTATCCCGACAGCATGCTTCAGACTCTGGTCGGAGCGCAGCCGCTGTACAAAATGCACCATCAACGCAACTCTTCAGCGCAGTTGCCTCCCATCTGAACTCAACAACCCTTCTTGCTACTGCACTGGTTCGGATCGTAAATAACTCCACTGGGCAGTCAGCTTTAGTTCGAGCTCTCATCGACCATGGCTCGGAAGGCACCCTCATCACGGAAAACATCGTTCAAGCGCTTAGACTCAAACGGCATCCTGTTCGAGCTGAGATCACGGGAATTGGTAATACGTCGCATAATCAGTGCAGGCACAGCACCGACTTCACCATAATCTCATGTTCAGGATCGGATTTTAATGCCTACGTATCCTCAGCCTTCATCCTTCGGTCACTAACAGGTCATTTACCAAAACAAAATGTAAACATTAAGTCCTGTAAACATCTCCAAGGGTTATCCTTTGCAGATCCTCATTTCATCAAGTCGGGTCGCATTGACCTACTTATCGGTGTCGACATTATCCCGCAATTAATGCTTCCGGACATACGCAAAGGGACGGTTGCAGAACCAATTGCACAAAACACACAGCTCGACTGGATAGTTTTTGGACCAGCTGAAGCAGCCCAGACGACATCAATCTCCATCCGTTGTAATTTGGCAAACCTAAACAACATGGTACAGAGGTTTTTCGAATTGGATCAGGTCTCCACAACAAGACAACTCAACACAGAGGAAAGATGGTGTGAAGACCATTTTCAACAAACTCATATCCGTCAGCCGAATGGGAAATATCTAGTTCGTTTGCACACAGGTGATCGGCCGGTCAAGACAAATCGCATTAAACCGTTTCCACGCCCTGGAAAGGAAACTTAATCATCGGCCAGATTTCAGTCAACAGTATGCCAGCACTATTCAAGAGTACTTTGATCTAAAGCAGATAAAAGAGGTAAAAGGTAGTGAGGAAGAACACACTAGGATCAACGCTCAAAGGCAACTCTCAATCTCTGCGTGCACCGTTCCACATCATGCGGTGATCAAAGACGACAGTTTAACTACAAAGATGCGCGTCGTATACGACGCTTCGTGCAAAACGTCTAACGGGAGGTCTTTGAATGATATTTTATGCACGGGTCCTGCCCTACAAAACGATCTTGGAGGAGTTATACTCAACTGGCGTCTCCATCGGTATGTCTTCGTGGCCGATATAACGAAAATGTATCGCTGCATAGATATGCATGAAGAAGATGCCCAGTATCAGCGAATTTTCTGGCGCGACGAAAAGGGACTCATCAAGGAATATTTTTTGACTACAATAACGTTTGGCACTGCTTCGGCACCCTTCACGGCGATTCGAGTCATACATCAGATTGCGTCCGACGAGCGCGAACGCTATCCTCTGGCCGAGCATGTCCTTAAAAACGAAAACTATGTGGACGATGTTCAAACAGGACACGAGACCATCAACGGAGCTCTAAAAATTCGCAATGATGTCATCGCAGCTCTGCAATCAGCAGGCATGGAGCTCGAGAAGTGGGCATCCAACCATCCAGATATCTTAGAAAGCATCCCAACTACAGATCTCTCTAACAGTAGCATTTTTGAGATAGACAATAAGGACTCCATTAAAACTTTAGGGTTGTATTGGCATCCAAACAAGGATGGTTTTGGTTTTAATCTTAAGTTTTCTCTCAATCCTATATTCACCAAACGTTCTATACTATCCACAGTAGCACGCTTATTCGATCCGTTGGGATACCTGGCACCAGTGATCATCGCTGCGAAAATCCTATTGAAGGAAGTTTGGAGTTTTCGTATCGAGCGCAAGGATGAGCCCCCCGCATCATTAGATTGGGACGACCCATTGCCAGATCAACTCGCCGAGCGGTGGCGACAGCTCATTCAAGAGCTCCCCGACATTGAAGAGATACACATCCCTCGGTGGTTAGGCTTCGATTTAAGGCATGTCTCGACGTTGCAACTACACATGTTTTCTAATGGATCATCCATGGCGTATGCAGCATGCGCTTATCTTCGAGCTAGTTGTACGGATGGTTCCGTACAGGTTAACTTATTAGCCGCCCGTAGTCGAGTCACACCTGTTAAGCCGCTAACAATTCCGAGAGTTGAGTTATCCGGAGCCCTGCTGTGTACACAATTAGCCGATTGGATTGTCAATCAACTTCAAGCATCACATCACACCATATCCGTACACTACTGGTCGGATGCAATGATAGTGCTGTATTGGATCAGCGGTGACCCTAGGCGTTGGAAGACATTTGTGTCGAATAGAATTGGAGCAATCCTGGAGGCAAGCTCGCCATCGCAGTGGAGACATGTTCTTACGCAAGAAAACCCAGCAGATTGTGCTACACGCGGACTCACCCCTTCCCAGCTAAAACACCACACGCTTTGGTGGAACGGACCACATTGGCTGCATCTTTCAGAGGAGCATTGGCCAGTCAATCCAGTTCAGTCCCCAAAATCAGAACTTGTTTTAGGAGAGCAATCCTTAAAGCACATCGGAGCCCACATTTGTATAGAAGTGCAACCATTTATCGAATCATATTCCTCCTATAATAAACTCTTATTCGTTACAGCCTACGTCAAACGATTCATTTATAATACTCGTCACAAAAAAGCGGATAGACTCACTGGCCCTATTCAGGTATCTAAATTTCAACAGGCTTTGTTCGCACTAGTGCGGATGGTTCAACAAGAAGTCTATTCGGAAGAATTATCAAGACTACGATCCAACAAATTTCTATCCAAACACAACAAACTCAGCCAGCTATCACCGTTTCTCGACGATGAGGGGCTCATGAGAGTTAAAGGCAGACTTAAGAATGCTTTGCAGCTCTCCATGTCTCAGCGCACACCAATAATCCTTCCAAAGGCCCACCACTTGACGATTTTGGTTATAAAGAACGCTCATCACAACACCTTACATGGCGGTGTGCAACTAACTTTATTTACAATTCATCAAGTTTTCTGGATCGTCAACGGTAAACAGGCAGTAAAAAGGATTCTGCGGCAGTGCGTAACCTGTTTCAAACACCGGCCGTCACCATCAAGCCAACTGATGGGAGATTTACCAGCACACCGTGTCAATCCGCCCAAACGGGCGTTCGAAGCAACTGCAGTTGATTACACTGGTGCGATTGAGATAAAGTCATCCAGATTCAGAGGTCATACTTGCTATAAAGCATACATTGCAGTTTTCATTTGCTTAGCGAGCAAAGCGATTCATTTGGAAGCAGTCACGGGAATGTCGGCACAGCATTTTCTGTGGGCGCTGCAGCGCTTTATCGGACGTAGGGGTTTTTGTCAACATCTATACAGCGACTGTGGAACCAACTTTATCTCATCCGACAAGTCTCTAAAGATGTGGACCAATGAATTCTATAAAGGAATTGAAGAGACAGTAGTTCCTGAACTTACTCGTCGAAACATTCAGTGGCATTTCAATCCTCCACATAGTCCAAACTTTGGAGGACTCTGGGAATCCAACGTAAAAGCTGTTAAAACCCATCTTTATCGATCGTTTAATGGGATTCGAATGACGTGTCTACCATTCTTGTCCAGATAGAAGCGTGCTTGAACTCTCGGCCATTATGCCCCTTAACGTCTGACTTAGATGATTTGCAAGCTCTCACCCCTGCACATTTTTTAATCGGGGATTCGATGATGTCACTCCCTAGGCCTAGCCCTAAGGATTCTTCATTAAACACAGAGTTCCTGAATGGTCAAAGGATGTTTCGCCTCTTTTGGAGAAAATGGAGTGCAGATTGGCTATCTCATCTGCAGGCGCGCCCCAAGTGGCGCCACGAAACTGACAATCTTCAGCGTAACGACATCAAGGATGATCGAACTGGTCCTTCTGACTGGAAATTAGGGCGAATCATCGACTTACATCCTGGGGACGATGGGCTCGTTCGAGTAGCTACAATTAAGACCTCAACGGGTATTTACAAGAGGTCTGTGTCAAAGATTTGTCGTTTGCCCTTGCCAAGATTTACTGAAGAGTCTAGCCCAAGTACACAACCCATGCACCTTTGAATATACCCGCATTCACTCCATAACACACTTCAACCTTTTCAGAGTTAAGCATGGTCTAAGGCTGTCGATTAGGAAAAGCCAGACAGCTGTTTTCTGGCGACTCTGAGAAGCAGTGGACAACAGCAGTTTTAACAGCGAATGTTAGATTTCTGCTGCTAATGTTAGCAGCACTACACTACGAAGAAGACATAAGGAGAAGCTGGTCGCGTTTATAACCGAGCTTTTATATTTCCTAATTTGTAAATCAAAGTTAACAATAAGTCAAAGATTGAAAGTATACAAATGAATACAACTGGTGAAGTTCAACATATTTCTGAGTTTTTATTACAAAGTGTGTGAAAGACCCCCAGAGTAGACTTCTGCTCAACTTTGACGATCGGGTGCGAATCGTCACAACACCTTTTGAACACCGGATGTGTGATAACTGCACCCAATGCAAAAAAAAAAAAATTTATTTTGTTCTTCTACCCCCACGCTAAATTTTTTGTACTTAAGTAGGCTTGCTGAATTTTTATACCCGTTACTCAAAGAGTAAAAGGGTATACTAGATTCGTCGGAAAGTATGTAACAGGCAGAAGGAAGCGTTTCCGACCCCATAAAGTATATATATTCTTGATCAGGATCACTAGCCGAGTCGATCTAGCCATGTCCGTCTGTCCGTCTGTCCGTCTGTCCGTCTGTCCGTCTGTCCGTCTGTCCGTCTGTCCGTCTGTCCGTCTGTCCGTATGAACGCTGAGATCTCGGAAACTATGAGAGTTACAATACTGGGATTAGGCACGCAGATTCCTGAGATTCCTGCGCAGCGCAAGTTTGTTTCAGTAGAGTGCCACGCCCACTCTAACGCCCACAAACCGCCCAAAACTGTGGCTCATACAGTTTTGATGCTAGATAGAAAATTTTAACTGAAATGTATTGTTCTCATCAATACCTATCGATTGACCCAAAAAAAAGTTTGCCACGCCCACTTTAACGCCCACAAACCGCGAAAACCTGTGTCGCCCACAATTTTCATGCTAGATAAAAAATTTTAACTGAAATGTATTGTTCTCATCAATACCTATCGATTGGTCCAAAAAAAAGTTTTCCAGGCCCACTTTACCGCCCACAAACCGCGAAAACCTGTGACGCCCACAATTTTCATGCTAGATAAACAAATTTAACTGAAATGTATTGGTCTTGTCAATACCTATCGATTGGTCCAAAAAAAGTTTTCCAGGCCCACTTTACCGCCCACAAACCGCGAAAACCTGTGACGCCCACAATTTTCATGCTAGATAAACAAATTTAACTGAAATGTATTGGTCTTGTCAATACCTATCGATTGGTCCAAAAAAAAATTTGCCACGCCCACTCTAACGCCCATAACGCTTAAATCTGTATACCGCCGGTAGGTGGCGCATTTTAATCTCGCTTTGCTACTTGCATATCCCTATTTAGCTGAGTAACGGGTATCTGATAGTCGAGGTACTCGACTATAGCGTTCTTCCTTGTTTTTTTTAAAGTTGTGTGTGTGATAACGAAGAAAAAAATGTGTGATGTAAATTTATACCAACAAATTTATAGTCAACAATGCAAAACCCCCCCACCATCAATTTCGACCCCTGGCGCACCAACAACATGCAACGGTAAAACTTCTGCATCCGCACTAAATTCGTCAGCAACAACTACAGCTAGGCAAAAAAATCAACGACAACCACAGCTACGACTATTATTTCGGAATCGACTGCAACCGCAGCTCTAAATACAACGGCAACAAAAACAACGACAACAAATCAAAACCAAAACAAAATTCAGCAAGCGGGTCCGGCCATACAGACCGGACTAGATCGGTACATCCATATCAAGCGTAAGCTTAGCCACGCAGAACACCGCGGTAGGTAACAAGTCCAAAATAAACCGTCTCCAAGTAGAAGATGTATTACCCGGGAGATCCGACAGATCCGATTTGCGCTTCTAGCAGAAAATGAATCAGGACGGGCTCAGGAGACCCAACCGAAACCTAAGCCCCCACCAATTTACATTAGGGAGAAAATCTCGAACGCCCTGGTCAACAAAATTAATGCGCTGACCGGAGACGGAAACTTTCATGTTGTTCCGGTCACAAAAGGGGATATCCATGAAACCAAGCTTCAGACCAAATCTGAAGAACATTTCCGAGCAGTATCCAAATACCTGGAGGAAGCTAGGAAAAGCTACTACACGTACCAACCTGCAAGTGGTAATAAAAGGAATCGAGCCCGACGTAACCGCCAAGGAAGTTATCGATGCTCTCAAGGAAAAAGGGTTTTCTGCAAAGAACGTCAGTAACGTTATAAACAGAAAAAAAGAGCCGCAACCACTCTTCAGGGTCGAGCTAGAGCCAGACAGCAGAGTCTTGAAGAGAAATGAAGTGCATCCCATTTATAACCTGCAATACTTATTGCACCGAAGAATTAACGTGGAAGAGCCACATAAAAGGAACGGCCCAGTGCAATGCACAAATTGTCAGGAGTATGGACACACCAGGGCATACTGTTCGCTTCGAACAGTCTGTGTAGCTTGTGGAGACTTCCACAATTCAGCTAACTGCCCTGCCAACAAAGAAGACCCCAAAGAGAAAAAATGCGTTAACTGCCAAGGTAACCACACGGCAAACTACAGGGGCTGTCCGGTCTACAAGGAGATGAAGGACCGCATGCGAAAAGTGATAGCAACGCGTCATCAGAATACCCAAAATGCGTACACTTACTCGCGTACGACGCCGGAAGTATTTTTCGGCACGGCTGCAAGACCCTCCTTTGGTCAACTAAATACCCAGAAAGGATTCTCATACGCCGATGCCCTTCGATCGGGGACGGAAAACCCACTCCAGTCTAATCTAGGAAACGCTCAGCAGATCCAAGAACAGTCGCAAAGCACTCTGGAAACTATGATGGTCACCATGCAACAAAGTATGATGGAACTCATGTCATTCATGAAAACGACCATGCAAACACTGGTTCAAAACCAGAACATGGTGTTACAGCTACTTGCAGCTAAGCAGTCCAAATAATCAGATGGCAAATCTACGAATAACAATGTGGAACGCCAATGGCGTTTCACGGCACAACCTTGAAGTAACACAGTTCCTGAATAAAAATCATATCGACATTATGCTACTGGTAGAGACGCACCTCACAAACAAATACAACTTCCAAATAAGAGGCTACACTTTCTACCGCACAGACCATCCAGATGGTAAAGCCCACGGCGGAACCGGCATCCTAATCAGGGAACGCATCAAGCACCACTTTCACCAAAGGTTTTCAACTAATTACCTGCAAGCCACGTCTATAAAAGTGCAGTCAGGCAACGGAAACCTCACCATAGCCGCTGTCTACTGCCCGCCTCGCTTTACAATTTCTGAAGGACAATTCATGGACTTCTGCAACTTGCTTGGAGACCGCTTTATAGCTGCAGGGGACTATAATGCCAAACACACGCACTGGGGATCACGCCTTGTGACTTCCCTGGCAGCCCCACATACCCACATACCCACATACCCCAGGAGAGTTCCAGACCTAATAGACTTTGCGGTGACAAAAAACATTCCCCGCAATATAATAAGCGCCAAAGCGCTTTCGGACCTGTCGTCAGACCATTCGCCAGTGCTAATAACTCTTCTTCATGCACAAGAACCACAGATCACCCCCTCAGGCTGACGTCGCACAGAACCAACTGGTTAAAATATAAAAAGTATGTAAGCTCACACATCAAATTAACCCCTCACTTCAACATCGAAGCGGACATCGACTGCTCTACCGATGCTCTTGAAGAAGTATTTGTGGAGGCAGCCACTATCTCAACACCACAAGGCAGGGACGCGCAAACCAACCACTTCAAAACTAATCTGCAAATTGAACGGTTAGTCCTAGAAAAGAGGCGCCTGCGACGTGCCTGGCAAACCAACAGATCGCCGTCATCAAAACAACGTCTTAAGGAAGCCACTCGCTCACTAAATTGAGCTCTAAAGCAAGAAACAGAAAATGCACAGCTGCAGTACATTACAAAACTATCGCCAAGCAGTACAAAACATCCTCTGTGGAGGGCTCACCCAAATCTGAGCTCTCCAATCGAAACAGTCACTCCGATAAGAAACTCATCTGGCATCTGGGCCCGCAGCGACGAAGATAGAGCCGAAACTTTTGCGTTACATCTAAGGAACGTCTTCCAGCCGAACCCTGCCACTGGTTCATTTTTCCTACCACAAATCGAATCTGAATCTATTTCCCTACCACCATTGTTTCAGCCAAAGGAGATCGCGAAAGTCATTGGGGAACTGAAACCAAAAAAGGCCCCTGGCGGTGACCAAATAACCCCAAAAATGTTAATTGAACTTCCAAACTCTGCCATTGAGGTTATCTGTAAGCTCTTCAATGGGATTATAACTCTCGGCTACTGTCCGAAAAAATGGAAAAAATCTATTATCATTATGATACCGAAGCCCGGAAAAGACCACACAATTCCGTCATCCTACAGACCAATTAGTTTATTATCGTGTCTGTCTAAGCTGTTCGAAAAATGCCTTCTAACTCGCATAACACCATATCTAGGAGCACACAATGTTATCCCTGCTCATCAATTTGGATTTCGTCAAAACCATGGAACAATCGAACAAGTTAACAGAATAACATCAGAAATACGCACAGCCTTTGAGCATCGGGAATACTGCAGCGCAATATTCCTCGATGTATCTCAAGCCTTTGATCGAGTATGGCTAGATGCCCTCATGCACAAAATCAAAACACACTTACCTGATTACACTCACAAGCTTCTTGAGTCGTATCTATACAACAGGGCCTTCGCAGTAAGGTGCAATACAACAACATCCGACGACTACATTATCAAAGCTGGAGTCCCGCAAGGAAGCGCGCTAGGGCCTACTCTGTTCCTCCTATACACAGCGGATATTCCCACGAACGAGCAGCTAACAACATCTACGTTCGCTGACGACACCGCAATTTTAAGTCGCTCGAGGTGCCCAGGCCGAGCCACAACACAGCTAGCAAACCACCTCCTCGTAGTAGAGAGGGTGCTATCTGATTGGCGGATTAAAATAAATGAACAAAAATGTAAACACATAACGTTTACTCTCAACAGGCAAACATGCCCTCCACTATTATTGAATAATACGCAGATTCCCCAAGTCAACGATGTAACGTATCTCGGCGTCCACCTTGACAGACGACTAACCTGGAGAAGAAACATCGAACGCAAGAAAGTACATCTAAAACTAAAGGCCATCAGCTTCCACTGGATTCTTAACGCTCGTTCGCCCCTGCGTCTGGACTACAAGGTTTTGCTCTACAACTCCACTCTCAAGCCCATCTGGACATATGGCTCCCAGCGCTCAATCGAAAATCCTGCGAACTATCACTGGGGCACCATGGTATATTCGCAACCAAAACATCCACAGGGACCTAAGCATTCTTACCGTTAAAGATGAAATAGACAAACAAAAAGCGTCCTACAACGAAAAACTCTCTGTGCACCCCAATCGCCTCGCAAGAGGCTTGACTTGGGTTTCCAGCCGATCCCGTCTACAACGCAACGACCTGCCAAGCCAGCTATAACTTTCGGGCCCCTTTAGAACAACATCAGTCATATGACTGTGAGTTAGATTAATTAGTCTAAGATTTGATACACTTATTGTTAGTATCCAAAGGGAGAAGATTCAATAAATAAATAGCAAAGCATTAAAAAAAAAAAAAAAAAAATTTATACCAGCTGTGTGGTGTGTGCGATAACAGTATGCTTTGAGAAAAAAAATGTGATTTAAATTTCCAAGTGCGCAATAGGTGTGTGCACACACACACACACACAATCACTTGCAATACAAAGTATGTGATTTTCTTTTCTTTTTTTTTTGATATGCCTTTTTGAACACCGGATGTGTGATAAGTGCATTTAAAATGCAAAAACAAATTTTTAATTTTCCTTTATTTCTTCTACCCCCACGCTCAATTTGTTTTTATTTGAATTTTTTTTAATTGTTTGTGATAACGAAGAAAAAATTGCTTTTAAATTTATACCAGCTGTGTGTGTGGGTGTGCGCGTGATAACAGCATAAATAAAATTGCCTTTAAATTTTTTTAGATGTGTTATAAAAAAATTTTCGTAAATAATAATAATAATAGTAAAAATATAATAGTAATGTTAACATGATAGACATATTTTGGTAAAAGTGGTGTTTTTTTATATTTATTTATTTATTTATTTCGCCAACAGTTGGTACCTTAACTGGCTACTTGTCTATTACTAAACTAAATACTAAGGGACGAAAGGTAATTGTAAAGGGTTTTCTTAATTAATTCCCTAGGGGAGCATGGGTCCAGCCGCATATGAGATGGAAGTTTGTTCCAGTAGAACAAGTCTCTACACAGAGGCTCATTAAAAGCATAGTTAGCTCTATATGCCGGAATAAAAAAAGGTTCAAATGACCTTAAAGACCTACCAGGTACGGAAAAGCCTATGCTACTCAGCAATGCAGGGCAGTCTATTTTGGAGGACAGCAGGTCACAAATAAAAACTATTGCGCTAGTTGTTCTACGATCTTGTAGGGAAGAAAGGTGCACAAGACGACATTTCGCAGAGTAAGAGGGAACCGGGTCATTAAAGTTTAGAGAAAGAAGGGCAAAAGATAGGAATTTTTTTTGAACACGCTCAATACGATTGATGTGTGTAGTTCCAGTCGGACTCCAGACAAACGAAGCATATTTCAATCTGGACCTAATGAACGAAGAAAATAGGCTTAGTTTTGTACGGATCTTTAAATTGCGTGGAATTTCGTTTTACAAAACCATACATAGCGTATGCCTTTGGAATTATGTAGTTTATGTGATCCATGAAAGTAAATTTGGTATCAAACATAACTCCTAGGTCCAGTGATTCATTTCTTAAGGAAAGAACATGGGAGCTAATGGAGTAAGGGCTAAGGACATTAATTAATCGTTTGCTGTACCTAACGTAGAAACATTTTGACAGGTTCAGAGGCAACTTATTACGAGAACACCAATTTCCCACTTTTACTAGGTCATTTTGAAGAAGTTCACTATCGGACATTGAATTCACAGACCTAAATATTTTAAGATCGTCCGCAAACAACAGGAATTCAGAATTTGTTATGCAATAGCTTAAATCATTAATGAAGATGATGAATAGAATCGGACCCAATGCACTTCCCTGAGGAAGGCCAGAAGTAGCCATATACGGGTTTGAGAAAACACCTGAAATAAGATTGTTTGTAGTTTGTATTTGTGTTTTCATTTAGTTTTATTTTTGGGTTTATTTGGAGCAGCAATGGTGCCGCTCCAACGATCGAAGAGTCTCTGATTTTTACAATATTCTTTAAGTCTAATTAAGGCTAAGTCTCGTAGCTGCGCTGCTCGCAGGCGGCGGCAGAGAGACGGCTATGTACCTATATACTTATGTATAAAGGAATGTACTTATATATATTGCTATGCGCTCTCGAGTGGAGTCGCGAGGGGTATGTATATGCTGTCCGTTCGTTGCAATTGTGCCGACTCTAGCACTTTCTGTGTGCGGGCTAAGCCATAGCGATCGGTTCATATTTCGGCCACTTAGGGGACTTTAAAATATGTAAACACTGCAACAAAGTGTTACAGTGCTCACCCTTTAAGTACTTTCGGTACAGTGGGTATTCAATGTATGTGCATACTACATCTCCCTCCTTTTGAAAAATAACGTAATATAATGAAGTTATTTTTATAGTAAAAATTTTTAATTAATACACTTTTTTTGTATTATTATTATACCCGTTACTCGTAGAGTAAAAGGGTATACTAGATTCGTCGGAAAGTATGTAACAGGCAGAAGGAAGCGTTTCCGACCCCATAAAGTATATATATTCTTGATCAGGATCACTAGCCGAGTCGATCTAGCCATGTCCGTCTGTCCGTCTGTCCGTCTGTCCGTCTGACCGTCTGTCCGTCTGTCCGTCTGTCTGTCCGTCCGGATGAACGCTGAGATCTCGGAAACTATGAGAGCTAGGCTATTGAGATTTGGCGTACAGATTCCTGAGCTTCTTACGCAGCGCAAGTTTGTTTCAGTAGACTGCCACGCCCACTCTAACGCCCACAAACCGCCCAAAACTGTAACTCCTACAGTTTTGATGCTAGATAGAAAATTTTAACTGAAATGTATTGTTCTCATCAATACCTATCGATTGACCTAAAAAAAAGTTTGCCACGCCCACTTAAACGCCCACAAACCGCGAAAACCTGTGACGCCCACAATTTGCATGCTAGATAAAAAATTTTAACTGAAATGTATTGGTGTCGTCAATACCTATCGATTGATCCAAAAATAATTTTGCCACGCCCACTCTAACGCCCATAACGCTTAAATCTGTCTACCGCCGGTAGGTGGCGTATTTTAATTTCGCTTTGCTGCTTGCATATCTCCATTTCCCTTTGAGTAACGGGTATCTGATAGTCGAGGTACTCGACTATAGCGTTCTTCCTTGTTTTTTTTTTGTATTTTATTATTAGAATCAAAGAAAATGAAATTATTAATAGAATATGTGTATTTATTTATCTATGTATGTGTGTCTTTGTATGGCCATACTAAGTGCAATTTATGAAATAAAGATTTTTAATCTATCCTTATGAACTGTTTGTTTCTTTTGTTTATTATTTGTTATTACTATGTTATCTCTATCTCCTATTTCCGTTACTATATACGGACCTGTATATTTAGGATCTAACTTATGACCTGTCTCGTTTTTTAATAAAACTTGGTCACCTACTGATATATCTATATCCCTTGCTTTATGGTCGTATAGTAGTTTATTTCTATTCTTATTTGCTTCTAACATAACTCTAGCTCTTTTATAGGCTACTTCTAATAATAGCTCATATGGACAATAAGTATGTGCCATAGAGGGGGTCGTGTTGAAACAAAAGACAAAATATTGAAGCCATACGTCCCAATCAGTTTTATCAACCGATATGTAAGATCGAATGTACTCATTGAAAGTTCTATGACTTCTTTCTATTGTTCCAACTGTCTGGTGGTGGTGTGCTGTGGATGTAATATTTTCAATATTTAAATATTTGCACAAATCGTCTATAATTGAATTCTTATATTCTGTTCCCATGTCCGTAATGAACGTCTTCATTGGACCGTACTTCAGGATAAAAGATTCAAATATTGCTTTAGCGACAGTATTAGCATTTTTATTCGGAACAGGTATGGCAACTAAATACTTAGTTAAGTCACATATTAAAGTGACTGCATACTCATTGCCATTTTCTGATTTTGGTAGTGGACCAATAGTGTCCACTATCACTCTGTCGAAAGCATTTATTGGTGTGTCAGTAATTGTTAAAGGGGTCTTTGTGTGTTTAGTTATTTTGGCTTTCTGGCATTTTTGACATTTTCTTACGTACTCAGTTATATCTTTAGACATATTTTTCCAGTAATAGTGTCTTTTTACTTTGGCCAAAGTTTTTGATATGCCAGTATGACCTCCTTGAATTGGATCGTCATGAAATGTAGACAAAATTGCTTCTTTTTCTTTTAAATTTGCTATTTGGGTCACCGGGTTGAGTAGCGCTACTCTTAATGTTTTCAAGATTTTATTGCCCATTAATTTGAAATTATCTATTGAAGTATGTTCAAAGATATTTTCCCACGGTGCCACTTTGAGTTGGCTGATTTTATGTATACCGGCTTGCATTTCAAGCCTTTGGAAAAATTGATCTAAGTCAATAACTCCATTAGTATATAAATCGCTGACATCATATCTTGCAGTAATTTTTTTGCCTTGTTTAAATAAACATAACGTATTTTTTATCTGCAAGGTCACTACTTTACGTACTTCATCATTGTTTATGACGTCGTATACGTTGGGCTTAGAAGCTTTATTTAAGGATTGCATAGGCAATTCTTGTTCTTGATTTTCCGCGCGGAATTTTTGTCTATTTTGATATCTAGTAGTGACTTTCAATATATTTTCAGTTATATTTTGTAGATCTTTGATGGTTATCCTTGATAACGCATCGGCTACATATTTATCTTTTCCCTTTAAATATTCGACTGTAAAGTCGAATTCTTCTAGTTCGAGCCTCATACGTGTCAGTTTAGAACTGGGATTGATCATTGAGAAAAGGTATGTTAAAGGTCTATGGTCTGTTTTTATTAAGAAATGTTTTCCATATATATATGGTCTAAAATGTAATATCGCCCAATGAATTGCAGCTAATTCCTGCTCAGTAGTACATTTGTTACTTTCACCTTTTGTAAATGCTCTTGATGCGTATGCAATGGGAAGTTGGAGACCATTGTGGTTTTGAGTTAAAACCGCTCCACATGCTTGCTTACTTGCATCTGTTATTATACAGAATTCTTTAGTGAAATCTGGATATTGTAGCAATGTAGGTTCCATAAGTTTTGTTTTTAAATATTGAAATGCATTTTCACACTCATCCGTCCATTTAAAAGGAACATTCTTTTTACATAATCTTGTTATGTGCCGTGATTAGTCGGCGAAATTTTTTATAAAACGTCTATAATAGTTACAGAATGCTACGAAACGTCTAGCACTGTCCGCGTCGTGCGGAACTGGGTAGTTCATAATGACATCGTATTTCTTGTCATCTGGAAGTATTCCTTTGTCAGTGCATTTATGACCTAGAAAAGTCACTTCATGCATAAAAAATGAACATTTTTCTGGATGTAACTTTAGGTTGTATTTCCTACATTTCTCAAAAACATCTGTTAAGTTCTTAAGCATATGTTTTTCGGAACAACCAATTACAATTAAGTCATCCATATAAAGGAATGCTTGAGAAGGTTCTAGACCAGAGAACGCAATAGTCATCATTCTCTGAAACGAATTAGGAGCTATTTTTAATCCGAAGGGTAATCGCGTGAAGCGATATGAGCCGTTGCTCGTTGAAAAAGACGTTATATCTCTTGAACCTTTTTCTAGTTCAATTTGATGGAATCCTGACATTAAGTCAAGACATGAAAAGTATTTAGCTCGACCTAGTTGATCTAAAATATCATCAATTCTAGGTAATGGGAATTTATCAGAAAGTAATTTTTTATTAATTTGGCGGTAGTCAATTACTAATCGCCATTTCTTTACATTTGACCCGGGGGATGATTTCTTAGGAACAAGTAATAATGGGCTATTATATTCGGATACTGACGGTTCGACAATCCCGTCAGAGATTAATTTTCCTACTTGCTTTTGTATTTCGATCACCTGACTATGTGGGCTTCGATAGTTCTTTATATAGACTGGTTCATCATCTTTTAATCTCAGTCTTTGTTTATAAAAATTATTTGTGGTTATTGATTCGGTTTCCAATCCGAATATATCGCTATACTGGGTGCATAAGCTAGAAAGCTGTGACTTGAACTGTGTAGGGAAGTTTTTTGAAAGTTGTGATAGTACGGATTTTTTTCTATTGTCTGGATTTGTGTTGACTACATCGTAGTTCGAAAGTGGTTCATATGTTAGGTTATCTGTACTTACTACTTGGTCGGTATTTGTTGTGTTTATTAGCAATATGAAGGCATTATTGGATGTTGCTATGGTATTTGCAACGTAAATACCATACTGAATTTCCTGATTTGGAATTAATACACTGTCTTCTTTTGAATTAAGTTCAATTTTCCGAATAACTTGGGATCTTGCTGGCAGAAGTATTGAATTATTGCCAGCACTATGAGCTATTGGTACTTTAATTGGAAATTTTAAATTATTGGGTCTAATTATAAGCCAATCTTCAGATGGCTTGAAGTCTAATTGACAGTTGTATTTTTTAATAAAGTCGATGCCTAATATTCCATCGCATGGAATAGGGCAATGTGAATTTACGATATGAAAATCGTGTGGGATTATGTATTTAGTTGTCTGTATCTCTATAGAAACTAAACCTTGGGATTTGGTTATTTCGTTACTTATGCCTTTTATGTCTATGATGTAATCATCTTGGATGTTTTGGAAGTTATCCGAAGTTTCTTTTAAAATGGAAATGTCTGCACCTGTGTCTATTAAAAAGATAAGTTCTTTTCCAGTAGCTACATTGAAAAATGAAACGAATATATTTTGGCTGAGATTAATAGTGTGAACTCTGACTTCTTTTATTGTTGAGTATTTAAAGGGCTTTGGGAGTTTTCCGATGTGTTTTGGTTAGTATTTTGGGTAATTCTGACATTGCTTTGGTTATTGCCATTGTGGCCTCGGTTCGAGTTACTACCACCTCTAGAGTTTCCTCTATATGGGCCTCGTCCTCTATTGTTATTTTGGTAATTGTTGTTATAGTTATTGTGATTACTACGAAAATTACCTCTATAATTTCCACGGCCGCGATTTGAGCCGCGCTGTGGATAGTTCTTGAAATATAGGACGGTGTTTGACTGTCCAGTTGCTTCAGTGACACTATTGACAAATTTGGAAACGGCATCGTTCATAGTACTAAAGGTGCCAGCTTGCATGATAAGTTTTACCTTATCGATTGTGCAATTTTTAGTCATTGCCTTGACTGCATGCTGCGTGGAATAACTTCTGGCTAGCTCTAAAGATAAACCATCTGTTATAAATGCACCTTCTAAGGCTTTCGTCATCTGCTCAATTTCTTGTGTGTATTGGTTAGCAGTTTTATTGCGCTGCTGTAGGTTCATCAGCTTCGCTGATAATACTTCAACAGTTTCGCCTTTGACGTTGCCTCTTAGTCTGGAAATCACTTCAGTAATTGTTGTTTCATTACCGATTAGATTTCTGGCGACACCTTTTAGCTTTGTTTTAATTATGGAAACAGCTAATTCTTCGTGCTCGCCTTTTATTGATTCTATTATTTGTAAAGCATCAATGAAACTTGTTAAATTTTCAGCCTTACCATCAAAAACTGGTATAAGCTTGGATGCTGTATTAATAAAGTCAATATTTGATTGTGCCATTGTGATAGAGTTACTTATTTTGTTTTCTATTACACTTGAAGTATCTGAATCTGTTGAATTGTCCAGATCAGTGTATACCGCCGGAATAGTAAGATTATTTAAATCTTCATCTTCTATTTTGGGGTTTACTTCGGGAAGCTCTTCTGACTCCGATTCGTTCGTTTCTGTTGATTCCGGGTCAGGTGCAGTGTCAACTTCTATTGGAGTGTTTAGAACGGTTGGTACCGATAATTCTAAACTGAACTTTTGTTTAACAAATATTAAATTAGATCGTAGTCGTATCAAAAGTTTCGATACCTGTGACCAATGATTTTGAGTTAATCTTTCCCTGTGATCATGTATTAGCATTCGCGCTTCATTAAAGCACTCTACTAATATTTCAACATGCTTCCTAACCGTGTTCTTTTGGATAGGTCTATTCTGGGTTAGTGACTTGTGTGATTTGTCAAATTTAGTTTTAATGTTTGCTAATTCCTCGTACAATTTGTTCCATTCCATGCCTTTAGTTTAGCCATACTTTGTAAGAAGAATATATTGAAATATTTTTATATTTTTTTTTTTTATTTCATTTTCTTAGATTTTAGGTGTTAACATTTATGTGTAATCACTGTTGTTTGTGCTGTTTTTTTTTATTTATTTGTTTTGCTGCTTATATTTTATCCAGGTCATTTCCCTGGCTCATATACCTTTTTCTCAGACATTTATTATGCATATTGTAAATTTTGTAAAAGAAAGTGGTGCACATGATAACAACAATGATTATCAAGAGTATATGTACCCAATATAGATTGATGTTGCTAGATTCTACCTTATTGATGACATTGGCAGTGGAATCCACTGTTTTTATGTCCAAAGTCATTTTGGTGGGTTTTGCATATACTTGTATTTTTTGTGTATAAAGTGTTTTATTAAAATTATTATGATCTTCTCTTGAAAATTTACTTATCGCATTACTGCGCATTTAAATTAACAAACTTCCTACCTAGTTTTTTGCATAGCTTTACGGGCTACACGTCTAATCGGGCAGAAAAAGTTCCGCTCAATTTTACAAAATATTATATTATATAAAAGAAATATGCATCGTAGTGCAATCAAAAAAATTATGCAACGCAGTGCATGGGTAAAAAGAAATTTGTTTTCAGCTTAGTTGGATTCTTTTCCTTCCTTCTACGTCAGCTGGTCGTCGCCAGCTTGGCTACGCTGACGTTCCTTCGAAGGCGCAGGTGGCGGTCGTGCCTCCCACGCTTGATAACTGCTGCAGCTGTCCTGGGCCTATTGGCTCAGGCGGTACCGGCGCTGGTCTTCGCACTGGTCTTCGGCTTCATGCATGCGTAATTGCATGCCGCAGAGTTGAGAGGTCCGGGGCAGTCGGTCGGGCAGACTTGTGGTTGTTTCGGCAGTGGCTTGGGAATATTTGGTTTCGTTATTAGTTTTTTATTTATAACTTGTATTTCATTTTCTGAGTGAGTTGTGACTTGTGGTACTCTATTTTGGAGGGTTTCCTTTAAAAATTCAAGCTCGTTGTAAAGTTTTTGCGCTGTACTCCATGCGGGCGGTGTTGGTTGAGCAAATAGCATCCATTTTAGGCGGGCTATTCTTTTGTTAATTTTATTCTTCTGACCTCCACGTACCATAACGCACACTCTACTCACTCAGACGGGTTATTTTTTAGTATATCCTCCATGTATTATCTTCCTAATCCGCTGCTCCTTGTGACTCTAGTCACGGTCGCCATGAAATAAGATTGTTTGTAGTTTGTAGTTGTGTTTTCACTTAGTTTTATTTTTGGGTTTATTTGGAGCAGCAATGGTGCCGCTCCAACGATCGAAGAGTCTCTGATTTTTACAATATTCTTTAAGTCTAATTAAGGCTAAGTCTCGTAGCTGCGCTGCTCGCAGGCGGCGGCAGAGAGACGGCTATGTACCTATATACTTATGTATAAAGGAATGTACTTATATATATTGCTATGCGCTCTCGAGTGGAGTCGCGAGGGGTATGTATATGCTGTCCGTTCGTTGCAATTGTGCCGACGCTAGCACTTTCTGTGTGCGGGCTAAGCCATAGCGATCGGTCCATATTTCGGCCACTTAGGGGACTTTAAAATATGTAAACACTGCAACAAAGTGTTACAGTGCTTACCCTTTAAGTACTTTCGGTACAGTGGGTATTCAATGTATGTGCATACTACACACCATTGCACTCTACTCTATAAATCCGCCCATCTAAATAAGATTTAAACCAATTTAATATTGATGAATGAAATCCCAATTTCTGCAATTTTGCCAATAAAGCATTATGGGAGACTTTGTCAAATGCTTTGGCGAAGTCGGTGTAGACTTCATCAACTTGATGATGACTGATAAACGAGTGGATGCAAAAAAGATTAAACGTAGCTAAGTTAGTGGTAGTTGACCTTCCAGGCATAAAACCATGTTGGTTAGGACTGATGATCCGACCAGCAAGAAAAGTTAGCTGCTTAGCTACAATTCGTTCAAACATTTTTGAGACATTACTTAGCTTTGCAATTGGCCTATAATTTGAAACAATATTTTTGTAACCAGACTTGAATATAGGAGAAACTGTGGCAAGTTTCCATCTATTCGCAAATACCCCAGTGGAAAGAGACTTGTTGAAGATCATTTTTAGGGGCTCACAAAGAACACCTATACAGTTTTTCAAAATAAATGGAGAAAGGCCATCGCAGTCATTTTTGAAACGCCGTCGTCGTCGTCTGCTTCATCATAGGGAGTTGCTGCTGCTGCTGGTTCTTTGGTGCTGGTTGTTGTTACTGTTGTTGTTGCTGCTTCTGTTGTTGTTGTTGCTGCTGTTGTTGTTGTTGTTGTCGGGGGTTGTGTTGTTGTTGTTGTTTGATTTGGAGTGGTTCCAGCGACTGCGCATACTAACAGTAATAGGAATACGTGAAAATGCATTTTCTTTTTGTGTGTGTTTTCTTTTTTTTTTTTTTTGTGTTAGTGGTGGTTTAAAGCATCGAAAGCCAACTCGGAGCTGAGCTAGCTTGCCGAAGTCTGGGACTCTAACCCAGTAAAAACTCCACCCCCTCCCCGCTTCCCCGGCGGTACTGCCGTTAGGTATTACTTCACCTTCCTATTGGAATTTCGCAGGCTTTCTGCGATGCGCAGTTTTTTGAGTACTATTGTGGCCATGTTGCATACCGCAGACCAAATTACTTCTGATTCAAGCATAATGTCCACCAGGTTACAAGCGGCTGGCGTCCTCCCAACCCTTATGCTCAGATCTCTTCGTTCATTTTCAAATCTCGGACAGACAAAAAACACATGTTCTGCGTTTTCATTATCCGACTCGCAAAGTGGGCAGTGCGGATAACGTTCCACCTTTTCCGTAGGGATTCTGCAGTTGCGACCCCTGTGCTGCCTGCGCGGATGTTAGCTGATTCCAGAGCCAGCAGATCAATCGGTATGCCTCCCGATATTACCAGTGCCGCGTCCAGTGCGGAACGCACTGCATACCCTTAGGGCACACAATCTCTGCACGGAGTCGCCGTCTTGCATATAACTTCCATTTTTTGTGGCTCGAGCCCATATGGGAGCAGCGTACATCAGCGTCGATGTGACAGCACTAACCAGTAATCTACGTCCTGGTTGCCTTGGTCCCCGAGTGTTCGCCATAATTCGCGAGATCGCGGCCGCGGTCCTACTTGCCTTGCCACTAGCGTACGCTAGATGTTCTTTGAAAGAAAGCCGGTGGTCGATCATGACGCCCAAGTATATTAGGCTTGGAAGCGATGTAATTGTGGCTTCTCCAATTTTGATAGTACCCGCCTCCACTTTCTGCCTGCTACTTATCAGGACTGCTTCAGTCTTGTGCGCTGACAAGGCGAGTCCCTTGGAGTCGAGCCATGCACTGGCTCGTTTCCCCGCTTCAGATTCTTTCCGCATCTGGTAGTTTCTTTGCCGTAACCACTAGGGCCACGTCATCCGCGAAACCAATAAGTCGTGCCCCTTCGGGCATCGTGATCCTGCTTCAGTCTTGTGCGCTGACAAGGCGAGTCCCTTTGAGTCGAGCCATGCACTGGCTCTTTTCCCCGCTTCAGATTCTTTCCGCATCTGGTAGTTTCTTTGCCGTAACCACTATGGCCACGTCATCCGCGAAACCAATAAGTCGTGCCCCTTCGGGCATCGTGATCCTAAGTATCCCATCGTACATGACATTCCATAACAAAGGGCCTAGGTCTGATCCTTGGGGAACTCCCCCGGTGACCCTGTGGGTCGATTGCCCGAAATCAGTTTCATACAGGAGCAGGCGGCCTTCAAAGTAGCTCGCTCTTATTCTCTGTATATACACTGGTACTGGCTCTCTCTCAAGTGATTGTCATCGTCTCAGTTTGCACATAGTTGTTGATGTCTACGTTGAGGATAATATTCTTCTGGGTGTTGGGGTTTTTTTTCGACAAATGTTTGTTCTATCTCACCGTTTGCCATTAAACGTTCAATTATGGTTGTCTCAATATATTGCCGACATTTTATATTTAGAGTTTTCTTCTCATAATTGCTTTTATACAAACAACGAATTGATATAGCCGACTCATTATATGTGCGATTAAAGTGCCTATAGAATGGTACTGTTGCATTCAGTATTCCTCCTATATTTTTCTCCTTTTCTTTTAGGTTTGCTTGAAACAATGCGATTACTTCATCCACAGTAACTTTAATATTATCCTAGACATGGTCCTCATCGTTAGCTGTTATAATTGTATAATAATGTTATATTAAATTCCACACTTTTTGTATTTGTATTGATATTATTGGTGATATTCAGAATAGAAGCAAATTCAGAATTCGGAATAGGATTACAGTTTCCTCCCGAATTATAACCGAATAGTAAAATAATTGCAATGATTAATATTCGCAACATTTTTATTTATTTATTTTTTCCCCCGTTTTGATTGTAGTTTCTAGCTTGCAGTTCGACTTGCTACTAATGCTTGCTTGCTTGCATTCTCGCAGAGAACGAAATAGAAAAAATATTCGCATATATATGTATATATTTATAATATTTTTCTAACCTCGTTTGATAGCGGTGTATACTCGAATAATTTATCATGAATTATGAGACAGTATGCAGATGTTTTTGGAGGGATATTACTTTGTGTTTTAATCTCAATTCGTATATCAATCGGTCCGCTTTTTACTGCTTCATTTTGATGCGTTGCATCTAAGACAATAATGGGAGCCTTATTTTTATAAGTCTCTAGCGATAATAACGGTTGTGACACACAGCCGTAGTAACTTTTTTGAAAATAGATATACGTATCGTATAATAGTGCATATCTATTATAAGTAAAATTTTGATTTAATCCATCATAGGGATATACTTCAGAATTTAGATATACTAATCGACTAAATCGCAATGAACATACTTCTTATTGTTTTTAAATGCGATAATAACATAGCGAGGGCGTTCAGTTTCAGCAGCTAATTTAACACTCCAAATAAATGTAGTTGTCTGTGGAACTACTGGGTTATAATATATATCCCAACTCCTGAAGGGAATCAATAATGGTGTTTGTTTGTTTATCACATTAAGCATGTACAATTTATAACCATCAGACAATTGTACATGAGGCATTTTCCAAACAATGGTCGAAATCGTCATTTTCAATTGACTCATTGTTAAAGCTTCAGCAGTGCTCTTATAAACATCATCGTTATCTTTTCCTCTTAATAGAACTAGCTCGTGTTTCCCATTGAGCAGTATTTTATTGTAGTCTTCAGCAAATCCAAGTAACAGGTTCAACGCCACGCAAAAATTGAAGTTTCCTCTTTCAAGTTTTAAATTGTCTGCGATGGACCATCCAGAATTTTCGAGCAAGTGTTCTTGAATCGCTTGTTACACCCAAATGTCGTGTTCGATCAATTTCAATACCATTCAATTCATATCGTATTTCACTAAATAGATACGCCATACAATTATTCAATAGAGCTATTGTGGTTTCGATTTTATCATCAACTTTTGTGATATGTCCTTGAATGTGAAGAAAATTTTCGCTTGGCAACACATACAAATCTTGATTTTGTATGGCAATCCGAATTTCGTCATTGTTCTCATACGACCGCAAGTAGGGTGAATAACTATGATAATCTTTCTTTATTATTGAATTATCAATAGTCGGTTTCTCAAGCACGTTAATTATATGAGACATTTTTTATTTTTTTTTTTTAATTTCAATCCTAAACTCAATAAAAATTTTTTATTGCACTCCGTTATTTTTCTTGTTGTTGTTGTTGTCGTCGTCGTCGCCGTCGTCGTTGTTGTTTTTGTTCTTGTTGTTGCTGTCGAGTAGCTAATCTGTTCAACGTTGGTAAAGCGAGTGAGGGGGAATTAAGTGATAATGCCTTTTTATAGACGTTGTTGTTGTTGTATATAATCATTTTTTTTTATATTGGTTTTAAATGCAATCTTATTGTAATTCTTTCACCGCGAAAATTAATCAGATTAGCGTCTTGATCACAGATTTTTAAAGTTATCGAATGTGTTTCTTTTGTGTTTACTGGTAGATATATAACATTATGTGGTCCCTCAGTTATTTTATATCCCGGACTAACGACAAGCGCAAACTGATGTAGTGTGTGTGCTGTTTCGTTGTTTTTATATGTTCCATTTATAATATTGCATTGTACACAAATGCTATTAATTTTTGTGATATCAATTGCCCTATCAGAAGTATGTAATATATTAGGACTTAATGTATTCGAAGTGAATCCCAATAAAGAGCCGATTGACTTTTCCTTATTGAAATATATTTCATCAGTTGCAGAGAAAATTTCCGATTGCAAAGTGTTATAGTTTGGAACTAGATAAAATTTGGGACTTCCGTCGGGCTCATTCTTTGTTAACTTTGTATATTTTCGCGTCAATAGGTCATTAATATCG
The DNA here is from genome assembly GCF_043229965.1 of Drosophila suzukii. NCBI lineage: Eukaryota > Metazoa > Arthropoda > Insecta > Diptera > Drosophilidae > Drosophila > Drosophila suzukii. Next base: position 27,023,247 of record NC_092082.1, on the reverse strand, counting down.
CTGATTTCATAGGAACAAACAGGGATCTTTATCGTATGTTTGCCAATATAAAATAAATTATTGCCTACGTCAACGTTTGGAATAGAATTATAAGTGTCCAGACTGATTAACGCACACTGATAGTTCTGATCAAGTTCAATTGGAGGAAAATAACCTGCAACAAGTACTGACGTATTGCCTGTTAGTGTTAATGTTATCGACATCTTAACGGTTCGGGAGGTAATACACATATATAGTATGCTGTGTGTGTGTTTACAAATCAATCCAGGAATTATGCTCTGATGAGAATCCTAACCATTTAACGTATGCTCCACCATTTCGACGTCTAATAACCTTCTCCACTAGATATGTATCGGGAAATTTAGTTTTCATCAGCTCATATTCGTAAAATCCTCCCTTAATATCATTTCCCTGATAATCTTTCAATATATACGTAATGGGATTGGTATTTTGTATCCGTTTGATTTGGAATATCTCAGTTGTCCAGTTTGGAGTATAACCTTTTTCGAACACATGTTTGTATTTACTTATTCGCACAAAATCGTCAATTTTGAATTTTGGTTTATGAGTGATTTTCAGATGATTGTAAACGGTTTGGAGGAGTAATTCTTCATTTAGAAAACTTACATCGTTTGCCGCCATCAGAATTGTTTTATGGTATGTGTTATTATATTTAGCAATCAACGCCTTATAGATATTAATCCATTTGTAGCTACCTTGATAGCTGAACTCTTTCCACATCAATAACAGTTAGGAGATAACGGTATTCCTAATTGATAGGGTATCATTTCAAGTAAATCGTCTTGCCATAAATCATCTATCCCCTTCATTATCACACGTCGTCTGATAAAATTTGTTCGTCCTTGTCTATGCAACTCTTCGGTGAGTTGCCTTTTATCCGCATTCAAGTTGCTGTTGTTGTTGTTGTCACTCATTTTGTTTTATTGTATTGTCAATATATTTAACAATAATGGGGAACTGTACTTTAATTCTTTTCACCTCATCCGTAGGTAGCTGTGTAGAGAGAAATTTAAGGAGAACGTCCTCAAGCCGTTGAATATTTCCTTCTAATCGCTCTTTATACTTAGTATAAATAACTTGTGAGTAGTCCTTTAAGGATAATTTTATAAAATTCGCACTTTCAGCGACATCTGATTGAAGGTTTGCTTCTAATGTAATTATTTTGCTTTTTATAATATTTATGCTCTGTCTCAAGCTGTTTAAATCAATATCCGTTTTCTCTTGTCGATTTCAGATATATTTTTTTAGACTTGAACCGCTTCTCCTCCTCCTCCGGACGATGAGGAATTCGAGCTTTCACCAAATTTTTTAGTCTGATTCATTTTATTATATTTGCCTCTCTAAGCTCTTCTATAATGTATATAATTTCGTTTTTGTGATTGGTATTTCCAGCACTCTCGGATGCTAATAGTAATCGCAATCTCTCGATTAATTCATTCGGATCATCCCAATACTTGTATCCTCTATCCTCCTTGGAGTAAGATTTTGTTGTTGGTGCTGCTGCTGCTGCTGTTTGTGTTGTAAGCAAGAAACCTTTGCCAATAAGTTGTGTTTTCGGTTTGAATAGATTTTTTACAATATGCTGATATTTAAAGGATTTGGACCCCTTAACTTGAGAACTGTTCTGGTATTCTCGTTTGTGTGCGTTTGTTCTCAACAGAATATCTCGATAATTTTTCAAGTTCAGATTTGAATAATGCGCGGGCTTCGTGTGAAATAGCAATTGAAATAGACCAGGAGTTAAATTCCATTTTTCCTTATCAATAATAATTATTATTGTATTATATTTCAATTTACTATTAGCAAAATACCATTCACCATTTTCCTTTAAATACTCAGACCATACAGCGTGTCCAATTGTTTTTGACTTTTTAAAATCTGAATATTACGCAAAAACGGTGATTTCATCGAAACTTTTTTTCTCTTGATTGCAATTTGTTTTTCCTTTTTGATAACATTGTTGTTGTTTTGTTGTTGTTGTTGCTGTTGCTGTTGTTGTGGTTGTTGTTTTGTCTTGCTATATCTGGGATATCTGGGTCCATTTATCAAAAAACTTTTCTCAAGCATAGAATCTCTTTTTTCGATTAATTTTAATCTCTTATTAGAGGAAGAAGAAGACTGAGGCAGAGATAAATTTTCTGTGTGAGCACTTCGATTTTTTTTTGGGAGTGTGAGTGTGTGTGTGGTCTTGGCGTAAAATTTATAGTGTTCAACGATGTGTTTTTTTTAAGTCTACGAAATTTGGGTCCATTGACCTTACGACTTTTTTCAAGCATAGAATCTCTTTGTAGCAGATTAAAAGGTAATTTGAATCTCTTGTTATTATACTGGACTGCTGCTAAAGATAAACTCTCAATGTTAGCATTACTTTTGAGATTTTTAAAAAGACTCAATTTTAAATCGTAATCATCATCATCAACATCAACAGCAGCAGCAGCAGCAGCAGGGAGAGCTGGGGGGGGGCAGGGAGAGCAGCAGATGTACTACTACTAACTATCACCATTGCCATTGTTAGCAGCAGCAGCATGCTGGATGTTTCTTCGTTGATAAGGTCTTCTCTTCCTTCTGTTTGCATTATAGGATTTCACTTACTTTTCCCCACTTTTATCCCCAAATCGTCGTCGTGGTCGTCGTTGTCGTCGGTTTCTAGTCTTCTTCGCATAACCCTCTTTGGAGAGTATCGTCTTTTGTGTTTCAACATGTTGTTGCTGCTGCTGCTGCTGCTGCTGCTGTTGTTGTCCTTCTCGACGACGACCTCGATTTTATCAGTTCACGCTTATTGTTGTTGTTGTTCGGGCTAGTCGGATTCTCAACGTTGTATTTATCCGCCTTTTTGTTCTTTTTTAGAAAATTTTCCGCAATCTCATTCAAAGGTTTTGTAATTGGTTTAAAGGTATTTTCCAGCATATTAATTCGATCCATTTCATTCGACTTCATGCTCTTCAATTTCTGTGTCAACAACAATCTGGTTTGAACCAGATCATCCAACACTTTAGACTTATTTTTTGATTTCACCATTGCTGCTGCTGTTGTTGTTGTGTTGTTGTTTGTTTAAAATACAATTATTTACTAGTAAAATATATGATATTATCGCATATTATATATATATATATATATATATATATAGCTGATACGGATCCAAAGCTGATGCTGAGCTGATCCAGAGCTGATCCAAAGCTGATGCCGAGCTGATCCAGAGCTGATCGAGAGCTGTGTGTGTGTGTGTGTGTTTTAATTCATTTCATCTTGTTTAATATTCATTTCATCTTGTTTAAAAATTATAATCAAATTAGATAGATAGAAGGAGTCTATGTGTTTGTGGCGGACCATACAGAAATAATCCCTTATTGCTGTTTGCTTATCACAGATTACGTCATCAAATATCATAATTGAGTGTGGTCTAGCTCTTTCTGGACTGACGACTTTCTCCTTGTCTGAAAACGTGAACATGTGTATCCCCTTAATTGGTTTAATTAATTTCATTAAATACTGATACTTGGGCTGATACAGCGATTTTGAATAAATGTATATATTTTGAAATTTAAGTCCATTGGGACTTTCGATTAAACTTATCATTACGTTTGTCTTTCCACAATTAGATGGTCCCACAATTAGAGCGCGTATCGAATTAGGTAATAATGGTATGTGTAATTTTTCCGCTCCTATCCCGCTCACCACAAATTCGATCGACATTTCGAACTTTAATTTGTCTGGTTTGTTTTATAAATCGCATTTTGTTGTTGCTATTGTTGTAGTTGTTGTTGTTGTTGTTGTTTTATTGAACAAATTTTTGCAACTACTAATGAAAATACTATAAATATTTGAGTATATATTTCGTTTTTGTTTAATATACGATTGACATCGAAACAGAATAGTCATAAAACAAACAACATACATGAACACACACACACACACACACACACACACACACACATACAAAATAAAACCACCTTCGCCACTGCCTATAGGGGTGGATGCGCAAAAAGCCAAGTTACCGGCCAACTTCCAACCCCACCGCGATAGCGGCGCCAGCGCAAACGGGGCTCTGGGGACCGAGTCGGAGCGGTATAGCTCCCATCAGGCAGTAACCGGGGGAAATCCCGGCTCACCGAGGGACCTCCGGCTAGTGCAGGCGATGGATAGTGAGAAATCGTCCGGACATGACGAGACCCAGGCTCTTGCAGTTGCCAGGGCAGAAGAAGAGCTGCTAAAGAAGTTTCAGATGATGAAACAGAAGGTGCAGCGGTCGCCAACGGGGAAGGAGCAGGCTACCGATGCCCACCCAGTGTCAGCGCCTCCCAAAGTGACCGGGCCTGTGTTCAACTTCGGCAATGACGAGGATGAACAAACCACCCCGAAGAGAAGTCGGGAACCAACCAGCCCTGAAGAGGCGATCGATGGAGCCCACAAGAGGCAGCGGGTGCAGAAAAGCGCCGCAGCTCTCACCGATGAGCTGGGCAAGATGCTCGATGAGATGATCGCGAAGTTCACGGACACAAAAAGCAACAACAAGAAGGTAGTCCGCCATGTCACACAGGCCACGATTGACTCATTGCATGCAATGAAGAAGCTGCAAAGCGAGATCAGTGCGACGCTGGATGAACCCCGAGCCAGGGGTCAGACCGCCAGCGCAACCCAGCAAACAACACCATCGCTCGTTGCCCCACGACAAGAAGGCATAGAGCGAACGCATACTGGCGCGGGGAACCCAGGCAGGGACCCGCCAAGAAACCCGCCCTGGCAGCAGGTGATACGTAAAACCAAAAAGCCCCACGAGACTGCAGCGAGTATTGGGGAAGGCAAAGACCACGTGAGCCGCACCGAGAAGCGCAGGAATCAGCGCTCTGACGCTATCCTAATAAAATGCAGCGAAGGAACGTACGCAGACATGCTCAAGCTGGTCAAAACCGAGCCTACCCTTCAGGGGCTCAAGGATGGGGTGCAAGGCATACGCAGGACAGCCAATGGGAGTCTGCTACTCAAGATGCAGAAACCCTCAGACCCAGCCACGCAGAAACTGCATACTGCCATCAAGTCGGCCTTCAGCGGCAAAGCCGAAGTGGCTATGCTGGAAGACACGGTGCAAGTGGAAATCCGCGACCTAGACCTAATGACCACCTGCGAGGAGGTTCTACAGGCAGTCTACGCTGAGGAGGAGTGCGACATCCCGGCGGGCGCTGCACCTAGGATGCGGAAGGCGTATGGCGGAACCCAAACGGCGACGGTCCACCTCAGACCTGAGCATGCGCAGCGGATCCTCGACAAGGGGAAAATCAGGGTTGGATGGGTAGTCTGCCGCATAAGACAGAAAGTGGAGCCTATGCGATGCTACAAATGCATGGGATTAGGCCACATGTCAGCCAGATGTCCAGCGTCAGAGGCAACAGCCAAAAACACGCAGCAATCCTGCTTCAGATGTGGCAAGGATGGCCACAAGTATAAAACTTGTACCCAGGGCAAACCAAAATGCATCATCTGCACAAGAAGCGGAAAATCTGGAGGAGAGGCCGAACACTCGACCCTCAGCAGTGCGTGCCCTGAATACCGGAGAGCCATGCACGATAAATTGAATGGTTAAGGTCCTACAGCTGAACCTTAACCACTGCAGAGCGGCGCAGGACCTGCTAGCACAGACGGTCATCGAGCAGCAGGCTGAGGTGGCAATACTCAGCGAGCCCTACAAGGACAAGCACGAAGGCGTATGGCAACGCAGTTCGGACGGCAGAGCAGCAATATGGAGCTGCGGGCAGCCCCCTGGACACCTATCGCAAAGGGCTTCCAGGACGGGATACACCAGAGCGAAGATCAAAGGCATCACATTCTACAGCTGCTACATAGCCCCGAGCGCACACATTAGTGAATTCAGAACAATAATGCAGGAGATCGCTGATGACGCACGCGGTAGGTCCCCTATTCTCATCGCAGGTGATTTCAACGCATGGTCCACAACATGGGGCAGCGCTAGTACGACGCAGCGGGGAACCATCCTCCTTGAGGCAGTGGCTTCGTTAAACGTATGCCTACTCAATGAAGGTAATAGACCAACCTTCAGCAAGTCAGGTCGGGAGTCAATCATCGACTTGACCTTCGCTAGCCCTGAACTGGCACGCAACTGTGTATGGAGGGTGTCAGACATATACACCCACAGCGACCACGCCCTGATCATCACCCAGACAAGCCCCAGACTGACCGCCCCAATTAGCCGCCAAACGACATACAAAGCGCATACCCTGAACACAGTGTCCCTCCTAGCACACATGGAAGGCGTCTGCGTTACAGGAGACGCTAACACATGCGCGAGGAACATAGCCGAGAGAATGAAGGAGGCGTGCGACGCATCTATGGAGAAGGCCACGAAAGGTGGTAACGGGCGAAGACCAGTACCATGGTGGAATGACGAAATAGGGAGCGCGAGGAGAGACTGCCTAGCGGCCCGGCGCAGGTGTCAGAGAAGCAGAGGACGCGGAAGCCAGGAGCTAAGGGAATCGACCTACAGAGCTAAGAGAAAGGTGCTGAAGAACGCGATTAAGGCTAGCAAGGCCAGATGCTTCCAAGAGCTGTGCGAAGCGGCGGATGCAGAGCCATTCGGGTCAGCATACAGGATGGTCATGGGTAAGCTCAACAAACAGCCGACCCCTACCGGACACGTACAGCTTGGCCAAATAGTGTCCACCCTGTTCCCCACCCAGCCGCCCCTTACCTGGCAAGCTACCGGGGAAGGCGATACTGTTCTCACCAGCGAAGCCGAAGTCCTGGCAGCGCTAACGAAAACCAAAGTCGAAAAAGCCCCTGGCCCCGACGGCATTCCCAATGCTGCACTGCACACATTGGTGGCAAACTTCCCTGGTATATTCACGGAGATGTACAACATCTGTCTCACCCAACGAACTTTCCCCATAGGTTGGAAGCGACAAAGGTTGGTGCTTATCCCAAAACCGGGCAAGTTGAACGACGACGCATCCTCGTACAGACCCCTATGTATGCTGAATACAACGGGGAAAATATTCGAGCGCATAATCTGCACCCACCTCGAAAAAGAACTCGACCAACTCAGAGCGTTATCGGACCACCAGTTTGGCTTCCGGAGAAAAAGAAGCACTATTGACGCGATCCAAACGGTCACCCAACTGGCTGCTAACGCAATCGAAGGAGAAAGGTGGCTAGGTGGCTCAAAAGAGTACTGCCTCGTCTGCACCCTGGACGTCAAAAATGCCTTCAACTCTGCCAACTGGAACCTTGTCCTGCAGGCACTTCGGCGCATGGGAATCTCGAACTATCTGATCGAGCTCGTAGCGGACTACTTCAAGGACAGAGTGCTCACATATTCCTCTGATGCCGGAGAGCACGAGTACCTGGTGACAGGAGGAGTACCTCAAGGCTCAGTCCTGGGCCCGATACTGTGGAACGTCATGTACGACGGGATCCTAAGGCAGGTACTACCCGAAGGATGCACAGTTGTGGGATTTGCGGACGACATAGCGCTGGTAACGGTAGCGAAAACCCTCGATGAGATCACGGATAGATGCAGCCTCTCGATAGACATCCTTATGTGCTGGCTCACAGACAACGGGTTAGCAGTCGCCGAGCACAAAACGGAGGCAGTGCTCATAAGCAGCAGGAAGACTGTGGAGAAGGCCACAATACGAGTCGGATCGAGTTATCGTTTAAGACGCACCTATCGTATGCCGCAGCCAAAGCATCCAGATCGACTGCAGCCATCTCAAGGATGATGGCCAATACTCGAGGACCAAAGCAGCACAGCAGAAGGATTATAGCGACAGTGGTGACATCTATCATAATGTACGCCGCGCCCATATGGGCCGAGGCTATGAAGACCGCATCATACAGCCGCCAGTGCAAAGCTGTCTACAGGCGCTGCGCACTGCGCATCACAAGCAGCTTCTGCACGGTATCTGAGGAAGCCGCGCTAGTGGTAGCCGGTACTATACCGATAGACCTGCTGGCGGCAAAACGAAGAACTGGGAGCACAGGAAGCAGGACCCAACGCGGTAACACGATCGAGGCATGGCAAATGAGGTGGAACAATGCGACCACAGGGCGGTGGACGCACAGGCTAATTCCCAGTCTAACCCCCTGGCTGCAGAGACGACACGGACAGGTAGACTTCTACCTCACGCAGATGATCTCCGGGCACGGATGCTTTAAGGAATACCTGCATAGGTTTAAGCACGAGCCAAACCCCTACTGCGACCACTGCGGCACAGGAAGCATCGAAGACGCAGAGCACGCGCTATTCATCTGCCCCCTATACGATAGGAACCGAGCCGAAGCTGAAACGACAACCGTATGTAACCTGACAGCGGACAACGTGATCAGCTGCATGCTGGAAGATCAAAGCAAGTGGGACGCGATAGCCAACATGGCCGCTGGCATCCTGAAGGATCTTAGGCGTCGAGAACGGAGTCGACGCATGGAGTCATAAGGACGAGCGGCAACCTGACCGCCATCCGTCCCGCGAAGTATAGCTTTGCGGCAGTCCCGCGGGATCGGAACTTTTTCTACCTCTTCTCTTCTTCTACCACTTATATTCTTGTATATATTTAAGCTTGTTTAATAAAAAAAAAAAAAAAAAAAAAAAAAAACAGAAATGCAAATGCATAAATGTAATAATTCAAATAACAAAATATCAATAATGCCTATAAATTATAAACATAAATAAAATTCATATCAGTATCGAATTGGTAGTGGATTCGTTAACAACTTGATTAACAATCTACCAATTGAACTTCATTTGCCAGGATATATATATATATTGTGGGCCAGGCACAAAACTTGCGGAGCGCTTGAAACGTGGAGACAAAGGGATTAATGCGCTAGATGCAGCGTGTCGAGAGCACGATATTACATATTCACAATTCAAAGACTTGAAAAATCGCCATCAGGCCGATAATATATTAGCTAAAAGAGCGTGGGAACGTTTTAAAGCAAAAGGTAGCGGTCTAAAAGAACGTTCTGCTGCTTGGTTTGTGACAAACGCTATGAAAACAAAAGTTAAATTCGGCCTAGGTATGACTAAGAACAAATCTCGTCGACGTCAACGTAAGAGGAAATCATCGACAGTAATTGTTAAAGGGGTCTTTGTGTGTTTAGTTATTTTGGCTTTCTGGCATTTTTGACATTTTCTTACGTACTCAGTTATATCTTTAGACATATTTTTCCAGTAATAGTGTCTTTTTACTTTGGCCAAAGTTTTTGATATGCCAGTATGACCTCCTTGAATTGGATCGTCATGAAATGTAGACAAAATTGCTTCTTTTTCTTTTAAATTTGCTATTTGGGTCACCGGGTTGAGTAGCGCTACTCTTAATGTTTTCAAGATTTTATTGCCCATTAATTTGAAATTATCTATTGAAGTATGTTCAAAGATAATTTCCCACGGTGCCACTTTGAGTTGGCTGATTTTATGTATACCGGCTTGCATTTCAAGCCTTTGGAAAAATTGATCTAAGTCAATATCTCCATTAGTATATAAATCGCTGACATCATATCTTGCAGTAATTTTTTTGCCTTGTTTAAATAAACATAACGTATTTTTTATCTGCAAGGTCACTACTTTACGTACTTCATCATTGTTTATGACGTCGTATACGTTGGGCTTAGAAGCTTTATTTAAGGATTGCATAGGCAATTCTTGTTCTTGATTTTCCGCGCGGAATTTTTGTCTATTTTGATATCTAGTAGTGACTTTCAATATATTTTCAGTTATATTTTGTAGATCTTTGATGGTTATCCTTGATAACGCATCGGCTACATATTTATCTTTTCCCTTTAAATATTCGACTGTAAAGTCGAATTCTTCTAGTTCGAGCCTCATACGTGTCAGTTTAGAACTGGGATTGATCATTGAGAAAAGGTATGTTAAAGGTCTATGGTCTGTTTTTATTAAGAAATGTTTTCCATATATATATGGTCTAAAATGTAATATCGCCCAATGAATTGCAGCTAATTCCTGCTCAGTAGTACATTTGTTACTTTCACCTTTTGTAAATGCTCTTGATGCGTATGCAATGGGAAGTTGGAGACCATTGTGGTTTTGAGTTAAAACCGCTCCACATGCTTGCTTACTTGCATCTGTTATTATACAGAATTCTTTAGTGAAATCTGGATATTGTAGCAATGTAGGTTCCATAAGTTTTGTTTTTAAATATTGAAATGCATTTTCACACTCATCCGTCCATTTAAAAGGAACATTCTTTTTACATAATCTTGTTATGTGCCGTGAATAGTCGGCGAAATTTTTTATAAAACGTCTATAATAGTTACAGAATGCTACGAAACGTCTAGCACTGTCCGCGTCGTGCGGAACTGGGTAGTTCATAATGACATCGTATTTCTTGTCATCTGGAAGTATTCCTTTGTCAGTGCATTTATGACCTAGAAAAGTCACTTCATGCATAAAAAATGAACATTTTTCTGGATGTAACTTTAGGTTGTATTTCCTACATTTCTCAAAAACATCTGTTAAGTTCTTAAGCATATGTTTTTCGGAACAACCAATTACAATTAAGTCATCCATATAAAGGAATGCTTGAGAAGGTTCTAGACCAGAGAACGCAATAGTCATCATTCTCTGAAACGAATTAGGAGCTATTTTTAATCCGAAGGGTAATCGCGTGAAGCGATATGAGCCGTTGCTCGTTGAAAAAGACGTTATATCTCTTGAACCTTTTTCTAGTTCAATTTGATGGAATCCTGACATTAAGTCAAGACATGAAAAGTATTTAGCTCGACCTAGTTGATCTAAAATATCATCAATTCTAGGTAATGGGAATTTATCAGAAAGTAATTTTTTATTAATTTGGCGGTAGTCAATTACTAATCGCCATTTCTTTACATTTGACCCGGGGGATGATTTCTTAGGAACAAGTAATAATGGGCTATTATATTCGGATACTGACGGTTCGACAATCCCGTCAGAGATTAATTTTCCTACTTGCTTTTGTATTTCGATCACCTGACTATGTGGGCTTCGATAGTTCTTTATATAGACTGGTTCATCATCTTTTAATCTCAGTCTTTGTTTATAAAAATTATTTGTGGTTATTGATTCGGTTTCCAATCCGAATATATCGCTATACTGGGTGCATAAGCTAGAAAGCTGTGACTTGAACTGTGTAGGGAAGTTTTTTGAAAGTTGTGATAGTACGGATTTTTTTCTATTGTCTGGATTTGTGTTGACTACATCGTAGTTCGAAAGTGGTTCATATGTTAGGTTATCTGTACTTACTACTTGGTCGGTATTTGTTGTGTTTATTAGCATTATGAAGGCATTATTGGATGTTGCTATGGTATTTGCAACGTAAATACCATACTGAATTTCCTGATTTGGAATTAATACACTGTCTTCTTTTGAATTAAGTTCAATTTTCCGAATAACTTGGGATCTTGCTGGCAGAAGTATTGAATTATTGCCAGCACTATGAGCTATTGGTACTTTAATTGGAAATTTTAAATTATTGGGTCTAATTATAAGCCAATCTTCAGATGGCTTGAAGTCTAATTGACAGTTGTATTTTTTAATAAAGTCGATGCCTAATATTCCATCGCATGGAATAGGGCAATGTGAATTTACGATATGAAAATCGTGTGGGATTATGTATTTAGTTGTCTGTATCTCTATAGAAACTAAACCTTGGGATTTGGTTATTTCGTTACTTATGCCTTTTATGTCTATGATGTAATCATCTTGGATGTTTTGGAAGTTATCCGAAGTTTCTTTTAAAATGGAAATGTCTGCACCTGTGTCTATTAAAAAGATAAGTTCTTTTCCAGTAGCTACATTGAAAAATGAAACGAATATATTTTGGCTGAGATTAATAGTGTGAACTCTGACTTCTTTTATTGTTGAGTATTTAAAGGGCTTTGGGAGTTTTCCGATGTGTTTTGGTTAGTATTTTGGGTAATTCTGACATTGCTTTGGTTATTGCCATTGTGGCCTCGGTTCGAGTTACTACCACCTCTAGAGTTTCCTCTATATGGGCCTCGTCCTCTATTGTTATTTTGGTAATTGTTGTTATAGTTATTGTGATTACTACGAAAATTACCTCTATAATTTCCACGGCCGCGATTTGAGCCGCGCTGTGGATAGTTCTTGAAATATAGGACGGTGTTTGACTGTCCAGTTGCTTCAGTGACACTATTGACAAATTTGGAAACGGCATCGTTCATAGTACTAAAGGTGCCAGCTTGCATGATAAGTTTTACCTTATCGATTGTGCAATTTTTAGTCATTGCCTTGACTGCATGCTGCGTGGAATAACTTCTGGCTAGCTCTAAAGATAAACCATCTGTTATAAATGCACCTTCTAAGGCTTTCGTCATCTGCTCAATTTCTTGTGTGTATTGGTTAGCAGTTTTATTGCGCTGCTGTAGGTTCATCAGCTTCGCTGATAATACTTCAACAGTTTCGCCTTTGACGTTCCTCTTAGTCTGGAAATCACTTCAGTAGTTGTTGTTTCATTACCGATTAGATTTCTGGCGACACCTTTTAGCTTTGTTTTAATTATGGAAACAGCTAATTCTTCGTGCTCGCCTTTTATTGATTCTATTATTTGTAAAGCATCAATGAAACTTGTTAAATTTTCAGCCTTACCATCAAAAACTGGTATAAGCTTGGATGCTGTATTAATAAAGTCAATATTTGATTGTGCCATTGTGATAGAGTTACTTATTTTGTTTTCTATTACACTTGAAGTATCTGAATCTGTTGAATTGTCCAGATCAGTGTATACCGCCGGAATAGTAAGATTATTTAAATCTTCATCTTCTATTTTGGGGTTTACTTCGGGAAGCTCTTCTGACTCCGATTCGTTCGTTTCTGTTGATTCCGGGTCAGGTGCAGTGTCAACTTCTATTGGAGTGTTTAGAACGGTTGGTACCGATAATTCTAAACTGAACTTTTGTTTAACAAATATTAAATTAGATCGTAGTCGTATCAAAAGTTTCGATACCTGTGACCAATGATTTTGAGTTAATCTTTCCCTGTGATCATGTATTAGCATTCGCGCTTCATTAAAGCACTCTACTAATATTTCAACATGCTTCCTAACCGTGTTCTTTTGGATAGGTCTATTCTGGGTTAGTGACTTGTGTGATTTGTCAAATTTAGTTTTAATGTTTGCTAATTCCTCGTACAATTTGTTCCATTCCATGCCTTTAGTTTAGCCATACTTTGTAAGAAGAATATATTGAAATATTTTTATATTTTTTTTTTTTATTTCATTTTCTTAGATTTTAGGTGTTAACATTTATGTGTAATCACTGTTGTTTGTGCTGTTTTTTTTTATTTATTTGTTTTGCTGCTTATATTTTATCCAGGTCATTTCCCTGGCTCATATACCTTTTTCTCAGACATTTATTATGCATATTGTAAATTTTGTAAAAGAAAGTGGTGCACATGATAACAACAATGATTATCAAGAGTATATGTACCCAATATAGATTGATGTTGCTAGATTCTACCTTATTGATGACATTGGCAGTGGAATCCACTGTTTTTATGTCCAAAGTCATTTTGGTGGGTTTTGCATATACTTGTATTTTTTGTGTATAAAGTGTTTTATTAAAATTATTATGATCTTCTCTTGAAAATTTACTTATCGCATTACTGCGCATTTAAATTAACAAACTTCCTACCTAGTTTTTTGCATAGCTTTACGGGCTACACGTCTAATCGGGCAGAAAAAGTTCCGCTCAATTTTACAAAATATTATATTATATAAAAGAAATATGCATCGTAGTGCAATCAAAAAAATTATGCAACGCAGTGCATGGGTAAAAAGAAATTTGTTTTCAGCTTAGTTGGATTCTTTTCCTTCCTTCTACGTCAGCTGGTCGTCGCCAGCTTGGCTACGCTGACGTTCCTTCGAAGGCGCAGGTGGCGGTCGTGCCTCCCACGCTTGATAACTGCTGCAGCTGTCCTGGGCCTATTGGCTCAGGCGGTACCGGCGCTGGTCTTCGCACTGGTCTTCGGCTTCATGCATGCGTAATTGCATGCCGCAGAGTTGAGAGGTCCGGGGCAGTCGGTCGGGCAGACTTGTGGTTGTTTCGGCAGTGGCTTGGGAATATTTGGTTTCGTTATTAGTTTTTTATTTATAACTTGTATTTGATTTTCTGAGTGAGTTGTGACTTGTGGTACTCTATTTTGGAGGGTTTCCTTTAAAAATTCAAGCCCGTTGTAAAGTTTTTGCGCTGTACTCCATGCGGGCGGTGTTGGTTGAGCAAATAGCATCCATTTTAGGCGGGCTATTCTTTTGTTAATTTTATTCTTCTGACCTCCACGTACCATAACGCACACTCTACTCACTCAGACGGGTTATTTTTTAGTATATCCTCCATGTATTATCTTCCTAATCCGCTGCTCCTTGTGACTCTAGTCACGGTCGCCATGAAATAAGATTGTTTGTAGTTTGTAGTTGTGTTTTCACTTAGTTTTATTTTTGGGTTTATTTGGAGCAGCAATGGTGCCGCTCCAACGATCGAAGAGTCTCTGATTTTTACAATATTCTTTAAGTCTAATTAAGGCTAAGTCTCGTAGCTGCGCTGCTCGCAGGCGGCGGCAGAGAGACGGCTATGTACCTATATACTTATGTATAAAGGAATGTACTTATATATATTGCTATGCGCTCTCGAGTGGAGTCGCGAGGGGTATGTATATGCTGTCCGTTCGTTGCAATTGTGCCGACGCTAGCACTTTCTGTGTGCGGGCTGTGTTCTAGGCCATAGCGATCGGTCCATATTTCGGCCACTTAGGGGACTTTAAAATATGTAAACACTGCAACAAAGTGTTACAGTGCTTACCCTTTAAGTACTTTCGGTACAGTGGGTATTCAATGTATGTGCATACTACACACCATTGCACTCTACTCTATAAATCCGCCCATCTAAATAAGATTTAAACCAATTTAATATTGATGAATGAAATCCCAATTTCTGCAATTTTGCCAATAAAGCATTATGGGAGACTTTGTCAAATGCTTTGGCGAAGTCGGTGTAGACTTCATCAACTTGATGATGACTGATAAACGAGTGGATGCAAAAAAGATTAAACGTAGCTAAGTTAGTGGTAGTTGACCTTCCAGGCATAAAACCATGTTGGTTAGGACTGATGATCCGACCAGCAAGAAAAGTTAGCTGCTTAGCTACAATTCGTTCAAACATTTTTGAGACATTACTTAGCTTTGCAATTGGCCTATAATTTGAAACAATATTTTTGTAACCAGACTTGAATATAGGAGAAACTGTGGCAAGTTTCCATCTATTCGCAAATACCCCAGTGGAAAGAAACTTGTTGAAGATCATTTTTAGGGGCTCACAAAGAACACCTATACAGTTTTTCAAAATAAATGGAGAAAGGCCATCGCAGTCATTTTTGAAACGCCGTCGTCGTCGTCTGCTTCATCATAGGGAGTTGCTGCTGCTGCTGGTTCTTTGGTGCTGGTTGTTGTTACTGTTGTTGTTGCTGCTTCTGTTGTTGTTGTTGCTGCTGTTGTTGTTGTTGTTGTCGGGGGTTGTGTTGTTGTTGTTGTTTGATTTGGAGTGGTTCCAGCGACTGCGCATACTAACAGTAATAGGAATACGTGAAAATGCATTTTCTTTTTGTGTGTGTTTTCTTTTTTTTTTTTTTTGTGTTAGTGGTGGTTTAAAGCATCGAAAGCCAACTCGGAGCTGAGCTAGCTTGCCGAAGTCTGGGACTCTAACCCAGTAAAAACTCCACCCCCTCCCCGCTTCCCCGGCGGTACTGCCGTTAGGTATTACTTCGCCGGGGGGGGGAATGCCCTTAGGGCTCTCTAGGATTCTATCCTATTGGAATTTCGCAGGCTTTCTGCGATGCGCAGTTTTTTGAGTACTATTGTGGCCATGTTGCATACCGCAGACCAAATTACTTCTGATTCAAGCATAATGTCCACCAGGTTACAAGCGGCTGGCGTCCTCCCAACCCTTATGCTCAGATCTCTTCGTTCATTTTCAAATCTCGGACAGACAAAAAACACATGTTCTGCGTTTTCATTATCCGACTCGCAAAGTGGGCAGTGCGGATAACGTTCCACCTTTTCCGTAGGGATTCTGCAGTTGCGACCCCTGTGCTGCCTGCGCGGATGTTAGCTGATTCCAGAGCCAGCAGATCAATCGGTATGCCTCCCGATATTACCAGTGCCGCGTCCAGTGCGGAACGCACTGCATACCCTTAGGGCACACAATCTCTGCACGGAGTCGCCGTCTTGCATATAACTTCCATTTTTTGTGGCTCGAGCCCATATGGGAGCAGCGTACATCAGCGTCGATGTGACAGCACTAACCAGTAATCTACGTCCTGGTTGCCTTGGTCCCCGAGTGTTCGCCATAATTCGCGAGATCGCGGCCGCGGTCCTACTTGCCTTGCCACTAGCGTACGCTAGATGTTCTTTGAAAGAAAGCCGGTGGTCGATCATGACGCCCAAGTATATTAGGCTTGGAAGCGATGTAATTGTGGCTTCTCCAATTTTGATAGTACCCGCCTCCACTTTCTGCCTGCTACTTATCAGGACTGCTTCAGTCTTGTGCGCTGACAAGGCGAGTCCCTTGGAGTCGAGCCATGCACTGGCTCGTTTCCCCGCTTCAGATTCTTTCCGCATCTGGTAGTTCCTTTGCCGTAACCACTAGGGCCACGTCATCCGCGAAACCAATAAGTCGTGCCCCTTCGGGCATCATGATCCTGCTTCAGTCTTGTGCGCTGACAAGGCGAGTCCCTTTGAGTCGAGCCATGCACTGGCTCGTTTCCCCGCTTCAGATTCTTTCCGCATCTGGTAGTTTCTTTGCCGTAACCACTATGGCCACGTCATCCGCGAAACCAATAAGTCGTGCCCCTTCGGGCATCGTGATCCTAAGTATCCCATCGTACATGACATTCCATAACAAAAAGCCTAGGTCTGATCCTTGGGGAACTCCCTCGGTGACCCTGTGGGTCGATTGCCCGGAATCAGTTTCATACAGGAGCAGGCGGCCTTCAAAGTAGCTCGCTATTATTCTCTGTATATACACTGGTACATTTAGGTTGCTCAGTGCATTTAGTGTGTGGTGCCAGCTGGCGGAGTTGAAAGCGTTTTTTACATCCAACGTTGCCGCTATGCAGTACTGCTTAGTGCCGTACAACTACCTTTTCCCCTCAATGGCTTTATCTGCGATTTCACACAGT
This sequence comes from Drosophila suzukii, assembly GCF_043229965.1. Lineage (NCBI taxonomy): Eukaryota > Metazoa > Arthropoda > Insecta > Diptera > Drosophilidae > Drosophila > Drosophila suzukii. The sequence goes on along the minus strand of NC_092082.1, from coordinate 27,006,032 downwards.
TTACCGACGGCGTCGATGGTGGATAGTCCCTTCCGAAAACCATACTGCATCTCTGAGAGGCAGTTTGTTTCGACAAGGGCACCTTCTAGCCGGGAGTGGATTATTCTTTCGAGAATTTTACCCACCGTGTCCAGCATGCAGAGTGGCCTATACGAAGAAGGCTCCTCCGCGGGTTTTTCCACCTTTGGTATGAGTACCAGCCGCTGTGTTTTTACGGAGGGGCGATTTTCCCGGGCATCTTCTGCGATCATGACGCCCAAGTATTTTAGGCTTGGAAGCGATATAATTGTGGCTTCTCCAATTTTGATAGTAGCCGCCTCCACTTTCTGCCTGCTACTTATCAGGACTGCTTCAGTCTTGTGCGCTGCCAAGGCGAGTCCCTTGGAGTCAAGCCATGCGCTTGCTCGTTTCCCCGCTTCGTTGCAGATTCTTTCCGCATCTGGTAGTTTCTTTGCCGTAACCACTATGGCCACGTCATCCGCGAAGCCAATAAGTCGTGCCCCTTCGGGCATCGTGATCCTAAGTATCCCATCGTACATGACATTCCATAACAAAGGGCCTAGGTCTGATCCTTGGGGAACTCCCCCGGTGACCCTGTGGGTCGATTGCCCGAAATCAGTTTCATACAGGAGCAGGCGGCCTTCAAAGTAGCTCGCTATTATTCTCTGTATATACACTGGTACTGGCTCTCTCTCAAGTGATTGTCATCGTCTCAGTTTGCACATAGTTGTTGATGTCTACGTTGAGGATAATATTCTTCTGGGTGTTGGGGTTTTTTTTCGACAAATGTTTGTTCTATCTCACCGTTTGCCATTAAACGTTCAATTATGGTTGTCTCAATATATTGCCGACATTTTATATTTAGAGTTTTCTTCTCATAATTGCTTTTATACAAACAACGAATTGATATAGCCGACTCATTATATGTGCGATTAAAGTGCCTATAGAATGGTACTGTTGCATTCAGTATTCCTCCTATATTTTTCTCCTTTTCTTTTAGGTTTGCTTGAAACAATGCGATTACTTCATCCACAGTAACTTTAATATTATCCTAGACATGGTCCTCATCGTTAGCTGTTATAGTTGTATAATAATGTTATATTAAATTCCACACTTTTTGTATTTGTATTGATATTATTGGTGATATTCAGAATAGAAGCAAATTCAGAATTCGGAATAGGATTACAGTTTCCTCCCGAATTATAACCGAATAGTAAAATAATTGCAATGATTAATATTCGCAACATTTTTATTTATTTATTTTTTCCCCCGTTTTGATTGTAGTTTCTAGCTTGCAGTTCGACTTGCTACTAATGCTTGCTTGCTTGCATTCTCGCAGAGAACGAAATAGAAAAAATATTCGCATATATATGTATATATTTATAATATTTTTCTAACCTCGTTTGATAGCGGTGTATACTCGAATAATTTATCATGAATTATGAGACAGTATGCAGATGTTTTTGGAGGGATATTACTTTGTGTTTTAATCTCAATTCGTATATCAATCGGTCCGCTTTTTACTGCTTCATTTTGATGCGTTGCATCTAAGACAATAATGGGAGCCTTATTTTTATAAGTCTCTAGCGATAATAACGGTTGTGACACACAGCCGTAGTAACTTTTTTGAAAATAGATATACATATCGTATAATAGTGCATATCTATTATAAGTAAAATTTTGATTTAATCCATCATAGGGATATACTTCAGAATTTAGATATACTAATCGACTAAATCGCAATGAACATACTTCTTATTGTTTTTAAATGCGATAATAACATAGCGAGGGCGTTCAGTTTCAGCAGCTAATTTAACACTCCAAATAAATGTAGTTGTCTGTGGAACTACTGGGTTATAATATATATCCCAACTCCTGAAGGGAATCAATAATGGTGTTTGTTTGTTTATCACATTAAGCATGTACAATTTATAACCATCAGACAATTGTACATGAGGCATTTTCCAAACAATGGTCGAAATCGTCATTTTCAATTGACTCATTGTTAAAGCTTCAGCAGTGCTCTTATAAACATCATCGTTATCTTTTCCTCTTAATAGAACTAGCTCGTGTTTCCCATTGAGCAGTATTTTATTGTAGTCTTCAGCAAATCCAAGTAACAGGTTCAACGCCACGCAAAAATTGAAGTTTCCTCTTTCAAGTTTTAAATTGTCTGCGATGGACCATCCAGAATTTTCGAGCAAGTGTTCTTGAATCGCTTGTTACACCCAAATGTCGTGTTCGATCAATTTCAATACCATTCAATTCATATCGTATTTCACTAAATAGATACGCCATACAATTATTCAATAGAGCTATTGTGGTTTCGATTTTATCATCAACTTTTGTGATATGTCCTTGAATGTGAAGAAAATTTTCGCTTGGCAACACATACAAATCTTGATTTTGTATGGCAATCCGAATTTCGTCATTGTTCTCATACGACCGCAAGTAGGGTGAATAACTATGATAATCTTTCTATATTATTGAATTATCAATAGTCGGTTTCTCAAGCACGTTAATTATATGAGACATTTTTTATTTTTTTTTTTTAATTTCAATCCTAAAATCAATAAAAATTTTTTATTGCACTCCGTTATTTTTCTTGTTGTTGTTGTTGTCGTCGTCGTCGCCGTCGTCGTTGTTGTTTTTGTTCTTGTTGTTGCTGTCGAGTAGCTAATCTGTTCAACGTTGGTAAAGCGAGTGAGGGGGAATTAAGTGATAATGCCTTTTTATAGACGTTGTTGTTGTTGTATATAATCATTTTTTTTATATTGGTTTTAAATGCAATCTTATTGTAATTCTTTCACCGCGAAAATTAATCAGATTAGCGTCTTGATCACAGATTTTTAAAGTTATCGAATGTGTTTCTTTTGTGTTTACTGGTAGATATATAACATTATGTGGTACCTCAGTTATTTTATATCCCGGACTAACGACAAGCGCAAACTGATGTAGTGTGTGTGCTGTTTCGTTGTTTTTATATGTTCCATTTATAATATTGCATTGTACACAAATGCTATTAATTTTTGTGATATCAATTGCCTTATCAGAAGTATGTAATATATTAGGACTTAATGTATTCGAAGTGAATCCCAATAAAGAGCCGATTGACTTTTCCTTATTGAAATATATTTCATCAGTTGCAGAGAAAATTTCCGATTGCAAAGTGTTATAGTTTGGAACTAGATAAAATTTGGGACTTCCGTCGGGCTCATTCTTTGTTAACTTTGTATATTTTCGCGTCAATAGGTCATTAATATCGCTGATTTCATAGGAACAAACAGGGATCTTTATCGTATGTTTGCCAATATAAAATAAATTATTGCCTACGTCAACGTTTGGAATAGAATTATAAGTGTCCAGACTGATTAACGCACACTGATAGTTCTGATCAAGTTCAATTGGAGGAAAATAACCTGCAACAAGTACTGACGTATTGCCTGTTAGTGTTAATGTTATCGACATCTTAACGGTTCGGGAGGTAATACACATATATAGTATGCTGTGTGTGTGTTTACAAATCAATCCAGGAATTATGCTCTGATGAGAATCCTAACCATTTAACGTATGCTCCACCATTTCGACGTCTAATAACCTTCTCCACTAGATATGTATCGGGAAATTTAGTTTTCATCAGCTCATATTCGTAAAATCCTCCCTTAATATCATTTCCCTGATAATCTTTCAATATATACGTAATAGGATTGGTATTTTGTATCCGTTTGATTTGGAATATCTCAGTTGTCCAGTTTGGAGTATAACCTTTTTCGAACACATGTTTGTATTTACTTATTCGCACAAAATCGTCAATTTTGAATTTTGGTTTATGAGTGATTTTCAGATGATTGTAAACGGTTTGGAGGAGTAATTCTTCATTTAGAAAACTTACATCGTTTGCCGCCATCAGAATTGTTTTATGGTATGTGTTATTATATTTAGCAATCAACGCCTTATAGATATTAATCCATTTGTAGCTACCTTGATAGCTGAACTCTTTCCACATCATATTTTTGATGGTTCTATTAACTCGTTGAACGATGCTGGCTTTTAAAATACTATACGTTGAATAATGATTAATATGATTTAATTTAATCAGATTTTGAAATGTCTTATTGAAAAATTCTTTACCATCATCTGTTTGTAAGTTTTTCGGTTTTCTTTGTGCGCCATCGAAAATGCTTTTCATACTTTTTGTGACGCTATCTCCTGTTTTGTTTTTAATAGCAACAGAGCATGCTTGCTTCGAAAAAGGGACAATAACAGTTAGGAGATAACGGTATTCCTAATTGATAGGGTATCATTTCAAGTAAATCGTCTTGCCATAAATCATCTATCCCCTTCATTATCACACGTCGTCTGATAAAATTTGTTCGTCCTTGTCTATGCAACTCTTCGGTGTGTTGCCTTTTATCCGCATTCAAGTTGCTGTTGTTGTTGTTGTCACTCATTTTGTTTTATTGTATTGTCAATATATTTAACAATAATGGGGAACTGTACTTTAATTCTTTTCACCTCATCCGTAGGTAGCTGTGTAGAGAGAAATTTAAGGAGAACGTCCTCAAGCCGTTGAATATTTCCTTCTAATCGCTCTTTATACTTAGTATAAATAACTTGTGAGTAGTCCTTTAAGGATAATTTTATAAAATTCGCACTTTCAGCGACATCTGATTGAAGGTTTGCTTCTAATGTAATTATTTTGCTTTTTATAATATTTATGCTCTGTCTCAAGCTGTTTAAATCAATATCCGTTTTCTCTTGTCGATTTCAGATATATTTTTTTAGACTTGAACCGCTTCTCCTCCTCCTCCGGACGATGAGGAATTCGAGCTTTCACCAAATTTTTTAGTCTGATTCATTTTATTATATTTGCCTCTCTAAGCTCTTCTATAATGTATATAATTTCGTTTTTGTGATTGGTATTTCCAGCACTCTCGGATGCTAATAGTAATCGCAATCTCTCGATTAATTCATTCGGATCATCCCAATACTTGTATCCTCTATCCTCCTTGGAGTAAGATTTTGTTGTTGGTGCTGCTGCTGCTGCTGTTTGTGTTGTAAGCAAGAAACCTTTGCCAATAAGTTGTGTTTTCGGTTTGAATAGATTTTTTACAATATGCTGATATTTAAAGGATTTGGACCCCTTAACTTGAGAACTGTTCTGGTATTCTCGTTTGTGTGCGTTTGTTCTCAACAGAATATCTCGATAATTTTTCAAGTCCAGATTTGAATAATGCGCGGGCTTCGTGTGAAATAGCAATTGAAATAGACCAGGAGTTAATTTCCATTTTTCCTTATCAATAATAATTATTATTGTATTATATTTCAATTTACTATTAGCAAAATACCATTCACCATTTTCCTTTAAATACTCAGACCATACAGCGTGTCCAATTGTTTTTGACTTTTTAAAATCTGAATATTACGCAAAAACGGTGATTTCATCGAAACTTTTTTTCTCTTGATTGCAATTTGTTTTTCCTTTTTGATAACATTGTTGTTGTTTTGTTGTTGTTGTTGCTGTTGCTGTTGTTGTGGTTGTTGTTTTGTCTTGCTATATCTGGGATATCTGGGTCCATTTATCAAAAAACTTTTCTCAAGCATAGAATCTCTTTTTTCGATTAATTTTAATCTCTTATTAGAGGAAGAAGAAGACTGAGGCAGAGATAAATTTTCTGTGTGAGCACTTCGATTTTTTTTTGGGAGTGTGAGTGTGTGTGTGGTCTTGGCGTAAAATTTATAGTGTTCAACGATGTGTTTTTTTTAAGTCTACGAAATTTGGGTCCATTGACCTTACGACTTTTTTCAAGCATAGAATCTCTTTGTAGCAGATTAAAAGGTAATTTGAATCTCTTGTTATTATACTGGACTGCTGCTAAAGATAAACTCTCAATGTTAGCATTACTTTTGAGATTTTTAAAAAGACTCAATTTTAAATCGTAATCATCATCATCAACATCAACAGCAGCAGCAGCAGCAGCAGGGAGAGCTGGGGGGGGGGCAGGGAGAGCAGCAGATGTACTACTACTAACTATCACCATTGCCATTGTTAGCAGCAGCAGCATGCTGGATGTTTCTTCGTTGATAAGGTCTTCTCTTCCTTCTGTTTGCATTATAGGATTTCACTTACTTTTCCCCACTTTTATCCCCAAATCGTCGTCGTGGTCGTCGTTGTCGTCGGTTTCTAGTCTTCTTCGCATAACCCTCTTTGGAGAGTATCGTCTTTTGTGTTTCAACATGTTGTTGCTGCTGCTGCTGCTGCTGCTGCTGTTGTTGTCCTTCTCGACGACGACCTCGATTTTATCAGTTCACGCTTATTGTTGTTGTTGTTCGGGCTAGTCGGATTCTCAACGTTGTATTTATCCGCCTTTTTGTTCTTTTTTAGAAAATTTTCCGCAATCTCATTCAAAGGTTTTGTAATTGGTTTAAAGGTATTTTCCAGCATATTAATTCGATCCATTTCATTCGACTTCATGCTCTTCAATTTCTGTGTCAACAACAATCTGGTTTGAACCAGATCATCCAACACTTTAGACTTATTTTTTGATTTCACCATTGCTGCTGCTGTTGTTGTTGTGTTGTTGTTTGTTTAAAATACAATTATTTACTAGTAAAATATATGATATTATCGCATATTATATATATATATATATATATATATATAGCTGATACGGATCCAAAGCTGATGCTGAGCTGATCCAGAGCTGATCCAAAGCTGATGCCGAGCTGATCCAGAGCTGATCGAGAGCTGTGTGTGTGTGTGTGTGTTTTAATTCATTTCATCTTGTTTAATATTCATTTCATCTTGTTTAAAAATTATAATCAAATTAGATAGATAGAAGGAGTCTATGTGTTTGTGGCGGACCATACAGAAATAATCCCTTATTGCTGTTTGCTTATCACAGATTACGTCATCAAATATCATAATTGAGTGTGGTCTAGCTCTTTCTGGACTGACGACTTTCTCCTTGTCTGAAAACGTGAACATGTGTATCCCCTTAATTGGTTTAATTAATTTCATTAAATACTGATACTTGGGCTGATACAGCGATTTTGAATAAATGTATATATTTTGAAATTTAAGTCCATTGGGACTTTCGATTAAACTTATCATTACGTTTGTCTTTCCACAATTAGATGGTCCCACAATTAGAGCGCGTATCGAATTAGGTAATAATGGTATGTGTAATTTTTCCGCTCCTATCCCGCTCACCACAAATTCGATCGACATTTCGAACTTTAATTTGTCTGGTTTGTTTTATAAATCGCATTTTGTTGTTGCTATTGTTGTAGTTGTTGTTGTTGTTGTTGTTGTTTTATTGAACAAATTTTTGCAACTACTAATGAAAATACTATAAATATTTGAGTATATATTTCGTTTTTGTTTAATATACGATTGACATCGAAACAGAATAGTCATAAAACAAACAACATACACGAACACACACACACACACACACACACACAGAAATGCAAATGCATAAATGTAATAATTCAAATAACAAAATATCAATAATGCCTATATATTATAAACATAAATTAAATTCATATCAGTATCGAATTGGTAGTGGATTCGTTAACAACTTGATTAACAATCTACCAATTGAACTTCATTTGCCAGGATATATATATATATTGTGGGCCAGGCACAAAACTTGCGGAGCGCTTGAAACGTGGAGACAAAGGGATTAATGCGCTAGATGCAGCGTGTCGAGAGCACGATATTACATATTCACAATTCAAAGACTTGAAAAATCGCCATCAGGCCGATAATATATTAGCTAAAAGAGCGTGGGAACGTTTTAAAGCAAAAGGTAGCGGTCTAAAAGAACGTTCTGCTGCTTGGTTTGTGACAAACGCTATGAAAACAAAAGTTAAATTCGGCCTAGGTATGACTAAGAACAAATCTCGTCGACGTCAACGTAAGAGGAAATCATCGACAAACAAAAAAAAATCATTCGCAAGCACTGTGAGCCAAACGAGACGAATTTTGAAACGAAGAAATCCTACGAGTATCGATGAAGCAATTCAGATATCTCAACAATCAATCCCACCAAGTTTTCAACGAGGTCAACGACGACGACGAGGTCGACTAGGTCTAGCGAACAATATCTCCAATATTCCGAGGGTGATACCATTACCAAAAATTGGTGGATTCCTACCGTTGATACCAATATTGACTGCACTTGGTGCACTTGGTGGTCTTGCTAGTGGTGGATCTGGTGTTGCTAAAGCAATAAACGCTGTCAAAAATGGTAAAGAACAATTAGCCGAAGCGACACGTCATAACCGGTATATGGAATCAATTGCGATGGGAAAAGGACTTTTCCTGAAACCATATAAGAAAGGCTATGGACTATTTTATAAGCCATATTCAGCAAAAAACTAATAGATATGATGCCCAAACAAGCACTTACCGATATTGATTTAATTAATTTTGGTAAACAGCATTTTATGCGTGATCGTCTCCCCAAGAAACCATGGACCAACGAATGTGGGATAATAAATTTAGATAACGAAAGCGGTAGTGGCACGCATTGGGTAGCATATTTCAAGAATAGAAATTATAAAGAATACTACGATAGTTTTGGTGATTTGCAACCGCCCATTGAAATTGTGAAATATTTAAAACCACCCATTGAATATAACTATAGAAATGAGCAAAAATTCAATACATATAACTGTGGTCATTTATGCTTAAAATTTTTATTTCGAAAAAATAAAATGTAATATATTTGTATAACAACAACAAAAGTTTCACTTTTTTTTAATTTTAGGCTTAACTTAGTAGGCTATGTCTCTATGACCCCATGCAAGGGTGTCTATATTATTCTCTTTTATATAGCGCTTATCATCTAAATAGTTTAGGGTGACTTTTGCATACTCTTGCGTCTAAATTTGATGTAATTTCGATTTAAATAGGTACATTGTTCCAACATGCTTTATTTTTCTATACAAGCAATCTCGAAAATCGTTAATAGTTAATTTTGACGTCACACTCGCCGTTACTCCTTTAATTTTTTTGTTCTCCGTTGTTTCAGCATTATTCATATTAGAGATTTGTATTGAATGCATTTTAGCTCTGAGCCCAATAAATTCTTTTATTATATTCCCCTTGCATTCATCTTTCATCATACCTAATTATTTTTTTGTTTATCAATGGTAATTTAAAAACATTATCTTTATCATATTCTGAAATGCTTATCGAAATGCTGATCAATTTCAAAACGAATGTCATCATATAAATCTATAGTCTTAATATCATAGATAAAAGAATCAGTATCCATATACATTAAATTGATATTTTCTTGATATTTCGGCTTCATATAGTCATAGTGAAAATTGTACATTTTAAATTTTGATAATTCTAGAACGGTGAAGCCAATATAGACAGGCTTATCATAGAGAACATGCACTTTTTTCATTTGATTTGCAAAGAAATCATCGGCTAATTGTAATATATTCTTAAAATTAAATTTCGAGATAAGTGCCCTAGCTCCCAAGTTGTTACCATCACTCTCCCACCTGGACTAATTTAATTGATTTCCTCTTGTCAACGTTCTCCATAGTCTTGCCATAGACTGCATTGTTTAGCAGTTTAAAACAATTCTTTTTAAAATCATTAACAGCCAATGTTCTGTGATGATTGTTGCAATCAATATATTTTTTAAGCCAATCAGATTGATCAAATTGTAATATTCGAGGAATTTTCTTTAAAATCAGTCCATGTCGAAGACATTGCTGTAAATTTCTATAGTGAATTATATAATTATATTTTTTTGATAAGTCTGCAATCAATTTTGATTGTTGCATATTTTCATTTTTCTTGTTTTGCGAAAAAAATAGTTAATAATTGTGCTGGCTGTGTAAGTTTTCAGTGTATTCCAAATCTACCTCTAAAATATAACCAATTGATTGATCATCTACGCACGTGTTTAAATCAAAGTTTTCAAAATTTCCCTCTTCTGTTTTTTCTAGCCATTTAAAATTTTTATAGGGAATAGCTTGTGACATAGCATACCCATATAAATTGTTAACATCTAAGTATACAATATAATTTGATTCTTTCTCACAGTCGTAATCGTTATTTAGATATTTGTTATTTGCAATAGAATGACGTTTACTACATTGAACAAGACCGCCTCTAATACCTTTCATTATTAAAATTTACATATCAATATCTGTGAGTAGTTCTAGTTCAATTTTAGTTGTCTTCAACATAGCATCCCATGATAGACCAGGAGTTGTATAATGTTGACAAGGATCTAAATTATAGATTTTTTTACAAACTTTTCTAAAATTCTCAAAGACATCGCATAGCAACAGCACATCTACCTTCAAATATAACAATAAATAATCTAATAAATTTGCACACTCGAAGGCATTCCAAACGTTTTGAGCGTGCTGATAACTCTCTTCAGAACAGTGTCTATCAGTTCTATCAGTTAATTGATTATAAAAATTTTCGCGCGACGGTAATTGTGTATCCGACAAGCGTTCAACTGAATTTAAATAGCTATACGGAAATATGCTTTTACGTTTAACCACTTGAAATTTGTTCGAGTCCGTAAAAAATGACTTCATTGTGGTTAGATTTTCTTCTTTTAAATAACTGGCTAAGCTGTCTAAACTGGAAGACATAAATCTAAATGAATCTAAAAATCGAAGTTCTAACATTTCGTTGGGATTTATATAAATTTCCTTTGAGATCAAAATGTAAAACTCTTTGTTTAGCGGAATTATAGAAATTTCACCAGGAATTTTAATTAATTCTTTCACAAATAAATGAGCATCGTATGCCGAGAGATTATGGAAAAATATTGGGGAAATTTTTGCTAATTTATAGTTTAAATTGCAATTATTATGAGCTACACCTCTATATTTGCCTGTTAAGTGACAATGATCAAGAACTCTTTTAGATTGATCAGTGAATAAATTACCGCATATACTACAATTTATTTATTTTTATTTATTTATTTTTTGTTGCTCCATTGATAGCGGATATAACGGTATCGTTACATTTAAGTGATTTTGATATAAAATTAAAAAAACGTTATATATGCTGTCAACAAAATGTGCTGCACAATCTTCACCATAATATATTCGATATATATCCAAACCATTGTCAAATGAACACTTTATATAATAACTATATGCATACGGTATATGCTTTTGAATTATCCGAAGTTTTCAGATCCATCATTTGACGGCATCTCAGTTACAATTCTATTACACTCCATAATATGTCGTTCCAGTTTGTCGCTATCGTTGAAATGTAGAAAACAGCCATTGCACAGAAGAATCTTCCTCGTACTTTTCGTTATTTGTTTGCAGAGTAATCTAATGGAGAAGCAAAGAAATATATACAATTTTTTTTGTTTTTTTTTATTTTCTAATTTAATACTTACTTGGAAATATTTTTAATCCAAGCATAGTGATATTTGTCATCCTTCTCGAGAAGTAGTAGATATATAGTGTGTAAGACGTTGCTAGTTTTATTATTAGTTAAATAATATGGGCCGATGATTGTCTTTTCATCGCTGTCTACACCCAACACAGTTACACTAATTTCAGGATTATTTTATTTAAATATTTTTATGCTGTCGACCGGTGTGGGAAATTTTAACCCACTAAAATTTAAGGATATATTATTTATATTTTTTATATCCGATCCAATGTTGTAAATGCCTTTACGTTTATATTGATTGGGTCTATTCTTATTATAAGGTAATTTCACAAAAGCCGATATTAATGCCCATTTAAAACAATATTCGTCTCTATTTTGCACGTTGATGCAGGCTTTTCTGTTTACTATTTCTCTTGGTAAATCAATGAAATTCGAGCCCTTTATTGGCTAATATTTATTTATATTAACTTATAAATGAACTATTTCAATTAGGGACCAACTCTCGTTCTTGAAACTCGCTCATTTCACTTTTTATATAGTCATTTAAATTTTTGATTATTTCATTTAGACTTTCAGTCTGACTCATTGTTGGATTTGCATTTTTGTTTGAAATGACTTTAGATTTATAATAAATACATAATTACAGAATTGTTCAAAATTAAGTTTGATATTGACGTGTTTTTTTTGAGCTTCTTGGAGTAGTGTAGTGGAGTAATTTGATATCCAAGCATTCTTTATTGTCATTTGTGATTATATAAGTTTCAATACGATTGCGAAGTTCGTGCGTAAGTGATGCGACCAACTAAGTTTAGCAACATTTAGATTACAGACATCACAATATCGTATTTCACTAGCGACAGGATTGTTACTAGACCCAGGATTGTTATTGTTATGTAAAACACCAGCCATTTTTGTTTTTAAATATTAATTTAAAAAGTTTATTGATTTTTCGTTTTATTATTGTTCTTCGTTACAAAAGTTTAAAGTGTAATTGTCGCCTTCCGATTTTAGTTTGACAAGCTTATAGCCCCAGGTCGCAATATGCTCGACAGCTTTCGGTTGCAGAGTACTAAAACGTTCTGGTAAAAATACCACAAACTCTTCGCATGTAAGCATTATTTTGTCGCCGAAGCGTGTCCGTTTTACTTCGGCATTCTGGATGGGAATCGGTGTGTTAAACGGGAGAGTTTTAACACTCTTTATCGGTGGTAGAGATACGGCACCAAGCTCGTTCCATTGGTTTTCGAAGTTGGACGACATGTTGCTGCTGCTGAAGATGTTGATGACGAATTTCTTCAAATAGTAGTACGAGTGACTTCTTGCTGTGAATTTGACTTCTGCCTTCTGAATTACTGTAGTACTCTACATCTCATATTTATACTAGTTTGCGAGACGAAAAAATCTGAGAAAGTTTGCGATAAAATGTATTTAAATAAAAATAATTACTCTCAGAAAGTTTGCGATAAATACTTATGCATATTTAAATAAAATAAATACGTGGGGGTAAGTGATAACAATATATACAACAATGTTGCATGATAACACGGGAGGACAAGCGGCGAGGGGAAGCGGGAGGAGAAAGTGAGCGCGGTCGCGAAGTCCGCGGACAAGCGGGGAGGGGGGAGTTGGAGGGGAAGTTAGCGCGGCCCCCAGAGAGTTCCACAACATTCCACAACTCCAGAACACCCCCGCCCAGCAGCAACAACAACAACTTCCGCTCGCGATAAGCGCCCACACCAGCGACAACAATTCTGATCCAGAACATACAATAAAAAGTGCTCCAGAACATACATCATCATCCTACTCAAATGCACAAAGGCAGATTTTCAGCCCCATTTTTAAGGACAGGTACTCGCAGACAATGACAAATGCCATATCACACGAGTGGTGCTGACTATTGATTAAGCGAAATAGCACAATTCAAAACTACAAATTTAATTACAGTCTTTGCGTTCAATGTTCATTGTTCATTCCTAAATATGCAAAGCAGCTTGCTCGTTCCACTTGGTAAATTCGATTTTGAAAACTAAAAGAGTGGGCAGCAACTTGTTTTTGTTCCAATGCGCCTTTTACCTTTTGTAGATCCAGCATTTAGTTCATATCAAAGCTTAAACTAAGAATTTGATTTATTACTTTATTATAAAACACACACAGCCTAATGGATATAAAAAACTTTTTTAAATATATGACTTCACTGATGAAAACTATAATCCGAAAACTGATAACAATGGAGAATTTACACCACCTAGAAAAGACACCACCACTGGGAAAGCGCTTCCACTCACACACACTTGAGCATTTTGTCAACATATAAAAACTGTAAGTAAGTTAAAAGCTGTTTGTCGGCAGCCACCAACACGTGCATGTGAGCTAGGGAGAAAATCGAAGAGAGAAAGAGAGAGAGCAGAACGATATCGAATGTTTTGAGTGGAAAGATAAGCGCTGGCTCACTCATACTCACTTACACTCGCTCCCAGCTGTGCTAATCAGCTGTTCTCGGCCGTTTTGTTTATGTTTTGCCTTTTCTAATGCCAAGCGTGTCCGTGCATGTGTATCTGCCCCTTCTTCTTATGTGTGTGCGAGCGAGAAACATGTTCTGCAAGCGTGTGTGCGTGAGTTGCCATGCTTGTTTCGAAGAAGATGAAGTGAAAAAATCGAGCGCAGCACAGGCTTTTTCGTTTGCTTCCACTCGCCGAAAAAGATGAGATTTGAACGTTCTGCTTCGTTCTGCGCCTTTTTTATACACATTATGTACTCGAGAACCCCGCCTGTCGATATTTACAATAGAAAAAAAATGCGTAGTTCTCTCATTTTGGCCCTTTTACGATCTCGTTTCTGTCTCAACTTGCCAACAGTTCCTCCCGAATTTGACAGGCAAGCACGATAAAATAACGAAAAGGAATAACCAATCGTCAAACATTTGCCAAAGTGGCCAAGCTCACCAAAACTTAAAGTCACAAAGCATTCCCGTGGTCACATGCCTACGCGGGTATAGCCAACAAGAATTCCATTTAACTTTCTTTTTCGTTTAAACTCACAATGCAAATTGCTGTTATATTGTTCTCGGCTGTACTCTGACACTTATTTTAGTTAAGTCTTTGATAGGACTTTTGAGTTTAGTTTGTTCTTAACCAGCGACACGTGCATTTCCTTTGATTTATGTCCATAAAATGAGTGATACATAGAATTCATTCGCAAAAATTGTGAAATTTGAAAGTATGTAACAGGTAGAAGGCAGCGTCGCCGACCCCATAAAGTATATATATTCTTGATCAGGATCACTAGCCGATTCGATTTATGTCCATGAACAACTATATTTTTATACCCGTTACTCGTAGAGTACAAGGGTTTACTAGATTCGTCGGAAAGTATGTAACAGGCAGAAGGAAGCGTTTCCGACCCCATAAAGTATATATATTCTTGATCAGAATCACTAGCCGAGTCGATCTAGCCATGACCATCTGTCCGTCTGTCCGTATGAACGCTGAGATCTCGGAAACTATACAAGCTACAATACTGGGATTAGGCATGCAGATTCCTGAGATTCCTGCGCAGCGCAAGTTTGTTTCAGCAGAGTACCACGCCCACTCTAACGCCCACAAACCGCCCAAAACTGTGGCTCCTACAGTTTTGATGCTAGAATAAAAATTTTAACTAAAGTGTATTGTTTTCTTCAGTACCTATCGATTGACCCAAAAAAAAGTTTGACACGCCCACTCTTACGCCCACAAAACGCCCAAGGCTGTGGCGCCCACAATTGCCATGCTAGATAAAAAATGTTAACTGAAATGTATTGGTCTCGTCAATACCTATCGATTGATCCAAAAATTTGCCACGCCCACTCTAACGCTCATAACGCTTAAATATGTCTACCGCCGGTAGGTGGCGTATTTTAATCTCGCTTTGCTGCTTGCATATCTCCATTTCCCTTTAGTCCCGTTAGCTGAGTAAAGGGTATCTGATAGTCGAGATATTCGACTATAGCGTTCCTTGTTTTTTAATGTATTAAACTAAACTAAACTATACGGACTATATATACCCCGTATTGCTGGCACAAGAAGAGACCGCAGTATTCAAGAATTGGTCGGAGAAATGAAATTAACAAGGTTTTTGTGACGTAGGGGTCATAAAATTCCTTGGACCACATTTTTATAAATCCAAGCATACCCCTGGCTTTATTCACTATGGTAGTTTTGTGGAGAGAAAATTTAAGTTTGGGCTCTATATAGACACCAAGGTCATCAACCTGCGTTATCCAGTCCAACTCATAACCACTAAGAGTATAATCGGTGTAGTAGGGGTTTACACGAAAAAATGTCATTACTTTGCACTTAGAGCCATTTAATAATAATTTATTATCTTTTCACCAAGTTTAAAATGCATCGAGATCAGATTGCGCGGGCTCATTATGTTGCTGGCACATCCTAACATCATCAGCGTACATAAGTACATGTAACCTTGTTAGGACTAGAGGAAGACCATTAAAGAATAATATAAAAAGGACCGAACCAAAGTGACCTCCTTGTGGTACACCTAAAGTAACTTGAATAAGGAAAGAAAGAGTTTTTAGAAATGACACTTTGTATCCTGTCATTTAAATAACTTGAGATCCACTTAAGGAGATCATACGCAGAACGCTCATTAGTCAGATTTCAGACCTAGATGGGCTTGATTTAAAGACTCAAAAGCTTTACTGAAATCAGTGTAAATCTGAAAATTTTCCTTGAATCCATTTATCACAAATGAAGTAAACTCCAAAAGGTTCGTAGTAGTTGGCCTACGTTTTGTAAGTCCGGATTGGCGTGCGGAAATAAGAGACCTACAACTATGTTGCAAATGGGGTCTAATAATCTTTTCAAACAGCATCGGTATTGCTGATAGCTTTGAGATACCTCTGTAGTTACAATTTCAGTTCCATTTGCTCGCCTTTTTATAAAGTGGGATTACATACGACACTTTCCATTTATGTTTCCATTTAACGTTATTGCAGAGGTTCTGACTATACAAACACAATCTAGACTGCAAAATAGCATACATCGAGTAAACGTCCTAGCATATTTCGAACATGGCTTACATGAAATAACGGAATATCAAGCAATCCATCAAGATAAAGATGCTGCGCTGAGGGTTATACTAGATATTCTTTAGGTATATTAAAGTCACATAAAACTATTAACTGATCCCTATCTGATAGTTTATTTGTGATAGTCTGGATAGCGGACAGGTGATTCGCATATATAGGGAGTTCAAATGACGGCGGAATATTGGCACAGGTTATGTATATAAAACTACCGCGAAGAGATAGTTTTAAGCCCAGAAATTCGATGTCATTTCTTTCCTTAATAATTAGTTAATCAAATGTTAATTCTGAGTCAAAAGCAATCAAAACTGCACTTCCACCTCGGGTCGGGCTGTCAAGCCTATAAGTTGTGTACTTACTTCGGAATTAAGAATATCCGCCTTTAACCAGGATTCTGTAAGTACAATAAGGTGGGTAGAGAAGGAAAAACTATAAGTGTACAAATTAGTCAGCTTTCTATGTAAACCTCTTGTATTCCAATAGGAAAGTAGTTGGAAGGAACATCGTTTTTTGGAACAGAAGAAAAAGAATAGGGCGCTGTGGACGGCTCTTTAGAGGAACTTCCTACTTCCTTTGAACGAATTTTCTTTTTTTTAGCTTAGTACTCTTTAACAAAAATGTCTACAGGCCAAAATTTGGTCAGGCACACAGTTTCAAAATGAGCATCAGGAATACCAATCTCAAGTGATGACATATTCCTAGCATATTACAATATAAATTGTTAATCCTTTACGTTACCAACCTACATTTTTCTACGGATATAGGCCGAAATATCCAGAGATGAAAGGTCAGAATTAAGCTGTTAAACAAATATTTGTTTTTGCTGCGGTACACAGGTTATTGGTTTTGGTACCACGCATGTGACGGGTTTTGGTACTACAGTATTCATTTATACTCCGGATTCATTGTTTTATTATTAGCCTCAGATTCCCCGGGTATCTCAGGCGACAAAATATCGCAAACTGCACATTCGGGAACCGAATTTTGTTTAGCCTTCGACCTTAGTACCATTATTGCGGTAGCAGAGATCAATGGAGCGCAAGCAAAGGTACATTTTTTTTAAATCAATGGGTCCGAAAGTCACGATCTGCTTACAGCAGTTTCTCCGGAATATTAAGACCTGTAATGATGGTTAATTTTTAATGACGTCGGAGTAGTATAATACCTCTACAAGTTTTTGAAATTCAGATGAACATGACTAGAGCTTTAGTATTGCACTAGTTGCTGTTGTTACTTTCCTTCCGATTCCAGGTACTTCAATCGGTAACCGCAAAATGATATCGCAAATCTTCCATTCTCCTTGAAATAAGATTCGCCTGAGATCCCGAATCTATGACATCGCGACATGTTACCAGTTTACCGGTCGGCTCCTCGAATGATATTTTGGCGGTCGCGAGCAAAACATATTCTCTGGGATTGTCGTAGCCTGTGGTGGTTTTTTTGCCGTAACATTGTAAAATTGAATGCTGTCGTCTCGGAAACTATAGCTCTCTAGAGAGTTGAAATTTCAGATTTAGATTCCTCATTTCACGCAGCGCAAGTTTGTTTGGGCCTTAGATTACTGTGTTACACAGTCACATATTATAGATGGCTAAATGTGGTTCATTATGTACTAATTCCACAAATAAGTCGTGAGACCGGGGCCAATCTAGATATTCGCCATCAAACTCAGAAATACTGATTGGCAGGTGAGGCCCATTGGATCGTCGTTTTCTTCATATAAGGTCTTTGCTCGGGGCTGCAGCTGATACAACTCTGTGTAAACTGGGCATCAACTCGCTCTTTCCACCACTCAACCGAAAGCGTCTGATAAGTCTCTCTCTCTCCTTCTGACTGTCTAAAGTTCTCTCAAAGAGCACTACAATTCGAACTCCAGCTATCGCAGAAGCTGCTAGCGCGCGACAAAAACTACGTTTTCCCGACGGGATCTCCGCGAAAAATGGCATTTATTTGAATAGCTATTTAGCGTATAAAGTGATACACAGTCGCACTTAACAAATAAAGACAGCCTTAACAAATAAAGACGTGCACATACATATATAAAGACAGACTTAACAAATAAAGACGTGCACATACATATGAACACTATTTGGTTAATTTGAAGTCGAGCAGCTTTCTCGTCTGCGCGCTTCCGCTAGTTCCGTTATCTGATGTTGGGCAGTCCTCTTTGCCTAGGTGAGAGAGCCGTTGCAGCTGGCGAATTTAGCATTGATAGAGGAATTGGCATCGCAAGCGATTTAACGGAATTTATAAACTGGTTAGTAGCAAACCAATGGACACAAAAATAATTCACTCTCAATTTTAGTGTTCCTCAATCGAGCCTGAAATTAGTAAACTTCAAAATAAATGGCTGATGGGAATAGTCCAACTCAGGGTAGCGAATCTGGTATCCTCCCAGCCACACCAGCAACGCAAGGAGAAGCTTCGGGAGCAGTGCTTAACACTTCTCGGACACCATCTACAGCTGATTTTCTTGAATTCAAGATCACTGCCATCTTCAATAGACTTGAGTCCTTAAGCTCGAAAATTTACATAGGGCAGTTGCGGTCGATGGGTTCAGCCGGAATCCCTCAACAAGATGGAGCCTTTTTTTTGGCATCGCTCAATCTAGCTTGGAGGAACAGGATTTTAATTCCATAGGTTCCGAATTTTCAATCAAGCTTGTATCCAACTTAATAAACCTTCGATCTACTTTGCAGAGGGAGCTCGGCAGGCAAGCAAAAAACCATAATTGTTCAACGATGGGATCGAACGCTGCTGACGCGCCTTCAACTAAGGTGTTGTCCAATAGATCCCGCTTGCCTCAATTGAAACATCCTAAATTCTACTCTATGTTTTTAGCAGTCCTTGATAAGGATGCAGAGTTGACTTCAATCGAAATGTTTCAGCACTGGCTCTCCTATTTATCTGGTACAGCATTGGAGAAGGTAAGTTCGTTGAAAATTAAGGATGCAAATTACCAAGATGCATTAGATACTCTAAAGATACGATTTGACATAAACGTCTTACTATACAGGCTCATATAAGAAATATATTTGGCCTCGAGCGACTGGACTCTTCGGTTGCAATGTTGCGGGCTTGCACAGATTACACTAAGAAGAAAATTTCTGGTTGCGATCTGGTTCACGCCTTACTTCAGAAACTCGACAAAGCCACGCAAGCCAAGTGGTAGGACGCGGCATCGAGTCAGGAGCTACCATCGTGGAAGAAATTGTCCACCTTTTTTGGAAAGTAGATGTCGCACAAAGGAAAATGTTGAGCACGCGATGCAAGGCAATCCGTGGCAAATTAGCGGGTCTGGAAGGGCCGTGAGTACAAAGCAAGAAAACCATTTGCAACAGCTGAAACGGCGTAACGCGTATGTTGTCACAGCGCAGATCATATAATATGCTCATCACAAGGAAATGAAAAGGTTTTCATTATGCATTAACAGTCTAAAAGGGTCAGTCATGCGAGAGACTGTTCGTCAGGTCCTTGTCATGTCTGTCAATCGAAGCACCACACGCTTCTCCATTATAGACAATCAGTTCAGGAGCCTTGTCCATCATCTTGTATAAGTATTATATCATTCAAGGAGACTTGACTCGTCGTCTTGCATGACGCATCGAAGACCACTCGAAGTTACATTTTCCTATAAACGCGATGTCTGCTTAAAGTGCTCTTCACACAATTTATGTTCGGGCTTGAGTCGCTTAGCCGAGATATCAATTCGGGTGTTTGGTTGATATGGTAGGCGATATGCAGAGATCGAGAGATAGTTCAAAGGGCGAAAGTCGAGACTTTATTGTCATTGATGTGCGATGCTTTATGTGTGTATACGAGTCGCCAATGCTTTGAATTTTAATTTTATGCTTGTCCCGCGGCAAGCTCAGACTTTGAGCAAAGGCCTCGGTCATGAAATTGAACCGGCAGCACGAGTCAAGGAGTGCTCTCCTGAGTCGGTAGGAACCCAGTGAGTCTTGAACAAGCACCATTGCTATGGCTAGAATAACCTGTGATCCTTCCTTTGCATCAGATGGCGCGTGAGCATGGCTTGCAGCTGCGATATGATAAGCCTGCGAACTAGGAAAGTTGGTGCTCCGGTGAATTGTGATTGAGAACAGGCAACTGCTATACGTAGTTGCGATCGGTTGAGTCGAACTAGTTGATGGATGTGAAGATTCAGCCAGCAGGGAGCTGTGGTGATGCAATAGCTTATGATGCGGCTGATGGTAGCTTCGGCAGCGATTTTGCGACGGACAATTCGACACATTATGACCCTTGCCAAGGCAGTTGACGCACAGGCCAATCCTTTTTTCCACTTCTAAACGTTGCTGTGAATCCAAATTACGAAACTGATTACATGCCAGGAGTCTGTGTCCAGTGCTGTATCACAAAACACTACAGTACAGTACAACACAAAGTACTGACAGAGGCGTTCAAGTACATTGACGCACTGATTCCAGGATGGCAACGACGAGTGGTCTAGCGACTCGATCCATTTGTTTCGAGTTTGCTGATCGCACTTGTCCATGATCAATCAATTTAGCATTGATTGAGAAATTTGTCCATCCGAGCCAAGCGACGACAGAGAGCTGAACAAGGAGGATGCAATATCGATGAGGCTGCGTAATTGATATGCATTTGACGAGCTTACAGACTGCAATTTAAAGATGAATGTTATTGTTTCCATAAGTATTACCGCTGGCTTGTCATATGGAGCATTTAACCTATCCAGTGAGCTGCGTAAAAGACGTTATGAAGATTTTGTACTCCGTGTGAGTCCCATCGAAGGTAGGCAGCAGCAGTCGTGGAAGTTTTTGCTGCGGTGCTGTTGTGGTACTGGACTCCAACTTTGCGCTGCTTAGGTCTTCGCCGAGGAGTTGTTTGATAGCCAATTTGGTTGTTATATACGTATCCTCGATGTCAACAGGCCCGTTGTCGGTTGAGTCCAACGTTTCAGTTCTGGATTGAATGGTTAGTGCCTTCTAAAGTAGGATTCCAAAATTCCCCCAAAATTCTTCCTCAACATGATCATCAATTAACGATTTTTTTCGTGAACTGTTTCATTTAACATTCGTTCTTTGACGCTTGGCCTCGTTAAGTGGGCTTGAATTCGGTAC
The DNA here is from genome assembly GCF_043229965.1 of Drosophila suzukii. Taxonomy (NCBI): domain Eukaryota; kingdom Metazoa; phylum Arthropoda; class Insecta; order Diptera; family Drosophilidae; genus Drosophila; species Drosophila suzukii. The sequence goes on along the minus strand of NC_092082.1, from coordinate 26,984,443 downwards.
CATGATTTTTTTTTAGTTAATTCAACTTTTTAGGTTAAAGCTGTTGTGTGCGAAACGACCGAACAACTTCTGCGACGGTGTAGCGCGACATCTTGCCGTTAATTTCCTGAATCAAATTTCCAAACGATTTAGCGCCCCCAATCCATTTGGTCCGACATGAAAGTCGCGAAGATGAAGATGTCGTACATAAATCCATGAGATGTGTGACCTTCTGGGCAAAGGGATCGAAGGTTTCTCGCTTGCTGGGATATTGGCGTTTTTGAACCTGCCACCGACTTTGATGAGCTGGAACTCTGAAGTAAATTGAGATTGACCTTTAAGCGGTTGCAATTTTTGCAAAAGTAGGAATTCTATCGGAAAGGCTTGTTGTTGAGATTCCATATTATGCAATCGGATGCGTGTCGTAGTTCTTCTGGTGTCAATCTAACAGCCTTGGGATCGTCCTTCTGGCTCGTGAATCGAACTTATTGTTTCAATGGCTGTTAATGTGCTTTTTCGATTCCATGTCAAGAATCTTGTGACTAGGAGACGGTGGGCGACAAATGTAATGGCAAGCAGCTCACCGGTCCACAGAAAGATCGAGGATTAAAAGCAATGCAGAAATCGAAACGTTTCGTTTCCAATTCTGAGTCGAGAGTAGATCAAGAATTGCGAGCCCAAAGCGAAAACGTAGAATAGTCCAGTTGGCTAGCGACACTGGACTGCACTTGCGTTGGAGTCGGAGCGAGTGAGAAATGCAAGGCTTTTTTTTGTACGTTTAAATAAGTATTTATTACTTTATTTAAACAATTTAACTAACACACGTGCGCCACGTTGGGCGCCAAAATGTTGCATCCACAAGCGTTTTTGTGGCAACATGACACTAGGGTCTGGGCAGTGTGAAAGTGAAAAGATTTTGTCCGTTTCGCTTTCTTTATCGTACTGAAAAACGTAGTTTGACCGAACAATATCTTCAAGAGTTTGTACTCAATTTTATTGAGTACTACAGATGTGCATTTAAGATCTAATTTCTTAAGTCGATCACAACTTATAAACACTTGAGTAATCTGTTTACCTCTATTCACATCAAATTTTATGTGGTGAAAAAATACATGGAAAAAAATAAGCCCCAAAATATTTTTCACCCATTAAGAGAAGTATTTTCCCGAATGTTTAAAATACTTACCACCATTATACGTCGAAGTATAGAATTTATAGGGTTTTTTAAGATCGTAAAAAGTAACAGGTCGGAAATCGGGAACTAGAAATGTGCGATTTAAGGTAGTAGCAAAGAGTATAAGTACATAGAGGAGACATGTCAAACAACAAATTTGGTGGTAAGATTCTTACCGTGGAACCTGCAACGGTGGAACCTGCAGCTTAACCCGCAATACCCGATTCTAGTTGGAGTATAGTCAGCCGAGGGCCTGCTTGTCATTTGGGATAGATAATATGTTGTTAAATTTGTTTATACTTTAAGTTTTTTAAGTTTATTTTTAGTTTTTGATGGTTTATTTCATTGTTTTCTTGGTTTTCCATTTAATTGTTTTTCTGTTCTACTTTTAAGATATTGTTAGTTCTGATGTATATTTTTTTGAATGTAATTAATGTGATCATAATATTAGGCAAGCTCTTAATTTTTATTTGTTACTTGCGTTTCAAAGTGATTTCATTTTTTTTTTATACCCGTCTGAAAGTATGTAACGGGCAGAAGGAAGCGTTTCCGACCCCATAAAGTATATATATTCTTGATCAGGATCACTGGCCGAGTCGATCTATCCATGTCCGTCTGTCCGTATGAACGCTGAGATCTCGGAAACTATAAGAGCTACAATACTGGGATTAGGCATGCAGAATCCTGAGGAGATTCCGAAAGTTTGTTTCAGCAGAAAGCCACGCCCACTCCAACGCCCACAAGCCGCCCAAAACTGTGGCGCCCACAATTTGCATGCTAGATACAAAATTTTAGCTGAAATGTATTGGTCAAGTCAATACCTATCGATTGATCCAAAAAAAAGTATGCCACGCCTATTTTAATGCCCACAAACAGCACACAAACTTCAAAGAATCGTAAATATGAACGCGGATATCTCGGAAACAATCAAAAATAGAGAAATGGGATCTCAGATTTAGATTCCATAGCCTTGTACGCAGCGCAAGTTTCTTACGCAAATATGCCACGCCCACTCTTACGCCCAAAAGCCGTCAAAGCCTGTGGCGCCCACAATATTTATGGTAGATACAAAATTTTAACTGAAATGTATTGGTCTCGTAAATACCCACCGATTGATCCAAAAAAAAAACAAAAATTTGGCACTCCCACTCTAACGCCCATAACGCTTAAATCTGTCTAACGCCCATATAACCATATATTGAGATCACTGGTAGGTGGCGCATTGCATTCTCGCTTTGCTGCTTGTATATCTTCATTTCAATTTAATCCCGTTAGCTGAGTAAAGAGTATTTGATAGTCGAGGTACTCGCCTAAAGTGTTCATTCTTGTTATACCCGATACTCGTAGAGTAAAAGGGTATACTAGATTCGTCGGAAAGTATGTAACAGGCAGAAGGAAGCGTTTCCGACCCCATAAAGTATATATATTCTTGATCAGGATCACTAGCCGAGTCGATCTAGCCATGTCCGTCTGTCCGTCTGTCCGTCTGTCCGTCTGTCCGTCTGTCCGGATGAACGCTGAGATCTCGGAAACTATGGGAGCTAGGCTATTGAGATTTGGCGTGCAGATTCCTGAGCTTCCTACGCAGCGCAAGTTTGTTTCAGTAGACTGCCACGCCCACTCTAACGCCCACAAACCGCCCAAAACTGTGGCTCCTACAGTTTTGATGCTAGATAGAAAATTTTAACTGAAATGTAATGTTCTCATCAATACCTATCGATTGACCCAAAAAAAAATTTGCCACGCCCACTTTAACGCCCACAAACCGCAAAACCCTGTGACGCCCACAATTTTCATGCTAGATAAAAAATTTTAACTGAAATGTATTGGTCTCGTCAATACCTATCGATTGATCCAAAAAAAAATTTGCCACGCCCACTCTAACGCCCATAACGCTTAAATCTGTATACCGCCGGTAGGTGGCGCATTTTAATCTCGCTTTGCTGCTTGCATATCTCCATTTAGCTGAGTAACGGGTATCTGATAGTCGAGGTACTCGACTATAGCGTTCTCCCTTGTTTTTGTTTGTTATTTGTGTTTTAAAGTGATATCATTTTGTTTTGTTTTTTATACCCGTTACTCGTAGAGTAAAAGGGTATACTAGATTCGTCGAAAAGTATGTAACAGGCAGAAGGAAGCGTTTCCGACCCCATAAAGTATATATATTCTTGATCAGGATCACTAGCCGAGTCGATCTAGCCATGTCCGTCTGTCCGTCTGTCTGTCCGGATGAACGCTGAGATCTCGGAAACTATGAGAGCTAGGCTATTGAGATTTGGCGTACAGGTTCCTGAGCTTCTTACGCAGCGCAAGTTTGTTTCAGTAGACTGCCACGCCCACTCTAACGCCCACAAACCGCCCAAAACTGTAACTCCTACAGTTTTGATGCTAGATAGAAAATTTTAACTGAAATGTATTGTTCTCATCAATACCTATCGATTGACCTGGGCCACGCCCACTTAAACGCCCACAAACCGCGAAAACCTGTGACGCCCACAATTTGCATGCTAGATACAAAATTTTAACTGAAATGTATTGGTGTCGTCAATACCTATCGATTGATCCAAAAATAATTATGCCACGCCCACTCTAACGCCCCTAATGCTTAAATCTGTCCACGGCCGGTAGGTGGCGCATTTTAATTTCGCTTTGCTGCTTGCATATCTCCATTTTCCTTTGAGTAACGGGTATCTGATAGTCGAGGTACTCGACTATAGCGTTCTTCCTTGTTTTTTAAATACAAATGAGCATAATACAACTTTTATAACCTTAATTAGATTTTAAAAACATGATTGTTGTAAATAAAATTTATATTTTTAAGATGGATGCATCAATAAGTATAAGCAAGAATTTATAAACAAAAAAAGTACATTTTTTATTGTTTCAATTAACATAGAATACAAAAGGGAGTAAGGTCTTGGCACTTTTACTACGAATTGAAGGACGTATTGAAAAACGAAAGAATTTCGTGTTCGTTCCATTGTCCGGGTGATATATATGCTGTCAATAATTTTACCAAGAAATTATTTTACCAAGTCAAATTTGGTGTTTTACTGTGCATTTGACCCTCTGCCAAGGGTCTACACCCCTATATTAGTTCTAAGTCTGTTATTCTGTTAACATTTTTAATTTTTTTTACTTATGGATAATCTTTGAAAGATTTGTTACTTAATTTTTAATTTTCCACCTGCGCTGTCGACTTTTAGCAACCCTTTGTAACCGCACTTTTACTATTGTTCATGACTTTGGGTGTACGGTTTAAAAAAAGGGACCTCCTTAATAAGAAACAAATATAAAGAAACCTTACTTTTTGTATTGTTTGTAATAGTCATGACTTTGGGTGTACGGTTTAAGAAAAGGGACCTCCTTAATAAGAAATAAATATAAAGTGTGGCTACACACAACTGTTTTGGTGATGGAATTAAGGATAAGCTCATTGTTTTGCTGTTTAACTTTTTATAACTTTCTAGTTATAGATACTATCCAAACCCCTGTACCAAGGTTTTAAATTATGGTTGTGCCGGTGAGAAACTTATGGCTTACCCTTTGTTTTAGTTTTGAGTCTGTAATGGTAGTTACATCTTTGTATGATATTTTGTCATGCAGGGACAATCCTTCTTGTGTATTGAGTTTGTCGAGTTTACCACCTATTAAGGTGCACACATCAGCAAAACGCTGAATATTCACGACTACGAACGTCGCTAAGAGGGCTTTTGCAATTGCACACACAACTTCAAGGCTGATACTCGCCGCTGAAAAGTTTATAGTAGTCTATAAAATTTTAGGATACTGCACGAATATTTATATATGTATTTTGATAGGAAAGGAACCGTGTTCCGACAAACTTACCCCCTTTTTCAATCCTGGGCGATGAGATCTCGACGCTTCGGATCTCCATATCTCCACTCTCCAGTAGAAGTTGAATATTGGATTTCGGATACTCGATTGCCCACGAACGTCGATAGTGTTGTAACGAACTGATTTTTGTTGTCTGCTCGCTACGAGATTCGTGCGGCTAGCTCAGAAGATTGTGTGCTCGTCCCACCAAATTTATATGACGTGACTGCCCCGTAGATCAGTGAGAAAACAAAGGGTTCAAATGGTAACAGTGGGATTGATTCTCGTGGTATTAGTACAGCGGGTGTGTGGCTGGGCTGGCTTCGATATCTCCTTGCTCTGGCTTCGCCGGCTGCTAGTGCTCCTCTTCCTGGCTTGTCGACGTTTTGACTCGACGTCCGCTGGCTCCTGTGTCTCGGGACGCTCGTAGTGGTTGCCTCTGCTCGCTTGCCGACGCGCTGCCTCGGGGTCGCTTGTTGCGCCTTAGACTCGCAAAGAATTCGGCCTTGTGGGCTCAGGGGAGCGTCACCGTTCTCAGACTAGGGTGAACAAGCTTTGCTCTCCATGCCAACGCCTTTCGAGGCAATACCTGTCCCTTGCTCTGTCCCAGACGGTCCCGCTAGGTTCTTGCTCAGAGCGCTGACAGTCATGGCTACCGCCAGGAAGCTGCCTAGCAGTTCACTTTGCCACCCGGCTTCACCCTAATACTTGACGTCAGAGACGCTCCTACGCTCCCCAATGAGCTCCGCGCGACGATGGTAACGTCGCTGCCGGAGGTGTCTGCTGGCGTCGCTGCCGATGTTCTCTTCGCTGTCTCCTGACTAGTAGCTCGGTGTTCTGGCACTCGGGGAGTTGGGCGGTTGCTGTTCGGGAACTTTTGCCTGTCTCTGACAGACCCGCCGGGCGACTCGCCAGGGTGTGGTCGTGACAAAGTTGGAAAACAAACGCCTTGACTGAGCCGTGTGATGCCTTCCGGAACTCAGCTACTTGTGTCTCAATTCGGAGATTCCTGATGTCCAAGTCCCGAACGTCTCCACGTGGCGATCTTGCTCCTTATGTGCTTCCCACGGCGCTGCTTCCGACGACTCGCTTGGCTGTGGTTCACTCGTAGATTACTTGCTTGACTGACTGTTCACTTGGTACTTTAACTGATCTTGAAGGTTCGACTCCTCGTGATCGACTGATCCAGCTGCCAGCGCTCTGCGGCCTTATATAGGGCCTCCGAGAACCGTTATTTCCCTTTTGCGCACGGCCCGCTGGATTTCTCCTCTCAGAGTCCAAAGTCTGTCCCTCCTTGTTGACCCACTTGTCCTTCAATTACCGCTTCCAACCGATGCTCACTGCTGCCGTCCCGCTGATTCCCGTGATGCTTGTGTTACACCTGTGTGCCACTCCACTGCCGAGATGTGGCACTTCTTCTCCTGGTCCAAAGTTCACGGGCGAGTCCAAAGTCCGGTGGAGTTCCGTTATCCTCTTTTGCACACGGCACTCTTGCCCTGCCCGCCAAGTCTCCATTCTCTTATTCTCCATCCTTGGTCTCCAAGCTCTCTCGTTCTTCATTCTCTCATTCTCCATCCTTGGTCTCCAAGCTCTCTCGTTTTCCGTCCTTGGTCTCCAAACTCTCTCGCTCTCCATCCTTGGCCTCCAAACTCTCTCACTCTCCAAATCCTCCTGGCCGCGCCGTTACTACGCGAATTCGCCGCGCATATGGTAAGCGGCCGGCCACCTGCTGCTGCTGCTGCTTATATTTGTGGGGAGTTATTCAACTCCTCACAGTGTAACAGAATGTTCCTGTAGCCAATGTATCACAATTTAGGAGTCTGACCTAAAGTACCTATACATGCAAGGACTTGGGCCGAGCGAGAGGAGTCCGATGTTCAGGCGCCATTTGCCGGCATAAGCTACTTCATATTTGGATCACGGGATCTTGGTACGCCTCTCTCCTCTCCAACATAACGAGAATAAATATTTAAAGTGCCTGGAAAATAATATTAGTCCGTAAAGTTCGTCAGTCCTCAGTCCACTCTGCCCAACAAGTTCAGCTGTCGCTTGATCGCAAAACGATCGAACTGTGTTTCGGACATATTCCCTCCCCCTCACACATACTCACCGCTGAAAAGTTTGTAGTAGTCTATTAAAATGGAACTGTTTTCCGACAAACTTACTCCCTTCTTTAAATCCTGGGCGATAAGATGTCGACGCTCCCGATTCTGGGCATTGGAAAATATTATATTGGATATATATATATAAATATACGTGCACCAAAATACGGTTGTTCTTAAGTATACGAATTCACTTAAACACATGCCAGAGGCATGCGACTTCTTCAACTGCTGGTACAGAGACTCGCCTTCTTTAGTTGATCATCATGATTCGCACTTTGTCTATCGATTCGGTTGGTGTAAATATATTTCAGTGCATTTTTGAATGCTCCCAATGTATTTTTGATTTTTACTTGTTCTCCAATTATATTACTTAAGGATATTGGTCTTTGGTTATGCATAGGTTCACTTTAGATTTGATTGGCTCGATTAACACATTTCTATTAAGTCACTACTTGCCCGAAGAATTGGCCACTACGCTTTTGAACGCTTAACAATTTTCAGGAGCTTGGGGATCACGGGTACTGCGGCCACATACATCATATTATGTCGGATATTGTGCTTATTGTTGTTCCTCTCCACGTTCTTTGATGACAATGGCGGCGCTTGTCCGACACAAAAGATTCTATTAAGCTGCGATTTGTGTCCGCCGTGAACTGCAGTAGGGCAATTTCTTCTGCCTATACCATTCTGAGTCTGGTAAGTCAAATGAACTCCTCCCCCCGAGTCAAGATTCGTTGTTGTTTCTCTATATGAATCTTTCTATGTGGAGGAACCTTAAATCTGGGATTATGGTACGGGTAGCCATAGGTGACTTTCTGAATGAGATTTTGTTTATGGATGACAAATTTAAGAGTATAAGTCACTGTCAATTGTAGTTAATAACAACTATAAACTGATTTTTCCAAGTCAAAAGATACTCTTTTGCTTTGAATAAACAAAATATTTACAAAATATATCTTTTGTCTCTTGCTTATGCCCTTTTAACCTAGCCAGGAACTCGAATCACAACATTTAAATTTTTTGGTAAAATAGGTAGAGTAACAGGTCCTGAGCTGGTATTGATGTAGTTGACGGAAACACAACTGTATTTTTCAAATATTCCCACGTGTCAGAAACACTTCTGAGATTCATTTTATTGGGATTTTTTAAATTCCCAATTGCTTTCACACTCTTAGGACACATTTATCCTTAACGCGATCGGACATGGTCCTCTCTTAGAGGACAGTCTTGCAATATTTTGGGTGTGCGACCATTCTCACGTACACATCAACACCTGTTGAATATTAATTGCTCATAATGAGGGAGAAGGTCATGTGATCAGTATTGTCACATGCGGGTGTGGAGCAAGTTATCAATCTGCCTTACGTATACAACAGCACCTGTCGAATATTAATTACTCTTAAAGAGGAAAAGGTGAGGGAATGTGTGGGGATGGGGGCAATTAAGAATGACGTGACATTTTTATAACTCCTAATCCTATTAATATTATTCAGCTTACGGATTATGCTAGTTGTCCCAGGACCCACCTATATGAAGGAAGGGGGTGGGGACGAATAATGTGCTAATTAGTTTGGGGGCTAGGAACATTAATATACTTATTAACCGGAATCCTCCGTTCATGTCTACTCGCGGGTGGGGTCTTATCGCTCTTTGCGTTTTTTCTCTCCATGACATGATGTGCCAAGAATAAAGAGACGAATGAAAGTTTTCCCAATTTTGTAAGGCACTGGAAGGCAGTAAAAGGACCAAAAATCCATGCACGTAAAATTGTCGGCCAAAAATTTAACAGCGTTGTTAATCTTTATACTTACCCGTTAGTATACGATTAATTATCGTATGGCGCGACCCGTGTGCGTAAAGGCGAGTTTTTGAGAACTTTTCAAGCGAATTGCAATTTTAAAGTGGCCATCTTAACGTTAATAATATACATAAATTTTAAATTTAAAGGCTGAGTAACAGGTATCGAGACAGTCGAGCATTCTCTCTTGTTATTACTTTATATATTAATTAAATAGCCTAAGCTCATGCGTAGTAGATTAGTTTTAATTCTGAGCAGCAGAAGACTTGCTCTGCGTTATTTTTTGTTGTTGCTGACTGACGGATACGCAGAACTGCATCGGGGTTAAGCGGTCGGAATCCACGCTGCTGTAGTTGTGTATAAAAGCTCAAACCAAAATGAACCTGGACAAAAGCTTACACAGAAAATGGCTATTTGATGGGCAATGTTGTTTGCAAGATATCTAAAAGTAAGCAATGAATTAATTTTGATGTATTGGCCTGTAGTTTTATTTATTTTATTTTTGATTTTAAAGGTCTTAATAGGGCTTTGATGCCTTCATATTATGTATGTGGAAAAATTGTTGAAGTTGGTAAAGTTGGCACCCATAATCCTTGTCTGTGCGCTATTTTTAACCTCGATGTCAACTGTTTCTTCCATTTTGTACGACGGTTTTGAAACCATGTTTTTATTTGAACTTCCGTCAGAGACAGCGACTTTGACAGTTCAACTCGCTTACTAGCACTGAGGTATTTATTTAAATTGAACTCTTTTTCAAGTTGTTCCAACTGTGACGCATTGTAGGCTTGGCGAGGTTTTCTGTCAGTAAACGGTTTTCTAAATGGTTTTTCTTTTGAAAAAAAGATAGGTATTTATCGAATTCTTAGAATTATTAATGGAGTTGTATTTAATACCTTGAAAGTTAATGGAGTTTGTCATGTAGGGATGAAAAATATTTCTTGCGCAGCATATAAAAGGGATGTCATTCATTTCATCTAATGCACAAGAAAACTGATGGTAGTATTCCTCATTTGAAGCAATATTATTTAAAAACGGTGTTTCTGTATATTGATTTCTATGAATAAATTTGAAGTTCTCCATTCCTTGAACAGTGCCTAAAAGTACATAAGAATTCAAATAATTTATAATTGGAAAATACAAAATCTGGATTTCTTATACACGTCACTCGTAGAGTAAAAGGGTATACTAGATATGTCTACCCGTCTGTGCGTATGAACACTTAGATCTCAGAATTCATAAGAGCTATAATGTAGGCTCTTGCCATGCAGGCTCTTCGGCTTTCTGCGCAGCGCAAGTTTCTTTCAGCAGGGTGCCACGCCCACTCTATGGCCTACAACCGCCCAAAACTGAGGCTCCTACAGTTTTCAGGCTCGAATAAAAATTGCAAATGCGCTTGGAATGACACCTCCATTGCTAAGATCCGATGCTCCGTTCAAAAGTTATTCCAAAATCAAGATTTTATGGGACTACTCAAAATGAAAATTTTGTTCTGTTTGTCAGATTGTTAGTTTGTAATTTATAGTTTGTGTGCTTGTCCCCAAACGTTCTTTTATCGTCCCAAAAAGTGTAGATCGTGGTAAGTAGCTGCGTCTCAAAAACTTTAGAGTACCCACTTTTGGAAAGACCCGCTAGTTTAGCGGGAAATCAGCCACAAATAGCTCGTAACTTTGTAAGTAGCTTGTCTGTTGGCTAAGATAGTTTTCGGCCCAAAAAGTAAAAAAAAAATTGTGTCAATTAGCTTAGGCCGCTTAAGTGTTAAAGTTCCAACCCCTAGGGGGTAAGTGTTGTGAGAAAGGCCGAGAAAAATATGTTTTCTGAAGGCCCTTTATTGCCCATAATGGGTGGCCCCTTGCCATATTTGCCGAATTTTTCGAGGTCCCTCAAAAGCCAGAATTCAGCGAAAAAGTTGGGAGAAAGGAGGCTGACAACCGTCCCATAGGGTCATAAAATTTTATGAAATATCATACATATGTTGTAGATTTCACAGCAACCGATGTAAAATTAGGCTAGCGCAGTTCTTGGGTCGCCAAGCCATGACAATGGCATGACAAAAAAAATAATCTAAAATCAAATATTGGCAAAATCTCTTTTTTGAGCGTTAAGCGGAAAATTGAAATATATTTAAAAGCAAGCGAACTACGATTCATCACTGCTCAAAAACAGGCACGCATTAAGCACCTTTTTAGGCACTGCCGATGTTGCGATGGCTCTGCCGTCGTTGCGTTCGGCTTTGGCGTCGAATGCGTGATGATTGTGTGCCAGTGTTAAGTGGTGGAACTGCAGGCTATTGACGAGACTAATAAATTTCAGGTAAAATATTTTGTCTAGTTCGAAAACTGTACGAGCCACAGTTTTTGACGGTTTGTGGGGGTTAGCTTGGGCGTAAAACACTAGCGTTACAAACTTGCCTTGCGTACAAAGCTAAGCAATCCAAATCTGATTTCCAAACTCTCTAGCTCTTATAGTTTCCGAGATCACGGCTTTCACACGGACAGACGGCCAAACGGCCTACCTGTTACATACTTTTTCCCGAAAACAATTTACCCTTTTACTCTACGAGCGCCACCTATCGTTCATTCCTATGGGCTGCTTACTAAATTTTACCGACACGCCACATAGCGTGAAACATAGGTGGCGCTTCGGTGTTGCATGAATATATCTCCATCCCTCTCGCCCTCTATTGAATTGCAAATTATTTATTTTGTTTGCCTACAATTTTTTCATGAATGGTGTGTCGAGCGGCAGTTTTTCTAGATGTCTACATCTACATCTCCCTCTCCATCTCTCCCCTAAGTCTCCGCTCCGCTCTTGAGCGCCCAAGTTAAGTAGACTTAAGCAGTGACATTTCCAAGTGTAACAACTAACACCCACGCACGTCGTGTTAAGAGACCCCAAAGTACCCCGTGTCTTTCATACCTTTTTTTTGCGATTTCACTTAATTTCAGCGATCGAGCCACCCCGCCCCAACATTTTGGTCCAGTCGAAGCCTATTTCGACTAACTTTCTCTATAGTTAAATGCAACGGCATTTAATATATGTATTTTAATTCCGTTATTTGTGCGTGACAATATTCCACAAACACACACACACAGTTGTGCACTTTAAACAATTCCAGTAGATATTCCAGTGCTACTATTCAAGTCATATATTCTGCAAACATATTTTAATTCCAATTGTGTGTAAAATATAACTCAGCCATAGCCGATTCAAAAATTTTCCTTAGGAATTGCACTCTTTATTATACCCGGTACTCGTAGAGTCGGAAAGTATGTAACAGACAGAAGGAAGCGTTTCCGAGCCCATAAAGTATATATATTCTTGATCAGGATCACTAGCCGAGTCGGTCTAGCCATGTCCGGATGAACGCTGAGATCTCGGAAACTATAAGAGCTAGGCTTCTTACGCAGCGCAAGTTTGTTTCAGCAATGCGCCACGCCCACTCCTACGCCCACAAACCGCCCAAAACTGTGGCTCCTACAGTTTTGATGCTAGAATAAAAATGTTAACTGAAATGTATTGTTCTTATCATTACCTATCGATTGACCAAAAAAAAGTTTGCCACGCCCACTCTAACGCGCACAAACCGCCCAAACCTGTGACGCCCACAGTTTTCACGCTAGATAAAAATTAAAATGCATTGGTCTCGTCAATAGATATCGATTGATCCAAAAAAAAATTTGTCACGCCCACTCTAACGCCCACCAACAGCCCAAACATGTGACGCCCACAGTTTTCATGCTAGATAAAAAATGTTAACTGAAATGTATTAGTCTCGTCAATACCTATCGATTGATTAAAAAATTTACCACGCCCACTCTAACGCCCATAACGCTTAAATCTGTCAACCGCCGGTAGGTGGCGTATTTTAATCTCGCTTTGCTGCTTGCATATCTCCATTTCCCTTTGGTCCCTTTAACTGAGTAAAGGGTATCTGATAGTCGAGATACTCGACTATAGCGTTCTTCCTTGTTTTTTAATGTGTTCCAGAAATTTATATATTTATATTTATATTTACTAAAATATTTTAATACAGTCCACTTTAACTACTATTTCTAATACAGTCCACTCCAACTACTTTTCTTGACGTACAATTACGCCTAAATTATTTTTAAAGTTTAGAACTAAGTTACAATATCCACAAATTTCCTCCAGCAAATCGTCTGTAATTAAATTGTGCAGGTGACATACAAACGCACCGACAAACATAAGCGAAGTCTTCACAATTCCCGCAACGTTTTTCCGCTATTCCCACCATACATATGTACACTAAACATACATACGTACATCGACGTAACTGAGTAAAGGGTATCTGATAGTCGAGATACTCGACTATAGCGTTCTTCCTTGTTTTTTAATGTGTTCCAGAAATTTAAATATTTATATTTATATTTACTAAAATATTTTAATACAGTCCACTTTAACTACTATTTCTAATACAGTCCACTCCAACTACTTTTCTTGACGTACAATTACGCCTAAATTATTTTTAAAGTTTAGAACTAAGTTACAATATCCACAAATTTCCTCCAGCAAATCGTCTGTAATTAAATTGTGCAGGTGACATACAAACGCACCGACAAACATAAGCGAAGTCTTCACAATTCCCGCAACGTTTTTCCGCTATTCCCACCATACATATGTACACTAAACATACATACGTACATCGACATTTTCTTGGGCGTGAGAAACGCAATCGCAGACATAGAAAATGACAATCGAACCATAGATAATTAAAATACATGCAGGATAAAATGCTATTTTTCAAGACATAAAAAATAATTCTTATTAGTTGCTAGGTAGGATAATATTATTGATTTTAAAATGGGCAGTAAGTCTGTAGTAGAAATTAGGTGATATAATCAATATAGTCAATACAAACTACTCTAAAAGGTTGTCGCATATCATAATTGGAACTACAATGATTTTAGACTAGTGGAATATGTTTTCTAGTGAATCTTTTTGGCACATTAAAGTGCAGGCGACAGAGTAACTCGGGACTCTCCACCTCACCATGAATAGGAATCCGAATGAACATGGTACCTAGCATAGTTCTACGGTTGGCTAATGAGGGCAAGTTTATTTAAAGAAGTCTGCTAGAGTAAGACGGTAGTATTAGGCTTGAATTTTAGTTAAGTCCCCATAAAGCAAATATCAGAAAGTTTTTTGTACAGGCGCAATACGGACTATATATACCCCGTATTGCGGGCACAAGAAGAGACCGCAGTATTCAAGAATTGGTCGGAGAAATGATATTAACAAGGTTTTTGTGACGTAGGGGTCATAAAATTCCTTGGACCACATTTTTATAAATCCAAGCATACCCCTGGCTTTATTCACTATGGTAGTTTTGTGGAGAAAAAATTTAAGTTTGGGATCTATACAGACACCAAGGTCATCAACCTGCGTTATCCAGTCCAACTCATAACCACTAAGAGTATAATCGGTGTAGTAGGGGTTTACACGAAAAAATGTCATTACTTTGCACTTAGAGCCATTTAATAATAATTTATTATCTTTTCACCAAGTTTAAAATGCATCGAGATCAGATTGCGCGGGCTCATTATATTGCTGGCACATCCTAACATCATCAGCGTACATAAGTACATGTAACCTTGTTAGGACTAGAGGAAGACCATTAAAGAATAATATAAAAAGGACGGGACCAAAGTGACCTCCTTGTGGTACACCTAAAGTAACTTGGATAAGGAAAGAAAGAGATTTTAGAAATGACACTTTGTATCCTGTCATTTAAATAACTTGAGATCCACTTAAGGAGATCATACGCAGGACGCTCATTAGTCAGATTTCAGACCTAGATGGGGTTGATTTGCAGACTCAAAAGCTTTACTGAAATCAGTGTAAATCTGAAAATTTTCCTTGAATCCATTTATCACAAATGAAGTAAACTCCAAAAGGTTCGTAGTAGTTGGCCTACGTTTTGTAAGTCCGGGTTGGCGTGCGGAAATAAGAGACCTACAACTATGTTGCAAATGGGGTCTAATAATCTTTTCAAACAGCATCGGTATTGCTGATAGCTTTGAGATACCTCTGTAGTTACAATTTCAGTTCAATTTGCTCCCCTTTTTATAAAGTGGGATTACATACGACACTTTCCATTTATGTTTCCATTTAACGTTATTGCAGAGGTTCTGACTATACAAACACAATCTAGACTGCAAAATAGCATACATCGAGTAAACGTCCTAGCATATTCCGAACATGGCTTACATGAAATAACGGAATATCAAGCAATCCATCAAGATAAAGATGCTGCGCTGAGGGTTATACTAGATATTCTTTAGGCATATTAAAGTCACATAATACTATTAACTGATCCCTATCTGATAGTTTATTTGTGATAGTCTGGATAGCGGACAGGTGATTCGCATATATAGGGAGTTCAAATGACGGCAGAATATTGGCACAGGTTATGTATATAAAACTACCGCGAAGAGATAGTTTTAAGCCCAGAAATTCGATGTCATTTCTTTCCTTAATAATTAGTTAATCAAATGTTAATTCTGAGTCAAAAGCAATCAAAACTGCACTTCCACCTCGGGTCGGGCTGTCAAGCCTATAAGTTGTGTACTTACTTCGGAATTAAGAATATCCGCCTTTAACCAGGATTCTGTAAATACAGTAAGGTGGGTAGAGAAGGAAAAACTATAAGTGTACAAATTAGTCAGCTTTCTATGTAAACCTCTTGTATTCCAATAGGAAAGTAGTTGGAAGGAACATCGTTTTTTGGAACAGAAGAAAAAGAATAGGGCGCTGTGGACGGCTCTTTAGAGGAACTTCCTACTTCCTTTGAACGAATTTTCTTTTTTTTAGCTTAGTACTCTTTAACAAAAATGTCTACAGGCCAAAATTTGGTCAGGCACACAGTTTCAAAATGAGCATCAGGAATACCAATCTCAAGTGATGACATATTCCTAGCATATTACAATATAAATTGTTAATCCTTTACGTCACCAACCTACATTTTTCTACGGATATAGGCCGAAATATCCAGAGATGAAAGGTCAGAATTAAGCTGTTAAACAAATATTTGTTTTTGCTGCGGTACACAGGTTATTGGTTTTGGTACCACGCATGTGACGGGTTTTGGTACTACAGTATTCATTTATACTGCGGATTCATTGTTTTATTATTAGCCTCAGATTCCCCGGGTATCTCAGGCGACAAAATATCGCAAACTGCACATTCGGGAACCGAATTTTGTTTAGCCTTCGACCTTAGTACCATTATTGCGGTAGCAGAGATCAATGGAGCGCAAGCAAAGGTACATTTTTTTTTAATCAATGGGTCCGAAAGTCACGATCTGCTTACAGCAGTTTCTCCGGAATATTAAGACCTGTAATGATGGTTAATTTTTAATGACGTCGGAGTATAATACCTCTACAAGTTTTTGAAATTCAGATGAATATGACTAGAGCTTTAGTATTGCACTAGTTGCTGTTGTTACTTTCCTTCCGATTCCAGGTACTTCAATCGGTAACCGCAAAATGATATCGCAAATCTTCCATTCTCCTTGAAATAAGATTCGCCTGAGATCCCGAATCTATGACATCGCGACATGTTACCAGTTTACCGGTCGGCTCCTCGAATGATATTTTGGCGGTCGCGAGCAAAACATATTCTCTGGGATTGTCGTAGCCTGTGGTGGTTTTTTTGCCGTAACATTGTAAAATTGAATGCTGTCGTCTCGGAAACTATAGCTCTCTAGAGAGTTGAAATTTCAGATTTAGATTCCTTATTTCACGCAGCGCAAGTTTGTTTGGGCCTTAGATTACTGTGTTACACAGTCACATATTATAGATGGCTAAATGTGGTTCATTATGTACTAATTCCACAAATAAGTCGTGAGACCGGGGCCAATCTAGATATTCGCCATCAAACTCAGAAATACTGATTGGCAGGTGAGGCCCGTTTTCTTCATATAAGGTCTTTGCTCGGGGCTGCAGCTGATACAACTCTGTGTAAACTGGGCATCAACTCGCTCTTTCCACCACTCAACCGAAAGCGTCTGATAAGTCTCTCTCTCTCCTTCTGACTGTCTAAAGTTCTCTCAAAGAGCACTACAATTCGAACTCCAGCTATCGCAGAAGCTGCTAGCGCGCGACAAAAACTACGTTTTCCCGACGGGATCTCCGCGAAAAATGGCATTTATTTGAATAGCTATTTAGCGTATAAAGTGATACACAGTCGCACTTAACAAATAAAGACAGCCCATCGTGCACATACATATGAACACTATTTGGTTAATTTGAAGTCGCGCAGCTTTCTCGTCTGCGCGCTTCCGCTAGTTCCGTTATCTGGTGTTGGGCAGTCCTCTTTGCCTAGGTGAGAGAGCCGTTGCAGCTGGCGAATTTAGCATTGATAGAGGAATTGGCATCGCAAGCGATTTAACGGAATTTATAAACTGGTTAGTAGCAAACCAATGGACACAAAAATAATTCACTCTCAATTTTAGTGTTCCTCAATCGAGCCTGAAATTAGTAAATGGCTGATGGGAATAATCCAACTCAGGGTAGCGGATCTGGTATCCTCCCAGCCACACCAGCAACGCAAGGAGAAGCTTCGGGAGAAGTGCTTAACACTTCTCGGACACCATCTACAGCTGATTTTCTTGAACTCAAGATCACTGCCATCTTCAATAGACTTGAGTCCTTAAGCTTGAAAATTTACATAGGGCAGTTGCGGTCGATGGGTTCAGCCGGAATCCCTCAACAAGATGGAGCCTTTTTTTGGCATCGCTCAATCTAGCTTGGAGGAACAGGATTTTAATTCCATGCCTCAATTGAAACATCCTAAATTCGCCGGGGTTTACACTGATTGGGCCAGTTTCTACTCTATGTTTGTAGCAGTCCTTTATAAGGATGCAGAGTTGACTTCAATCGAAATGTTTCAGCACTGGCTCTCCTATTTATCTGGTACAGCATTGGAGAAGGTAAGTTCGTTGGAAATTAAGGATGCAAATTAACAAGATGCATTACATACTCTAAATAAACGATTTGACATAAACGTCTTACTATACAGGCTCATATAAGAAATATATTTGGCCTCGAGCGACTGGACTCTTCGGTTGCAATGTTGCGGGCTTGCACAGATTACACTAAGGAGGAAATTTCTGGGTGCGATCTGGTTCACGCCTTACTTCAGAAACTCGACAAAGCCACGCAAGCCAAGTGGTAGGACCCGGCATCGAGTCAGGAGCTACCATCGTGGAAGAAATTGTCCACCTTTTTTGGAAAGTAGATGTCGCACAAAGGAAAATGCACGCGATGCAAAGCAATCCGTGGCAAATTAGCGGGTCTGGAAGGGCCGTGAGTACAAAGCAAGAAAACCATTTGCAACAGCTGAAACGGCGTAACGCGTATGTTGTCACAGCGCAGATCATATGATATGCTCATCACAAGGAAACGAAAAGGTTTTCATTATGCATTAACAGTCAAAAAAGGTCAGTCATGCGAGAGACTGTTCGTCAGGTCTTTGTCATGTCTGTCAATCGAAGCACCACACGCTTCTCCATTATAGACAATCAGTTCAGGAGCCTTGTCTATCGGAAAATCAGATACCAGACTCAAGTCATATGATTCCTCAACGTAGTTCCATTATGGTCGTCTCGTTATTTCCATCGCCATCGCCTTGTATCTCAATATTCGGTTGAGCCGGTGCTTCTCGGCACTGCCGTTGTCCTAATTAAGAACCGCGCAGGTACTTATGTATCCTGTTGCACGCTGTTAGACTCAAGACCTTAAGTTCATTTAATTACAACTCGCTTCGCCAATTAACTTCAACTAAGAAAAACCAAATGGTTGACCGCAATAACTGGCATTGGAGATAATAGCTTTTCAACAGAAGGATACTTGATTGAACTCGTCGTATAGTTTCGCATAACAAAATTTTACAAATAGCATTCAGGACTTCGGAACTTCGAGAATAACTGATCCACAACCTATTCACGCGCTTGCCACTGACTCGTGGAACATCCCGTCGAACGTACAGCTCGCTGATCCCTTCTTCATCGTGTCGCAGCGCATTGATCTACTGATATGCGCTAATATGTTCTTCAAGTTGCTATGTGTTGGTCAGATACAGTTAGCTCCTGGATTGCCTTTGTTGCTAAAAAGCCCATATAGGTTGGATTTTTGTCTGGTGGCCCCATAACATTCGTCATTCATCGCAACGGGTTCGTCGCTCGGTTTGGGAAATAGAACACGTCCCTAACCAAGTTGCAGGGATGTCTAAGGAGCAGCTCTAGTGCGCAGAACATTTTAATAGGAATTATACTCGTCTTCCATCTGGTAAATATTCGGCTGAGACTTATCCGCAAGCCAAAAGGCGTTTGGAAAACCTCGAGTGGAAATTTAATAGGAATCGCTAGTGTCTAGTTTGGAGGTACATTTACGTAAATATTTTCCTCCGCAACATACCGTTCTTAAAGAAGTTTGCACGTCCACTAAGTGAGGGTAGCATTTGATGGATCGGCAAAAAGTCTCGGCTCTTGTTATATTAACTTATTTTATCGAGACCTACAATCCAAGCCAGTCTTTTTGATTCATAAGGGATTAACCAGCATCGTTTTTAGCTATACGAGCGATGCGCCAGCTAGCAGTTGACGAAGCTGATTCCAACCCTTTATGCTCCACCGTGGTTCTACGAGATTTTTATGTAGACGATATTTTTTCGGGGGCAATTCTGTGCCAGAAGTCTTAGAGGCCATGCATAATACTACTAGTCTTCTTAAGCTTGGAAATTTTTTAATATGAAAGTGGTGCACCAATTCATGTGATGTTTTGCGACATATTCCCGAATCGAAAAGGAACAGATTTTGAAATTTGATGATGGAACGAACGTAAAAAAACTCTTGGACTAGTTAGGGAGCAACATCGAACAAGGTTTTTGTTCACGTTTGCCAGTCGCATTGGATCTGGAAGGCATAAAAAACGCTCAGTTTTGTCAGCAATAGTATGGTGCTACGATCCCCTTGGTTTTGTCGGTTCCACTATAACAAAGGCAAAATTAATCTTACAAAGGATGTGGAGAGCCAAGTTGCAATGGGATGAAAGTTTGCCGCAATCGTTGGAGACAGCGTGGTCTGGGTTTTGCAAGGAAGTCTCTGAGGTTGGATACGGTGAATTTGCTCGCTATGCTATGCAGTTAGGAGCAATCGTAGAGGTACATGCCTTCTGTGACGCCAGTCTGCTTGGGCGTCACCTGCATTTATGCGACGATCAGTTAAGAAAGGCGAAATCTGGCGAAATATGTGCCCACATTCTTGAATCCGGCAGACATGCATAAGCTCTCTTTTCTGCAAGAGGAGAAGATCAAGTGGCCCAAGTCTAGCTTCCAGAAAAAATGCTTCCTGAGATTCGCTACAAATTAGCGACCTCAGTCATTGCTTGCACTTGTTCGGTGGCAGTATTGGCTGATTGGCGGCCTCAAGACTGTATCGCGTGCGCCATTTTCGAGGTGCACGCGTAGAAAGGACCGCAATAATCTACACCAGTAACTAAAAATGCTGCCTGCACACGGTCTTTCAGCAGATCAGCCATGATATGTTTAATAAGACGAGGTGGACATTTACAACAAAGCCTCAAGACTGTATCGCGTGCGCCATTTTCGAAGTGCACGCGATACAGTCTTGAGTTCGTAGCAAGACACCACAAAGGTGGACAGCACAAGGATGAAGACTATCTTCATTAAAATGGAGTCTAGCAAGAGTCGTCGAAGTGATTTCCGGAGCCGATGATGTCGTTAGAGTTGCTATTCTACTTGCTTCATCCGGCTCAACAAAAAGAGCGGTTACCAAGACTTGCGTCCTTCCCGTTCAATGCAATGTTGAAAACCCAGACCTTTCAGTGGAGGATGTTCGGAGCTGCAGCTGATACAGCTATCTGTAAATAGCGCATCAACACCTTCTTTCTATCACTCAACCGAAAGCGTCTGTTAAGTCTCTCTCTCTCTCCTTCTGACTGTCTAAAGTTCTCTCACAGAGCAGTTGCAATTCGAACTCCAGCTATCGCAGAAGCTGCTATCGCGCGATAAAGGATATTCTACGGTTCATCACAAATACAATTTTTAAAACTAACGAAAAGAAAGAAGACATTTAAATAGAGTGTGTTAGTTTATTAATTAATTGTTGACGAAGAAGCTCGGCAGCTTAGAACAGTCTGAAATCGACTTACTTCTTTTCGGCGTTGGCCCCTGCCCCAGGCGTGTTATCGAGATCATCATGGGCCTGCCTCAATAGTTCCTATTGGGCCTCTATGTGTCGTTGTAGATCGGGGGTGATAGCTTGCGCATTTGACGACAGATTTAGAGATGATTCCAATTTGTGGCATCGCCTCTGTGGTTAACGAAAAACGATGTCGATCAATGAATTCTCTGATTGACTAACGGGACCTTTGGGTTGTTCTGGATTCGTCGTAACTTTTTTGGTGACCCAATACTGATATTTCTTTACTAGCTCCTTTAATCCTGTTAGTCTTCAGGCATATTTTTATTTTATTGCTGGACTACTTCATTGTCTAATAGTCGATTGTGTAAGCCGACTATTGTGTGACTTCCTTCCTCTATGAATGAACTTGACATGTGGGAAGTTAAAACTCATGTTTGGGAGACGAAGATTCCTGTGAGGCCAAATGAAGTGGTTTTCCTGTAAGGCTGAACGGTGTTCGGTATCCGTTGAAGCTCGATAAGCTTTGGTTCCTAACTTGAGTGGTCGGTACTGTGAAGCTGAATGCAACTGATTATTCTGTGGAGTTGTGTATCCTCTGATGCTGGATAAGCTATGATTCCCAGGGCGGGTGGATATAGTGTGGGCTAAACTGTACATCTCACCAGTTAGAGGTTCAGTTTCGAGCTGGAAGGGGCTTAATAAAGTGTGATCCTTTGTTGGTAAAGGATCACGTCGGGGTCACCAATGTTTGTGCCTAACCGAAGTAGACACTACTGGGTCAAGCAGCGGGACAACGGGGTAATGAGCACTTTCCGCAGGCACGGGGACGCTTTGATGACAAGGCGATGATCGCGTCGCGGCATTGTTAACGATGGATACTACGACGCCGGACCACGGGCGAGGGGGGAACTATGCTAGCGAAGGTTAGCTGCTAGTTGAGATAGTGTAGTAATACGAGCCCTATTCCCGAGGTAGAAAGAAGAATTGCGGAGCTATAAGTTGCGTTGATAGCTGACTTATTCTTAAAAAGATCAATTCGTTATAGACTTCTTGGAACACGGAAGTTTAGTGTACACTAAATATGGTCAGTGAATTTTGGTTATGTTAACAGTTTGCGTAGTATGCTCCGCTGACACTGTAGAATATGTAGACCGCTTGGTAGGTAAAGGTACCGTCCAGTCGCACGGTGGGTACGTGAGACGTCCAGTCATGGGTAGAGAATAAATATAATGTGCTGATCAGCACCTCTCATAAGCAATGGGTGCAAGTGGGCGTCTGGTACTGTTCCCATCTTGGCTATAGCTTGGTTTATTTGGTGCTGGTCATGTTAAGTAACATTTGTAACAAACAGTTGTTGTTATATTCTTAATCGCAAGCTTTAATTGCAAAGCACTGCAATTTCGTGTATATACTGCCACTCAAGTGGGCATTACTGCAAAAGCTTAAGCGTGCTGTCGGTTTAGGTGTTATTTCAACGGCTCTGATTCCAATTAAAGACAAGTGAAAACAACTTCATCTTGTTTGACCACTACTAGACTCATGCAAGGAGGTCCGTTTTATTACAGAGGGAACAGCAACGCAGTTTTTCGAGGTCTTAACTCTCTTCTGTTTGGAAATATTTTCACAGTCTTACCGGTTTTATTATATTCCTTTGGCGGACAATTTTTATTATTTCAAGTACGATCCATGTAACGCTTTATTTCCCGGTCATCGTTGAATAAGATACAGCTGTTTGATCGGGAGCCTGATGTTTTACAGTCGCTTTACGAAATTTTCAGCTTGTCCCTTTGTTGAAGGATGTCCAGGAGCTGTTAAACTATGCCGTACGCCATTATTCAACGTGAAGGGTTTGAATTCATCTGACGTGAACTGGAGACCGTTGTCGTTCACCAAAACTGCTTGTAAGACGTATCTGCAAAATAAATCTCTCAACATTCTTATCGTAAAAGATTAAGTCATCTCCAGGCATCAAAATCTCAAGTAACACTTGCATTCTTATTTCGGTGAAAGTTTATATTTGATTTTCCCAAAAAATGTATCGAATTCAAATAAAAGTTCACTTGCCCTGCTCCTGAAACTAGAAAAGTCCTTACTGGGTTTTTTGTATAGGGACCCATCCTTGATTGCATCCGAAACTATCAATAATAACAGATTTTTTCTGTGAAAAAATCCAAAAAAAATTTTTGACGACGTTATCAGATTGAAGAAATTGAACATTGTGTAGTATGCATGTATCATTGTAGCGAGTACCCACTGTACCAATGCCAACATTGTGTTACAGTGTACTTAAGCAAATGCAAAAGTCCCGGCCGTTAAACTCGTGTGGCCAACCGAAATATGATCGCTCCTCAGAGCCCAACTTATTGGAAGTGCTAGTGTCAGCGTATTACAATAGCCTGAGTGCAGACACATACAACGCATGCATATACAACTTTTCTCGCGCTCTCGTTGCTATCAGCCAAATACATTTGTGATACATACATGTATGCATACATACATTGATAAAGACATGACGGCCGCTGCCAATGCTTGCAGGCAGGGCTGCCGCGAATAGCTAGTTGTAAGACACTCTAATTCGGAAAGTCAATGAATAAAGCTCTTGCCTCGGCCGATGGCCACTCAAACCAATTTAATTATTTATCTGTGCTCGACAGGTAATAATAATATGATATGATTTCAATTAATACAATAGGTATTGTCTAGTCTTTGGCCTTCTTCATATGTGACCTTTTACACACTCAAAAAGCTTTAAAACATGCTAAAATGACTGCCCACTTCTGTACCCGTGCCCTTGACCTTTAAGTTAAACTTTTTGTGCCGAATTCAACTATTTTACGAATTAATAAATATTATATAGAATAAGTAATGGCACGAAGCTCCGTATTATTTGACCATAATTTTTATAATGTTATACTTAAAAACTTTTTTATACTTTTTTGTGTATTTAGACGCAGTTTGGCCAATTATAAATTATCTAGAACGTTTTTCCACTATTGAAGTTATATCGTCTTGATTTACAGCTCCTCCTTTCAAGCCCTGAAACAAACTTTCCATAACCCTTTAAAAAAAAGTTTTGATACCAAAAAGGTATTTGTTTGAAATTTCGTAATCCTATATATTTGATCAAGGTATCAAGAGCTGGGACGTTCATCCAAGGGCAACTGGTTATAGCCGTTAGATAGATCCAGATAGATCCTAATAGCGTTCCTCAAGCAGAACTGTTTACATTTTCTAAAACACCCTGCTCAACAAACAAACGTAGTTCTTGCTCAATCCTTGCTCAATATAGGCCTATCCTATAAATAAGATCGTAACTCTTATTTCAATACATCGAAATATTCATTTTTAATTTTCTCTTCGATGATTAATAGCGGATCTTGCACATTGATATTATTTATTTGCCATAATTCGAAATTAAAAGTAAAGGTGGACTCAACGTGTTTGTAACTCTACAGTTCGGACTACTCACAAACAACTTCATTATTACCTCCGTTGAAATCTACATACGAAGTATAACAATTCCGTAATGGTTTCTTGGAGAGTGGTCTATCATACATCGTTTTCGGAATTAAAGGGCGTAAAGCACCTGTATCACAAGCGTAACGGCGCCTGCAGCGACTGACGAACCTAAGCTCAGCCTGAAAGCCTACTTATATAGTACCCGCTTAACCAAAGCTTGACCTAGTGTGGCCACCTGTGTCGTCTATTCGATATTTCGATATTTTTGAACAGCTGAGCCAGGGTGGTCTTGGAAAGTTCTAGTTTTGACACCTGTCGGTCGTCATATGATATATATTTTAGCCAAAAGCCTCGCTGGTATCCAGCCGATTTCGGTTAAGTTCTCCTTATTTTAACCTGCAAGAGAAACGTACGTGCAAGCAGCTCAAAATTTTAATTTCAATTAAAAGACTAAAAGTCCGAAATATATATTTTTTGAGTGGCATCGAGTATTTTTGAGAGGCATCCAGTATTCAAAGTGGTGTTTAGCACTCAGTGTGGCTGCCAGCTATAAAAGCTAGCCAGCGAATAAAGCTTAAAGTATTTTTTAAAATTCCGGTTGAAAAACCCAGCCAGTGCTGCCACAAGTTGCCACCAAAGGCGCATCTTATTGATTCGGCCAATTTACTGGAGGATTTACCACCTCAAGAAGGCCAAATCAAATCTCGGGGCCCAATCGTCAGGTTGGCCCGCGAGGAATGATTTGGAGAGATTAGTGCCCTGAAGTACCCCTATCTACTATCTACCTATCTACGGGTCATGTAGTGCCTTTCAAGAAGTGCAGTTTTACTTAGAGCGGATCCGATGGCAGTTTAATTCAATTATATAACCTGTCCCGATGCCGAGTTTTAAGGGGTGCGCGTATCCGTCTGGGAGGTTTCCGAGTGGAATATCGCTGCCGCAGATTTAGAGATTTATACCCGTTTATTTTGTAAAAGCGCCGCGTGTGTGAACGGCCTTAACCTAGCATGGCACACTAGCCAACCGGGTTTAACCTTAACGGAGATAAAAACTCTCTTTCGTATTGGATCAGTCCTAGCCCTGTTATATAACCAAAGCGCTTTGAGAAACCGAATTTAAGAATTAATGTGAAAAGAAAATCAATGAAATCAAAGATATGTAAAGCATAAAACAAACAATAATTTTTCGTAAAGCCTCAAGTGGCAACGCCATGTAAAGCGATAGTTATATTTGACAAATTGAAAGAAAAAAACCAGTCAATCGGGTTAAAAGAGAAAATGCATGCCGAAAAGCTGTTACTTAATTTAAGAAGAGCAAGATTTTTTTTAAGTTTATATGAAAAATTTGATTACATTTAGATTACAGCCAACCCATCCCGTCCGGAGATCGATCTTCAACGTTGGTGGAAATGCTGTGAGTCACGCTAACTAACACATATATAGTAAAGTAAACGAAACTTATTTAAACATAAACCCCGATCAAAAAAAATTAATTAATTAAAATCCTATGCGTTATTTGCATTCTCTTTGAACAATTTGCAATTTTCATATGAAGTTACATATAAATTACGATCGCCTATTATTAACTCTTAAAGTCCCTAATGGCCTGAAAACATGAACTGATAAATTTAGAGATTCCCTTGAAGAAGTTTTTAGAGAGAAAAATAATACAGGCAAGCTAAAACTGTCGCAAACTATTTCTTTAAGTTAAAATTTATATCCTGTAAATACACATTGTTATAACACGAATATTATCTTCCTATGCCTCATTGTCCAAATACCCTATGTTCTTTTTATAAAAATTAAATATGACTTGTATCGCTATCTACGGAAAATTAATAAGCTTTTCGAACAGAAATAAAACCATGGATCTATAAATAACTTTGAACTGAACTAGCTGATGATTTCTCGATCGTAGGGTATCAAAGGGGTCACCGAAGCCATGCTTTAAGGTGGTGATCATAGGTTGGGAGGGCCATACGCGACCACAATACCATCCGTGGATTCGCATAGCTAACTTTCTCCAAAACTTTTCTGTCCCTATAATACTTATCCTTGAATTTACTTATCGATCTCTTCCGGTTTCAGTTTACCATTCTCTCTTGTCGCTAGCACGCTTATTTCTGATCTAAATAATAATAATGTGTAGCCAGTAGGCTATAGACATCCACCCCCAAAGCCGACGAGCGAGTGCCGGACCCTAATAGCGTGCCCCGCAACTGCAGACTCCCGATTTTATCCACAGCATCCAACTGTTACACGCTACGCAAGCAACATTTATATTAACACCGTCAGTATTCACGGAGAGAAAATACACTCCACCAGAAGGCACACTATCATCGTTTTTATAAGATTGAAAATTTATTACGTAAGATACAGTTTCTTGTTGATTATACCCGTTACTCGTTGATCAGGATCACTAGCCGAGTCGATCTAGCCATGTCCGTCTGTCCTGATGAACGCTGAGATCTCGGAAACTATAAGAGCTAGGCTATTGAGATTTGGTGTGCAGATTCCTGAGCTTCTTACACAGCGCAAGTTTGTTTCAGCAATGTGCCACGCCCACTCTAAGGCCCATAACGCTTAAATCTGTATAGCGCCGGTAGGTGGCGCATTTTAATCTCGCTTTGCTGCTTGCATATCTCCATTTAGCTGAGTAACGGTACTCGAGGTACTCGACTATAGCGTTCTTCCTTGTTTTTATTTACAAACGCTCAAATATTGGACTAGGTAAATAAATTGGTTTACAACAAATGCTTCTAAAAACTGCCAGACTTACAATTCAGCGTCAACCGCCTTAATTGCGCATACCACTCTACAAAAGTTCCACTACCACCTATCGAAAATCAAGCGCTTGTTGTGTCATTGTCCTGATAAGGATCTACAAATTTTTGTGAACTATGTTTGTACAGGCGACTAGGGACTGTGCATAACATTCATTTCAAAGGCGTTGCTTTCTTCGAATTTTCGTATGTTAAATTTTGCTTACTGAAATGATTGTCCATTTTTCTCTTCAGGACATCAAATAATTCATTGCTTGGAGAAATCACTGGAATGGCAGGTGTTTGATAAAATGTAGGAGTTGAGGTTGGAGGCGCCGTCTTAGCATGTTTCTCTTTTCTTTAATGTGGTTAAAGCATTATTTGTGTCTAATGTATGTGTGGGATTGGTTTTTCCTATTTAAATAGAAAGTCCCACTATTTTTATACCCGTTACTCGTAGAGTAAAAGGGTATACTAGATTCGTCGTAGAGTATGTAACAGGCAGAAGGAAGCGTTTCCGACCCCATCAAGTATATATATTCTTGATCAGGATCACTTGCTGAGTCGATCTAGCCATGTCCGTCTGTCCGTCTGTCCGACTGTCCGTCTGTCTGTCCGTCCGGCTGAACGCTGAGATCTCGGTAACTAAGAGCTAGGCTATTGGGATTTGGCATGCAGATTCCTGAGCTTCTTACGCAGCGCAAGTTTGTTTCACCTGCGTGCCAAGCCCACAAACCGCCCAAGATTGCGGCTCCTACAGTTTTAATGCTAGAATAAAAATTTTAACTGAAATGCATTGTTCTCATCAATACCTAATAAAAGTTTGCCACGCCCACAAACCGCCCACAAACCGCCCACAAACATCAAAAAAACGTAAATATAAACGCGGATATCTCGAAAACTATCAAAAATAGAGAATTGAGAATTCAGATTTAGATTCCATGGCCTTGTACGCGGCGCAAGCGTGTTACGCGAATATGCAACGCCCACTCTAATGCCCACAAACCGCCCAAGTTTATGGCGCCCACAATTTTCATTACCTATTGATTGACGCAAACAAAAGTTTGCAACGCCCACTCTAACGCCCATAACGCTTAAATCTGTCTACCGCCCACATAACCTTATATTAAGATCGCGGGTAGGTGGCGCATTTCAATCTCGCTTTGCTGCTTGCATATCTCCATTTCCATCTGATAGTCGAGGAACTCGACTATAGCGTTCTTCCTTGTTAGTTTTATTTAGTATAGTTTTAATAAGTAATTTGGGCAATCATTTTAGCTATTTGAATTAAGATAAATCAGATTAAACAGCGTTTTTTGATACTTTAATCGTTTCGCAAATGTATCCCCGTCGTCCCCCAAGGATATTTGTATCCGTGGTTTCATGTATTCGGCGCAAGAGGTGGTGTATCCTGGTCCGTCGGAAGATAGCGATTACTTTACAACATCATAAATGTCCCTGGGTTTGACTTTTGTAACTCGATGTTACCCAAGTTTTAAGGCTTTAACTTAACCCACCACCAATTTTAGTGCGTTTGATTACCTGCTGAGCATGGTTTACAAACTTGTACCACTTGCTGGGGTCATCTACAAAGAGTTTGGACAGTACGGATACAATTGTAGCGTTGAGGCTTGCTCGTTTGCTGTCAAAACTTCACTTGTTACCGCATGAAGATCAATAACCTCGTTTTAACAATACTTTATGATCTCGTCTAAAGTGAACGCCTCGGTCGGATATTTATTCAACACGATTGCCAAATATTGCGCTCTGATGTTAATAATGTTAATTTCGTAGGACACAGCCAAGAAAATCACAGCAAGAATGTGCTCGTATATTTGTGAGTTTATTCGAGAGGCCCCAAAAAATCGATGTGGAATGTTTGAATTGACTCCATTTTTTGGGCAATAGATTGAACCCTCCTTCTTTTTTGCCCAAGCTTGCGGCTTGGTAAAACACGCTGAAGGCAGGATTTTATCTAACGTTCAGTCTTGTCTGTCAGTTTAGGAATGCCTCCTGGTGTACAAATTAAGTTTCTCACTAGTGAATTGATTAAAAAAATTTATTTTTATTTTTAACAATCACTTATTCACTATTACAATTTTACAATAGGTCGAACTTATTTAATTCACTGCTCTTGTATTTATTCTCGAATATTTGTTCTGCTCGATTCGGATCTCAAAAACGGACTGCCTGCTCTCTAGTTCAATGATCAATAATCAAACCTCGGCTTAAGAGATTTTATCCCCAAAAATTGATAAAGAGAATGACTCAAGAGAGTCGGAAAATAGGATGATGCAATTTGCCAATTAAATTCGAAGTCCAATCTTGGCCGGAAATTGGTGTTTACATTAGCGGAGTTTAGGGACCGCTTTGGGGATCTTTTTGTTTACGTTAGCGGACTCGGGACTCGCTTTGGGGATCTTTTGTTTACGTTAGCGGACTCAGGGCTCGCTTGGGTCTCCGATTGTTTACAATATCGGTTTGGATGTTTACAGCATCCGTTTGATTCGGACTGCGTGAAATTGATCTGGGTGGGAATGATTTGGAGGCCTGCTTGGCAGAAATAGCTGACCACGGATTTATCTCGGGTCTGTCAGAGTTCTTTGGAAATTAGCTCTCGGCTCAAAGTTGTTTATAAATTGGGTAAGAGCCCCTAAATAATGTGTCATATAACTCCCCCCATTCTAAATTGAATCGTCCCGATTCATTGGAACTGTTGGGTATATTGAATGTAATTGATTGGTTAATTCGACAATGATATTTTCTTCTAGGGTATTTTCATTGTCGGGTGTATTATTTATCTCAATATCGGAAATATTGCTTTCTGGTTCGATTTCTATACGAATTTGCCATGGTTTGAATATTAAAAATTTTCTGAATTTGATTATAATCATAATAATTAAATATATTAATGCTAATATGATTAATATTAACTTAACTGGTATTTGAGTTTGTTTAATTTGAATAAATGGATTTAGTACGTTAATATTATCAAATGAGAGTTCCGAATCATTAGATATAATATATTCGGATATTAAAAAATCTGTATATTTTCGAGCTGTGATGTATTCCAATATCTTATTGTCTACATTGGTGTAGGAAATATTATTAATTTTAGAGGTGCCATTAAATGTAATTAAATATGACCCATTTAAATGAGTGTCATTAACTGTATTTTCTCCATTTACAAAAATGGCTCCATCTTGGATTACATCTACTTTTTTATTTTTTTCTCTGATTTTGTTACAAAAAGATTTTTCTCCATTTAGTAATCTGGTGAAACAAGAACCTTCTGGGTTAAGTGTGCAATAATTGTTAAATATTTCTGTCTTAAAATTAGACATTACATAGTACTTATTTCTACATTTTGCGACGTGATTATCAATTAATAATTTTCCATCATCATGTGAAATGGATCTTGAATTGTAAACGTCACAGCGATCGGTAATAATAGGGTATTTTATGTAAATTATAATAAGATCTTGATGCAAAGCGATTTTAAATTCAGATATATCTAAAAGGTCTGTTATAACTACAGGTCTATTTTCGTGTTTATAAATTTCTTGTATATCGTCGTTGTTTAGAATTTTAGTATTAAATACATCGATTTTGGCGAGTGTAATTGTGTCCATTAAATTCATAAGATCGTAAGTAAGCAAACGCAGACGATATTTTCTAAGCGGAATTTCTTGATCTTTAAAGGCTGTTTTGAATTCTTCAGATAAAGATTTTATCTCCTTAAATATTTTAGAATTAATAACGTATTGATCGTTATTATTTTGTATTAAATCATCGATTTTATTTTGAACAGTTATGAAATCATCATGATCTGGTGTTCCCGCTATCCATTTCCAAATAGTGCCTATTTCATTAATGCCTCTTTTCGATCTACTGGGTATAATTTGGGAGATAAGTATTTGGATAATTTTTAAATCGTGGGATATTTCCCAAAGAAAATTGTTGCTGTCGTGACTCTTCAGAAATTCTGTTTCAAGATTAATTATATCTCTATAAAGACTTATATTAGTTATATGAAATAAATCTGCGTATGATTCATAAATAAGAACATCTTTGGTATCCTTGTAAAGAAGGAAATCATGGTTCGTGTAATCCATAATTTCGGATTTGGCTGTAGCTACCAGCAGTAATAAGTACATTATTGAAATCATTATCTGTAATTTGAAACAAATTATTTTATATTATCTTTATGAATCGTACGGTTTCTGTTATTTATAATAACTTTATTAGGGAGATTTTCCTTAACTACTTGTTTTTTGTATCTAGAATTTAGCTTGTTTCTTTCCCCGTGTTTCTTTTCGTAAATTACCTCTCCTACGTGATAATTCTTATTTTGTCTATCTTTATTGTGGGAATGCAACATTTTCTCTTGAGCTTGTTGCAATAATTTGGGCATATCTTCGTGTTTGATTTTATTAAATAGTATGTCAAAAGGTCGTTGGTTGGTTATGAGTGAATTGTTAGATTATATTTTTGTGCTGCTTTAATAATAATTTCGGAATAATCAACTAAATTAAGCTCCTCTTTAATGCAGCGAGCAATTTCTGTTAAAGTAGAGTGTGCCCTTTCTATTTGTCCGTTGGACGTACTATGTCGAGGATCTGCAAAGAATAGAGATATCCCATTTCTTTGAGCAAAGGATTTGAATTGGGATGAAGAGAAACTTGGTTCGTTATCTATCATCAAAGATTTGGCTAATGGAAATTGTTGTAAAATTTCTGAAACTTTATTTTCTATATTTAGTTTGTTAGGGATTTCTTTTACGACCAAATATTTCGAATAGGAATCTATACAAGTAATGAATATAAGATTTTGGGCGTAATATATGTCAAGATGCAAATTTTCACCTTCTCTTTCTGGAATAGGCGCTTGACCGATAGGAATCTGTACTGGGTGTCTGTTGTATTTGTTTTGATTGCAGATTGTGCAATTCTTTATAAATTCCTTAAGCTTTTTGTATAAATTAGGCCAATAATAGAGTCTAGTTATTTGCTTATAATTTTCATCAAGCCCTCTATGAGCTCTACAATGAGTTTCTGTGATAATCGCGGATCTGTCTTCAGCGTCTTCGACATCCTGGACAAATGTCTTAGTGTATAAAAATGTATTTATAAAATTGTCTTTAAGTGGTTTTTGAATTCTATAAAAATCTTCTAGAGTACAGTGAACTCCTATTGTTATATTGGGTGGAATATATTCTCTTAATATTGATATTAAATTTTCTGGAGTATCATACTCTATTATATGTCTAGTATTTCCGAATACATTAATCGACTCATGTATTGTATACCTCCCCGTTGCTATTAGCAATTGTTGCTTAAATTGGTTTAAGGGTTTTCGGGTTTCTTGTATAACATTCTCAAAACTACTCTCTGCTGAATGCTGAGTATTTTGATCTGAGACCGATTCATTACTTTCCGTTAAGTTATTAATTTGTATCCTTGATAAAGCGTCCGCAACAACATTTGTTGCTCCTGGCTTATAAATTATTTTGGGTGAATAGCTTTCAATAAAAGAATACCATCTTTTCATTTCGATATTTGGATTTTTTTGAGAAATGGAAAATGAAAGAGGTTGGTGATCGGTATAGATCTCGATGTTGTTAACCCCATATAAGTAATTACGAAGGTTTTTAAAAGCCCATACTATGGCTAAAAGTTCCTTTTTATTTGTCGCGTATAATTGTTCAGTTTTGGTTAGAGTTTTTGAAATAAATGTGATTGGTTTTCCTTCCTGAGAAAGAACCGCACCAATTGCTAAGTCAGACGCGTCAGTTGTTAGGGTAAATTTTTTATTATAGTCCGGTTGTACTAGTTCTACTTGTGCAATTAAATTTTCTTTGAGCTCGTTAAAAGCTCTTACAGCTGAATCGTCAAACTGTATTAAAGTTTTACGTGATGCTTTTTTAGATACTTTGCCGTTTTGGCCTTCTAAATATTTTGTTAATGGTTTAGCTATCTTTGCGTAATTTTGCACAAATTTTCTGTAATATCCTGTAAGGCCTAGGAAGCTTCTAAGCTCTCGAATATTTTTAGGGATCGGATATTTTACAATTGTTGAAATTTTTTCGGGATCGGTTTTGATCACATTGTGAGAAACAACGTAACCGAGAAAGTTTGTTTCTAATTTAAAGAACTTTGATTTTTCAATCGAAATTTTCATGTTTGCGTTCAGCAAAATTTTAATAATGACAATTAGGTCTTTGTAATGTTGCTCAATTGTTTTTGAAAATATGATTATGTCATCCATATAAACATGACATGTTTTACCCACTTGTTCTCTCAAAATATCGTCCATCGCTCGTTGGAATATTCTAGGAGCGTTTGTCAAACCGAAAGGCATTCTTAGGAATTCGTATTTCCCATTATTTATTGAAAATGAGGTTTTTTGTATGTCAGGTTCGTTCATGAGAATCTGATGAAATCCAGATTCCAAGTCAATTGTTGAAAAGTATTTGGCTTTTCCGAGATTTGATAAAATCACTGAAGGGTCCTGCATTGGATACCTATCAGGTATAGTATTTTCATTTAGTTTTTTATAGTCAATTACGAGTCTTAGTTTCGGAGTTCCATCTTCATTGAAACCCTTTTTTGGTACCACTAGTACTGGGGAATTATAAGGACTTCTACTTGGCCTTATAATTTCTTCTTTTAGCATTCGACTTATTTCAGAATTTACAAAATCTGAAGCTGATAAAGCATAAGGGTATTGTTTGCTGTAAATGGCCCTATCATTTACGGTGTTTATTTCACCGCGTATATCTGTCCTAAAAGGAATCTGCATATTTATTTTTGAATGCTCTTCATTTATAATATTTAATATTTCATTCTCCAGATCTTTTCTTTGATCTGCAGATGATATTTTTATGTTGTTTATTTTTTAATTGTCGGATAGTTCAACGACGGCGTGTTCAGAATTTTTCAATTCCAAACTTTTATTTTTGTCGGATATTTCAACGACGGCGTGTTCAGAATTTTTCAATTCCAAACTTTTATTTTTGTCGGATATTTCAACGACGGCGTGTTCGGAATTTTTAAATTCCAAACTTTTATTTTTGTCGGATATTTCAACGACGGCGTGTTCAGGATTTGTATATCCCAAACTAAATTCGCTTTGATTACCCATTTCAGATTCGGATCTGATTTGAGCCTTTTCATCAAAGTATTTTTTTAATATAAATTCTTTTAATGGAAGAATGGTGTTTTCTTCTGTTAAAGAATGTTGGTTTAAATTATTTCCGTTGTCATAATTTAATTTCTCTTCTATTCCGTTATATTTAATAACTCCCTTAGCTGTATCAATCACAGCTCCTATTTTTTTCAATAGGTTATAGCCGATCAGTAGATCTGAGTCTAGCCCTTCTATTTCATAAAAAGTATACCGTGTATCCAAAATAGTTATTATATGATAATATTTAATTATTGAATATCCATTCACTGTGGATACTCTTTTGTATATTGGAAGCTCATTCTTATTTTTGTAAACTCCAGTTCTAATATAACACGAGGTTGCCCCAGTGTCAATTAATATTTTTAATTTTTTATTTATTTTCGGGTCATTTCTAAATAAGTAGGGTAAGCCTACTCCTGACTTTTGTCTAAAAAATGGTTCTCCTCAATGTTGTTTAGTCTCATTGTCTTGTTAGCCGGTTGGTTAACAGTTCCAGTTGGTACCCTTTTATTTTGGGCTTGTTCTTGCTGAGTATTCTGGGTCTCAAACTTTTTTGTTTGATCCCACTTGTTTTGGCTATAATTATTATTTTGATATTTATTATAGTTTTGATTATAGCCGTTGTTAGCCCTATTCTGAACCTGGATAGACTCGTCTACTTCCATTGGTTCTGGCTTATTTTGTGGCTGCCTATAGGTGTTCCACTGATTTTGTTGGTTATTATTAAATCTACCCTGGTTCCAGGAATTATTTTTGTTCTGATTATAATAACCATAATTATTTTTGTTCTGGTTGTTGTCATGATTAAACCTTAAATTATTACTATTTCGATGGTTATTGTAATTGTTGTTTTGTTGTCTTTGCTTTTGGTTGAAATGTGTTTGGCCATTTCCACCAGAGTTTGGCTCACTGAGTGGTTGAGAAACTATTTGCGAAATGCGCCCTCATGTTGTTGCTTTCCAATTCCTGAACTATGACCATTGCATTCGGTAGGTCAGGTGGATTCATTGAGAAAATTGTGTCTGAAATTTGGCCGTTTAGGCCGGTAATGAAAACTCTAAGAGCAGTCTTCCTATGTTTTTCATTCATTTCTGCTGTTATCGGTTTGTTTCTCCCGTAGGTCATAATTGTTTTATTAATAAGTAGAGTTAACTTTCTATTAACTGTACCATAATAATCCATAATTGATAATTTTCCCTGACTCAAAACACTTAGTTCCTGTTCAATAATATGAATAGGACGTTTGTCGCTAAAGACAAAGTGAAGTCTGGCCATTATGGCATCGAAATTTAATACCGTTCCGTTATGGGTTAAGGCATCGTTTGCCATTCCCGTTATTTTGTTTCTTAATATCGATAGGGCGGAATAAAATCTTTCACTCCCTCTGGCATATTGCCCCATGGCTATTTCAGCCGATTCTCTCCAGCTTACATATTTATCTTCTTCTCCTTTATATTCCCTAACAGATTTGATGATCTCATAAGATGTGTCGCACTTTATATTGGGATCTATAATCTCTATCTGATAATCTTCAACCGTTTTAATTTTATGAGAAAGCTGCGATCTTAAGTTAACGATCTCTTCCTTTAATGGATTCAATTCAAAATTTACAATTTGTTTAATTAAATCGCCTACATTTAACATGGTATTGTTTGTAATCGCCTGATGATGTTCTTGAGGCGAGCTTACGTGGAGTCTTTTATTTGCTCCGTTCTGGCTTGTAGAAGGTTCTGACATTTTGAGAATATTTTCGAAATCAGAAATTAATTCTTCCACTTTGTATAATTATATTTTTTTTACAAATTTCTTATTAAATAATAATAATAATAAAAAAAAGGATTATATCGCTCACGAATCGTCCTCCTTATTTTTCTTGTCGTTGTTTTTTGGGGTTGTCGTTTTTCTTAGATGATGATCCTGCTTGGGGTCGTCCTTCCTTTTTTGTATCTTGGGGTCTTCCTTCCTTCTTCGGGTTTTTAAATTGATGTCTTCCTTCTTTCTTCAGTGTTTATTTCTTGGCGAGGGATTGCCCTTCAGCCTTTTTGTCTTTAAATGTCTTTTCGAAGATTTGTTTGTAGATTTTTGTTTTTAGATATTTTTTTAATTAAATTGTTTTTCACAATGGTTATTTATTTCGATGAATTTTGTTGTCACTTTTTAAATTTTTTATTTTGTCCGAGCAGTGAATTTATGTTACGAACACTATTTTGTAATGTGAGATTTTAAGGGGATTATTCCATTAATTATTTTCCACCTTATTATTTTTTGATCAACACAAACTTTTTATTTTTTTGCCGGTTGTATAGAGTTTAAGGGGATTATTGCATTTATTAATTTCCACCTTATTTTTTTCAACACAGGCTTTATATTTTCGTCGGTTGTATCGGGTTGTTGGCCGCGCAAAATTCCTTTTTCACTTTTAAACTTTTTTGGGGTTTATTTAAAAGCTTTGCTTTAGAATTTTTTAATCACACGGCCCCACGTTGGGCGCCAATTAAGTTTCTCACTAGTGAATTGATTAAAAAAATTTATTTTTATTTTTAACAATCACTTATTCACTATTACAATTTTACAATAGGTCGAACTTATTTAATTCACTGCTCTTGTATTTATTCTCGAATATTTGTTCTGCTCGATTCGGATCTCAAAAACGGACTGCCTGCTCTCTAGTTCAATGATCAATAATCAAACCTCGGCTTAAGAGATTTTATCCCCAAAAATTGATAAAGAGAATGACTCAAGAGAGTCGGAAAATAGGATGATGCAATTTGCCAATTAAATTCGAAGTCCAATCTTGGCCGGAAATTGGTGTTTACATTAGCGGAGTTTAGGGACCGCTTTGGGGATCTTTTTGTTTACGTTAGCGGACTCGGGACTCGCTTTGGGGATCTTTTGTTTACGTTAGCGGACTCAGGGCTCGCTTGGGTCTCCGATTGTTTACAATATCGGTTTGGATGTTTACAGCATCCGTTTGATTCGGACTGCGTGAAATTGATCTGGGTGGGAATGATTTGGAGGCCTGCTTGGCAGAAATAGCTGACCACGGATTTATCTCGGGTCTGTCAGAGTTCTTTGGAAATTAGCTCTCGGCTCAAAGTTGTTTATAAATTGGGTAAGAGCCCCTAAATAATGTGTCATATAACTTACATATGCTTTTCCAACTCCTTAAGCTCACTCTATCCTTCTGGGAACAATCCCTGCATAATAAAGCCGAGATTCCGAGATTTCCTAAGCGGTACTCGGCCGATCGCTTGTGACTCCCTACTCGGTCAAGAAACCACTTTTCAAGGGTTCCTAACAGCACCAGCGCCTTCATTAAGGCAAAATCCGACTTCCGCCTTTTGCACGCGAGTTTCCCACTTTTTTGATACTTCCCTGGACAAACTTATTTCCAAATTTCAGGAGGTGGAGGTTCTGCCAGAAAAGTGGCAAAGGCATCCGATTTGACTTGTGAGAAAAATTTTCTCCGGAAGGTATTTCCGATCTTATTCTGCAACTGCAAGGGGTAATAAGCTAGTGCCAATTCTGGCGATTCGAGCTCTGCAAAAGCTGGCGACTAACTTGCAGCTCAACCATCCAAGAGCGAGTAACGTCATTCGCAATAATATAATATAGTATAATATCGACGATGTTCTTTCGCGAGCTGACTCCGGAGAAGATGCTCAGCTCGTTGTTCGGAAACTACAAAGTGCCTGGAATCCACGGGTTTTCCATTAAGAAAATTGACCCTTAACCACAAAGAAATCTTAGGTCATATCCAAAGCGATCATTTTCTGAACTCACACATCCTCGAGATCGACACTGAGAGTACTGCCATGACTCTCGGAGTACGTTGGAAGGCAAATTACGACGATTTTTCTTCGTCCTACCAGATATAGCAACTGAAATCTCCCCCACGATACCCCAGGTCCTTTCTTGAATTGCCAAGCTGTTTGACCCAGCAGGCTGGCTCCCCTTATTGGTTGTATGTGCCAAAATCTTTATGCAAGAGATTTGGCTTCAGGATCTAGGTTGGGACGATGAACTTCCGACTGAACTGTGTCAAAGGTGGAGCAGCCTTTTCCAGAGGTATTCGGTC
The DNA here is from genome assembly GCF_043229965.1 of Drosophila suzukii. Classification (NCBI taxonomy): domain Eukaryota; kingdom Metazoa; phylum Arthropoda; class Insecta; order Diptera; family Drosophilidae; genus Drosophila; species Drosophila suzukii. Next base: position 26,945,880 of record NC_092082.1, on the reverse strand, counting down.
CTAGATCAGGTCCGAATTCCAAAACCAGATTCCTTCCGTCCAGAGTTCCGCCAAGAGCAACACGAATCCTGTGACGCTTCGCAGAAAGCATACGGAGCTGCGATCTATGTGCGCGTAGAGATGGAGCACATGACAATAGTGCACTTACTCATGGCGAAGACGCGTTTGGTGCCGGTCAAAGCGGAGTCACTTCCTGGGCTGGAGCTAAGTGGAGCTCTACTGCTGTCCGAGATGGCAGAAGCCATCCTTCCTAGTATGCCGAGAGTGACCTCGAAACTCCATTGCTGTTAAATCTGAACATAAACCTTCTGATTTGGATAGCGAGGATAACCCACTTTGGTAGCATGTACCCTCTTGGTTGCAACGTCCACGTAATCAATGGCCCGGCCTGGGGCACCGACTTCCCGGCGTCCGAGGTAGAATAGGCGTGCCGTCAAGGCCCACGTGGCGTCTATGCCCACAGAAGATATTGAATCCATAGATTTGTTCAGCGATGTCGAAAGCAATCGCCGCCTTCAGAGGTCCGTCTAGAAGCCCAGGACGTTACCGCCGTTGAACGACTCATGGCCGTTTGCAATCAGCGCAGATATTTTGCTGTTGAATACCGCTGCTTCAATCAAAGGCGTCCTGTGTCCGCGTCAAGTTTAATTATCTCCTTAAACCGCTTTCTAGATCAGCAAGGGCTAATTAGGGCATGTGGCCTTGTATCGGCCTCCAAAATTTGCGTTATGATGAACGATATCCCATAATCCTCCCGTACGAATGTTCACTCTCTCGGCTACTGGTAAAACTTGCGCATCTCATAACGTTACATGACGGTAACCAGTTTATGGTACGATTCATCCAATCCAGATAGTGGGTTCCAAAAATCAAGAACTTGGTGAAGGGCAGTCATTAACTAAGCAAGTTCTGCGTTATCTCCAAAAAGAGGTTGCTTGGCCTTTTGATAATAGGTATTTTTTTTCGGTTTTTCGTCTGTTTTTCTACGGACGCCATCCATCTAGATCCTACATCGGACTTAACGACTGAGAAATTTGTTGCCGCCTTCTCTCGGTTTGTATCCAGAAGAAGGTGCTTTCGCCAAGTTCAGTCCGACAACAGCGCTGCCACCTTGTTTTACCGAGACTTTTTGCAAGCCGTCTGAGAGAGTCTGTGACTGATGCAAATCTTTATCAGCAGCTCAACTGCCAATTCGTTCCTCCTGGTGCACCCCATATGGGAAGCTATTTGTAAGGCGCTTGTAGACAAAATGTTCACTACAATTTAAAATTTCCGCCCGCATTCGATCCAAATTCAACCAAGTTTCGTCCTTACAACACTAAAAAGACGAGATCTATAAAGCTTCCTAATAACTCTGGTCCTACAATTTTTCGAAAAACATGTCGTGCTGGCTGGCGCTTACCGACTATTTTATGAGAATCGTTCTCTCCTGAAAATCGTTTTGTTAGTGATTAAACCCAAACTTAGTGATCTACCCAAATTAGATCGGTATAAATACCAGATATTCACAGCCTTTGTTAGTGTTTTCTGTTACCAGTAGGTTGCTGTTGATTAAAGAAGGTAAGTTGTACTTATATTTCGTGGAAAAACCCAGATTCTAACAAAGTATTGCGCTTTACAGAGAAATTTTTGGAAGTCGAGTATACTCCTTCCTAGTCAGGGAAATTTCTGCCCATGTTATCGTAACATTTGCATCAGCTTTTCAACATACACCCTAAATCATCAATCTACAAATTTCATCAAGAAAATGAATGTAAAGCAGTGAAAATTTCAATCAGTGTTGACGCAGTATACAGTGTGTACTCGTTATTAAAAAAACAAAGTGGACAGGCACATATTTATATACCTAATTTAAATTAAATTCCGTTATCGGATAATTAATTAACATATAAATATCTAATTAGAAGTTAAAGTATCGAAATCCTAGTGTAATCATAGAAAGTATTACGCAATGAGGAAATCTCGCCATGCGAGCAAGTCTTTAAGCCCTTTTAATGTTTTTCCCAATTTATTTTTTATTTATTTATTTAACAATATTAAATATAGTATACAATACTAAACCTAATGAATTTTTTTAATGAGTGCTAGCTAGTGGGGCCTTCGACTCGAAACTTGTATGATTTTACTTTATATGATAAGGTGAGCTAGTTTTACAAATTTGTTAATATTTAAGATATTCTCTGGAGAGGGGCTCTTCAAAAAATCTGTTGTGCGACTTGTACCAAATATTGACAATCTAATGCTCTGTAATCGGCTGCAGGTGTCCAAGAGGTGATCTACGGTAAGATAGTCTCCGCATAGTTGGCATGTTGACCGCGTTGTTCCCGTCAGTATGTGTTGGTGTGTGGATTGTGTGTGCCCGATGCGTAGGCGGAAGAACGTCCTGCATGCTCGACTACCGACGTTGGGCGGTAGCCTGATGTTGATGCAATTAGGGTTTAGTGATTGGTATCTGTGCAAGTTATCCAACCCGTGAAACGGTTCCACTTATGGAATTTATAAACAAATTTTTGAATTCAATCTCAGCTCTGTTACCCTTGCCTTCAGCGACATTGCCTTTGTTTAAAGACTCTGCCTTTGCCTTTGCCATTTACTTCGAGGGCCGCGCTTGACCGTCCTGCTAAGATAAATAAACCAATCGTAAAGTAAACACAAGCTTCCGTTCGAAGCCCAAACTTTTCCGTTCAAAGCCCACAGTATTGCGTTCTAAGTTCAGAACATATTGCGTTCCGATTTTCAATCAAATTGCATCGGTCAGCATAATTTCATTTCACAACGAGATGCGACAGTTTCAGCATAAGCTTTTATTTTAAACAAAAATTAAAGTTCTGGAAGCTTAAGAAAAGGAAAGCTTCTGGCCGAGGTTCATTGGAGAGTTTTTTAGAATTAAGATTCAGCCCTATTTTGTCCGAGACCGCGATCGGTTCGAAAGTTATAAATAAGTGTATTGTATAAGTGATAAGAAATAAAAAGGTTTAACACCAAGTTTAATTAAAAAATAAAATTTAATTTTTTAAAAATATTACCAGTGACTAATTTAATTGGCGCCCAACGTGGGGCTGCTTAATCAAAATTTCTAAAAAAAACAATTTAATGAAAATTAAAAATTAAATTTAAAAAAGGAACTCGAGCAGCCAAAAACTCAAATTTTTAGTGGAAAAATCAAAACATCCACCATAAATCGACGACACATAACATTGTGACAAGTGATCGTGATTTAAAACTTTAAATGGAAATCAATTAATGTAATAATCCATTTAAATAAGCTGGTAAAATATAATAAAGGTGGACCGAATAAATTAATTCACAGTGCAAGAACACACAACAAAAACAAAATAATAAATTCAGTGAAAACCAAAAAGTAATATTTAAAACATAGTAACAAAAAAAAAACAAATTAAAAAAGAAAGAAAAATAAAAATCAATAATTAAACAATAATTAAAAAAAAAAAAACTGGAATATTTCAATAAATAACAAAGAAGGAAGGAAGGAAGGGCTGAAGGGCAATCCCTCGCCAAAATTCAACACGACTACGACCAAAATAACAAAGAAGGAAGATCAACCTACAACCTCGCAGAAGGAAGACCCCATCGGGACAGTCTCGTGAGAAATTAATTTTCAATAAAAAAAAAAAATTAAAAATTATAATCTAAGATCAGGAAATAAAAAAAAAAAATATATAATATAAGAATTAAACATTGATAGAAAGTAAGATAGATTCACGATTTAATAAAAAATATTAAACAATCTGGAAGATTTAATAAATAGCTTTGGTGAAATAAACTTAACCATGGCAACCGGAGGTTCAGCACCAAATTTTTCTGCAGGTAGTATAGCCACAGCAGGCGGCTTAACAGTGGAATTAATAAATAGATTGATAAATCTTCAATTAAATGAAGTGAGCAGGAAAATAGAAGGTTTAGAAGGAAAGTTAGCCACAAATGCAAACACTGTGGAGGATTATAAAATTCAAACAATCGACCCAACTATAAAATGCGATACAACACTTGAAAGGGTAAAATCTTTACCAAAATTCACGGGGGAACCAACACAATATGTAGGTTGGAGGGAAGCCGCAGAAACTGTAATGAGTCTCTATAAAATTCAAAGTGAACAATATTTTATCGCCTTAACAATTTTACGAAATAAAATTTTGGGAGCTGCCCATGATGCTCTTACCAATCATGGCACCGTTTTAAACTTTAGAGCAATCTTATCTAGATTGGACTTTATATATAGCGATAAACGCCCAATACATATTCTCGAGTCAGAACTAAGTATCCTCAGGCAGGGACGAATGACAGTTACAGAATACTATAATGAAGTCAATAAAAAAATGACACTACTAATAAACAAAACCATAATGACATACGGAAAGGACAGCGTAACTGCCAAAGAAACAAACAAAACAATAAGGAGCAATGCTTTACGAATTTTTATATCTGGGCTAAATGGATCTATCTCAGAAACTCTTTTCTCATTAAATCCACCAGATTTACCCAATGCCTTGGCAAAGGTCCAAGAACTAGAATCAAACAATTTCCGTGCTCAATTTGCAAACAGGTTTAATGGATTTAAAAATGAAAATAAATATCAGGGAAGCAACTTACGATTTGATCAAAAAAGACAGAACAATAATACTTATAAAACGGGAAATTATTGGAGTAATAACCAGAATTATAATTGGCCACAAAAGGGAAATTTTTGGCAAAACGATAATCATAATAATAATCAAAAGCAACAAGCCGTCGAGCCAATGGATGTTGATCCATCGATTCAACTCCAGAACAAACCTAGTTACAATCGACAGCCGAATAATATTTGGCAGGCAAATAATAATCGAGGTAGATACAATAATAATTATTATCAAAATAATAATCGATCAAATAACTATCGCGCAAATCAAAATAAAGAGCAAACTCAAGCTCAGAAAAGGGAACCAGAAGGAACAGTAAATCAGCCAGCTAATAAAGTAACCAGATTAAACAATATCAACGAAGATCATTTTTTAGACCAGACCCCTACAGGGGAATGCCTTATTTAAATAGGACAGACCGAAAAACCAAGAAGCAGTTAAAGATTTTAATAGATACAGGAGCCACTGCTTGTTATATAAAAAAGGGAATTTTCGAAAATAAAAATGAGTTATCAATATACAAAAAGGTAACTACAGTTCATGGGTATTCAATTATTAGGTATTACCATATTATAAATATATTTGAAACAAGACAATTATTTTATGAAATCGAAGGATTAGAATCCGATCTGCTAATTGGATTTAATTTATTAAGAAAAATCGGAGCTATAATAAATATAGAAAAGGGAGTCTTGGAATATAAAGGGAAAACAGAAAAGTTAAAATATTATGATAATGAGGAAAAAAATGAAATAAGTTTAATTGAAGAAAATAATATTCTTCCGTTAAAAAAATTTATTATAAAAAAATATTTTGATGAAAAAAATAGCGAAAACACAGATTCATTATTTGTGGAAAATAGTGAAAAAGGCTTGGGAATACAAAATCCTGAGAGTGCCGACGAAGTAAATACCGTCAATAAAAATACAATTATCTTGGGAATTCAAAATCCTGAGAGTGCCGACGAAGTAAATACCGTCAATAAAAATACAAATATCTTGGGAATTCAAAATCCTGAGAGTGCCGACGAAGTAAATACCGTCAATAAAAATACAATTATCTTGGGAATTCAAAATCCTGAGAGTGCCGACGAAGTAATTACCGTCAAAAATCAAATAAATAAAAATTGTTTGAAATATAAAAATTTCAAGCCCGCCGTCGTTGAGTTATCCGACAAATAACAGATAAACAATATAGGTACTGATCAATTAGACGGACTAAAGGAAAAAATAGTTCTCTATATTGAAAAAGAGCATTCAAAGATAAATATGCAAATTCCTTTTAGAACAGACATAAAGGGGGAAATAAATCTTATTCACGACAGGCCAATATACGGGAAACAATATCCGTACGCCTTTTCTGTCACCGACTTCGTGAACAGCGAAATCAGTAGAATGTTAGCAGAGGAAATTATAAGGCCCAGTCGAAGCCCTTATAATTCACCAGTTCTGGTAGTACCAAAGAAAGGAGAAAATCAAGACGGAAGCCGTAAATTAAGACTCGTCATTGACTATAAAAAATTAAATGAAAATACCATACCTGACAGGTACCCAATGCAAGACCCATCAGTAATTCTATCTAATTTGGGAAAAGCAAGATATATTTCAACAATAGATTTAGAATCAGGTTTTCATCAGATATTAATGAATGAATCTGATGTAGAAAAAACATCCTTTTCAATAAATAATGGAAAATACGAATTTTTAAGAATGCCATTCGGACTAACAAATGCACCAAGAATTTTTCAGAGAGCAATGGACGACATCCTAAGAGAACAGATAGGGAAAACATGTCATGTCTACATGGACGACATTATAATATTCTCAAACTCGATTGAACAACATTATAAAGACTTAAACAAAATTATAAATATATTATTAAAGGCAAACATGAAAATCAATTGCAATTGGTGCAGTATTATCTCAAGAAGGTAAACCAATTACATTTATTTCAAAAACCTGGACTAAAACGGAATAAGTTAATGCAACTAATAAGAAGGAACTTTTAGCCATAGTATGGGCTCTTAAAAATCTAAGAAACTACTTATACGGAGTGATTGGAATTGAAATCCAAACCGATCATCAACCATTATCTTTCGCAATCTCTGATAGAAATCCTAATATTGAAATGAAACGCTGGTACTCCTTCATAGAAAGTTTCACTCCTAAAGTCATTTATAAGCCAGGTACAACTGATGTAGTTGCAGACGCCTTATCAAGAATTCAGATCAACAACTTAACTGACAGTAACGAATCGGTCTCAGATCAAAACACTCAGCATTCAGCAGAGAGTAGTTTTGAGAATGTTATACAAGAAACCCGTAAACCCTTAAACCAGTTTAAGCAACAATCGCTATTAGCAACGGGGAGGTATACAATACATGAGTCGATTAATATATTCGAAAATACCAGACATATAATAGAACTCGACACTCCCGAAAATTTGATATCAATCTTAAGAGAATATATTCCTCCTAATTTAACGGTAGGTATTCATTGTACTTTAGAGGACTTTTATAGAATTCAAAAACCACTTAAAGATAAATTTGTGAATAAATTTTTGTATACAAAAATATTTTTCCAAGATGTAGAAACTCCTGAGGACAGAGCACTTATAATCGAAGAAACACATTGCAGAGCACACAGGGGACTTGACGAAAATTATAAACAAATCAGTAGACTGTATTATTGGCCAAACTTACTTACAAAATTAAAAGAATATATAAAAAATTGTAAAATTTGCAATGAAAACAAATATAACAGACACCCAACTAAAATTCCAATTGGAGAAGCCCCAATCCCGAGTAAAGAAGGCGAAAATTTACACATCGACATATATTACGCGCAAAGTCTTACTTTCATAACTTGTATTGACGCTTACTCAAAATTTTTAGTAGTAAAAGAAATCCAAAATAAATTAAATATCGAAAACAAAGTAATGGAACTTCTTCAACAATTTCCACAAGCCAAAGTAATAATGACCGATAATGAACCAAGCTTTACCTCGGCCCAATTTAAATCTTTTGCACAAAGGTGCGGTTTAACTTTACATTACGCAGACCCGAGGCACAGTACCTCAAACGGACAAGTTGAAAGGGCACATTCTACACTAACAGAATTAGCTCGATGCATTAAAGAAGAATTTAATTTGACCGACTATTCCGAAATAGTAATAAGAGCCGCTCAAGAATATAATCAGAGCATTCACTCTACAACGAACCAAAAACCCTTTGACGTACTATATAATAAAATAAAGCACGATAACATTCCTCAAATTTTAAAAAATACACAAGAGAAAATGTTAGAAACACATAATGAAAACAGAAAAGAAAAAGTATATCATGTAGGACAGGTAATTTATGAAAAGAAACACGGGGAAAGAAATAAACTTAAAACTAGATATAAAAAACAAGTAGTTAAAGAAAATTTACCTAACAAAATAATAGTCAACAATAGAAATAGAATTATTCACAAAGATAATATAAAATTCTAAAAATTTATATGTTACTTTTTTTTACTTTTCCAGAAAATGTTTTATCAGGTGCTCATACTACACCTTATTTTATTAACAAAATCAGAAATAATAGACTATACAAGTCACGAGTATCTTTTATTCAAGGACAATAAAGACGTATTGACGTACGATTCATACGCAGAATTATTCCACGTAACTAACTTAAGTTTTTATAAAGAAATAATAAAATTGGAATCAGATAATATAAAAAGGGATACTAATAAAAGGTCACAATGGGAAATTAAATATGACATAGAAGTAATCGAATTAATTTTATCCCAATTAATATCAACTATGTAAAAAAGTTGGATAAATGAGATAGGCACTGTGTGGAAATGGTTAGCTGGAACTCCGGATCATGACGATTTTATTAAAATACAGAATAAAATCGATGAATTAATTGAAAATAATAATAAGCAATTTATTATCAATTCCAAACTGTTTAAAGAAATAGAATCTCTTTCTGATGATTTTAAAAATGTTTTTATTGATCAAGATTTACCACTGCGAAAACATCGCTTACGATTATTAACATTTGATCTGCAAAATTTAATTGACACAATCACACTAGCAAAAATTGACGTTTTTAATACCAAAATATTAAACAATGATGACATTATGGAAATATTAAAACATGAACAAAAACCAGTAATTATCGCTGACTTAATGGACATCTCTGTTTTTAAAATCGCACTGCATAAAGAACTTGTAATAATTTATATAAAATACCCAATAATAAAAAACAGATGCGAAATATATTACGCTAGAGCGATTTCCCAAATCGATGGGAAACTAGTATTAAGCAATCAAGTCGCAAAATGCGCAAATATGTTTTATGAAATGTCTAACTTTAAGAACGAACTTTTTAATAATTATTGCACTTTAAATAATGAAAAAACTTGTTTTACCCGCTTATTAAATGGCGATAAATCCACTTGTAAAAAAATAAGAGAGAAAAATAAAAAAATAGACATCATACAAGATGGTGCCATTCTTATAAATGGTAACAATATTGTGAACAACTCTCATTTAAACGGTTCATTTTTGATAACATTTAATGGTACAACCGAAATTAATAATATTTCTTATACCAATTTGGAAAACAAAATTCTTTACTACTTAACTACGAACCACTTCAAAAATTATGAAATATCCGATTACATATTATCAAATAACTCAGAACTTTCTTTAGATAATATAAACATTTTAAATCCTTTCATTAAAATTAATAATACCAAAATATCACTTACCTTTATATTATTAATTTTAATCATTATATATTTGATTTTTTTACTTATTATAAAATACAAAAATGTCATATTATTTGTAACCAAAAAACAACGGCCAGAACCAGAAAAATCTATTAACCAAGAAAATTTTTTAACAGAATTAAGAGATCAATTAAATGATTTTCATATTGAATCGGGACGATCCATTTTAGAAGGGGGAGAGTTATCCAACCCGTGAAACGGTTCCACTTATGGAATTTATAAACAAATTTTTGAATTCAATCTCAGCTATGTTACCCTTGCCTTCAGCGACATTGCCTTTGTTTAAAGACTCTGCCTTTGCCTTTGCCATTTACTTCGAGGGCCGCGCTTGACCGTCCTGCTAAGATAAATAAACCAATCGTAAAGTAAACACAAGCTTCCGTTCGAAGCCCAAACTTTTCCGTTCAAAGCCCACGGTATTGCGTTCTAAGTTCAGAACATATTGCGTTCCGATTTTCAATCAAATTGCATCGGTCAGCATAATTTCATTTCACAACGAGATGCGACAGCTTCAGCATAAGCTTTTATTTTAAACAAAAATTAAAGTTCTGGAAGCTTAAGAAAAGGAAAGCTTCTGGCCGAGGTTCATTGGAGAGTTTTTTAGAATTAAGATTCAGCCCTATTTTGTCCGAGACCGCGATCGGTTCGAAAGTTATAAATAGGTGTCTTGTATAAGTGATAAGAAATAAAAAGGTTTAACACCAAGTTTAATTAAAAAATAAAATTTATTTTTTTAAAAATATTACCAGTGACTAATTTAATTTGCATGAAAAGTGCCCATTCGGACATTTTATTTTCTTCAAGTTAGAGCCGGATTCAGTTTTGTATGTCTTTGGTATTACACGGGGTAAAGAGAATGCATGGTGTAAGTCTCATTGCTTGGTGACTGGGAACCCAAAGTGTGTTTTTGTTAGATGTGAGCTTTGAATGTTCCTAATTTCCTGGATTGTGGGATCGTTGTGATCCCAGTTGCGTAGGTCGGAAATAGAGGAGAGGCTGTCTGTGCAGACAAAAAATTCTCCAGCATTTTCGGAAGCGAAATGGCATGCTTTTAATTTGGCAAAAGCTTCGGCGGTGAAAATTGAGTTGTATGACGGGAGCCTTCCTCCTGCAATTAATTTTTTATTGCAGTCAACCACTGCGAAGGTAGTTGAGTCGGTGACTTTGGAGGCATCTGTGTAAATTCATGTTTTATCCTCAAGGTCTGCTTGTACACTCAAAAAACGTTTTTGGTATTCTAACAGCATGTATCTTTTTTGGAAGCTATGTAGATTTGCGTGTTTATGTTTGGCTTTTTGGGGCCCAAATAGGCAGGTGATTTAAAAGACCTTCTTAGCTTAGGCAGAGGTAGGTTTAGCTGCTGGACGTATCTGGCGCAACCCCTAAGCGTGAATATGCATTTGAAATTCCGTCTTTGTTTGAAAGAGGCTCTGACGTCGTTAGCGAGAACGCGGTTCGATGTTGTGTATAGCTTTGGGATAAGCATCATCATAGTTTCTTCTATGCGGGATTGAATACTCGGTAGGCCGTATTCTCCTAATGTGCATTCTACTGGAGAGGTGGGAAAGGCGTGAAGGGCACGGCGCACTGCTCCGCGATATGGTGCTTGTAGTTTTCTTATGTGCTACTTAGCACACCATCTAATTTCTATGAGCGTCTTTATGTGTATGCAAGAGTATTTTGATGATAAAAATTTGATTATATTAAAACTAGTTTCTAGCTGTTGTCTAAGAATCTTACGATGTTTTTGAAAGATTAGTTTGGAGTCGAAGGTTATGCCCAGAATTTTTAAGAAATTAACATTTTTTATTATTTTGTTGTTAAAGTCTATGTTGAAAGGGTTACATCGGTGTTTACGACATATATGAAGTAGCTGGCACTTATCAGTCGCAAGCGAGGCACCAGAGGTCGCTCCCCACGAGTTAATCTCGTGTAGAATTTCTAGGAATTTGATTTTAACAATATTTATGTTTTTAATTTTTGTGAAAATAATATAGTCGTCTGCATATAGTGAGATATGGATTCCTTTATGTCGAGATAGAATGTTATTTATTTCTTCAAATTCTATCATAAATAAAACTACAGAAAGAGGCAAACCCTGTGGGATTCCGTTGTGCAAAATGTGGGTGTTCGATGAAACATTGTTTACTCGAACCCTGAAAGAGAGATTGGTCATAAAGGCTTTAATAAGTTTGTAAAGTCTTGGACCAATGCCCCAGCGCCCGAGTTGACAAAGTACGGCATGAATCCCCACGCGATCGACGGCTCTTTCAAAATCCGTCGTCAGGATAGAGACGTGATTTTTGGTCGAAAGAGCGTTCGACGCGAAGTGTTGAATACGCAGCAACGCGTCCATAGTACTGTGTTTTTTTAAAATGTAACTTGATTATGCGAAATTAGATTATGCCGGCTAATAAACCAGATAAGACGTCGAGCTATTATTTTTTCTAGCGTTTTTCCTAAGAGGGTTTGTTAGGTTTTGGTATGGGAATAATGGTGGCTGATCTCCATGTATGTGGGTATATACCGGAGTCTAGCATTTGATTGAAGATTTCCAAAAGTTTGGTTTTCAGGAGGGATGGTAAATTTTTGAGCATAGGGTATGATGCCCTGTCGGCCCCAGGGATTTTTCCTTTTGCGCTTGCTATTAAGGATTCTACTTCGAGGAGTGTGAAGTTCGTATCTATCTGCATGTAGCGGATGGAGACAAGGAATCCGGGAGATTGGATTCTGACAGATACCGATTTTTTTCCAGTAAATACTCTGCTGGAAAGTTTGTGTCGGAAGAGTATTTGGACCAGGAGTGGGCAAACACTTCGGCAATGTTGAAGGATCCAGTTTGGGTACCTGAGTCGGATTTTATATATTTGAAAGGTGTGGGAGGGACTCCAGCTAAGCGTTTAATATCGGACCAGACTTTCTTTGAGGTTGATAACGGGGAGATCCTGGAAGGAAATTTTTCAAGGCAGTTACGTTTGGCCGAGAGTACAGCTCTTTTAAAGAGAGCGTTTGCTTTTTTGTACCTGATGAGGTTTAGGTCACTCATGATAGCTTTATATGAGAATAACAGTTGTTGCTTTTGGTCCCTGACTTGTTGGAGCTCTGAGTTCCACCATGGTACTTTGGCTGTGTGAATCACTCGTTTTGTTTGGGAGTATGCTGCAGCTTGCAGCAGGTCGTATGGCTTTAGTCATTTGCGCGACTTGCTGATTGAGGCAACCGTCTGTCCAATTTACTGGTGATTTTTCGCAGTTTTCATAGAAGCGTTCCCAGTTGGCTTGGTCAGTCTTATATTTAGGAAGTGGTCGAGTATTATCGGGGTGAGTTGGTGTGGCGATATGGATGGTGATAGGGAAGTGATCACTGCCATGGAGGCTGTCTGATATAAACCAGCAACATCTATGGGCTATCTGTGGGGATATCAGTGAGATCTCGATGTGAGTGAAGGTGTTGTGTTGAGAGGTGGGTGGGGGAGCCGTCGTTAAGAGCTATAAGATTATTTTCTCGAATCGCGCGTTCGTTGTTTTTAATAGCCTGTATATTCTTTGGGTTGGCAGATAAAGTTCGTGAAATTATATGGCAGGTGTGTTTCCTGCTAAAATACAATATCGGTGCGAGGTCTTTTATAAGGAATGTGAGTTCGTTATAGTTGTTAAAAATCCCATGGATATTCCATTGTATTATAGTGATAGGCATAAAAAGATTTTATTGGGTTTTGTTGTTATTTATTTGTAATGTATATGTTTTTTTTATGAGCGTACAAATTAAAAGGATCGGGACTAAGTATCGGGGCCTTCCATAGATGTGTCACAGTCTATTGGACTGTTTACTGATTGTGAGTTTTGGGGCGTGTGAAGCGATTGATTCCTTTTTACTTGATCTTGAAGTCATGGTTGTGTTAACGTCATTTGTTTGTCTAAGAAGATTATTTACTTCTAATCTATAAGAGCGAATTTTTTCTAAATGCTTGTCGAATCGATTTCCTGGGTTTAAGTAAGTGAATTCCGGTTCGGAAGAATTAGGTGTCGTTGAAACTTTTTCTTTGGGATTTAAAGTGCTGGTATGAGGAGGAAGGTGCGATGGTAAGTGAGATGTTGGGGCTTTTGTCGAGCAAGAAGCCGAGTCAGCACTCGTGGCACTGAGGAGCTCGGTCGTCTCATCGTGTTTTGCTGTTTTTGTGTTGTCTGATTTGCCGGGAGCGGCTGTTAGGTTTTGGCTTGCGACGGTCAAGTACGTCTGCATGGAGTTGGTTGTTGTTTTTAGATCATGCGAGCTTCACGGAAGCTGCATTTCTTTCTCGTTTTGATGTGCACAAGATTTTTTTGTGTTTGATATTGTGGGCATGAGGGTAAGCAAGCGGGGTGGTCGCCGTTACAGTTTGCGCAAAAAATGAAAGTGCAGGGGACAGGAAGGTGGGGAGCGAGATTGCATGATACGCAGGCGGCTGGGTTCTTGCAGTGCTTTAATGTGTGTCCCAGTAATTGGCATGACTTACACTCATAGGGTTTGGAATATATTCCGTAACCCTAACTGTGTGCCAGGAAACGTCTAGTTTGGTCGGGAGAGTGTAGCGGTCAAATGTTGCGAGAATTTTGCCAAATGGTTTGGGTCGATCATTTTTGTAAACTTAAAAACACTGTGAACGTTTTGAGATTTTAATTCCTCAACAATTTCATTTTCTGGGATGTTAATTAAGCAGGGTGCGTAAATAGTGCCTTTAATAAAGTTAAGCGTGTGCTAGAGTTTGCACTCTATATCGCATAATCCGGGTAAAGAGGTAACTTTGGTGAATTTATCACTGACTTCTTTGGAATTGACAAGCATGAGAAGGTTTCCATCACGGAGAGTGGAGATCGATGTGAAAACTCTGAAATATTTTTGGGGGAGTTTTTTGATGAGACGACTAAGAATCTCGGGTTTTTAAGCTGCGTTTCAGGAAGGTCGGGGAATTCTACTGGAAGTTTCTGGTATTGTCTTTTTTTCTTGGCTTTGGGGCTAACGCTAAGGCTGGCAAAGCGGTTATCCCCTAAATAAGGTGGCCTGGGGGCCATGTTTTAAGGGTAGTTAACTTTGAAAAATTGGATATTTCTATTCACACGTGCGCGTTAAGAAGAACAGTGGTATGGGCGATAGCCAGGCGATGTAATTCCGCGATAAGCAAAGCACTGACAATTGGATAAATACTTGCTCACTGATAAAATTAAAATGAATACTTTAAATTAATGTTTAAATTCTTATTAGCTTGCTTTGATTTAAATATACTTCTCTAATATGAACTTAGCGTAAACTTACTTTTCTAATACAAAACATATTATAAAAATGAATTTCTAAATTTTGTACAATGGAAGCTTGCATCAATGATGACAATTAGGCTTAAGCTTGTGTCGAAGGGACCACCAACCTGTGTCAGGTTGTAGTAAGGTCGGCAATGTCATCGGCAAATAACATCCTCGCTGCTGACACCGACACACACACACCCGCTGCCTCCAGTCCATTTAGGCAGCACCCTTCTTTTTAGGTATTCTCTCCCTCTTTACCCCATTTTTAGTTCTGTCCCCCAACCATTAACCTCAAAGTCAGTTCGCACGGGAATTTAAATAGGAATATTTTATATACATATGCGAGCAAGTAGCACTGTGGATCAAATTTTGAACTCAGTCCTTTTACCGACGAAAACAAGCAGCAACTTTCGTTGCTGTTCATATCATTCGTGATATGCTCTACTTTGGGAAGCTGGTGTCAAAAGCATCAAGATTTTGTTTTATAAATTCAAAGCTACGCGAAAGTATACTTTTGAAGAGCTATCTCCTAAATCAGAGGATCCTATCAATCTGCAAGCGTTTCTTGTCGGTGGACTTCTTTTGTCCATAGCCCGAAGAAAAGGGAAAATCCAAATCTATTTTAAAACCGCTGGCAACACTTAAAGGCTCTCCATCATCAATTCCGCGGTCGATGGAAGGATGAGTACCTTAAAGAGCTCCACCCGCGCAAAATTTCGTACAGAAAATCTTCGCGTTGGCCTCATGGTCGTTTTCAAGGACATCATGTTCTACTCATAGACTCCGTCTTTCCGAGAGCCGATGACAACGTCCGCATAGTCGACATTCCGGCACGCGGCGTAGTCAAACGTCCAGTGACCAAAGTGGTTCTTCTTCCAGGAGAGACAAACTTCCAAGTAAAGAATCGTGCTTCCCATAATCTTTAATCCGTAACCAACATCCACGTCAATCTTTATTATCGCTATTTGTGTACTTTTTTCATTATCCACAATTTGACCCGGAAAATGGCTCCCCGTACTCGAGGTATTCATTCCTACCGATGGAGAGTCTGCCGTGGAATCCATCATCTTCGGAAGTGTCTGAGGTTCCTAATGCTGAGCGCGGAGAAGCGGCTTCGTGCAGTGCTTATCAATAAGTACTGCGCATACTGGCTCGCACAGGGATCTGCCGTAGCGGTGACCGGTGCAAAACTTGCGAACGGAACCACCATACGCTATTCCATATGCATGAACAGGTTTCCCGGAAAAAGTTCGGTTCCCAGTAACGAGCCTCTTCTCAGGAGCTTATGCGCCGGCAAGATCCAACTAGCGAGAAGCTCGCCCTTCCACCGCGCTCAGCATACTCGACAGCTCCGTCGCTCGCGGCACTTCTCCAGCGTCAACGTCCTCGTGACTGCCCTGGTGATAGGTATTGATAGGTATTGACGAAAGCGATACATTATTGTATGCGGGCGCCACAACTTTGGGTAAATTGTGGGCGTGGCACCTTGATGAAATAAACTTTCGCTGCGCAAGAATCTCTAGAATCTCGATGCTTAGTCCAAACTTTCTAGCTTTAGATATGACTAGATCGACTTTGTTATACTTAATAGGGTCGGAAACACTTCATTCTACCAGTTAAACACTTTCCGACTTATATAATAAGCCCTTTTACTGTACGAGTAACGGGTGTAATTATTGCGATCAATTGCACCTCCGCTCTGGGGTGCAACCTTTTTTTGGAATTTCTGAGTTTCAGATAAAATTGCGTTTTAATCGGACGACTTATATTATATATTTTCCATAAAGCCGATCGGAAAAATTTTGAGTAAATAGAATGAAAAACAAAGGAAGAGTGCCTCGACTTTCAAATACCCGTTACTCAGCGAACCAACTTCAAAATAAATATATTTTTTATATTTTACACTGCTCGAAAGGTGTTTCTGATGCAGCATGTTAAAGAAGCAAATTTGAGTGTTTAGTTTTTAGTCATAACATGTATATGTAGAATTGGGGTTTGAGAAATATATCTAAATTCAATGTTTTGATTAAAGATAAGATATCCTATTCAGTATGTTTATGCTGTTTTGATTAAAGATAAGATATCCTATTCAGTATGTTTATGCTAATGGCTTCATGATTTCTTAAAAGCGTGAAATAAAATTTGCTACTGTTTATGCGACACGGCCGAATTCAAGTATTTTATCAATCTCAGCTGACAGAGATGCCGGACCGGTGGAAAAGGTGTTAGCGACTATAAAACCGATTTTTTTTCGATTCGAATGAAATAATATTGCTAGTATTAAAGGTAAAGTGTGTGCAAGCCAGTATAACATTTTTTTTACCGTCAAAATAAAAGATTTAAACCCTTGGCACTGAATGAACAAATAATTTGTTAAATGTAAGGTGTATTTATATCGATCTGGCAACTCCGATAATTATATAGAGTTACCGGAGTTTAATTGTCACCATTTCACGCTTTAAGGTTGAATTCATAGTCAACTTTCGTGTGTTGTCGAATTCATGAAACGGTGTTTATGCACACACGAATCAGCCCATTTCATGACATGAAAGCGTGAAATGGCCATCGCATAAACGCAGTAATAGATATGCATGCCAATAAATTGCTTAGATGCCCTTCTACAGATTTACATTTAAGATCTTATTTTTTAAGTCGATCACAAATTACAGGCACTTACGTAATCTGTTCACAGTTTATGTGGTAACATTTTATGTGGAGAACAGCCTTTAAAAAATGCAAGAAAAAATATGAGCCACAAAATATTTTTCATGCATTTAGTGAAGTCTTTTTCCGAATGTTTAAGATACTAGCCACCATTTTAAGTCGACCCTTCAGTTCTGCAGAAGGGACGCGGTGACATGACTCAAACCAAAAACCTTTTTTGGCTTTTTTTTTGTGCCTAAAACGCTGTGCAGCTGTTGACGTCAGCAGAGAAGTTGGCGCAGCGTAGAAGACTGCCTACAAAAATGATCGTGCAACAAAGAGAGGCAGATACTCGGAGCTTCCCTCTCTTTCTTTGTCTTATAATCTGCCTGCACTCGGCGCTCTCAGAGACAAATTTTTGGCAGGTCCGTTATTTCTTTTGAGTCTCTCCGTTATGTTCGGCTAGCAACTAATGTTTCGGCGGAAAAATTTTTGTGGCGCAGCGACATGTGAATGCCCTAATATTTTAGGAGCATTATTGTATATCGAAAAAACAACTAATATTGTTTTATAAAGGTAAATTATTTGATTATAGTAAAATTAAGTAAATTGAATTTACTTTTAATGTAATGCTTACGTATTATACATTAATATTACAATATAATTTTTAAGTTAAGTTATAGAAACTTAGTTCGTTAAAATTTATTTAAATATTTAAAACATTTTAATAGTACCATTTTTAAAGAATTCATTTTGTATTTAACTCAAAAAGTAAAAATTATGTAGTCGGATATTTTTCGCTTTAGAAAGGGTATAGGTGTATATACCCTTTCGCGCCAACAGCGAAGAGAAATTAAAAGAAATCATGTAAAGGGGTGAGAGGAATACTTGGTTCATTCTGTTTGAGTTATTGAAAGGGAAGCAAGCCATTTAAATTGTGCGCAGCAGATTTACTTCTTTCGTTTTTTAAAGTGAAAATAATAAAGTCAGGTAAGTGTTACATTAAGATGAAGATGTTGTGCATTGATCTTAGTTTAAAGTATTAAGGCATTCGATTGGTTCCGTTAGCCGAAAGTGGATGATGAAATGTTTTGCGCCAATAAAAATCGTGCAAAGGGTGAAACATAGCTCTAAAAGGTAAATATGCAAATAAACAAATAAAACGCATTTTTTAAACATATGACCATAAATTTTATCAGGAGCGTTGGCCAAGGATTCGGAGGACCCGGACAAAGGTTTAAGGTAGGCGATGACCAATGTAAAAAGCAAATTAAAGTAACATAAAATTAGGCTTACTAACAATAATTGTCCTTTAACAGAAAACCTAAATAACATTATTTAATTAAAATATATATATATTTGTTAAAAGTATATACAAATTTATGTATTTTAAATTCTATAAGTAAAAGCTCATGGGAAAATTTTGATTTTCACAAGTGATTTCACTTGGGACGTGTGACTTGCAAGTGATTTCATAAGTGAAAACTCATGGAAAAAATTTGATTTTCACAAGTAATTTCATTTGGGACGTGTCACCGGCACGTGACAGGCCATACGAAAAATAAGTATAAGGAACAAGTGAAATCCCTTGCGACTTCGAAAAATGTTCACTTGAATTTTCACTTGTGAAACTGCGGGCATCCCATACAATTGTCTATATGGAGTGTCACTTCCTCTTCACTTGTGCAAGAGGACGTGTCCCACGGGATTCACAAGCTGATTCACAAGTGATAATTTTTTCAGCACGATGCCACGCCCACTCTTACGCCCCCAAAACGCCCAAAACTGTGTCTCCTACAGTTTTAATGCTGGTATAAAAATTTAAAATGAAATTTATTGTGCTTTTCAATACCTATTGATTGACCTAAAAGATGTTTGCCACGCCCACTTTAACGCCCACAAACATACAAAAATCGTAGATATGAACGAGGATATCTCGGAAACTATCAAAGATAGAACATTGGGATTTCAGATTTACATGTACGCAGCGCAAGTTTATTACGCAAACATGCCACGCCCACTCTAAGGCCCACAAATCGACCAAGACTGTGACGCCCAAAATTTTCATGCTAGAAAAAAAGTTTTAGCTGAAATGTATTAGTCTCGTCAATACCTATCGATTCATCTAAAGTTTAAGTTTTTGAATGTGAATAATGTGAGCAAATATGTACCTATGTGTAGTGTTATTCAAAAACTTCACAAACTGAAATTTAATTTGAGGGCTGCGTTCTTAATATTTGTTTATTATTAGCGTTTTAAAGTGATTCTTTATTTTTTTTTTTAATGAATTTTTTTCTGTATGCATTTTCTTAGCGTTTCAATTATCTAATGGCTTAAATTAACTGTAGTACTGAAAGTCGTAGCCATTACAAAATATAAAAGATAATGAAAAAATATAAAATACATACTTTACATATATTTATACCCGTTACTCGTAGAGTAAAAGAGTATACTAGATTCGTCGGAAAGTATGTAAAAGGTAGAAGGAAGCCTTTTCGACCCCATAACGTACATATATTCTTGATCAGGATCACGCCGAGTCGAACTAGCAATGTCCATCTGTCCTTCTGTCTGCGCGTCCGTATAAACGCTTAGATCTCGGAAACTACAAAAGCTAGAAAGTTGGGACTTGCCATGTAGATTCCTGAGCTTCTTGCGCAGCGCAAGTTTATTTCAGCACGCCGATTCTAACGCCCCAAGCCGCCAAAACTGTGGCTCCAACAGTTTTAATGCTGGAATACAAATTTTAGCTGAAATTTATTGTTCTCATCAATACCTACACACTTGACCATAGCGTTCTGCAAGGACTCTGATTCATTTGACAGAAAACGGTTTTTCAACCAGGTAAAGCTCCACACCTATAAAAATATCGTTAAACTTTGCGCATTTGCCATTGGGAAGAATGCCCAAAACTGTGGCTCCTACAATTTATTGAGCAATTGAGCTTGATATATCTCGCACTAGTTGCTCACTGGGTAGCAGCCACTCAATTGCGTAAGAATATCGCAGCAAGCTTTAAACGGAAGTCTATAACTTGACGTTTTGAACAACTTCTGAAGTATAAATGTGTCGCTACCAGGATGACATATGTCTCTTGCGGAGCAGCAACTTGGACATCCGACGGTATGGAAAAACAGGACTACCGGAGATCATTTTGGAATTTCTCATTTTAAAAGTAAACACTACAGGTCGAGCGGTATCAGATATTCAAAACTTCCGGCTTATTCTAAAATTCTCCCTCACTGCTGATGAAAAAGCATATGCTAAGATCTACAAACTTACCCATTATTTGGATTCGGATTTGATTTTTTCTAATGTTTAGTTTTACGCCTATTTGACTTTCATCTGGATTCAGGAGTTGAAAGATCTGTTTCTGGGCAATACAGACCTTACCGTGATCGCTAACGAATAGATGAACCAGAACTGGAGAGAGTGATGGGTGGATATTGAACAGGAAATAACCGAAATCGTTCGTCTATTAATACATGAACAATTAAATAAAATTTTTCCGCGATGCCCTATAAAGATATGTTTCTTTAGGTTTAATAAAAGTGATTACGTTCACTTGATTGCTATGCTCTAAGCTGTGTTTATTATTATTATTAAATTCTGATGTGGCGGAAACTCAAGCCCTGAGCTGAGAGGAAAATCTCTCTTTACTCTAATTTTATTTATTTTATTATAGCACTGAGAAGAATCGTATCTAAATATCTCACTTAAAGTTTTAACTTTTAAAGATAGCTACGTATGTCGTTTCAGTGTATTCAAGAACACTTGTTGTCATAAATTTAATGTTTTATGAGCTCTGCATGTCAATACGTAAATCTATCTAGAGCCCTATCTGCCCGATCTGTAACTTAAAACCTACAAGGGTGCCGTGCCGAAGAATTGTAATCTTAAGAAAGCCTGACCACAAATATATGTCTCACACTGCACAGAGGGTTGCTTAGCGGGAGACCGTTAATTAGGGTCCCGCTCAAGAAAAACATATGTGGTATAGATTAGTATATTATAAGAATTTCATGTTAGTTACGTAAGCCGAGACTTAGAAAAATAAAAGTCAATTTTTATGCAGAACTCAAATATGCATGTTTATTTTTTCCTTATTACAGGATTACCCTTTCATTTTGGTCATTCAAGCCTTTTTGTTTCCTTGCGGAACAATTGGTTTTAGGCGGTATGTGGGCATGAGAGTGGGCGTGGCACATTGCTGAAACAAACTTGCACTGCGCAATCTGCATATGCATCCCAGTTTTGTAGCTCTTAAAGATTCCGAGATCTCAGCGTTCATACGGACAGACGGACATGGCTAGATCGACTCGGCTAGTGATCCTGATCAAGAATATATGTACTTTATGGGGTCGGAAACGTTTCCTTCGGTCTTTTACATACTTTCGGACGAATCTAGTATACCCCTTTACTCTACGAGTATTGGGTATAAAAACACCGAAGCTATAATTTGTTTCATATTATTTTCCAACCAATTTTCCGATCGTTCTTATGGCAGCTATATGATATAGTCTTCCGATTTTTATAAAATTAAGTTCGAAAATCAGAACTAATTAAAAAATGGTACTTCGAAGCGTAGGAGGTAATATGTTAAAAGACACCAAAGACAAATTAAAAAAAAAAGTTTTTCCGATAATTCCTATGGGAGCTGTAAGATAAAGTTATAGAAATAAGACTTTTGGAAAAGTTTCAGCCCGATAGCTTTAAAACTGAGAGACTAGTTTGCGTAGAAGCGGATGGACAGACGGACATGGCTAGATCGACTCGTCTAGTGATGCTGAAAAATCTCTTTCGCTGCGTTGCAAGCTTCTGAGTGAAATCAGAATACCCTCTGCAAGGGTATAAAAACATACATGTTGCAAGCTTCTGAGTGAAATCAGAATACCCTCTGCAAGGGTATAAAAACATACATGTTTGTTCGCAATCTGTAGGTTGCCATGACATATTTAAAATTTGACAACATTTTGTAGTAGATCATAAAACGAAAAAAAAGGTTTTATTGCTATAACAAATCCCTTATAATATCCTCATGAAATCGGTTAAACCGGTAATTAAACAAATAAAAAAATTAGTATAAGATTTATTTTTTAAAGGCGGTTTTCTATCAGAGGAGTTGTGAAAATTTGTGGAGTTTTCACTTGACGTCGAATTCCAAAGACATGGACAATGGTTCGAGATAGGCACTATTTTTTTGTAATGTCGTCATGTATGGAGAGTGTGTTTCAGCAACAATATTTAAGATAAGTCCAATGACGTAGAGTCTGCTTGGACTTTTTTAATTGACCGGTGCTGAAAGCCGTCACAAATGGATTGAAGGAAGCCGGGAACTGGACTCTCGGTCTGTGGATGATCTACTCAAGTTTTTAGACCGACGTTGCGAGGAATTCGAGCTCAGCAAAAGTGAGTCTGACATAGACTCCAAGGTTGACCCACAACATGGCAAAGCAAAGTGATCGTCACACGCTTAGGATCGGTGGAAGCAAACACTTGTGTGAAGTGTAACTCCAAGGAGCATAAGATCTACGCCTGCTCAAAGTTTGATGAATTGTCAATCGAGCAGAATCGCACATTTGTTAAGGCAAAGTCCCTGTCTTTTAACTGCCTTATGCCTGGGCATGTGTCACGGAAGTGTGAACCCAAATTCACATGCAAGTTTTGACATAATCGTCACCACTCTCTGCCACAAGCAGATATTCTTTGTTCGCAAGGCACATCCCAAGCGCTCCAGAAGATGCTACGGTCACCATCATCAAGTGGCTACAACAAGGGCATTGCCAACAGCTCTGGTGTTTGTTAGAAACGCAAAAGGATCGCACACTACCTGCCGAATGCTTTTGAACAGTGGTTCCGAGAGGTGCGTATAGGCACTTGGACTGGCACGCTCACCGTCACGAATCTTGGTGACCGGAATTTCGTCAATCAAGGCTGAAACAACTAGAGGCAGCAGCGCACTGGACTTGGAGTCAAGGATCTCAGATCACACAATGCCCATGTACTTAGAAAAATTACCTCCAAGTGACTATCAGTCGTTGGCGCCAGTTGATATGTACACTCCTGGGCGACGACTATGCTTGGACCATCATCGCCATTTCGACCTTATTTGGATGGGTTATAACATCTATCGTTACCTACAGTTGTTTATCTACAACAATAATGCACACAGCTATTGACATTGACGCATCGCTAGGTCGCTTTTGGGAGCTGGAGTAATTCCATAGGAAACCATAGGACCACGAAGTTAAGCAGCACTTTGTGAAGACACACCCACAACGTCGAACTTCCTTTTAAAAACTCCAAGGAGCAGTTTTCGGATACATTACAGGGAACACTAACAAGATTCATCATATTTCCAACTTAGACGTCGTCGCGAGTAGACGTGTTTTAGTTGAGCGCGCATAGTAACCACAAATTGACAAAAAAGTAAGTAAGTGCAATGTAATCACACTAGTAAAAAACGCCAACTGTGCTGTGTTTTGGTGGAGAAAAGACGCTTAGCGCGATGTGAAATCGCGCTTTTATTTTGCGTAATTGACATTGCACGTAATAATAATAAGTAAAAAACATGAATTAAAGACAAACTTACATTAAGTATGAGTCAAAACGATAATCGGGCCCAGCGCCAACGCTAGCAAGACTAGCGTCGGCTCCCTTTAGAGCGAAGCAACGCTTTCTTTTCATATGTATTAACAAAAGACACTAACGATGAATCGAATTCCTTTAAAAAAGATCGAACGCGAGCATAAACCCGACCCCGTTTGCTGAACTCAACGACAGATCGCGTTCCCTCTCCCCGTCGGTGCTCTATACGAATCAAAGCATTATAAGCGACAAATCCGCTTCCCCCGCGACACACCCTCCCCCACATCAATTGACTACGTGCTTGGCTAGGGTTACTAGCAACAACAATAACTGCAACTGTATCAGCCGTGCTCACGATACCATCGATTGATCAAGTTTCCGAATGGACGACTTTCACGAGCGCAACACTGACCAGCGCACTGCCGGCAAAAATCAGTTCGACCGTGCAGACTGGAATGGACCGCTAAATTTAAATAAAGCGGAAATTAAGCCCACAGAGTGCTAGGTCAGGCAATATTGCAAAGCTTAAGGGTGTTGCCTCCAAACAACTTACGGTGGAGAATCTAAGCAGAGAGAATATATTTGCAACTCTGGACACCAGTCCAATGTTCTGCCCGATACAGCCACTGAATCGGAGAAGAGAAAACCAAAGCCAACTCCAACTTTTATACGAGACAAGACTTCCAACTCTTTCTTGAATTCTATATTATAACTTATTGGGAATGATAACTTCCACTTAAAAAGGCAATATTCATGAAACTGAAGTCCAAGTCAGAGTTCTGTCTATATACCTAGAGGACAACAAAAAATAACTAATACACTTATCAGCTTAAAAGCAGCAAAGGCCAACAAGTAGTAATTAATGGCATTGAAGCAGGTGTACAACCAACAGAAGTAGCACATGCACTTAAAAAGAACGGACTCGAAGTAAAAACTGTTACCAACATAGTTAACAAAAACCGACAAAATTTCAAGATGTAACTGGTAACAGCGCTTAAAGCTTTGAAAAGGAATGAGGTGCATCCCACCTACAAGCTCCAGTACTTACTTCACCACAGAGTCTCTGTTGAGGAGCCGCATAAGAGTAATGGCCCGTTGCAATGCACAAATTGCCATGAATTTGGACACATGAAGTCTTACAACACGTTTCGCCCCGTGTGTTTATTTGAATGCAAGTTAAACAAAGAGGACCCCAGCAAAAAAAAGTGTGGAAACTGTGGCACGGCAAACTATAAAGGTGTCCGGTTTACAAGGAGCTGAAAAGCCGGATCCAACACAAAGTGTCACCATATTTGTTCCAGAAAGCACTGTTGATATCTTCGAAACCTAGCCCTGACTCGTCTTTTCAACTGCAGGGAGATCTTCATTGGGTAGTTTAAACGTTTCCAAGAGCGTAAGCTTTGCGAGCGTTCTAAAATCCAACCTTGCCGGCACTACCTTCAATCCAATCAAACCAACATATTGAGCAGACAGGTACCAAAATGGAAATATTGATACGTAACCGGCAACAAAGTATGCAAGAGTTTATGAAATTTATGGAGATGACCATGAAGTGTCTTATGAGAAATCAAAATATTTTTATTTACTTGCTCCAAAACACCTTATCAAAATAATCAATGGCTTCCCTGCGTGTAGCACTGTGGAATCCTAACAGCGTTTCACGGGACAAACTTGAGGTAGCTCAATTCATTAATGATAACGAAATCGACGTCATGCTTCTTGCTGAAACACAACTTACAAACAAATAAAATTTAAAAATCCGTGGGTACTTGTCTTACAGTACAGGTTATCCTGACGGAAAAGCACATGGAGGCACCGGAATCTTAATCAGACACCGCATAAAGCACCACTTTCACAATGAGCTCACAACAAATAAATCTACAAACGGATGATCAAAATATAACTCTAGCGGCTGTATACTGTCCTCCCCGTTTCACAATAACCGAAGCACAGTTTATGGACTACTTCAAAACACTAGGTAAACACTTCATAGCAGCAAGAGACTATAACGCCAAGCACACGCACTGGCACAGACTTACTACCGATACAACCACGAGTAGACGACAAGAAGTACACGATCACATTGAATTTACGCCGAGTGATATAGCCAAGGTCATGAAGAAGCAGCTGCAACCACAAAAATCTCCACACTGCGATCTAATAACTCCGAAGATGATCATTGAGCTGTCACAATGTGTCATTTTCACCATATGCCAGCTCTTCAATGCAATGATGAGAGTCGGCTACTTTCCTGAGAAGTGGAAGAAGTTGATCATCATAATGAGGCCGAAGTCTGGAAAAGACCACACAGCCGCCAACTCTTATACACCTATAAGTCTACTAGCATGCCTATCAAAGCTCTTTAAAAAGCGCCTGTTGACCCGTATTGTACCGTATCTAAGAAACCACAAAATAATCCCAGCATATCAATTCTGCTTTCGCGAAAAACATGCTACCGTCGAGCAGGTAAACCGTATTAGGCGTAACGGCCTAATGCAAAAAATTACTTTAATGCTCTCTAGCAGCACTCTCTACAATAGGAAATTCGCGGTGATATGCAACAATACCTTATCTGTTGATCAAAATGCTGGAGTTCCTCAAGGTAGTGTTCTTGGCCCAACACTTTACCTTCTCTATACTTACGACATACCCACGAGCGACTGACTGTGTCTACGCTACCTGACGATACTGCAATCCTTAGTCGATCAAATTGTCCACAAAAACTATCAGCGCAACTAACAGATCACCTAAGGTCAATGAGCAAAAAATTAAACACGTTACATTTACGTTAAGCAGACGAGATTGCCCTTCGCTCACACTAAGCAATACTGTGCTGCCTCAAGCGAACGAAGTAACGTACCTTGGCGTACACCTTGACAGACCATTTACTTGGCGCAGACACATTGAAGCCCAGAGAACACACCTAAAGCTGACGGCTGGTAGCCTGTACTGGCTTATAAACTCCCGCTCTTCTCTTAGTCTGTACCTAGAACCGATCTGGGCATATGGCTCTCATTTGAGGGGGAGCTCCAGTAACAGCAACGTAAAAATTATGCAGAGAGCTCAGTAGAAGATCCTCAGAACTATCACCGGTGCACCGCGGTACGTTCGGAAAGATAACATTCAGAGAGATCTGAGTATATTCCCCGACAGATATAAAATAGCGGAAGCTATGGAAAGAAACTACAATAAACTGTCAGCACACCCAAACCACCTGGCAAGAGCCCTAACCAGAGTGAGCAGCCGCTCTCGTCTTTGTCATAATGATCTTTATATCCAGCAATAAATATTAGGAACGTGTAAATTAAGTTCAGACTAACTGAAATAACAACATACTATTTTTGGATTTGAATACTTTTTGTTAGTCTCGGCAAAAAAATTAAAAAATTAAAGCAAAGTTAAAAACAAACAAAACAAGGAAGAACGCTATAGTCGAGTACCTCGACTATCAGATACCCGTTACTCAGCTAATGGGACCAAAGGGAAATGGATATATGCAAGCAGCAAAGCGAGATTAAAATGCGCCACCTACCGGCGGTAGATTTAAGCGTTATGGCCGTAAGAGTGGGCGTGGCAAATTTTTTTTAGATCAATCGAAAGGTATTGAAGAGACCAATACATTTCAGTTAACATTTTTTATCTAGCGTGAAAATTGTGGGCGCCACCGGTTTGGGTGGTTTGTGGGCGCAAGAGTGGGCGTTGCACTCTGCTGAATCAAACTTGCGGTGCGCCGGAATCTGCATGCCTAATTCCAGTATTGTAGATTGTATAGTTTCCGAGATCTCAGCGTTCATACGGACAGACGGACAGACGGACATGGCTAGATCGACTCGGCTAGTGATCCTGATCAAGAATATATACACTTCATGGGGTCGGAAACGCTTCCTTCTACCTGTTATCTACTTTCCCACGAATCTAGTATACCCTTTTACTCTACGAGTAACGGGTATAAAAATAACAAGATTCAGGGGTGTAGTACGCCACCTAAAGAAAGACCCCAATCTGTATTCACAGTACGTGCAATTTATGCGTGATTATTTTCAGTTCGGTCATATGGGAGAACTATCGCAAGAAGACATTGACAAACGGAAGAGATTTTACTTGCCACATCATCCTGAAATTACCCAAAAAGTATGGATCGAAATTGACGGTTCATTCAAGGACACGAATGGGCGGTCCTTAAACGAAGCTCTGCACATTGGACCCAGCCTTCTACGAAACCTTTTTTCAATTTGTAAGCGTTTCAGAATGTTCAAGTTCGTCTTCTGAGCAGATATTGTCAAAATGTATCGACAAATCTGGGTGGCTGCCAACCGATCTGGCTATCAGCGTATTGTTTGAAGAGAAGATGAAACAACTCCTATCAAGCACTATGAACTCTTCATGGTAACTACAGCACATCCTGCGCACAATTTTTGGCAGTAAAGGTCCGGGATCAGTTAGCTTACAACTATAAACACGAGTTACCTATCGCTGCAATGATCTTGAAGGAGCAGTTTTTTATGGACGACGTACTGACGGGAGCAGATAGCAAGGAGGAGCTCATTCGCAGTTAAAATGAGTTGATCCAGTTGGTTTCCAATGGGTTTCCAATACATCACGTGTCGCTGACAGATCTCTCGCTACAACCGAAATACAAGGCAAAGGATTCAATTCTACAGCAAAGGTTCTTGGCATTCATTGCGATCCAAAAGAGGATATGTTATCCTACAATGTTTGCCTTACAAAAAATGCGGATAACACCAACCGCCAAGTGCTGTCAGATATGGCACTCATTTCTGACTTGCTGGGTATTCTGTCACCAGTGGTAATACAGTTTAAAATTCTGTTCCAAGAATTGCGGCTACTCGATCTCGGCTGGGACATGGAGCTGTCTTCGAAAACTGCGGACTGGTAAAATAAGTGTCGTAACGATCTATACATCCTTCGAGATCTACGCCTGCCACGGTTTTGCAAAAAAAATAAAGATCACATCGAACTGCATGGATTTTTAGATGCCTCCACCAAGCTATAGTCCGCACTCATCTGTAGCAGAGTGGTGCGAGCACTCTGTTTCACTCATAGCAGGAGTTCTTCCGCTGAAGCAGCAGTCTCTACCGCGTCTCGAACTGTGTGTCGCTTTGCTATTGAGCCGACTGTTCTTATCAGTCAAGGCTGCCCTATAGCACAAGGACATTGATGTACATGCATGGTGTGACTCAATCATAGTCTTGGCTTGGCTTCCACATCCACCATCTAAGCTTAAAATATCTGTAGCCAATATAACCTCAGAAATAGTTAAAGACTTACCGCGCAACGCATGGCCTCGTGTAAACACAAAGAAAAAACCATGACAAAGAAGACGGCAAGACCACCGAATTAACCGAACAGGAAAGGTGCTCATTTTCACCAATCGAAGCTTTGACTCAACGCTCCTCGTCCTAGACAAAACTGGTACGCGTTGTTGCTTACGTCTTACGCTTCATCAAAAAGACAAAGGCCATCAAATCTGTAACGCTGGCTAATGGAAAGATGCTTCTCTTTGAGGAGATTCAGGCTGGTCACATTCTTTGCCTGCAAGAGGCACATAGGTGTTTCATGGGGGACTCCAAGCTACCGATGGAAAAAAAGCCACTTCACAACCGCTCCCATTTGGTGATTTTCGATTTGGTGGACAACTCATAATTACCAGCTGATGTAAAACACCCAATACTGCTTCCGAAGCCGAGCCGCATCACAATAATGCTTTTGGAGCACGAGCATACGTCAAATTTTCATCCAGGAGATTCTGCACATTTTGTAATTGCTCGTCAAAAGTACTAGATCTTTGGTGCGCGTAACCTGATAAGGAATCTGGCTTACAAAATTTTTAGCTGAAATATATTGATTGACTTAAAAATAAGTTTGCCACGCCCACTCTAACGCCAAAAAGCCGCCCAAAAAATTTGTACTGTAATGTATTAGACACGTCAATACCTATCGATTGACCCACGCCCACTCTAACGCCCATAACGCTTAAGTCTGTCTGATTGAAATCTTCGAAACCTACCCCTGATTATATCTTTTCAACTGCAGGGAAATCTTCATTGGGTAGTTCAAACGTTTCCAAGAACGTAAGCTTTGCGAGCGTTCTAAAATCCAACCTGGCCGGCACTACCTTCAATCCAATCAAACCAACCAATTGAGCAGAAAGGTAGCAAAATGGAAATATTGATACGTAACCGGCAACAAAGTATGCAAGAGTTTATGAAATTTATGGAGATGACCATGATGTAGCACTGTGGAATCCTAACAGCGTTTCACGGGACAAACTTGAGGTAGCTCAATTCATTAATGATAACGAAATCGACGTCATGCTTCTTGCTGAAACACAACTTACAAACAAATAAAATTTCAAAATCCGTTGGTACTTGTCTTACAGTACAAGTCATCCTGACGGAAAAGCACATGGAGGCACCGGAATCTTAATCAGAAACCGCATAAAGCACCACTTTCACAATGAGCTCACAACAAATAAATCTACAAACGGATGATCAAAATATAACTCTAGCGGCTGTATACTGTCCTCCCCGTTTCACAATAACCGAAGCACAGTTTATGGACTACTTCAACACACTAGGTAAACACTTCATAGCAGCAAGAGACTATAACGCCAAGCACACGCACTGGCACAGACTTACTACCGATACAACCACGAGTAGACGACAAGAAGTACACGATCACATTGAATTTACGCCGAGTGATATAGCCAAGGTCATGAAGAAGCAGCTGCAATCACAAAAATCTCTACACTGCGTTCTAATATCTCCGAAGATGATCATTGAGCTGTCACAATGTGTCATTTTCACCATATGCCAGCTCTTCAATGCAATGATGAGAGTCGGCTACTTTCCTGAGAAGTGGAAGAAGTTGATCATCATAATGAGGCCGAAGTCTGGAAAAGACCACACAGCCGCCAACTCTTATAGACCTATAAGTCTGCTAGCATGCCTATCAAAGCTCTTTAAAAAGCGCCTGTTGACCCGTATTGTACCGTATCTAAGAAACCACAAAATAATCCCAGCATATCAATTCTGCTTTCGCGAAAAACATGCTACCGTCGAGCAGGTAAACCGTATTAGGCGTAACGGCCTAATGCAAAAAATTACTTTAATGCTCTCTAGCAGCACTCTCTACAATAGGAAATTCGCGGTGATATGCAACAATACCTTATCTGTTGATCAAAATGCTGGAGTTCCTCAAGGTAGTGTTCTTGGCCCAACACTTTACCTTCTCTATACTTACGACATACCCACGAGCGACTGACTGTGTCTACGCTACCTGACGATACTGCAATCCTTAGTCGATCAAATTGTCCACAAAAACTATCAGCGCAACTAACAGATCACCTAAGGTCAATGAGCAAAAAATTAAACACGTTACATTTACGTTAAGCAGACGAGATTGCCCTTCGCTCACACTAAGCAATACTGTGCTGCCTCAAGCGAACGAAGTAACGTACCTTGGCGTACATCTTGACAGACAATTTACTTGGCGCAGACACATTGAAGCCCAGAGAACACACCTAAAGCTGAAGGCTGGTAGCCTGTACTGGCTTATAAACTCCCGCTCTTCTCTTAGTCTGTACCTAGAACCGATCTGGGCTTATGGCTCTCATTTGAGGGGGAGCTCCAGTAACAGCAGCGTAAGAATTATGCAGAGAGCTCAGTAGAAGATCCTTAGAACTATCACCGGTTCACCGCGGTACGTTCGGAACGATAACGTTCAAAGAGATCTGAGTATATTCCCCGTCAGAGATAAAAGAGCGCAAGCTATGGAAAGATACAACAATAAACTGTCAACACACCCAAACCACCTGGCAAGAGCGCAAACCAGAGTGAGCAGCCGCTCTCGTCTTCGTCGTAAAGATCTTTCCATTAAAGTGGGCGTGGAAAACATTTTAGGGTCAATCGATAGGTCTTGATGAGAACAATACATTTCATTTTTATTCTAGCATCAAAACTGTTGGAGCCAAAGTTTTGGGCGGTTTGTGGGCGTTAGAGTGGGCGTGGCACATTGCTCTCAGGAATCTGCACGCCAAATCTCACTAGCCTAGCTCTTATAGTTTCCGAGATCTCAGCGTTCATCCGGACGGACAGACAGACGGACAGACGGACATGGCTATATATACTTTATGGGGTGGGAAACGCTTCCTTCTGCCTGTTACATACTTTCCGACGAATCTAGTATACCCTTTTACTCTACGAGTAACGGGTATAAAAATAACAAGATTCAGGGGTGTAGTACGCCACCTAAAGAAAGACCCCAATCTGTATGCAATTTATGCGTGATTATTTTCAGTTCGGTCATATGGGAGAACTAACGCAAGAAGACATTGACAATCGGACGAGATTTTACTTGCCACATCATCCTGTAATTACCCAAAAAGTATGGATCAAAATTGACGGTTCATTCAAGGACTCGAATGGGCGGTCCTTAAACGAAGCTCTGCACATTGGACCCAGCCTTCTACGAAACCTTTTTTCGATTTTTAAGCGTTTAAGAATGTTCAAGTTCGTCTTCTGAGCAGATATTGTCAAAATGTATCGACAAATCTGGGTGGCTGCCAACCGATCTGGCTATCAGCGTATTGTTTGAAGAGAAGATGAAACAACTCCTATCAAGCACTATGAACTCTTCATGGTAACTACAGCACATCCTACGCACAATTTTTGGCAGTAAAGGTCCGGGATCAGTTAGCTTACAACTATAAACACGAGTTACCTATCGCTGCAATGATCTTGAAGGAGCAGTTTTTTATGGACGACGTACTGACGGGAGCACATACCGAGGAGGAGCTCATTCGCATTCAAAATGAGTTGATCCAGTTAGTTTCCAATGGGTTTTCCAATTCATCACGTGTCGCTGACAGATCTCTCGCTACAACCGAAGTACATGGCGAAGTGTTCAATTCTACAGCAAAGGTTCTTGGCATTCATTGCGATCCAAAAGAGGATATGTTATCCTACAATGTTTGCCTTACAAAAAATCCGGATAACACCAACCGCCTAGTGCTGTCAAATGTGGCACTCATTTCTGACCCGCTGCGTATTCTGTCAGCAGTGGTAATACAGTTTAAAATTCTGTTCCAAGAATTGCGGCTACTCGATCTCGGCTGGGACATGGAGCTGTCTTCGAAAACTGCGGACTGGTAAAATAAGTGTTGTAACGATCTATACATCCTTCGAGATCTACGCCTGCCACGGTTTTGCAAAAAAATAAAGATCACATCGAACTGCATGGATTTTTAGATGCCTCCACCAAGCTATAGTCCACAGTCATCTATAGCAGATTGGTGCGATCACTCTGTTTCACTCATAGCAGGAAAAACCAGAGTTCCTCCGCTGAAGCAGCAGTCTCTACCGCGTTTCGAACTGTGTGTCGCTTTGCTACTGAGCCGGCTGTTCTTATCAGTCAAGGCTGCCCTATAACACAAGGACATTGAAGTACATGCATAGATGGGTCGTCTGCCGCATAAGACAGAAAATGTAGCCCAGGCGATGCTAAAAATGCATGGGAGTAGGTCACATGTCTGCCAGATGCCCAGCGTCAGAGACAGATGCCAAAAACACACAGGAATCCTGCTTCAGATGTGGCAAGAATGGTCATAAGTATAGAACTTGTACCCAGGGCAGAAGCGGGAAATCTGGAGAAGAGGCCGAACACTCCACCCTCAGCAGGATGTGCCCTGCATACCGGTAAGCTATGAATTTTAAACAGAATGGTTAAGGTCCTACAGCTTACCCCAAAACACTGCAGAGCGGCGCAGGACCTGCTAGCCCAGACGGTCATCGAGCATCAGGCTGATGTGAGTTTACTCAACGAGCCCTACAAGGTCAAGCATGAAGGCGTATGGCAACATAGCTCGGACGGTAGAGCAGTGAAATGGATCTGTGGGCAGCCCCCTGGACACCTTTCGCAAAGGGCTTCCAGGACGGGATACCCCAGAGCGAAGATCAAGGGACTTACAATCTACAGCTGCTACATCGTCCCAAGCGTACAAATCCGTGAGTTCAGAGCAATTATGCAGGAGATCGCTGACGACGCACGCGGTGGGCCCCCTATCCTTATCGCAGGTGACTTCAACGCATGGTCCACAACGTGGGACAGCGCTAGTACGACACAGCGGGGAACCATCCTCCTTGAGGCAGTGGCTTCGATAAACGTATGCCTACTCAACGAAGGTAACAGACCAACCTTCAGCAAGTCAGGTCTGGAGTCAATTATCGACTTGACCTTCTCTAACCCCGAACTGGCCCAGACTGGCCGCCCCAAGCAGTCGCCAAACGACCTACAAAGCGCATACCCTTAACACAGTGGCCCTCCCAGCACACATGGAAGGCGTCTGCGTTACAGGAGACGCTAGCACCTGCGCGAAGACCATAGCCGAAAGAGTAAAGGCGGCGTGAGATGCATCTATGGAAAAGCCACGAAAGGTGCTAATGGGCGAAGACCAGTACCGTGGTGGAACGACGAGATAGACAGTGCGAGGAGAGACTGCTTAGCGGCGCGGCGCAGGTGTCAGGTAAGCAGAGGAAGCGGACACCAGGAGCTTAGCGAATCAACCTATAGAGCCAAGAGAAAGGTGCTGAAGAACGCGATCAAAGCTAGGAAGGCCAGATGCTTACAGGAGCTGTGCAAAGCGGTAGATGCAGAACCATTCGGGGCAGCATACAGGATGGTCATGAGTAACAGGCAGCCGACCCCAACCGGCCACTTGCAGCTTGGCCAAATAATGTCCACCCTGTTCCCCACGCAGCCGGCCCTTACTTGGCAAGCTACCGGGGAAGGCGATACCGTTCTTACCCGCGAAGCCAAAGTACTGGCTGCACTAAGGAAAACCGAGATTGCAAAAGTCCCTGGCCCCGATGGCATTCCCAATGCTGCACTGCACACATTGGTGGCAGATTACCCGCGTATCTTGTCGAGGAACTTGTGAGATGATTCCGAGGACGCCTAGCTGGAGGCGACCAAGCGGGTCGCAGGTTGCGGATAGCGAACGGCCTATAAGGCCAGCTGTGAATAGCAGTAATAAACAGCCCCGGACAGCCACCGGGTATCTGTCGCTGTTTAGCGGCAGTACCGTCGATGCGAATTGTTCAGCCGCATTTAAATAGTTGCTCTACACAACCCTTTTTCCCCAAACGCACAACCTACCTCCTTCCTATCCCACACAACATCTCACCTCGGGCCGGACTAAGGTGTAAATCGGACCGTGCCGAGAGTCAGCCTGGCTGAGGGCCCGGGTTAAAAACTAGCTCAGTCTCTAACGGTGGGCTCAGGGAGATGGCGGCCCCCTGCTCTATTTATCGCCTTACCCGGGCATCGCGGATCTCTGCCCGGGTGGACCTTCCCTTTCTCCGCAACTCGTGGGAATCAATTATGAATGCCAACAAGAATAAAAATAAAAACACAATGGAGCCGGGCACTCCTAAGAAACCCGTGACGGAGGAGAAGGTGGGTGCGACAGGATCTGCGAGCGTTGGCTCCGCCTGTGCTGGCACCAGCTCGGGGGCTATCCCAAAAGGGCCCCACCCCAAACTGGGGGTGATAGGTGGAAGACAGTCGGCCGCCAGCACCTCTGCAAAGTGCGCGCCAGCGCCTAAAACTGCAGGAGGTATGACTAAGGCGGTCGCTCCAACCACCGAGCAAAATAAATACACCTATGCGGAGAAGCGGACTGCCGCTCAGACACTCCGCTCACATAACAGAAGCAAGAATGCCAACCCGTCAGCTGAATGGCTGAAGAAGGCGGAATGGGCGAAGACGGTGCTCCCCAACTACGGGCAAGAGAAGCCTAATACTGTAAGTGCACAGCCAAAGAGACAACGATCTCTAGAGTTGCCTGGACCTGCGGCAAAGAGATCTAGGGTCCAACAGAACCTGTAATTTGCGGAGATAGCGCGGGACAAGGTTCTGAATTGCCTGGTTGACAAGGGAAACCCCGGAGGCCGGATCCCAAGAAATCAGTGGAAGGCGGTCGAGGAGCAGCTAGCGGTCATCTGCATGGCTTTGCTCCGGGACTTCCCCCAACCGACGCCATGTTGCAAGGACGCAGGCTGGTTCCAGGGCAGCGTCAAGGTGGTGTCTTGCGACAGTCAGAGATCAGCTGACCTCTACAAGAAGGCGACGGAGAAGCTCGGAGAGGTTTATCCTGGGACGAAAATCGTTGCACTAGATTGGTGCGACGTCCCCAGCAGACCACGAGCGAGGATATGGCTGCCGTCGTCTATCAAAGCACCGGAGGACATCCTCTTTATGCTGCAAAGATGCAACCCAAATTTGCCCACGCACGACTGGAAAGTCGTAAAGGTGGAACCTCACGAGGGGCCGATCAGCCAGGCTATCGTGGTACTGAGTAAGGAGTCAGCCGCTCACGGGGAGCTGAACTTCGGATTCAGTGCC
Organism: Drosophila suzukii; assembly: GCF_043229965.1. Taxonomy (NCBI): domain Eukaryota; kingdom Metazoa; phylum Arthropoda; class Insecta; order Diptera; family Drosophilidae; genus Drosophila; species Drosophila suzukii. Next base: position 26,909,526 of record NC_092082.1, on the reverse strand, counting down.
ATCCGCATCAAAATCTATAAGGGAGACTCTAACTCGAAGGAGGACCCGACCGGCAACCCAGCCGAGCAGGTCTTTCCCGAGGAGATAGAGGCTCCTGGAGATGATGAACCGGAAGATGGCGGCGACCTCAGCGGCAGCGAGGAAGCGGACGACACAGTGGTGGAGGGGAACTCGGCAGATGTCGCTAAGACTACTGCAAGTGAACCTCCATCACAGTAAAGCAGCGTCGGCTGCCCTCCTGCTCCGCCTGGCTGACGGCGGGGCACACCTAGTACTCATACAGGAGCCTTGGGTGGTAGGAGGCAAGGTTGGACTGGGACTGGGTACCAAAGATTTCAAGCTGCTGCTTGATCCAAAAGAAGGTAAAATTCGAACCTGCATTTTAGACAAAAGGCACCTTAGCATATTTCTGATTCATAATTACAGCAACGGAGACAACACCGTAGAAAGTCTGGAACTTCCAGCGGCTACAGTCAGGGTGGCTTCAGCTTACATGGCCTTCGAGAAGGAAGACCCCCCAGACGAGCTTGTCCGGACACTGGTCAAAAATAACGAGGCGCTCGAAATAGGACTGGTAATCGGCTGCGACGCAAACGCTCACCACACTCAGTGGGGAAGCCCAACAAGCAACAACAGGGGTGAGTCTCTTTTTAACTTCATCCTTGGCTCAAATCTATTTCTATGCATCAGGGGTAATACCCCCACCTTTATCACAAAAAATAGCCAAACAGTCATTGACCATACCATGGTGTCAGGTAATCTGCTAGAAGCAGTCAGAAACTGGGAAGTCTCAAACGAACACTCCTTATCTGACCATAGAATTAAAGAAACCACTATATTACTAGACCCTCCTACTCCAGCTGAATTCGTCAACCTTAGACGTACCAACTGGCGCGCTTATAGGGAAGCCCTACTAAACATTCTTCCAATAGAACCCCCAAATGACAACAGTGATATACTCAGTCTCGATAACATAGTAGGGATGTTCACGAATGCCTGCAACTCGGCTTTCGAAGCAGCCCACCCTAAACGCAAACCGAGAGGAACCAGAAAGCCTCCTTGGTGGACACAGAAACTTTCAGAACTCAGATCCAGTTGCAGAACCCTTTTTAATAGGGCAAAAGCAGGAAATGAGGATCTTAAATGGCAACAGTACAAGTTAGAACTAGCCTCCTACAAGAAGGCCATAAGGAAAGAAAAAAGATCAGCTTGGCAGACCTTCTGCTCAAACATAGAGGAAACAGCCGATGTAGCTCGGCTTAGGAAGATCCTCTCCAAAACAACCCCCTCCTTGTGGTACCTTCAAAAACCAGATGGCTCGTGGACAGACTCTAGTGAGGAGTCCCTAAGCCTACTACTAGACACCCACTTTCCGGGTAGTCTCCCGGTAGAACGTCTCCCAGAAAATCATGCAGGTCTAAGCATTGACTTGGAAACGCTTCTTTCCGAACGCAACATAAGTTGGGCCATAAAAAGCTTCAAACCCTTCAAATCACCAGGACCCGATCATCTCTCACCTGCGCACATCCAACACGCAGGTCAACTTGCCATCAACTGGCTTAAGACAATCTTCCGTACCATTCTTAGGATAGGAACGTTGCCAACAACATGGAGGGAAACAAAGGAAGTTATACCCAAAGCGGGCAAAGCCTCGCACATGATGACGAAAGATTTTAGGCCCATAAGTCTGACATCCTTTCTCCTTAAGAGCTTTGAGCGACTGATTGGACTGCACATCAGGTCAGTCATGGACTCGAAACAGTTATCAGCAGCGCAGCATGCATATTCAAAAGGCAAGTCCACCGAATCAGCTCTACACGCGGAAGTCAGCCAAATCGAAAAGTCACTCAATCACAAGGAATACGCACTTGCTGCATTTCTGGACATAGAGGGCGCTTTCAACAATGTTCTCCCTACAGCCATAACCGAGTCCCTCACCGACCTGGGTGTTGAGATCCAAATCGTGGAGTTAATCCATAAATGGCTGATGAGCAGAATGGTAACCTCCACCCTAGGAATCTCAACACAAACAAGGTTCGTGAACAGGGGAACCCCTCAGGGTGGTGTACTCTCCCCCCTGCTATGGAACATCGCAGTAAATAAGCTGTTGTGCTACATGGAAGGGGGTGGATGCAAGGTTGTGGCATATGCGGACGATGTAGCCATTATTTTCTCAGGAAAATATCCTCAGACACTATGCAATCTAATGACTGCCAAACTTAAAATACTCTCTGACTGGACAACAGAAAGAGGTCTAGGGGTAAACCCCTCGAAAACGGAACTGGTGCTGTTTACAAACAGATACAAGATTCCTCAACTAAACCTACCAATATTAAATAACTGTCTCTCTCCTTCAGTGACAACGCCAGGTATTTGGGGTTAGTATTAGATAAGCGTCTGACATGGAGACTAAACAGCCAAGAGATAAAGAGGAAGGCAACAATTGCCCACTACTCCTGCACAAAGGCCATCGGAACGAAATGGGGCATGTCCCCAAAAATCGTCAACTGGATACACACAGCGATAGTTAAGCCTATTCTGCTCTACGGAGTGTCAATATGGTGGCCCGCGCTAATAAAGCAGACAACCACAACAAACCTAAACAACGTACAACGAATGGCATCCTTATGCATAAGCGGAGCCCTTCGCACCACCCCCAACGAGGCGGTAAATGCTATTCTGAACCTTCCAAGTCTGGACTTAGCCGGCATGGAACGAGCTAAGATAGCTGCGGTTCGGATGAGAGACTTAGGGCAGTGGAAACCTCAAATATACGGTCATGCCAGGATACTCCAGCAAGACACAATGATCCCACCCAGTACAGATCTATGTTAACCTATTGAATACATCCACACCCCCTTTGAAGCATTGCTCCCAACCAGAGAAGACTGGGAACAAGGCCAGCCGGGCCCTACAGAGGCAGTCAATTTCTACACTGACGGCTCAAAATTAAATAATCAAGTCGGAGGAGGTATATACTCCGAACAACTTAATATCAGGAAATCCTTCAGACTTCGGGATCACTGTAGCGTCTTCCAGGCGGAAGTATTTGCCATAATTGAAGCTTTGATGCTTCTGAACGATGCAAACTGTCAGAATAAACTGATTAACATCTATAGTGATAGTCAGGCGGCTATCAGGTCGATTATCTCGACCAATACAAACTCCTACACCATATCAAACTGCCGAAAATCTCTGCATGAGATGGCTCTGCAGTTTAAAATTTACCTGATATGGGTCCCGGGTCACCGGAACAATACAAGCAATTGTATTGCAGATGAGCTGGCCAGGCATGGCACTACCGTTCCTCTCCTTCCGGACAAGGAGAACATTGGTATGCCGATGGCCACCTGCAAGCTTAACATTAGAAACCAATATAAGAAACTTGCGAGCCTAGCATGGATACATGTTAGGCACTGTTGCATCTCTCGCCAGACATGGCCAATCATCAACGCGAAGAGAACTTCGGAACTATTAAGACTAAACCGTACCGAGTGCGGAATGGTAATACGAGTGTTAACAGGCCACTGGTTGGTTGGCACACACGCAATCAGATTGGGCGCGCCCCGAAACGATTTCTGCAGAAGCTGCAGGGACGAGGAGGAAGAGGAAACGGTGGAACACCTGTTCTGTTCCTGCCCGGCCCTGAGCAGATCTAGACTGTACCACTTAGGGAATGCCTTCATGAGCAGTCTATCTGAACTGGCGAACATAAGCCTAAAACGAATAATAAAATTCATTAAAGCAACCGGATGGGAATTATGCTAAGCCAGCTGCAATAATGGCAGCAGATTTTTAAGAAAGGGGATACAGATCCACGCGGTACCACAATGGACCTTTTAAGGACTAAGTGTGTCAATGATTTGGCAGCCGCTCTAACCTAACCTAACCTAACCTACCCGGGTATATTCACGGAGATGTATAACACGTGTCTTACCCAACGAACCTTCCCCATAGGTTGGAAGCGGCAAATATTGGTTCTCACCCCAATACCGGGAAAGTTGAACGATGACGCATCCTCATACAGACCCCTATGTATGCTAAATACAATGGAGAAAATATTCGAACGCATAATCTGGACCCACCTCGAAAAAGAACTCGACGAACTCAGAGCGTAATCGGATCACCAGTATGGCTTCCGGAGATAAATAAGCACCATCGACGCTATCCAAGCGGTTACCCATTTGGCTGATAACCCAATTGAAGGTGACAGGAGGAGTACCTCAAGGCTCAGGACCGATACTATGGAACGCCATGTACGACGGGTTATCTATTGCCGAGCACAAGACGGAGGCAGCGCTCATAAGGAGCAGGAAGACTGTGGAGAAGGCATACAAGTCGGCTTAATTCCAATAGAAATAAGTGCCGCAATCAAGTACCCTGGGGTACCGATCATTCAAGACCCACCTTGTGTGTACAGCAGCCAAAGCATATAGATCGACTGAAACCATCTCAAGGATGATGGCCAATACTCGAGGACGAAAGCAGCACAGCAGAAGGTTCATAGCCACAGTGGTGACCTACACTATTCTGTACGCCGCTCCGATTGACCTCCTGGCGGCAGAACAAAGGACGGGGAGCACAGCAAGCAGAACCCAACACAGTAGCACGATTGAGGCATGGCAAAGGAGTTAGAACAATGCGATCACAGGACGGTGGACGCACAGGCTAATCCCCAGTCTAATCCCTTAGCTGCAGAGAAGGCACGGACAGGTAGACTTCTACCTCACGCAGATGATTTCTGGGCACGGATGCTTCAAAGAATACCTGAAAAGGTTTAAGCACGAGCCACACCCCCGCTGAGACCACTGCGGCACAGGAAGAATCGAAGAATCGAATCATCTGCCCCTATCCGCTAGGAACCGAGCCGAAGCTGAATCAAGAACTGAGCGTAACCTGACAGCGGATAACGTGATTAGCTGCATGCTGGCAAATCAATCAAATGGGATGCGGTAGTCAACATGGCCGCTGGCATTCTAAAGGAATTAAGGCGTCGAGAACGGAGTCGACGCAACGAACCATAAGGAAGAGCGGCAACCCCTCCATCCGTCCCTTCTATCTCTTCTTCTACCATTTTTATTTCCCTTTCTCTGCTCATGTATATATTTAGACTTTCTTTAATAACAACAACAAAAAAAAATGTATAAAAAAAGATAGCGGATAGGTTGCGCATTATAATCTCGCTTTGCTGCTTGCATATCTCCATCTTCCTTTTAACTGAGTAACGGGTACCGTTACTCGAGTATCTCGACTATAGCGTTCTTCCTTGTTTTATCCGTTACTCGTAGACTAATAGGGTATACTATATTCGTGGGAAAGTATGTAAGAGGCAGAAGGAAGCGCTTCCGACCCCATAAAATATATACGAGTATATTCTTGATCAGGATCACTAGCCGAGTCGATATAGCCATGCCCGTCTGTCCGTAAGAACGCTGAGATCTCGGAAACTATAAAAGCTAGGCTATTGGGACTTGGCATGCAGATTCCTGAGCTGAGTTTGTTTCAACAGGGTGCCACGCCCACTCTAACGCCCACAAACCGCCCAAAACTGTGGCTTCTACGGTTTTGATGCTAGAATAAAAATTTTAACTGAAATATATTGTTCTCATCAATACCTATCGATTGACCGAAAAAAAGTTTCCAAAGCCCACTTTAACGCCCACAAATTTCAAAAAATCTTATATATAAACTATGAAAGATAGAGAATTAGGACTTCAGATTTATGCTTATTAATTAATATGCTGATCAGCAATTCTCATCTGCAGTGGGTGCTACTGAGCGCCTGGTACTGTTTGTTGGGTGCTGGTCATGTTGAGCACCCTTTGGTACGAACATTCCCCCCCCCCCCCTTGAGGGGTAACCTCAATTAAGGCGTGATGTCGGTCAGCCCTTGTCCGAATTGTATCTAAAGCACCTAACAAATCATTAACCGTCGAGGATCTTTCCTTCAGCTGCGGAGGTTCATGTTTGTGATTAAGGTCCTTCATATCTTCTTGATGCTGCTTAACACTCCCTTTGCGATAAAATTGACGTTACCGTGGAGACTGAAATTGTGGCCTCGTAGAACTAGATCATTTGGCACGTCTATGGTATGTGGACCTTTTCTTGTAGGCTTTGAGGTGATGAGAAGTCGGTTCTGTATTAATTGGTTTCAAAGCCAAATGAAGCTGACGATCCTGTGAAGCTGGATGAAGCTGAGTATCCTGTGAAGCTGGATGAAGCAGTGAATCCTGTGAAGCTGGATTAAGCTGACGATCCTGTGACGCTGGATGATGAATCGTATCCTGTGAAGCTGGATGAAGCTGAGTATCCTGTGAAGCTGGATCAAGCTGACAATCCTGTAAAGCTGGATGAAGCTGAGTATCCTGTGAAGCTGGTTTAAGCTGACTATCCTGTGACGCTGGATGACGAAGCGTAACCTGTGAAGCTGGATTAAGCTGACGATCCTGTGGCGCTGGATGACGAAGCGTATCCTGTGAAGCTGGATGAGCTATGGTTTCAAGAGCGGGTGGATGTAGTCAACTCAACGGGTCTTCTTACCAACCTTTGGTGGGAAGGGGGTTGCTTGAGTGTGATCCTTTGTTGTTAAAGGATCACATCGGGGTCACCAACTGAAGTAGACACATGCAAGCCGATCGCGTCGCGGCAATGGTTACGGTGGTTAGGGCGATGCCGGACCACAGGCGATGCTGAGCTGCGCTGAGGTTGAGCTAACATGGTTAGCTGCTAGTTGAGATAGTGTATTACGAGCCCATTCCCAGAGGTAGGAAGTAGAACCGCGGAGCTATGAGTTGGTTGATAACTGATTTATTCTTCATTTGGTACATGTTTAAATACTACTTGGAACACGGAAGTTTAGTGTAATGATTAGTGAAGTAAGCTATATTCTACAGTAGGTCAGAGAATTTTAATTATGGTAGCAGATGCGTAGTTGGCTCGGCTGACACTGCTAAATGTGCTGACTGCATTGGTGGGTCAGTGTACCGTTGAGACGGTAAGACGGTGAGTTAGTGAGGCATATAATATGCTGATCAACAATTCCCATCTGGAGTGGGTGCTACTGAGCGCCTAGTACTGTTTCCAACTTGGCTTCTGCTTGACTTGTTTGGGGCTGGTCATGTTGAGCACCCTTGGGTACGAACAGCGTTCTTCCTTGTTTTAATATGTTTTGGTTCTGCGTCACGCTTTAGAGATGTTTTAGGACTTAGTGTTAAGACTACATCTGAACGCATCGGACACCAAAAAAATGTGATAATATGTTTCCACATATATCGAATCTGTGTTTTCGAAACTTTTTTCATAAAAATTTGTTCTCATCGGAAAGTATGTAACAGGTAAAAGGAAGCGTTTCCGACCCCATAAAGTATATATACCCTTCACTAGCCGAGTCTATCCAGCCATGTCCGTGTGTCCCTATGAACGCTGTGATCTCGGAAACTATAAAAGCTACAATACTGGGAATAGGCAGGCAGACTCCTGAGATTTCTGCGCAGAGAATATTTTTTTTCGTCAGTGTGCCACGCCTACTTTAACGCCCACAAGCCGCTCACAAACTTCAAAAAATCGTAAATGTGAACGCGCATATCTCGGAAACTATCAAAAATAGAGAATTGGGATTTCAGAGCCTTCCCATCCATCAATTAATATTAGGAACGTGTAAATTAAGTTCAGATTAACTGAAAAAACAATATACTATTTTAAGATTTGAATACTTTTTGTTGGCCTCGTCAAAAAATGATTTAAAAATTAAAGCAAATTTAAAAACGAAATAAAACTAACAAGATTCAGGGGTGTAGTACGCCACCTACAGAAGACCCCAAGCTGCATTTACAGTACGTGCAATTTAGGCGTGATTACCTTAAGGTCGGTCATATGCGAGAACTATCGCCAGATTACTTTCGAGTTGGTGGATGACTGGACAAGTCAGAATTACCAGCTGATGTAAAACACCCTATTGTGCTTCCCGAGGTCGAGCCGAATCACAATAATGCTTTTGGAGCACGAGCATACGTCAAATCTTCATCCAGGAGGTTCTGCACATTTTGTAATTGCTCGTCAAAAGTACTAGATCTTTGGTGCGCGTAACCTGATAAGGAATCTGGTTCACAAAATGTTTAGCTGAAATGTATTGGTCTCATCAAAACTTATCGATTGACAAACCGCCCAAGCCTGTGGTGCCCACAATTTCCTTGCAAGAAAAAAAAATTTGTAATGCTATGATTAGTCACTTCAATACCTATCGATTGACCTAAAAAAAAGTTTGCCACCCTCACTCTCAGGCCCATGACGCTTAAATCTGTATGCCGCCCACATAGCCATATATTGAGACAGCGGGTAGGTGGCGCATTACAATCTCGCGTTGCTGCTTGCATATCTTCATATCCCTTTGGTCCCTTTAGCTGAGTAACGGGTACCTGACAGTCGAGGTACTCGACTATAGTGTTTTCTCTTCTTTTATAATAAATTCTTTTAATACTAGAGTATTATTTATTTCAGTTAAACTTATTTCGTTTTTCCTTAATTATCATAGTATATTAACTTTTCTGTCTTCCCTATATATTCCAAAACTCCAATTTTTATATTTATTTGAGCTCCTTTTTTATACCCTTGCAGGGGGTATTATAATTTCAGTCTTAAGTTTGCAATGCAGTGAAGTAGTCATTTCCGATCCCATAAAGTATATATATTCTTGATCAGCATCACTTGGCGAGTCGATCTAGCCATGCCCGTCTATCCGTCTGTCTGTCTGTATGAACGCTGTGATCTCGAAAACTAATAAGGCTAGAAACTTGGGATTTGGCATGTAGATTCGTGGTCTTCTTGCGTAGCGCAAGTTTCGGTAGGGTGCCACGTCCACTGTAACGCCCACAAACAACTATAACACTAAAACCCGTCTAGCGCCCACATTTTTTAATGTTTTGTACAAATTTAATAAACAGTTTGGTTTTATTGTCAATTCCTATCTACACGCCAAATATTATTGAAATTGGACAAACGATTAAAAATGTATAGCCAAATAATTATTAATATTTCGCAATTCAATCGGTGTGTTAGTGAACATAGCTAAGTTGCTTTAAGCATATCTCCATCCCTCTCGCACTCCCTTAAGCTGAGTGACGGGTATCTAATACCACCAGGGAGAACGGCCAGGATGCTGCAATCGTGTGCTTGAAATGCTCTCGAAGCTTGCAGAGCGCCGACAAGGAACAGCAGACACCGCCTGTCTGGAAGAGAGATGCTGCAGCGCAAACGGAGCCTTGCCGAAGGAAAAGCCAGCCGACTGTGGCTGGAGGATCCCCAGCTCAACTGGCCCCACCATCCACGCGCCCAACGCAGCGGAAAAGAGCCAAAGCTACCAGGAGCACCCGAATGAACCCTCCAAGAGAGGCGACGCACGCTGGCGCCAGTAAGATTGTAAGACCACGCGACGCGCCAGACCCGACGCTGTCGTTGTCCAGGCAAGCGGAAAATCTTACAGCGAGGTGTTAGTCATGGTGACTCGAAGGGAAGACAAACAGTTTTCGGACCTGGAAAGCTGTGTATCAAAGGTACGCCGCACCATTAACGGAAACCTATTGCTCGAGGTGGCCAAGGGCAGCGCAGAAAGCGCAGAAGCCATGATGGAGAGCATCGCGAGGGTGCTAGGCGACACAGCGCCAGTGCGAGCCATGACGGACGAGGCAAAACTGCTCGTTTTGGAGATACGAGACATCGACTCCATCGCGACGGAGCAGGAAATCTGCGCTGCGATTGCGAGCCAGTATGGCATCGATGCGGAGCGCATCAGAGTCCGGAGTCTGCACCGGGGCTACGCGGAGTCGCAGTAGGCAGTGATCAGCTTAGCCTACGCCCTGGGGAAAGCCGTACTTCATCGTGGCGAGGTGCGGATTGAATGGACCATCTGCAGGATCCGGGAAAGAACAGGCCGCCCCAAGATGCTTCAAATGCTTGGAACCCGGGCATATTGCCTAGTGGATAGGAGAGATTGCTGCATAAGATGTGGCGAACAAGGGCACAAGGCAGCCAAGTGCAGCAAGGAGCCTTCATGCTTCATCTGCTCTGCGGCAGGAAAGAAGGAGACCAGGCACCAGGCAGGAAGCAGATTCTGCTCAGCCACAACCAGCGGGATAGGGACCGACATGCAGTTGACCCAGCTGAACCTTAACCACTGCAGGGCCGCGCTGGACCTCCTGAAGCAGACGGTGCGCGAACTGGGCTCTGAGGTGGCGATACTCAGTGAGCCCTACATAGCGGAAAGCACTAACGATTGGGTCACGGATCGCACAAGCAAAGCGGCACTGTGGCTCTGCGAAGTGGGTGCACCACTCTTGCGGGACATGAGGGCAGCAGAGGGGTTTATCCGAGCGAACGTAGGCGGCACATAGATCTACAGCTGCTACCTGGCCCCCAGTCTATCACTGACGTCTTTTAGCAGGATCCTGGACGAACTGAGCAGCGACCTTAGAGGACGGAGCAACGTGGTGATCGAAGGCGACTTTAACGCCTGGGCCGAGGAATGGGGCTCCCTATGTACCAACGCCAGGGGGCGCAGCATCCTTAAAGCTATTGCGTCGCTGGACATCGTCTTGTTGGACGAGGGCTCCCAGCACACCTTCAACAGAGCTGGGGCCGGTTCGATCATCGACCTATCGTTCGCGAGCAGTTCCTTATCCCGTAGCACACGCTGGAGGATAGGCGAGGTGTTCACTGCCAACGACCATGAGGTCATCCTGCTGACACTTTGCGGGCCACCGTGCCAAAGTCAGCCGATAACCGGGCTAATAAAAGCCTACCGCCAGGACACCTTTAGGCCACAGACCTTTGCCAGTGCACTGGAAGGATTGGCTGTCTCTGAGTTGGACTCGGCAGATGAACAAATTGGCAGCTAGACTGGAGGAAGTCTGAGATCAAAGCATGCAGCAGCGTAAGACCTTTCAGAAGCACCACGCGCCAGATTACTGGTGGAGCGAGGAAATCGCTAGCTTGCGCAGGACCTGCCTTCGAGCCAGGAGGTAAGTCCAAAGGGCGAGGGACAACGATACCATCTCAGCGTGCCATAAGGTAACTGGGAGTCATTCTGGACACCCGCCACTCCTACCGCGAACACTTAGAGTACGTAAACAAGACGGCAAGTGAGACCACAGGATCGTTCTGGAGGATCCTGCTGAACACCAAGGGACCGAAGCAGGACAGACGTAGACTCCTCGCGACCGAGAGGAGAGAAGCTACAGCCTAGGCGGCTACTATTGCGCGAAGCAATACCTTGCGGTGATACCGCGCAACCACGGTTGTACTTACTTTTACTCTGTATATACGCGTATGTGATAAATGAATATAAAAAAAAAAACGTATACACACACGCATGCGTATTCTGGCTTTTGATCTTTATGTCAATCCTTTTTTGCTAAGGGAGCTACTTTGCAATTTTTTTCTTGGTTCTTATATATAGCTAGTATAGATAATTTAGCGGTAAGGTGTGAGGGAAAGCCGTGAATCTATTTGCTTAAACATTTATATTTATTTATTAAAATATAGGAATGCAAATTCAATTTCGGAATACCAAAATTAGTTTGTAATTATACCCGTTACTCGTAGAGTAAAAGGGTATACTAGATTCGTCGGAAAGTATGTAACAGGCAGAAGGAAGCGTTTCCGGCCCCATAAAGTATATAAGTTTATTTCAGCAATGTGCCACGCCCACTCTAACGCCCACAAGCCGCTCAAAACTATGGCTTCTACGGTTTTGATGCTAAAATAAAAAATTGAACTGAAATGTGTTGTTTTCATCAAAACTTATCGAATGATCCAAAAAAAAATTTGCCACGCCCACTCTAACGCCCATAAAGGTTGCACATTTTAATCTCGCTTTGCTGCTTGCATATCTCCATTTCACTTTGGTCCCTTTAGCTGAGTAACGGGTATCTGATAGTCGGGGTACTCGACTATAGCGCTCTTTCTTGTTTGAAATTAGTTTTGCCCTTTGAAGGAAATGTGTTAAAAATGTTTAAAATTTGCAAATGGAATATGGCATTTTTAGGAAAAGGATATCAGAGGGTATTATAAAATATTTGTGTTTAAACGAATCCCATTTCCTCTGTCAGCTGCAAAGGCATACATGTATATACACACACAAATGAATACATATATTCACACAAGTGAGCGCATATCTTGTTTTTCATATTCTTATTTTCATTAGTTTTCCACCTGGATTAGGTTTCTTCGCAAAATTTTTGTTGATTTGTTCACAAAAATGCCATTTAAATAGGACATGTGTTATTTTGTTAGTATGCGGTCTCACTTAACGGCATGCCTATTTCCATATGCCAGATATCAAGACAGCAAGGGGCGGTGGTCATGACGTCACTATGAACATAGAGAATGGGGAGAAAAATAACAATAGAAACGAGAAAGGAAATTTACTTCGGCAAGCCGAACTTTGTATACCCTTGCAGTTATAATAATATATGTTAAACAAGAAAGAAAGTTAACTTCGGCAAGCCGAAGCTTGTATACCCTTGCAGTTATATTTATTAAATCTAAAAATACAAAAAAAGATATTCCCAATAGTATATATGTCAGAAAACACCGAAGCTATAATTTGTTTCACACCATTTTCCCACCAGTTTTCCGATCGTTCCTATAGCAGCTATATGATATAGTCTTCCGATTTTGATAAAATTTAATTCGAAATTCAAAACGAATTAACAAATGTTATTTCTAAGCTTAGCAGGTTATATGTTTAAAAAAATCAAAGATATAATTTTTAAAAAAATTTTTTCCGATTATTCTTATGGGAGCTTTAAGATAGAGTTGTCCGATCCACCTGGTTCCGACTTATATACTACCTGCAAGAGAAGTAAGACTTTTGGGAAAGTTTCAGCCCGATAGCTTTAAAACTGAGAGACTAGTTGGCGTAGAAACAGACGGACATGGCTAGATCGATTCGTCTAGTGATGCTGATCAAGAATATATATACTTTATGGGGTCGGAAACGTCTCCTTCACTGCGTTGCAAACATCTGACTGAAATCATAATACCCTCTGCAAGGGTAGAAAAACATCAGAGATATACTTTTTAAAGTTTTTTTTTCCGATTTTTCCTATGGGAGCTATAAGATATAGTTGTCCGATCCGGCTGGTTCTTACTTATATACTACCTGCAAAAGAAAGAAGACTTTTGGGAAAGTTTCAGCCCGCTAGCTTTAAAAGTGAGATACTAGTTCGCGTAGAAACAGGCGGACAGGCGGACATGGCTAGATCGACTCGTCTAGTGATGCTGATGAAGAATATTTACGATTTTTTACTTTATTGGGTCGGAAACGTCTCATTCACTGCGTTGCACACTTCTGACTGAAATCATAATATCCTCTGCAAGGGTATAAAAACTATAGAAAACTTGCGCTGTGCAGGAAGCCCAAGAATCTACATGCCAAATCCTTTTACTCTGCGAGTAACGGGTATAACAAGAAAAAACGCTATAGCTGAGAGCCTCGACCATCAGATGCCCGTTATTAAACTAAAGGGAGCAAATGGGAGACGGAGATATGCAAGCAGCAAAGAGATTGTAAAGCGCCACCTACCCCCGATTCCAATAATTAAAGTTTGTGTGTGGATTGTGGGCGTTAGAGAGGGCGTGGCAAAATATTTTTAGGTCAATCGATAGGTGTTGAAAAGAACAGTATAAGGAACAAGATGAGGAATCTAAATCTGAAATCAGGCGGATAGATGGACAGACGGACGTGGCTAGATCGACTCAGCTAGTGATGCTGATCAAGAATATATACACTTTATGGAGTCGAAGACGATTCTTTCTACTCGTTACTTACAATATACCATTTTACTCTTCTAGTCACGGGTATATATCCAAAATTAAAAAAAAAAGGTTCTGCCCTTTACAGGGATCGGTCCCGCACTTAAATCGCTAATTAACGCTTTAACCAGCACGACAATGGAGCGACTTGAAAGCAATGTGCAGAAAAACCTCTTGGCCTTGTGGTTATGTGGGCGTGAGACAGATTTAAGCAGTATGGGCTTTAGAGTTAGCGTGCCACACTATTTTTTGACTATGCGTTTTTGTATATCTTAGAGCCTCGCTATGGTGGCCCATTGACTCTAAAATCGTATAAAAAGCCCGACCTATTCTTTCTACCTATTACATACTTTCCGAGGAATCCAGTAGGTAGTTAGGTTAGGGCGGCTGTCGGACTATAGTCCGACACACTTAGACCTCAATGGGTCCGTTGTGATACCGCATGATCTCGTTTCTTCCTTCTCTAGGATCCCGTTTCTAGTAGTTTCAGCCTGGGTTAAGCTGATCAGCATGTCTTCCACCCGGAAGATTTAATAAAGGCACTTATGCTTTTGAGATTAATCTCCGATATTTCGGTAAGATCGTCGATGAAGGGGCTTCCTAAGTGTTTCAGTGTTTTTTTGTTGTTTATCACAGGCCATGTCTGGTGAGAGATGCGACACTGTGGTGCGTTTTGCCAATGGGTGTTGGCTAGTGTGTTGAAGTGGTTTTTTATGTTTAGCTTGCAAGTAGCCATGGGCATACCGACATTTTCCTCTCCTGGTAGGAGAGGCTTGGTGGTGCCCTGCCTGGCTAATTAGGCTGATAGTGAACTGATTTGCCATCTCGTGGAGAGATCTGCGACAGTCTGCTATTGTCCAGTATACCATATTACTCTACGAGTAATGGATATAAATTGAACAAGGTCTTTCCCCGTTTTCTATTGCCGACATCGGTATGACAAAAAAGGCATGTTCAGGCGCTCTCTATGTTGATCCATACTCTTGGTAGTAGAAAAAGAAAGTGGCTCAGTAAAGGGGTTTTCCGAGATAAAAATCAGATGATATTCTGTAAATATTTATCTTGAGAGACCTTAACAGCATACAAAGTGCATATGGAAACCAATACCTCAGGAGTACTTTTTATATGGAAAATCAAAAGCTGGTTTATTTTATACATTACTTATTGATCATTCATCGCCCCCCTCAAACGGCACGCGTATGACTTGGCTAAAAAAGCACAGGCATCTAGGACCTTAAACTAACGCTAATTCGGTCAAAAATGTGTTTACTTTTTAGGGTTATAAAAAAATCTATAAATTCCATCTCTCGACGTACAATGGTGGTTAGTATCTTAAACATTCGGGAAAAGACTTCTCTAAATGTGTGAAAGATATTTTGGGGCTCATATTTTTCTTGTATTTCTTTAAGCCTGTTCAAGACATACATTTTTTGTCAATAGAGGTGAACAGATTACTGAAATGTCCATAAGTTTTCATCGATTAAGGATATGCTGATGCAAATCTGTAGAAGGACATCTGGCAATTTATTGGCATACATCTATATTAACATAATTTAAAGCCCACAGTCCTGCACCTCATAATATAATTTTTTGAAATTTGTGGGTGGTTTTTGAGTATCAGAGTAAGTGTCAATCAATAGGTATTGACGAGAGCCATATATTTCAGTTGGAATTTTTGATCTAGCATTAAAATTTTAGGAGTCTAAATTGTTTGCGCTTTGTTAAAGTTAGAGCGGGTACTGCACTTTTAAATAAAGAAAATTTATGAAATTAAGGAACCTAAGTCCCCACATCATGCTCACTTCTACTCTGGGGTATAGCATTACGTTGATATTTCAAAGCTTCGAATTTTCAACGATTATATCGTAAATCATTTGAATGTACTTTTTCTGTAATATACGTATGAAATTATTTGCATAATGTGGATTAGGCTGCCCGTATTTTGTCTTTTATTATACAATTACAGAGAAGGCATTAGTACAATGCTTTCAGTTACCCGTTAATCAGCTAAATGAAGTGCAAGAAATATGGAGAAAGGTAATAAGCAAATCGACTGTTTCCGAAATTGCACACGCTTGCAACCTAGCCTTTATTTGCTTATGACTTTTTTAAGAAAACTCAGATTTTATGAATTAGATAGTGCCGGCTCAAGTCGCGATACCTGCAGATCCACATTTCTTTACTTACTAACACAAGCCCATAATTCTTTATGTGAGTTCAATATGTTGACTATGCCTTTTTGTATATCTTAGAGCCTCGCTAAAATCGTGTAAAAAGCCCGACCTATCCCCAGGTAAAGTCTGCACTCAAGTGAACCTTATTCCTTCTAAGCCCTCACAGGCAAATAATATTATAAAGATATTAACTTGGGCTTACAAATTATATTGACACAGCTAAGGCTGCGGAGTACGGATTTTATACTATCTTACTGGTCTGGCTGTAGCTTGAGGTCTTCACTGTTGTGCGTGTTGGCCACTGGATACGGCCTGCAATTCGGCAGTTTCTCTACATGCGAACCGTGTGTGTTACCTTCTCCCTCTTTCAAATGGTCGCCGTCCCTGTGATCCGCACGTTCTGCATCTTTGTCCGTTTTGGTCCTGGCGTGACACCTGGCCTTCAGGTAATCGGAATATGTTACCAGGTAGGTCCCAGATGCTTTTTCTTCTCTCCCTTGGTCGTCGTTTTTGGTCATCGTTGATGAGTGGACTGGGGGCGGAGAGCAGTGCACAATGATTCCAGAAACTGTTTGTTGTGCGCAGGTGCAGTAGCTGATGTTGACGTTTCGTGTTGGACACCCTGCGACTACGTTTCTATGTTCGAACTCCAGGATCTTATTGTGGGTACACCGATATTTTCTTACATACGATCCAGCCATGTCCGTGTGTCCCTATGAACGCTGTGATCTCGGAAACTATAAAAGCTACAATACTGGGAATAGGCAGGCAGACTCCTGAGATTTCTGCGCAGAGAATATTTTTTTTCGTCAGTGTGCCACGCCTACTTTAACGCCCACAAGCCGCCCACAAACTTCAAAAAATCGTAAATGTGAACGCGCATATCTCGGAAACTATCAAAAATAGAGAATTGGGATTTCAGAGCCTTCCCATCCATCAATTAATATTAGGAACGTGTAAATTAAGTTCAGATTAACTGAAAAAACAATATACTATTTTAAGATTTGAATACTTTTTGTTGGCCTCGTCAAAAAATGATTTAAAAATTAAAGCAAATTTAAAAACAAAATAAAACTAACAAGATTCAGGGGTGTAGTACGCCACCTACAGAAGACCCCAAGCTGCATTTACAGTACGTGCAATTTAGGCGTGATCACCTTAAGGTCGGTCATATGCGAGAACTATCGCCAGATTACTTTCGAGTTGGTGGATGACTGGACAAGTCAGAATTACCAGCTGATGTAAAACACCCTATTGTGCTTCCCGAGGTCGAGCCGAATCACAATAATGCTTTTGGAGCACGAGCATACGTCAAATCTTCATCCAGGAGGTTCTGCACATTTTGTAATTGCTCGTCAAAAGTACTAGATCTTTGGTGCGCGTAACCTGATAAGGAATCTGGTTCACAAAATGTTTAGCTGAAATGTATTGGTCTCATCAAAACTTATCGATTGACAAACCGCCCAAGCCTGTGGTGCCCACAATTTCCTTGCAAGAAAAAAAAATTTGTAATGCTATGATTAGTCACTTCAATACCTATCGATTGACCTAAAAAAAAGTTTGCCACCCTCACTCTCAGGCCCATGACGCTTAAATCTGTATGCCGCCCACATAGCCATATATTGAGACAGCGGGTAGGTGGCGCATTACAATCTCGCGTTGCTGCTTGCATATCTTCATATCCCTTTGGTCCCTTTAGCTGAGTAACGGGTACCTGACAGTCGAGGTACTCGACTATAGTATTTTCTCTTCTTTTATAATAAATTCTTTTAATACTAGAGTATTATTTATTTCAGTTAAACTTATTTCGTTTTTCCTTAATTATCATAGTATATTAACTTTTCTGTCTTCCCTATATATTCCAAAACTCCAATTTTTATATTTATTTGAGCTCCTTTTTTATACCCTTGCAGGGGGTATTATAATTTCAGTCTTAAGTTTGCAATGCAGTGAAGTAGTCATTTCCGATCCCATAAAGTATATATATTCTTGATCAGCATCACTTGGCGAGTCGATCTAGCCATGCCCGTCTATCCGTCTGTCTGTCTGTATGAACGCTGTGATCTCGAAAACTAATAAGGCTAGAAACTTGGGATTTGGCATGTAGATTCGTGGTCTTCTTGCGTAGCGCAAGTTTCGGTAGGGTGCCACGTCCACTGTAACGCCCACAAACAACTATAACACTAAAACCCGTCTAGCGCCCACATTTTTTAATGTTTTGTACAAATTTAATAAACAGTTTGGTTTTATTGTCAATTCCTATCTACACGCCAAATATTATTGAAATTGGACAAACGATTAAAAATGTATAGCCAAATAATTATTAATATTTCGCAATTCAATCGGTGTGTTAGTGAACATAGCTAAGTTGCTTTAAGCATATCTCCATCCCTCTCGCACTCCCTTAAGCTGAGTGACGGGTATCTAATACCACCAGGGAGAACGGCCAGGATGCTGCAATCGTGTGCTTGAAATGCTCTCGAAGCTTGCAGAGCGCCGACAAGGAACAGCAGACACCGCCTGTCTGGAAGAGAGATGCTGCAGCGCAAACGGAGCCTTGCCGAAGGAAAAGCCAGCCGACTGTGGCTGGAGGATCCCCAGCTCAACTGGCCCCACCATCCACGCGCCCAACGCAGCGGAAAAGAGCCAAAGCTACCAGGAGCACCCGAATGAACCCTCCAAGAGAGGCGACGCACGCTGGCGCCAGTAAGATTGTAAGACCACGCGACGCGCCAGACCCGACGCTGTCGTTGTCCAGGCAAGCGGAAAATCTTACAGCGAGGTGTTAGTCATGGTGACTCGAAGGGAAGACAAACAGTTTTCGGACCTGGAAAGCTGTGTATCCAAGGTACGCCGCACCATTAACGGAAACCTATTGCTCGAGGTGGCCAAGGGCAGCGCAGAAAGCGCAGAAGCCATGATGGAGAGCATCGCGAGGGTGCTAGGCGACACAGCGCCAGTGCGAGCCATGACGGACGAGGCAAAACTGCTCGTTTTGGAGATACGAGACATCGACTCCATCGCGACGGAGCAGGAAATCTGCGCTGCGATTGCGAGCCAGTATGGCATCGATGCGGAGCGCATCAGAGTCCGGAGTCTGCACCGGGGCTACGCGGAGTCGCAGTAGGCAGTGATCAGCTTAGCCTACGCCCTGGGGAAAGCCGTACTTCATCGTGGCGAGGTGCGGATTGAATGGACCATCTGCAGGATCCGGGAAAGAACAGGCCGCCCCAAGATGCTTCAAATGCTTGGAACCCGGGCATATTGCCTAGTGGATAGGAGAGATTGCTGCATAAGATGTGGCGAACAAGGGCACAAGGCAGCCAAGTGCAGCAAGGAGCCTTCATGCTTCATCTGCTCTGCGGCAGGAAAGAAGGAGACCAGGCACCAGGCAGGAAGCAGATTCTGCTCAGCCACAACCAGCGGGATAGGGACCGACATGCAGTTGACCCAGCTGAACCTTAACCACTGCAGGGCCGCGCTGGACCTCCTGAAGCAGACGGTGCGCGAACTGGGCTCTGAGGTGGCGATACTCAGTGAGCCCTACAAAGCGGAAAGCACTAACGATTGGGTCACGGATCGCACAAGCAAAGCGGCACTGTGGCTCTGCGAAGTGGGTGCACCACTCTTGCGGGACATGAGGGCAGCAGAGGGGTTTATCCGAGCGAACGTAGGCGGCACATAGATCTACAGCTGCTACCTGGCCCCCAGTCTATCACTGACGTCTTTTAGCAGGATCCTGGACGAACTGAGCAGCGACCTTAGAGGACGGAGCAACGTGGTGATCGAAGGCAACTTTAACGCCTGGGCCGAGGAATGGGGCTCCCTATGTACCAACGCCAGGGGGCGCAGCATCCTTAAAGCTATTGCGTCGCTGGACATCGTCTTGTTGGACGAGGGCTCCCAGCACACCTTCAACAGAGCTGGGGCCGGTTCGATCATCGACCTATCGTTCGCGAGCAGTTCCTTATCCCGTAGCACACGCTGGAGGATAGGCGAGGTGTTCACTGCCAACGACCATGAGGTCATCCTGCTGACACTTTGCGGGCCACCGTGCCAAAGTCAGCCGATAACCGGGCCAATAAAAGCCTACCGTCAGGACACCTTTAGGCCACAGACCTTTGCCAGTGCACTGGAAGGATTGGCTGTCTCTGAGTTGGACTCGGCAGATGAACAAATTGGCAGCTAGACTGGAGGAAGTCTGAGATCAAAGCATGCAGCAGCGTAAGACCTTTCAGAAGCACCACGCGCCAGATTACTGGTGGAGCGAGGAAATCGCTAGCTTGCGCAGGACCTGCCTTCGAGCCAGGAGGTAAGTCCAAAGGGCGAGGGACAACGATACCATCTCAGCGTGCCATAAGGTAACTGGGAGTCATTCTGGACACCCGCCACTCCTACCGCGAACACTTAGAGTACGTAAACAAGACGGCAAGTGAGACCACAGGATCGTTCTGGAGGATCCTGCTGAACACCAAGGGACCGAAGCAGGACAGACGTAGACTCCTCGCGACCGAGAGGAGAGAAGCTACAGCCTAGGCGGCTACTATTGCGCGAAGCAATACCTTGCGGTGATACCGCGCAACCACGGTTGTACTTACTTTTACTCTGTATATACGCGTATGTGATAAATGAATATAAAAAAAACAAGGGAGAACGCTATAGTCGAGTACCTCGACTATCAGATACCCGTTACTCAGCTAAATGGAGATATGCAAGCAGCAAAGCGAGATTAAAATGCGCCACCTACCGGCGGTATACAGATTTAAGCGTTATGGGCGTTAGAGTGGGCGTGGCAAATTTTTTTTTTGATCAATCGATAGGTATTGACGAGACCAATACATTTCAGTTAAAATTTTGTATCTAGCATGAAAATTGTGGGCGTCACAGGGTTTTGCGGTTTGTGGGCGTTAAAGTGGGCGTGGCAAACTTTTTTTTGGGTCAATCGATAGGTATTGATGAGAACATTACATTTCAGATAAAATTTTCTATCTAGCATCAAAACTGTAGGAGCCACAGTTTTGGGCGGTTTGTGGGCGTTAGAGTGGGCGTGGAAGTCTACTGAAACAAACTTGCGCTGTGTAGGAAGCTCAGGAATCTGCACGCCAAATCTCAATAGCCTAGCTCCCATAGTTTCCGAGATCTCAGCGTTCATCCGGACAGACGGACAGACGGACAGACGGACATGGCTAGATCGACTCGGCTAGTGATCCTGATCAAGAATATATATACTTTATGGGGTCGGAAACGCTTCCTTCTGCCTGTTACATACTTTCCGACGAATCTAGTATACCCTTATACTCTACGAGTAACGGGTATAAAAACGTATACACACACGCATGCGTATTCTGGCTTTTGATCTTTATGTCAATCCTTTTTTGCTAAGGGAGCTACTTTGCAATTTTTTTCTTGGTTCTTATATATAGCTAGTATAGATAATTTAGCGGTAAGGTGAATGCCGTGAATCTATTTGCTTAAACATTTATATTTATTTACTAAAATATAGGAATGCAAATTCAATTTCGGAATACCAAAATTTGTTTGTAATTATACCAGTTACTCGTAGAGTAAAAGGGTATACTAGATTCGTCGGAAAGTATGTAACAGGCAGAAGGAAGTGTTTTCGGCCCCATAAAGTATATATATTCTTGATCAGGATCACTAGCCGAGTCGGTCTAGCCATGTCCGTCTGTCCGCCTGTCTGTCTGTCCGGATGAACGCGGAGATCTCGGAAACTATAAGAGCTAAGCTATTGAGAATTGGCATGCAGATTCCGAAGCTTCTTACGCAGCGCAAGTTTATTTCAGCAATGTGCCACGCCCACTCTAACGCCCACAAGCCGCTCAAAACTATGGCTTCTACGGTTTTGATGCTAAAATAAAAAATTGAACTGAAATGTGTTGTTTTCATCAAAACTTATCGAATGATCCAAAAAAAAATTTGCCACGCCCACTCTAACGCCCATAACGCTTAAATCTGTATACCGCCGGTAGGTGGCGCATTTTAATCTCGCTTTGCTGCTTGCATATCTCCATTTAGCTGAGTAACGGGTATCTGATAGTCGAGGTACTCGACTATAGCGTTCTCCCTTGTTTGAAATTAGTTTTGCCCTTTGAAGGAAATGTGTTAAAAATGTTGAAAATTTGCAAATGGAATATGGCATTTTTAGGAAAAGGATATCAGAGGGTATTATAAAATATTTGTGTTTAAACGAATCCCATTTCCTCTGTCAGCTGCAAAGGCATACATGTATATACACACACAAATGAATACATATATTCACACAAGTGAGCGCATATCTTGTTTTTCATATTCTTATTTTCATTAGTTTTCCACCTGGATTAGGTTTCTTCGCAAAATTTTTGTTGATTTGTTCACAAAAATGCCATTTAAATAGGACATGTGTTATTTTGTTAGTATGCGGTCTCACTTAACGGCATGCCTATTTCCATATGCCAGATATCAAGACAGCAAGGGGCGGTGGTCATGACGTCACTATGAACATAGAGAATGGGGAGAAAAATAACAACGTTCCTATAGCAGCTATATGATATAGTCTTCCGATTTTGATAAAATTTAATTCGAAATTCAAAACGAATTAACAAATGTTATTTCCAAGCTTAGCAGGTTATATGTTAAAAAAAATCAAAGATATAATTTTTAAAAAAATTTTTTCCGATTATTCTTATGGGAGCTTTAAGATAGAGTTGTCCGATCCACCTGGTTCCGACTTATATACTACCTGCAAGAGAAGTAAGACTTTTGGGAAAGTTTCAGCCCGATAGCTTTAAAACTGAGAGACTAGATGGCGTAGAAACAGACGGACATGGCTAGATCGATTCGTCTAGTGATGCTGATCAAGAATATATATACTTTATGGGGTCGGAAACGTCTCCTTCACTGCGTTGCAAACATCTGACTGAAATCATAATACCCTCTGCAAGAGTAGAAAAACATCAGAGATATACTTTTTAAAGGTTTTTTTTCCGATTTTTCCTATGGGAGCTATAAGATATAGTTGTCCGATCCGGCTGGTTCTTACTTATATACTACCTGCAAAAGAAAGAAGACTTTTGGGAAAGTTTCAGCCCGCTAGCTTTAAAAGTGAGATACTAGTTCGCGTAGAAACAGGCGGACAGGCGGACATGGCTAGATCGACTCGTCTAGTGATGCTGATGAAGAATATTTACGATTTTTTACTTTATTGGGTCGGAAACGTCTCATTCACTGCGTTGCACACTTCTGACTGAAATCATAATATCCTCTGCAAGGGTATAAAAACTATAGAAAACTTGCGCTGTGCAGGAAGCCCAAGAATCTACATGCCAAATCCTTTTACTCTGCGAGTAACGGGTATAACAAGAAAAAACGCTATAGCTGAGAGCCTCGACCATCAGATGCCCGTTATTAAACTAAAGGGAGCAAATGGGAGACGGAGATATGCAAGCAGCAAAGAGATTGTAAAGCGCCACCTACCCCCGATTCCAATAATTAAAGTTTGTGTGTGGATTGTGGGCGTTAGAGAGGGCGTGGCAAAATATTTTTAGGTCAATCGATAGGTGTTGAAAAGAACAGTATAAGGAACAAGATGAGGAATCTAAATCTGAAATCAGGCGGATAGATGGACAGACGGACGTGGCTAGATCGACTCAGCTAGTGATGCTGATCAAGAATATATACACTTTATGGAGTCGAAGACGATTCTTTCTACTCGTTACTTACAATATACCATTTTACTCTTCTAGTCACGGGTATATATACAAAATTAAAAAAAAAAGGTTCTGCCCTTTACAGGGATCGGTCCCGCACTTAAATCGCTAATTAACGCTTTAACCAGCACGACAATGGAGCGACTTGAAAGCAATGTGCAGAAAAACCTCTGTGCGTGAGACAGATTTAAGCAGTATGGGCTTTAGAGTTAGCGTGCCACACTATTTTTTGACTATGCGTTTTTGTATATCTTAGAGCCTCGCTATGGTGGCCCATTGACTCTAAAATCGTATAAAAAGCGCGACCTATTCTTTCTACCTATTACATACTTTCCGAGGAATCCAGTAGGTAGTTAGGTTAGGGCGGCTGTCGGACTATAGTCCGACACACTTAGACCTCAATGGGTCCGTTGTGATACCGCATGATCTCGTTTCTTCCTTCTCTAGGATCCCATTTCTAGTAGTTTCAGCCTGGGCTAAGCTAATCAGCACGTCTTCCACCCGGAAGATTTAATAAAGGCACTTATGCTTTTGAGATTAATCTCCGATATTTCGGTAAGATCGTCGATGAAGGGGCTTCCTAAGTGTTTCAGTGTTTTTTTGTTGTTTATCACAGGCCATGTCTGGTGAGAGATGCGACACTGTGGTGCGTTTTGCCAATGGGTGTTGGCTAGTGTGTTGAAGTGGTTTTTTATGTTTAGCTTGCAAGTAGCCATGGGCATACCGACATTTTCCTCTCCTGGTAGGAGAGGCTTGGTGGTGCCCTGCCTGGCTAATTAGGCTGATAGTGAACTGATTTGCCATCTCGTGGAGAGATCTGCGACAGTCTGCTATTGTCCAGTATACCATATTACTCTACGAGTAATGGATATAAATTGAACAAGGTCTTTCCCCGTTTTCTATTGCCGACATCGGTATGACAAAAAAGGCATGTTCAGGCGCTCTCTATGTTGATCCATACTCTTGGTAGTAGAAAAAGAAAGTGGCTCAGTAAAGGGGTTTTCCGAGATAAAAATCAGATGATATTCTGTAAATATTTATCTTGAGAGACCTTAACAGCATACAAAGTGCATATGGAAACCAATACCTCAGGAGAACTTTTTATATGGAAAATCAAAAGCTGGTTTATTTTATACATTACTTATTGATCATTCATCGCCCCCCTCAAACGGCACGCGTATGACTTGGCTAAAAAAGCACAGGCATCTAGGACCTTAAACTAACGCTAATTCGGTCAAAAATGTGTTTACTTTTTAGGGTTATAAAAAAATCTATAAATTCCATCTCTCGACGTACAATGGTGGTTAGTATCTTAAACATTCGGGAAAAGACTTCTCTAAATGTGTGAAAGATATTTTGGGGCTCATATTTTTCTTGTATTTCTTTAAGCCTGTTCAAGACATACATTTTTTGTCAATAGAGGTGAACAGATTACTGAAATGTCCATAAGTTTTCATCGATTAAGGATATGCTGATGCAAATCTGTAGAAGGACATCTGGCAATTTATTGGCATACATCTATATTAACATAATTTAAAGCCCACAGTCCTGCACCTCATAATATAATTTTTTGAAATTTGTGGGTGGTTTTTGAGTATCAGAGTAAGTGTCAATCAATAGGTATTGACGAGAGCCATATATTTCAGTTGGAATTTTTGATCTAGCATTAAAATTTTAGGAGTCTAAATTGTTTGCGCTTTGTTAAAGTTAGAGCGGGTACTGCACTTTTAAATAAAGAAAATTTATGAAATTAAGGAACCTAAGTCCCCACATCATGCTCACTTCTACTCTGGGGTATAGCATTACGTTGATATTTCAAAGCTTCGAATTTTTAACGATTATATCGTAAATCATTTGAATGTACTTTTTCTGTAATATACGTATGAAATTATTTGAATAATGTGGATTAGGCTGCCCGTATTTTGTCTTTTATTATACAATTACAGAGAAGGCATTAGTACAATGCTTTCAGTTACCCGTTAATCAGCTAAATGAAGTGCAAGAAATATGGAGAAAGGTAATAAGCAAATCGACTGTTTCCGAAATTGCACACGCTTGCAACCTAGCCTTTATTTGCTTATGACTTTTTTAAGAAAACTCAGATTTTATGAATTAGATAGTGCCGGCTCAAGTCGCGATACCTGCAGATCCACATTTCTTTACTTACTAACACAAGCCCATAATTCTTTATGTGAGTTCAATATGTTGACTATGCCTTTTTGTATATCTTAGAGCCTCGCTAAAATCGTGTAAAAAGCCCGACCTATCCCCAGGTAAAGTCTGCACTCAAGTGAACCTTATTCCTTCTAAGCCCTCACAGGCAAATAATATTATAAAGATATTAACTTGGGCTTACAAATTATATTGACACAGCTAAGGCTGCGGAGTACGGATTTTATACTATCTTACTGGTCTGGCTGTAGCTTGAGGTCTTCACTGTTGTGCGTGTTGGCCACTGGATACGGCCTGCAATTCGGCAGTTTCTCTACATGCGAACCGTGTGTGTTACCTTCTCCCTCTTTCAAATGGTCGCCGTCCCTGTGATCCGCACGTTCTGCATCTTTGTCCGTTTTGGTCCTGGCGTGACACCTGGCCTTCAGGTAATCGGAATATGTTACCAGGTAGGTCCCAGATGCTTTTTGTTCTCTCCCTTGGTCGTCGTTTTTGGTCACGTTGGCATCGTTGATGAGTGGACTGGGGGCGGAGAGCAGTGCACAATGATTCCAGAAACTGTTTGTTGTGCGCAGGTGCAGTAGCTGATGTGGACGTTTCGTGTTGGACACCCTGCGACTACGTTTCTATGTTCGAACTCCAGGATCTTATTGTGGGTACACCGATATTTTCTTACATACGAGTTTGGGATTAGGGAATTTAATAAGAAAGTTGTTCGTACCCAAAGGTGCTCAACATGGCCACACCCAACAAATCAAGCAGCAGCCAAGTTGGGAACAGTACCAGGCGTTCAGTAGCACCCACTGCATATGAGAATTGCTGATCAGCATATTATATGTCTCACTAACTCACCGTCTCACCAACTCAACGGCACACTGACCCGCCAATGCAGTCAGCACATTTTGCAGTGTCACCCAACTACGCAAAGCCAACTACGCAAACTGCTACCATAATCATAATTCCCTGATCTACTTTAGAATATAGCTTACTTCACTAATAATTACACTAAGCTTCCGTGTTCCAAGTAGTATATAAACATGTTCCAAATGAAGAATAAAACAGTTATCCACACACCTCTTAACTCCGCGGTTCTACTTCCTACATCTGGGAATAGGGCTCGTAATACACTATCTCAACTAGCAGCTAACCACGTTAGCTCACCCTCAGAGCAGCTCCAGCATCGCTTGTGGCCCATTGCCGCGACGCGATCGTCCTGCCAGCAAAGCGTCCCCGTGCCAGCGACAATTGCTCATTACCCCCTTGTCACGCGGTGTGACCCGGAAGTGTCTACTTCGGTTAGGCACAATCATTGGTGACCCCGACGTGATCCTTTAACAACAAAGGATCACACTCAAGCAACCCCCTTCCCACTAAAGGAACTTCAGCTTAATCCAGCTTCACAGGAGACGCTTCTTCTTCCAGCGTCACAGGAACTTCAGCTTCATCCAGCTTCACAGGATACGCTTCTTCTTCCAGCGTCACAGGAACCTCAGCTTAATCCAGCTTCACAGGATACGCTTCTTCGTCCAGCGTCACAGGAACTTCAGCTTCATCCAGCTTCACAGGATTCGCTTCTTCTTCCAGCGTCACAGGAACTTCAGCTTCATCCAGCTTCACAGGATACCCAGCTTCATCCAGCTTCACAGAATATTCAGCTTCATCCAGCTTCACAGGATACTCAGCTTCATCCAGTTTCACAAGATTCTTTGTTTCCAAGACACACAATATGTCTACTTCATTCATTGAGGAAACAAGTCACACAAGAATCGATTTACACAATCGATTACTAGACACTCAAAACGAGCTGCAAGGGAAAATCCAACAGCTCATTAAGAATTATGGCAGGGATTCTGCCGACCGACGCCACCGAGACGGCTTTTATTTCGGTGAGCTAAATCAGTTAAACGACCTCTGGCGGCAGTTTTGCGACCTAGATGAAGAAGTCCAGCAAGCGGCACTACCCACTGGAAGTGAGTACTCTTCACGACTAGTAGCATGCCGGCTGGAAGCGGACTCCCGAAGGCCCCCCGACGAACTTCGGCCAACTTCAAGATCACAACAGGAGATCAAGTCAAAGGAGACTCCGCAATTGACAAGGTGGTCCGACAGTTTCAGAGAAGAAGCAACGAATTTTAATCATCATTAACATTAGCTTCTAATGCTCCAACGGTCACCCCAGCCCTACAAAGCCACCTGGATCTCCATTGGGCGTTACTGAGGCAAGCCCACGACGAATTGGATAGCACATCTGGGGCCGCAGCTCTGGCAGAAGCAGAGCTAGCCCAATTCCACACACACAAGTCTAAACTTGGCACTTCCGCCAACTAGCATTCCGGAGTTCAACGGCGAGTATCTAGACTGGCCACGGTTCCATGATCTTTTTGTGGAATTGGTACGTAATAAACCATATTCGGCCAGTCAAAAACTACATATTTTACAGAGCTCGCTTCGTGGTGAAGCGAGGAACGTCTTGACAGACACAGCCTTCTCACATAGTGGCTATGACGACACCTGGTTGCCATTGAAGGCCAGGTACCAGAACGGCAAAATACTAGTATTCGCCGCCATACCAAAAATTATTGACCATAAGCCTATACATGGCTCTTCACGCCAACTCAGGGCCTTACATGACACGATCAAAAATTCAATGAATACTTTAAGAAACCTGGAAATCTGCACAAAGAGCTGGTATCCAATTAGAGGGTTTTTAGTGCGTCGAAAACTAGTTCAGTATTCGTTCGCCGCTCTCGAAGATTCAGCCAACTCACCGACAGAAGTCCCGTTGCTGGAAAGTGTTTTAGCCTTTTTAGGACGACGCTCCGGCATGGATGCTCAATCCATGGGACATACAAACACATTGGTATCACGAAATAACAATTGTAAAATTTGCAACATGGGCTCACACCGGCCGTTATCCTGCAACATGTTTTGAAGAATGGATCCGGACAACCGTCGGCAGGCAATAACGAAGATTGCAGGCTGTGCCAACTGCCTGTCAAACTACCATAAGACAAGCAGTTTCCCATCTTCAATGACCGGTTGTTTTTGCCGTCAACGGAATCGTTCCATGCTGCACAAACATTCAGAATCCACTGCGCCGGTTGTTGCCATTGCTACCGGATATCAACCATTGCAAGCGATGAATGCATCAGGTCCAAATCAGCAAGCCCCAATGATCAACAAGGTGTCTGCGTTGGCCCTCGAACAACAGCCGAATACGTACGTATTACTCGCCACAGCCATTGTGGCAGTACAAGGTCAAACGCAACCCCCAACACGACGGAACATACGATCAACGCAACTTATACGGGACAGCGACCAGGCGCACAGTAGCAGCACAATATAGTGCCGACGCTGCAAGTGTGGAACATTCAGCCAAGACTCAGTGGAACAGCCCAACAAGCAGTATACTGGTGACACTGCCGCGTAGACGAGCAGTCCCGCGGCGTGACCCCAACACACCGTTGATACCCGGTTACACGAGCATTCGTTAACTTACCCCACACAGTCCTATATCGCCTGTGGTCCGGCACCGTGCTACCCGTAGTCACCCCCCTCGTCCCACGGAGTGACCCGAACCTTGTCTAGTTAAATTAGGCAAGAGCATTGGTCCTCGCTGTGGAATGACGATGATTTACTCAGTGCCATTGCCGCGATGCAAAATATTGGGTGCTTAGATGTCACTGATTCTGACTGTTATATGGCGGCTGAGAGTTTTAACGACTTAGGAAAATTAGACTTTCTCCATTTATTTTGAAAAACTGTACAGATGTTCCTTCTAAGCCCCTTAAAATCATCTTTATTACAACCAGCATGGTTTTATGAATGGATGGTCAACGACCACTAACTTGGCTACGTTCAATCTTTTTTGCATCCATTCGTTTATCAGTCATCATCAAGTTGATGTAGTCTACACCAACTTCGACAAAGCATTTGACAAAGTCTCCCATAATGCTTTATTAGCAAAACTGCAAAAATTTGGATTTCATCCATTAATACTAAATTGGTTTAAATCTTATTTAGAAGACCGGTCTTCTCAAACCCGTATGAGGCAACTTCTGGCCTTCCTGAGGAAAGTGCCTTGGGTCCGTTTCTGTTCATCATTTTCATTAATGATATAAGCTATTGCATAAAAAACTCGGAATTCCTGTTGTTTGCGGACGATCGAAAAATTTTTAGGTCTGTGAACTCAATCTCCGATAGTGAACTTCTTCAAAATGAACTACTAATAGTGGGAAATTAGTGTTCTCGTAATAAGTTGCCTCTGAACCTGTCAAAATATTTTTTCGTTCGGTACAGCAAACGATTTATTAATGTCCTTTGCTCGTATTCCATTAGTTACCATAAGAAATAAGTCCCTGGACCTATGAGTTATGTTTTATCCCAAATTTACTTTCATTAAACACATAAATTACATAAATCCAAAGGCATACGCTATCTATGGGTTTGTAAAACGAAATTCTACGCAATTTAAAGATTTCTACAGGAAACGGAGCCTAATTTCATCGTTCATTAGGTCCAGATTGGAATATGCTTCGTTTGTCTGGAGTCCGACTGGGACTACACACATCAATCGGATTGAGCGTGATCAAATAAATACCTACCCCTTTCCAATTTTTCTCTTCCCTTTTATTTGTGACCTGCTGTCCTCCAAAAAAGACTGCCCTGCATTGCTGAGCAACATAAGATTTTCCATGCCTGGTAGGTCTTTAAGGACATTTGAACCTTTTTTCATTCCGGCCTATAAAGAAAGTTATGCATTTATAGAGCCTCTGTGCGCCTTATTTTACTGGAACAAACTTCCATCTCACATGCGGCTGGACCCATGCCCCCCAGAGACTTAATTAAAAAAATCCCTTTACAATTTCCCTTCGACCCTTAGAATTTGCTAAGTAATAGTCAAGTAACCAGTAAAAGTACCAAAGTTGGCGAATAAATAAATAAATAAACAGGCATCATAGCGGGAAGATGTTGGAACTCGGTTTAAATTCAGTCTAGGCTCACCCTAAAAACCCTTGGAGAGACAACGAGAAAGAATTGGCAACTAGAGCACAATTATTTATGCAGGTGCACATTTTTTCAAAACTTAGCTGTACTTTTTATACCTTTGCAGAGGGTATTATGATTTCAGTCAGAAGTTTGCAACGCAGTGAAGGAGACGTTTCCGACCCCATAAAGTATATATATTCTTGATTAGCATCACTAGACGAGTCGATCTAGCCATGTCTGTCTGTTCGTCCGTTTCTACGCAATCTAGTCTCCCAGTTTCAGAGCTATCGGGCTGAAACTTCCCCAAAAGTCTTATTTCTTTTGCAGGTAGTATATAAGTAGGAACCAGACGGATCGGACAACTACGAGTATATCTTATAGCTCCCATAGGAATAATCGAAAAATTAAAAAAAATTAATTCTTTGGTGTTTTTAACATACGCTTGGAAATAACATATTTTAATTAGTTTTGAATTTCGAATTAAATTTGATCAAAATCGGACGACTATATGATATAGCTGCCATAGAAAGATTCACATAGAAAAACAACGACGAATCTATGGCCAGGGGGAGGGGTGCTGTGACTAACCAGACTCATACTGGTAAAGGCAGAAGAAAATGCAATTCGGCAATTCTCGGGTGTCGCGTGGCCAGAACAACGGCCACGGTCGACCTACTGGTAACCATACTCCGGTAGCTGGCAAAGGGCAACAGCCGGCCGTTGACTCCCAAGATAGCAGATATCAGATACCGATCAATACGGCAGCCAAGTAAAATCTCTAGTCTGGTATAAAAGACCTTAGACAAATAGAGAAAGAGAGAGAATCCATTTGGGTGTCTTGCTGACGGAAGCCGGCAGCTCAGAGGGAAGACGACTTTCCTAGGGGGTAGTCGTCCACGGAGTCTTCTGCCATATCCAACAGTCCTTGAGGAGAACACAATTGCAGTTCGAAAGAACCTTATGTGTCGAATAAGCGCCGCCATTGTCGTCAAAGAACGTGGAGAGGATCAGCAATAAGGACTACATCCGACATATTGCGATGTTTGTGGACGCATTATCCGTAATCTCCATGCTCCTAAAATTTGTTCAGGAACCATCCGTTCAGAGGCGTAGCATACGTCGGAAAAAGTAGTGATGCAATATAAATGTGTTAATCGAGCCAACTAAAGCTACAGTGAACTCATGCATAACCAAAGACCACTATCCTCAAATAATACAATTGGATAACAAATGAAAAACAAAAAAAAATCATTGGAAGCATTAAAACATGCATTGAAATATATTTAAACCAACCGAATAAATAGACAAAGTGCGAATCTTGAACAACAATTAGAGGACGAATCTCTCCACCAGCCGTTGAAGAAGTCGCATGCCTCTGGCATAATATATACATATATTTTGTGTTTAAATGAATTGGTATACTTAAGGACAGTACTTTGGGGCACGTATATTTATATATATATCCAATATAATATTTTCCCAAAGGGGGACTTAAAGAGAGGGTAAGATGAGATCTCATCGCCCAGGATTTAAAGAGAGGGTAAGTTTGTCGGAACACGGTTCCTTACATATATAAATATTCGTGCAATATCCTACAGTTTTATAAACTATTATAAACTCTTTCAGCGGCGAGTATCAGCCTTGAAGTTGTATGACAATTGAAGAAATCCATACCGCAAATGACATCCTTATTAATTGAAGGTACTATTACAAACTCTGTTTTGTCTTGTCAACAGAGCTAAATATGATTGACCATACATTTATATTTGTGAAAAGGGACGAATGTCGTTATGCTTGTGCACGAGTGATGAAATAACAACTTTCCTTAGCTCCCGAAAATTCCTGTAATAATTTTGAATGCGCTTGGTGTGCGACTTTTAGCTCTTAAGGCTGCTACAATGTCCCGACTTTCCCATTCGGATAGCAGCTTCTCTAAACGTTTATGACAGGGAGTAAATTTTATAAGATCTATGATAAGTTCGTCTTGGTTAGGTTCTGATAAGATCGGTTCCGAGACTTGCAATGGATATTCGTTTAATAACCTGAAGAATATCCCGAGATTGGTCTTTCGACCTGGAATGACATTTCGGACAATTGAGTTTGTAAGTGTTAATTAACCCACACCCATAACAATAAATGCGAAGTGTCTTTAGACAATCTTTATAATGATGTCCTATTTTGTCACAGTTCCAACATTTTAAATTGTCCATCGAGCGAATGGCACAAACTTCATTTGTGTCCTGGTCGACTTCAAAAGCTTCATCTGTCTGGTTGATGAATTGATTTTCGTTGACCGCAGGTCGAGTATTTACCCTTTGCAAAACTCTTCATGTCTGTGGCATTCGGTTCGTAACGCAGCCAAGGTTGGAGTTGGATCATGCAACAACTAGTGTTTCAATTCCCACCTTAGATTATGTCAAACCTCTGCCGTTATTTCGAAGTCAGACAATGGTCCCCTTAATGCCTCAGCTATTTCTAACATCGAATCTAGGAAGTTATCAAAGGTTTCTGCTTTCGACGTCGTAAAGCTTCTTTGATATCGCGATCATATCGTTGATCTTGATATCTTTCCTTAAGTCAATCACACAAACAGAACCAAGTTGTGAGATCGCGAGACTGATATACACGCTAGTAGAATGTCAATGCCGGAACCGAAGATAATTAGTTTGCAAACTGAAACAACAAATCATAATTTCCGATAATCTTAATCACTCGATAAATAAAATCCTCGATGGGGATGTACACATTAGAACCGCTAAATTTTTTGTTCCAGTTGGAAATAAAATTGAATACTCTCTTTGTTTTAACTACTAAGTGATCGTTAAAATGATCTCGAAAATTTTCGCGAGGTGGATTACCCCTAGACATAAAACCTTGTGATCCTCCACGACTTTGACCAACTTTTAAATTTGCCATGGTGACACTAATTTTATTAGAGGTTGACACTGCGAAGCTCGACATTTGATTTTCTAAGGCCCCTGCTATTATTTAGTACACCCACTCTTCTGAAACGCCGTTGCCAGCTGAGGAACTTGCCATGGAATGGTTGAGGCAACTCGATTATTACGAGCAACCTGTCTAGTCTGAGGACGTGTTCGCGGAACAGTACCTGTACGCGGACTAACCCCAGTTGATGGCACTATAGCGACCAACCGTCAAACCTCACTCGATTCAGGATTCCCGAACTCGCTTCTACTACATGCTCGTCTGCAAAGTGGACAAGTGGCGTTTGTTTCTATAATGAAATTTATGCCTACATGTGGTCTTAATCCATTCTGCTTCTTCATTGACTCGAACATCGAACTATATGTTATAATTATTCCTTTAAATTTGCCTAATGGATGTTTTTTTTTGATAAAATATATGAATGTATATGTGTTGTTGATAGATAATTGACTATTATTACTTTTTAAATCTGACCTACCTCAGAACTCTCACCATTTATTGTAAGCCTATTTATTATTATTTTATTGTTCCTAGCCAAGGAATTAAAATTATTTACTCTCAATTCAATAAGGAACTTTCAATCAAAAAGAATATAAATTAATATTGAAATGAAAAATGATAATGGTGTATCGCATGGTTTTGAAGAGGAACAGACCCCAAACTTGCAAATTCTAAGCAAACTTATTTTAAAAAAAAGAACGTACCAAAAAATAGAAAGGAAGTGAACATCGGCAAGCCGAAATTTATATACCCTTGCAGTTTTAATATTAAATTTAAAAATACCAAAAATTATATTCCCAATAGTATAAGATAATATGTCAAAAAACACCTAAGCTATAATTTGTTTGATATTATTTTTCCACCAATTTTCCGATCCTTCCTATGGCAGCTCTATTATATAGTCGTCCAATTTTGATGAAATTAAATACAAAATTCAGAACTAGTTATAAAGTAGTTTTTCCAAGCGTAGGAGGTTACAAGTTAAAAAACACCGAAGATATAACTTGTTTCATATTATTTTCCCACCAATTTTTCGATCGTTCCTTAAGCAAACCAAAGGCCTGATATCAACTTTTGTGAAATAGAATTTCTTAATTTTTTTACATTCGGCAGAATAACAGCGGTATTTATCCCCAACAGATAAAATTTTCTAAAAAAATCACTTTTACACTTTCACCGCGCTTTTTCCCAAGGAAATTGTTTCTTTTAAGGTCTTGGTATGTAATCCTTTTAGTTTTGCAATATTTTTCGATTGATGTATCACTCGATACAATCGGACGATTACAGAAGGTTTTTATTTCTTCGTGTATATATAGTAGTCGACTTCGCAAACACCCCTGGGGCGTTTCGTCACTACGTGGACTGCCGTCCACAGTGATAGTTCAGTTATAATACTTAAAAATAATAATTCAGAAAGTATTCAAAAAAATGGAACCAAGACAGCTTTAATTTTATTCTTGGCATAATTGATTTTTCATTTGTGGCTGTCAGTTGGGGTCAGCTGAGCCTATCGATATATAATTAGCTACACTTACCAAGACTGGGTCAGCGGGGTAAATATTTGAACATGTTTCCTATATTTACTTTTTTTTTTAATTTGTCGGGTTTATTATTTTTTTTTATTTGTAGGTCCAACAAGCGACCCCAGTAACAGAGTTAAAAAGAAAACAAAAAAATTTTTTTTTGTTTTCGCCTTATTTATTGAATCTTTTCTTAAATGAGACTAACAATAAGCGGATCAAATTAAAAAAAAATATTTATAAGCTAACTAACAGTCATGTAGACTGACTTTAGAATAAATTGACCTGATAATTATTGCCGGGGGTTGTAGATCGTTTCGAAGTAGACGGGTTCTGTTCGAGACCCGTGTTAGATTCCTTAAGCGATTATTTCGGAGCAGTGTAAGTTTCTAATAGGAAGCTGCTTTCTGATTAGATATTTCATTTTTAACCTGCGTATCCGAACATACCGTGGTGCTTCACTGATTGTTCGCAATGTTTTTGAGCCGTAATTCCAAATGGACTTTAGTGGAATTGTAGAGTAGAATCTTGAGCTCTAGACACAGGGGTGATCGAGAATTTATAATACAGTGTAGACTGCTCGCTCTAAGTTTGAGATGTACTTTCTTGCATTCAATGTGTTTCCTCCAAGTTGGACGTCTGTCAAGGTGGACGCCGAGATATGTTACATTGTTGGCTTGGGGGATCTGCGTACTGTTCAAAGTTAGCGGGGGGCACGATTGCCTGTTAAGAATAAACGTTATATGTTTACACTTTTGTTCATTTATTTTAATACGCCAGTCTGATAGCCACTTCTCAACTACCACCAGATAATCCGCTAGTTGAGCTGTTGCTCTATTTGGGCATCTCGAGCGGCTCAGGACTACTTTGTCGTCAGTAAATGCCATTTGTTTGTAGGAATATCTGATGTGTTTTATTAATAAAATCTACTGCACAAATTGTTATTAGTTATTAAGTCCCCTCCTGGAGACATTTTATACCCGTTACTAGTAGAGTAAAAGGGTATACCAGATTCGTCGGAAAGTATGTAACAAGGAGAAGGAAGCGTTTCCGACCCCATAAAGTATATATATTCTTAATCCGGATCACTAGCCGAGTCGATCACGCTCCACCGACGCACGTAGTCAACGGTCAAGAATTAGAAAACCTAGTTTATATTTTCACTGACATCTGCGGTGAGTCCATAAAAAGGGCTTGCCCAAGCAGAAAAGTCAAAAGAAAGCACAAGCCGCCATGGTGGCACACAACCCTGGCGAACCTTCAAAGCGAGTG
The DNA here is from genome assembly GCF_043229965.1 of Drosophila suzukii. Lineage (NCBI taxonomy): Eukaryota > Metazoa > Arthropoda > Insecta > Diptera > Drosophilidae > Drosophila > Drosophila suzukii. The sequence goes on along the minus strand of NC_092082.1, from coordinate 26,872,938 downwards.
GCCGAATTTCTGCAGTTGCACAGAATCTACTGCGAAGGGATCCAGACTCAAAAGAATTTTAGCAAAATCTCCAGCAACCACTGGCTTCATAAAAACCAATGCTGACAGCTGGACGAAAAACAGTCAGGAATCCCTTGAACTCCTGTTAGACACCCATTTCATTCCCCAAGCAGTGGAGGACCTCTACATAAAGGAAACCCTTGACGACCAGAGCATAGCCAAAATCTCAAACCATGACCGCATGAAGTGGGTCATTATCTCTTTTAAGCCATTCAAGTCCCCCGGCCCGGACGGGCTCTTCCCGGCCCAAATACAACGGACACTAGATACATCCCTCCCCTGGCTGACAGCCATCTTCAACGAATGCATAGCACTAAACCACATTCCATCAAGGTGGCTGGACGCTAAAGTAATTTGTATACCGGCCAACTCTCCCTCACCGACCCAACACCGCCCGAAAAGTCTCTCTTCCTTCTTGTTGAAGACCTTGGAAAGGCTAATTGACATACATATCAGGCTAACTACCAACCCAAGCCATCTCTCCGACGCACAACATGCGTACCGTAAAGGCAGATCAACAGATACCGCTCTCCACTCTCTAGTATCTTGTATAGAGAGAGGTTTCCGCAATAAGGAATACTCTCTGGAAGCATACTACAGGGTAAATTTCCTCAAGATCTATGCAATCTGATGGAGATAGCTCTATCCACCCTCTCTAGGTGGACAGCGGGTTGTGGACTGGGAGTTCACCCAGAAAAGGCCGAACTACAATAGTTCTATTCACAAGGAAGTATAGGATACCAAATCTAACTCTCCCAAAACTACACCAAACGCGCCTAACCCTCAGCAACCAAGCAAAGTACTTAGGTGTTATCCTTGTCAAAAAGCTCCACTGGACAGACAACATCTTAGACCGCACTCGTAAAGCGACCATAGCACTCTTCGCTTGTAAGAAAGCTATAGAGGTTTTTCCCCCGTAATAGTTAACTGGCTATACACTGCAATAGTCAGGTCCATTCTTCTCTATGAAAACATCGTGTGCTGCCCTTCCCTAGAAAAGAATTGTTACCTTGTAATTTTCGCTCCGCACCGCCGCCACTGAAACACTAAACACAATGCATTGCATAGAAAATTTTTTTCAAATCCAAAATTGGCTTCTGAAATTACAGGGCTTAATGAAAACTTAATCCATCGTTGTGCCACTATATTCCAAGCTATCGCCTCGGGGTACAAAATAAATTTGGACAAATTTAATGAATATGCCATCGATACTGCTAAGGAATTGATAAAAGAGTATCCATGGTACTATTTGCCAGCTACAGTCCACAAGGTGTTAGTTCATGGATTTTCTGTAATTGAGCATGCACTCGTGTCAATCGGAGAGCTTTCGGAAGAAGCTGCCGAGTCTAATAATAAGGAATTAAAAAAATGTAGATTGTATCACAGCCGAAAAATGTCACGGATTGAAACAAACACAGACATATTGAACACACTCATTTTACGGTCGGACCCATTTATAACTGGGCAAAGAAAACATGGAAAGAAGGACAAATCAACGTTACTTGAACTTACTTGAACTTCAACTTACTTGAAGGAACATTATAAATCTTTGTTATAATTATATTAATTCGTTAATAGCTTTGAAAATATCAGTATAATAAATTGGCTTACAATATGATTGTTTAATTTATAATTTTTTGATATGATATTATTTTAGTAGGTGTATAGCTTGAGAATTAGACGGGGGAAGATATTTAAATTTATGAAATATAAACAAAATAGTTGATTTTTCCTATGGCAGCAAATGAAAAACTACACCAACCTTATAGTCTGGAAGTTTAGACAACATACCTCTAAAAATAAGAAAAAATTTGCTAATAAATACTAATTTTCTATTTAAGGGGGTCTTCTCATTCAAAACCCGTTTTTTGGACCCTTTTTAAAAAAATTCTTATTTGAAAACGCAAAAAATAATTGAAAACTTTTTTATTTATTGTATTACAAAAGGTTCAAAGTAAATAAAAAAAAAATTGCCTCGATACGAGGGCTGTTCAAAAAGTAATGAGACTTCAAAGTTGGTGGTGGAAAAAAAAGGTGTCGTCACGGCGGCGATCGTTCCTATAGCAGCTATATTATATAGACGTACGATATGGCCATTTCTTATAACATACATATATTTATAATGTTTTTTTTTAATTTTGGAGAAAATTTTGTAACAATATAACAACTAAAAGTAATTATGGCCGCAGCTCCATACAAGCCGAACCACTGTGCAATGCTCGACCTTCATCCCCTGGACCTACTTCCCAAAAGCTGGGCGTCTGCAACAGCGCTTTAGCTCCGCGAAGGAGCGGCATGGACAACAGGCTCAACAAGTCACTCCAGTATCCTATCAAATCAGATATCCATACCACATATTGCAGACTACATTCCACCCATAGTCATCTTCGAAAAAAGATACAAGATTCCATACCTACCCGTACACCAATTCGAAAACGCCTTAAACATATACATAGACGGCTCCAAGCTTAACTCCCAAACAGGTCAGGGAGTTTTTTCTTCCGAACTGGACATAAAAGTCTCATTCCGTCTACAAGACCTCTGTAGTGTTTTCCAAGCGGAAGTCATGGCAATCCAGGAAGCCATGTTTCACCTGGATACATCAGAACATCACGACACAGACATTTTCATCTTTTCGGACAGCCTGAGGGCTGGGCCATCGACTCCTACACAACAAACTCAACAACTATCCCTGAATGCCGCAAATCTCTGAACGAGATGGCCACTCATCTGAAAATCAACCTTATCTGGGTGCCTGGACACCGTAAAATTGAGGACATCTGATAACAGACGAGCTAGCAAGACAAAGGACAACCGCCGACATCCTTCGCGATGAGGACACTCTGGGTATGCCCATGGCTACCTCCAAGCTCCACCTCAGTACTGTACACCCTCTCCAATAACCGACAACAACCTGCCACAATTCCAGACTTACTTGGCCAAATTACAACCCGAAAAGAACCAAAACTCTCATAAACGCCCTCACGGCCCATTGTCTTCTAGGGACTCACGCGCGCAAGCTGCAAGCAGATAGACGAAGAGGAGAGCATTAAACACCTCCTATGCTTCTGCCCAGCACATAACCTCAAGCGCTTTCAAACCCTAGGGAGCTACTCACTTTCGAGCTTTGCGGCCATTCAGGGCGTAAGCATTCCCAAACTCCTATGTTTCCTAAAAAGGACAAACTGTTTCGTGAAAACCAATAACCCATGACGTAGGGAAAAGGATCTGCAATGAGATTATGTGGTATCACAAGACGCCCAGTATGGCCTAAGTGGGGAATTAGTAATCTAATCTCCAACCACACCTAGCTAACCTACCTAACCTAGACTATTTAAAGTTATTTGTATTTACCTTTTTGTGGGTGTTTTTTCCGGAACTCGTGCAAAACACGTCCGTTCTTTCCGGCAATTGGCTCCAATTTTTTGAAACAAAACAAACTGATTTCTGTTCAGCGAAGAACAACTGAGAAGAACAGCTGAGAACAAAAATAAACCTGTTTCGCTCTGATAATTTTCCCAATTTGTCTGGAAATATATGGTGTTTGTCAAACAGATTGAAAGTGTCGACAGTTACTTACGAGCTCTCAATACAAAAGTCCCGAAAACCGTTAAATCAGTTTAAGGAACAACTGTTATTAAGTCACTCCAAGTTTTGACAGGACAATGACACTGCGTAAAATTTTGAACCTATATTAAGAGAATATCTTTCCCCTTACATAACGGTAGGAGTTCCTTATATTTTAAAAGACTTTTGTCATACACCATTAAAAAAAATTTTTCTAACAATTTCATATTAATAAAATATTTTTAAAAGCCGTAGAAAACTCAAAAGACAGAGAAATAATAAAATGTTTACTTAATTATTTTGCTTTTCTACGAAAATGATAAAAAAAATCAGTAGAATGTAAATTTGGACAAACTTATTTAAAAGATAAAAGAATATATAATATTCAAAAATTTTCCCAAGCCAACGTATTTATGACCGATATCGAACCGAGCATTACCTCGGCCCAAATCTTTTGCACAAAGGTGAGGCTTACCCTTACACTGCGTAGATCCGATACACAGTACATCAAATGGACATGTTGAAAGAACACACTCGACATTAACAGAACCAGCTCGCTGCATAAGAGAACCATTTTATCTAACTGACTATTTCGAAATCGTAACAAGAAAGAAATCTGACTTCGGAAAGCCGAAGTTTCTATACCCTTGTAGGTCGTTACCGTGGGAGCATTGTATGTACAAAGTTTTCCGGTTTTAGGAAAACTAAAAACTAATAAAGATATTGTTCCATTTTAATTAACTACCGTAAATAAAAGATATATAACTGTCTTTTTATTATTTTGTCATTGTCCTGTAGCAGCTATATAATAAAGTTGTCCGATCCGGCTTGTTCCTGTCATACTAATAAGACTTTTAAAAGGTTTCAACCCGATGGCATTTAAACTGAGAGACTAGTTTGCGTAGAAAGGAACAGACGGACAGATAGACGGACATAGCTAGATCGACTCGTCTAGTGATGCTGATCAAGAATATATAATTTAATCCGGTCGGAAACTTCTCCTGAACTGCGTTGCAAACTTCTGATGGAAATCATTATACACTCTGCAAGGGTATAATAAGAGCAGCTCAAGAATATAATCAGAGCATTAATTCCACACCGAATCAAACAACTTTTGATATCCTTTATAATAAAATATAGCATGGCAACATTCCTAATGTCTTGAAAAAACACAGCAAAAAATGGGAGAGGAATGGAGATAATCTTGATTGAATTTGTTAATTTTTGGTTATTATTTGGCTATAAATCTATAATGAATGTTCCGATTTCAACAGTTTTTGGCCTGTAATTAGATATTGATAGCAAAAACAAAATCTCATTTAAAGTTTTACAAAAAATTGAATGTGGGCGCTATTCGGGTTTAATTGTTATGGAAGCAGGAAGCCCAAGAATCTTCATACCAAATCCCAACATTCAAGCTCTTATATTTTCCGAGATCTTAGAATTCATACAAACAGACGGACGGACAGAGGAATGCAGGTGGGAGCTGACAAAAATTATAGCGCTTCCTCAAAGACGGAAGTACTTTCAGCCATTTACATTTAGTATTTTCTAGCTATTCCTCCGTAAACTAGAGGGCTTTTCAAAAAGTGAAAGTTTTTTAGCTCAAACTGCTCAAACAAAAAAATTACACCAGCTTACAAAAAAATCGACGAAATACGCCACGAAGGCGACCTTGGTTTTTCGGTAAGGTACATCTCCATGATTTAGAAAAAGGCGCTTAAATTTTTTTGTATGGTACCAATTATTTTTTAAAGTGTAATAAACGTTTTTGGCACTTTTTTATTTTCTAACTCGAGTTCTGATAAACCATCACTGAAAATTTAAAATAATGTTTAACACCCGCTGCTCCCGAATACTGAACTTGGATACCTGTAAAAAAACTATTTAGCGACGTATTGTCGTGATCTATGGCTCATATTCTTCGTTAAGGTTCAGCCTTCAAGATAAAAGCATAAAAGTAATTTCGGTTTTTCGGCGTGTATTTTTAAAGAAGTCATTTATGCCACAGTTATTGAATTTTTTCCAACTTTTTCAACTTTGACGAAGTGTAGCTTCTAAACTAATAAATGGACTTCAATGCTGTGTATAAGAAAGTTAAAGGGTATTCTTTTACCTGTAAAATGAGTCTTTGATTCGGTTTATCAGAACTCGAGTTCGAAAATAAAAAAGTGCAAACACTTTTCTTACACTTTAAAAAACTGCTTAACTGTTCAATGGATGGCCCGAATTGGATGGTACTGTTCGACGCGTATTTTACTAATTAATTTTTCGCGCATTTTTCCGGTACTATTCGTCACCCTTATTGTTAGTCGGGTGACTAGAGGATGAAATATCCTAAGTTTTTATCATTTTTCTTTTGGTATTTGTATTTTTCTGTATAATATTTCAGTCACAAGGGTGTTAAAACATCGGATTGCTGAAGTAAAATTTAGTTTTTTTTTACACCGGCGTTATGTGTCATGGGCTTCCGCCAGAACAAATTTGGTCACTGATTACTGATCTATTATGGATCAAAAAATTTGTCCCAAATACGTTTTTAATTTAAAAATTTTCTTACTTGACGGCTTTATTGCAGTAGTTATATTTTGTTTAGTTTGGTAATTAAGTTTAGGATGAGGTTCTAAAGTGCTTAGAATATTGTCGATACTAAATAATCCAAATTTACCCGTTTTGGTAATTTTGTTATTATTGTCATTTCTATCACTTGCATTTATAGGACTAGATTTAATGTTAAAAAAACGTGTATTAAAGTTTTCTTCGAGCTCCCGATTCATCTCTCTTTTACGTAAGACTACAACTGGAGTTTAAATGTTGTCTCTAAAAATACATATGCCTTATGGCCATATGACACGTGTTTATATTGCGATTTAGTAATTTGACTCATTTTAAAAGTTATTGAAACCTAAGCGTTTAGGTTTTGATTTAATATATAGTATACATTTTTTTATTTTAACCCCTTTTCTCTAGGTTACCATGTCATTTTCAAATAAATCCAATTAGTCAGTCGAAATTTAAGCAAGTGTCATATGGCCCTTTAATGGATTAAGATGTTAAATACTTGAGCTCCGCCCAGATTTCACACATCGTTATTTCAGTTTTATAAAATGTACTAATGAGAATCACCATCAGCACTAACCAGACAACAGCCAATCAATGTGGTTGCTTGTATTCTTTACGTATACACACAAATGAAACACAGACGGAAACAAATATTACGATAAATAATGTTTCTCTGTATTGGCCAAAAGTCAATAGCGTCGTGGCTTAACCAGCCACAATTTTAATAACGTTTTTCAATTTAAAAGGTGTTAAATAGTTAAACTAATTAATTGGCTACCAAAATAAAATCAATAAAATACTTTTAAGTCGGTGGCAAATTCCTTCAATATTTATCTCTCAGGTTCACGAATATGTTATTATACCCGTTACTCGTAGAGTAAAACGGTATACTAGATTTGTCGGAAAGTATGTAACAGGCAGATGGAAACGCATCCGACCCCATAAAGTATATATATTCTCGATCAGGATCACAAGCCGATTCGATCTAGCCATGTCCGTCTGTCCGTATTAACGCTGAGTTCTCGGAAACCATAAAAGCTAGGCTATTGGGATTTGGCATGCAGATTCCTGAGCTTATTGCGCAGCGCAAGTTTGTTTTAGCAGTGTGCCACGCGCACTCTAACGCCAAGAAACCGCCCAAAACTGTGGTTCCTACAGTTTTGATGCTAGAATAAAAGTTGAAACTGAAACTGAAATGTATTGTTCTCATCCATACCTACCGATTGACCCAAACACTAATTTGCCACGCCCTCTGTAACGCCCACAAACTTAAAAAAAAACGTAAATCTCAGAAACTATCGAAAATAGAGAATTGGCATTTTAAATTTAGATTCCGTAGCCTTGTACGCAGCGCAAGTTTGTTACACGAATATGCCACTCCCACTCTAACGCCCACAAGGCGTCTAATCCAGTGGCGCCCACAATTTCCATGCTAGAAAACAATTTTAACTGAAATGTATTAGTCTCGTCAATACCTATCGATTGACCGAAAAATTATAACTCTAATTCGTCATTTTTTAGATACCATCTAGATGGTATTATGATTTCAAGCAGAAGTTGCCATCGCAATGATAAAGAAGTTTCCGAACTTTGATGAGTACATCTAGCCATGACCGTCCCTATTCCCATTGATCTGTCCGTTTCTACGCAAACTTGTCTCCCAATATCCTAAATCCTAAATTTATATATTCTTGTAGCTTAAACCATATCATGCAAATGCAATTATACGTAGGTTACTGAAACTGCATACTTGGAAGATTTGTATTTGTATTGTAAGCCGAATGTTCCTATAACAGCTATATGATATAGTCGTCCGCCTCTTACATAATAATTCAAAACAAGGAAGAACGCTATAGTCGAGTACCTCGACTATCAGATACCCGTTACTCAAAGGGAAATGGAGATATGCAAGCAGCAAAGCGAGATTAAAATGCGCCACCTACCGGCGGTAGACAGATTTAAGCGTTATGGGCGTTAGAGTGGGCGTGGAAAATTTATTTTTGGATCAATCGATAGGTATTGACGACACCAATACATTTCAGTTAAAATTTCTTATCTAGCATGCAAATTGTGGGCGTCACAGGTTTTCGCGGTTTGTGGGCGTTTTAGTGGGCGTGGCAAACTTTTTTTTAGGTCAATCGATAGGTATTGTTAAGAACAATACATTTCAGTTAAAATTTTCTATCTAGCATCAAAACTGTAGGAGTTACAGTTTTGGGCGGTTTGTGGGCGTTAGAGTGGGCGTGGCAGTCTACTGAAACAAACTTGCGCTGCGTAAGAAGCTCAGGAATCTGTACGCCAAATCTCAATAGCCTAGCTCTCATAGTTTCCGAGATCTCAGCGTTCATCCGGACAGACAGACGGACAGACGGACAGACGGACAGACGGACAGACGGACAGACGGACATGGCTAGATCGACTCGGCTAGTGATCCTGATCAAGAATATATATACTTTATGGGGTCGGAAACGCTTCCTTCTGCCTGTTACATACTTTCCGACGAATCTAGTATACCCTTTTACTCTACGAGTAACGGGTATAACTATGAAATCCAAAATAATCCTATATAACAGAGTATAAAAGAAAATAATCAAAAGTGACGCTAGCTTTTTCATATTTTTATACCCGTTACTCGTAGAGTAAAAGGGTATACTAGATTCGTCGGAAATTATGTAACAGGCAGAAGGAAGTATATATATTCTTGATCAGGATCACTAGCCGAGTCGATCTAACCATGTCCGTCTGCCCGTCTGTCTGTCTGTCCGGATGAACGCTGAGATCTCGGAAACTATAAGAGCTAGGCTATTGAGATTTGGCATGCAGATTCCTGAGCTTCTTACGCAGCGCAAGTTTGTTTCAGCAATGTGCCACGCCCGCTTAAACGCCCACAAACCACCCAAAACTGTGGCTTCTACAGTTTTGATGCTAGAATAAAAATTTTACCTGAAATGAATTGTTCTCATTAATACCCATCAATTGGCCCACAAGCCGCCCACAAACTTCAAATAAACGTAGATACGAACGCGGATATCGGCTTGTGGGCGTTAGAGTGACCGTGGCAATCTTTTTTAAATCAATCGATAGGTACTAAGGAGACTAATACATTTCAGTTAAAATTGTTTATCTAGCATCAAAACTGTAGGAGCCACAGCTTTGGGCGGCTTGTGGGCGTTAGAGTGGGCGTGGCACATTGCTGAAACAAACTTGCGCTGCGCAGGAATCTCAGGAATCTGTATGCCTAATCCCAGTATTGTAGCTCCTATAGTTTCCCAGATCTCAGCGTTCATACGGACAGACGGACAGACGGTCAAACGGACAGACGGACATGGCTAGATCGACTCGGCTAGTGATCCTGATCAAGAATATATATACTTTATGGGGTCGGAAAAGCTTCCTTCTGCCTGTTACATACTTTCCGACGAATCAAGTATACCCTTTTACTTTACGAGTAACGGGTATAAAAAGTATGGAAGCTCACGCATCAAATTAACCGCTCACTTCAACATCGAAGCGTACATCGACTGCTTTACCGATCCTCTTGAAGAAGTATCTAACACCACAAGGCAGGGACGTGAAAACCAACCACTCCAAAACTAATCTGCAAATTGAACAGCTAGTCCTAGAAAATAGGCACCTGTGACGTGCCTGACAAACCAACAGATCGCCGTCATTAAAACATCGTCTTAAGGAAGCCATCAAGAAATTCATCTGGCAGCTGGGTCCGCAGCGACGAAGATAGAGCCGAAACTTTTGCTTCACATCTCAGAAACGTCTTCCAACCGAACCCTGCCACTGGTTCATTTTTCCTACCACAAATCGAATCTGAATCTATTTCCCTACCACCATTGATTCAGCGAAAGGAGATCGTGAAAGTCATTGGGGAACTAAAACTGAAAAAGGCTCCTGTCGGTGACCAAATAATCCCAAAAATGTTAATTGAACTTGTAAACTCTGCCATTGATGTTATTTGAAAGCTCTTCAATGGGATCATAACTCTCGGCTACTATACGAAAAAATGGGAAAAATTTATTATCATTATGATACCGAAGCCAGAAAAGACCACACAATTCCGTCATCCTACAGACCAATTAGTTTATTATCGTGTCTGTCTAAGTTGTTCGAAAAATGCATTCTTACTCTCATAATACCATATCTATGAGCACACAATGTTATCCCTGCTCATCAATTTGGCTTTCGTCAAAACCATGGAACAATCAAACAAGTTAACAGAGTAAGCAGTAAGGTGCAACACAACAACATCCGACGACTACATTATCAAAGCTGGAGTACCGCAAGGAAGCGCGCTAGGGCCTACCTATTCCTCCTATATACAGCGGATATTCCCCCGAACGAGCAGCTAACAACATCTACGTTCGCTGACAACACCGCAATTTTAAGTCGCTCGAGGTGCCTAGGCCGAGCCACAACACAGCTAGCAAACCACCTCCCCGTAGTAAAGAGGTGGCTATCTGATTGGAGGATTAAAATAAATGAACAAAAATGTAAACACCTAACGTTTACTCTCAACAGGCAAACATGCCCTCGACTTACCTGGAAAAGACACTTCGAACCCAAGAAAGTACATTTAAAACTAAAAGCCAGCAGCTTCCACTGGATTCTTAACGCTAGTTCGCCCCTGCGTCTGGTCTACAAGGTTTTACTCTACAACTCCACTCTCAAACTCATCTGGACATATGGCTCCTAGCTATGGGGGAAGGCCAGCAGCAGCAACATTGACATTGTACATCCTGCGAACTATCACTGGGGCACCATGGTATATTCGCAACCAAAACATCCACAGGGACCTAGGCATTCTTACCGTGAAAGATGAAATAGACAAACAGAAAGCGTCCTACAATGAAAAACTCTCTGTGCACCCCGATCGCCTCGCAAGAGGCTTGACTTGGGTTTCCAGCCGATCCCGTCTACAACGCAACGACCTGCCAAGCCAGCAATAACTTTCGGGCACCCTTTAGCACAATATCAGTCATATGAGATTTGATACACTTATTGTTAGTATCCAAAGGGAGAAGATTCAATAAATTTATTTATTTATTTATTTATTTATATCCTAGCGCTACAAGTGCACAATTATAATTATCGCGCTAGTCACATTGAGTTGATATTTTATATTATTATTATTTTTAAGTTATAGTTAACAATTTCTCTCGCTCATAATTAATATTAATGACTAACATCAAATTTTCGTAGTTTCTTAGTTACAATTATTATTGTTTTTAAAATATATATATATTTTTTTATTTTTTTTATTTCATTTTATTTCATTTTTATACTTATGTGTACTGGTATTTTAAGAGATCTTTAACTTTATTCTAAAATTGAGTTGCGCTCCTAATTGTTTTGTATTGGTGCGGTAGATTGTTCCATAGCCGGATACCATTTATGAAAAATTGCCTTCTCGAACACAGTGCTACAGTTAATGTACGCAAATCCCGCGCATCACAATTTCCAAAAAATTTCTATGCCGTAAAAGAGAGTGGGCAGGAGGATAACTTTGGCGATTAATAGTCTAACTTCCTCAGTTAAGAACGATTTGGAGAATGAAAATTTTCTCAGCAGAGCATATGTACGCCCTGTCGCTTTGACTATATGGTTGCTCCATGATAAAGTATTGTTAAATGTTATGCCTAGATTAACTGCATTCACTTCATAGCTTATCGGCGTATGGTTTATATATAATTTTTGGAGTGAAAGTGTTGAAAGTTGCTTTTTACCAATTTTAGGATTTATACCCAAGCCATTTTCCTTTGCCCATTTTTCAATTAGCCACAACATTTTATTACTTATACGGACACAGTCATGTATTTCAGTTACGGGTCTACTAACATATATTTGGACATCATCAGCATATAAATGTACTTCACACTCAGACAGGATACTAGGGAGATCATTGACATATATAGAAAACAATAAAGGGCCTAGCACAGATCCCTGTGGCACTCCCCTGGATAAGTTCCGGAGAGAAGAAACTTGCGTTCCAGAGACGACTGCTTGAAACCTATTCGTTAAGTACGACCTAATAAGCTTCGTCGCATTAGTTGAGAAATTAAACATATTCCTAAGCTTGGTACAGAGAATGTTATGATTCACAGAATCAAAAGCCTTGCTGTGGTCAAGGAGCGTCAAAAACGTTACGCAGTTACTGTCCAGTTCTTGTCTTATATCCTCTACAATATTAGTGATTGCAGTAATACAACTCCTTTTCTTACGGAATCCTGATTGTTTTTCGTCAAGTAGAGAATTATTAGCAAAGTATAGTTGAATCTGTGAGGACATAAGGTTTTCAAAGACTTTTAATAGAAAAGGTAATATTGAAATAGGTCTATAGTCATTGTTTGGCTTAGGAATTGGGAAAATTTTGGCGTTTTTCCATATTAACGGAAATGACGGGTTAGGTTTTTAATTTCACTACTGAACCATGGATTTTGCATTGGCTTAATCACCTTGGTCCTTAGTGGCACAAACTTGTTGAACAAATACTGCACATTGTTGGTTAAAACCTCTAATTGACAATCTACATGACGAAGATGGTAAATACATGACAAGTCACAACACAAAAATTACGTTTTTAATTCATTATAGTTTATATTTTTGTAATCTCTATACGTAAAAGAATTGATTTTGCTGTCAAAGGTCAAGTCGTATGTTAAAAATATTAGGTCATGTCTGGAGAAGGCTGGTACAGAAACCTGGTCATAATGTATGATTTTGCTAGGGTCATTGATAAAAAATAAGTCAAGTAATGTATCACAGTGGCTGCTATAGTGCGTGGGAATCGTTTCGTTTACGGAAAACAAACCTAGGGATTTAAAGTTATCTACGAGATGGCTTTCTGACAATAGGTTGCTGTTAAAATCACCTGCCAATATGATGTCAGTGTACTCCAACGAAATGTCTGAAACAACATTAAGTAATGACCCGTAGTCAATTGTCCGATTCGGTCTATATATGCAACCTAGAAGGGTTTTTCCATGGGATTTATTGAGAAGTTCTAATAGAATGTATTCGATAGTACTGTCACTTGGCTGTTTAAGTACCACTTTACATTTCAGCTTCACATTCACGTATATAGCAACACCTCCTGCATGACCCGTACGGTCGGACCGATAAACATTAAAGCCTTCACAAATAATAGACGAATCACGTAGATCATTTACAAACCACGTCTCAGGCACACATATCACATCGACATTAGACTGAGTGAAAAGGAATCTAAACTCATCAATCTTCTTTAGCAAACTTTGTGCGTTTAAGTGAACAATTTTTAGACCAATTTTATAACTACTTATAGTTTTTATCATGGCACTAGCTATGGAACAAACTTCCTCATCCTGCATTGTTGTTATCAATGATTATTAGGGGCGCAATCTCAATATTCAATGCGTATCTTATACATTTCTTAAAGTAAACTAGTTTTAAACCTATCTTAATTAAGAGGATACGGTTTATACGCTTAAGAACGAAAGCTATCAGCTTCAGGTCCAGCCGAAGCGTTGGTGAGAGATGTAGAAAGTGGATCAGGCGAAAGATTAATGGACGAAAGTTCCTCCATACTGTTAATGCAACAGACACCCTCTCTTCGAGTGCAGCGTACGTGCACAAGGCCGCGTCGTGTAAAGACAGCCGTAAGGATTTTATGTTTTTTCATGCGCATCTTTAAAGATGAGATAATGCTCTTTTAACAATTGCTCATTAATACAAATTAACGCTTCCGAATTGAAACCCAGAAACTGCAAGCTAAGTTGTTTCTTGGGCTCGCGGCTGTACATTCCGACTTGACCAAGCAGCTTGATCTTTTCGCGTGGGTTAAATTAATAGCAATGCATTAAAAAAAAAGCTTTCAAAAGTTGTAGGGTAAGTTGAAGGTCTGATAAATACAAACGAAAACTCTATGCAGATGTGAACATTATTTATTTATTATTAAGAAAGGTAAGAATACAAATTAAACTGTACACATAAAAACAGAAATATTTCAGTTCTGGGCTTAAAGATTTTCTACTTGAGTCATTGTTGTCATTTATATATCCTAGTGTTTGGAACAATTTCTAAGCAGCTCTTTGAATTTTTTCCAATAGTTTTATACAAAATTTTTTTTGTTTTTTCATAAAAAATATTTACCTTTTTGTAAGTTTTTGTGCTTCTGTACTTAGACCTTTATTAGCGCGTGATGTTTACCGGCCCTGTCTGGCCGGCCGCCCTGCTGGACCTCATCCTGTCGGTTGCTGATCAAGCTATTGTGGACCCTTTATGTGGTTATGATCCTTCTCTTTATCGCAAGACAATTTGAAAGATGGATTTTGATACTTTGGCGGATACTTTGATTGATGATGAGAAAGATTTTGATTATCCACATGGATTTGATAATTTTAATAAAGGAATACATGGTGCAAGCGCACCCGGTCACTCCACTTGTATAACTCCAGGCTTGATCAGTCAAAAAGTGTATGACCAGTCAAACGCATTAGAATGAGAAGCAAGCTTGATGCTGACTACGGTAAGGATGCTTCCACTGATTTCACGTTTGGACCAATTGTTAAGCGTTTTCGTAATATTTATAGCAAGGTTAATTTGGATATATTTGGAGCTGAGGATTCAGACTCTCCTGATAATGACATTTATAACCCTAATGATCCTCCACCGGAGCCCTCTTACTCCCACCAGCCCCCTGTGACTAGTAATCGTACAATAAAATCGTATCTAATCTTGTGGTGGAACTTCCCAAAATTCAAAGGAAATCTCTGTTACTTCTATTTCTTCGACTAAAGCACCTAAATCTAGCCCCTCCTTCCGCCTTTGTGATAAAAGGTGTTACTGACGTCAAATAACTTATGAATATCATCAAGACTGCTACAACCAGTATTAGATTTAAGATATCTGGACCTGCTACAGTTAGGGTATCTCCCTTCGATGGTGATACATACAAGAAAGTTCAACATATCTTGTGGAGTACTAATATTGCGTTTAACTCTTGGCAATTGAAAAGCGATCGATCTTTCAGGATCGAAGATATTAATTCTGATTTAGACGCCGCTGGCCATGTTTTCCGCAATGTTAAAATAATATTCAAGTCTTCGACACTAAGTCGTTGGCATAGCAGTAAATTGCTATAGTCCCACCTGAACGCCGAGATGAAGTTGTTAGGTTGTATATTGGACCAGGATATTGGACCAACAACATATAACATATGTTTCTTGCCTCCCAAACGCACTAAAAGTGGTGGTAACAATGAATCTCGAAGCCCTGTTTGCTCCGCTAGGTCTCAGGATTCATTTAAGTACATTAATTGCGGTTCCAACCACAGTTTAGGTTACCGCAAGTGTCCAGCTTTTCTAGAAGCAATTGCTCGTCGCAAATCTTGAAAACCCAAAAAACAATTAAGCTTATACCTGTCCCTCTTCCTGCTCAGGGTGCTTCCACTTTAATGCAAAGCGCACCTGAGGCTCCTCCGTCTAGTGCTGGCTTTGAATTACTTATCTCCCGTATTGACCAAATGATATTGTTAAAGATGAAAATGATGCAGCTTTTTATGAGCCAGATTACCGGCAGTTAGCCTTCTGATGCGTCTAGGTCTGGTGTCACTGGAAAAAGTCTCAAGCTAGAGCACTATTTTACCGCTAATTTTATTGATGTGATGCTAATAAACGAAACGCGTTTCAAATGCCGCTCACATCTCAGAATTATTGGATATGAGTTTTTGACGGCCAATCATCCCTCTGACCGTCTTTGCAGAGGTTCTGTATTTTTAGCAGAACTGTTAAATGTCAAGCTGCTCGAGATTTTGCTCAAGACTTTGGAAAACTTTTCAACGAATTTTTAAACCGTTTTATCATAGCTGGCAACTGGAATGCTCACAATAAGTTTTGAGGTTGTAGCCGCTCTTCACCGAGAGGTGTTCAGCTTTTAGATCATATTACGTCTTCAAGTCTGCAAGTCTTAGCTGCAGGAGGACCAACGCACTTTTCTTCTGATGCAAGGAAAAATCCAACGGCTTTTGATTTCGCTATTTATAAGGGTATTTCTTTCTCATTATACATAAATCAAATGAACTTAGGTCTGACCACATTCCGCTTGAAATACTTTTATGCGCTGCTTCTTCGTCCCAACTTACAACACCAAAGCTGCTGTCCCACCGGGCTAACTTTGGACATTTTAAGGATCATATTACAATCCTTATTGTGAATAACGAATCTGCTGATCTGAGTTGTCCTCGGATATTGGTGCTGATGCTAACGACCTTACTTTAATGATTTAGTCTCCCGCTGCCGCATCAACTGCTAGCGATAATCACTCTGCTGTTCCACAGCTAAAAATGCCCTTTTAAATCCTGAAATAACAACTGGTTAGGCAGAAGATCAAGCGCGTCATCCACAACACCTAGCTATCTTTAAAAGAGCTGATTCCTTATTAAGAAAAGCTCTTTAGGATGCTAGGTCGGACTTTTCCTCCGTAAGCTTAGTGCTTTCGATCCGGATTCTGATCGAGGCTTCGAGCTGTAGAAATACACTTGCGGACTTAAGCGTCAGCCTCTTCAGAAGTTTAGTTTGCTTTGATCGGACTGTAATTTGGCAAATAAAGATGATAAAACAGCCTAGAAATTGTTTGGTTCTTTGGAAGAAAAATTAAAGCCTTTTGAAGTGGTCACAGATGAAAAGACTGCTGTTACAGACGCTTTTCATGATGTTCCCTCTGGTCCTGCTTCTCAAATTCTGCCTATTGCTGCAGAAGAAGTAAAAGTCCAAATTAAGCGACTAAAGCCGAACAAGGCCCCTGGGCATGACAGTATTGACAGGAAAGTTTCTAAAGCTCTCCCAGTGACAGCTATATTCAATGCTACGATTGTTCTTTTATATTATCCGGACCAGTGGAAGCTTGCGAATGTAGTTATGATCACCAGGAAAAGCGTCTCTCTCCGCTGTGCAGCCTATTGCTAGCCTTCTCCAACATTTTTGAGTGAATCTTACCAAAAAGGCTGTTTAGTGTTCATCTATTCCAGGGCGCAATTCAGAATCATAAGTTTGGATTCAGAAATCTGCATAATCTGCAAAATCTGCTGAACAAGTGCATCGGGTGGTCAACCATATCCTTTTGAACGAAAAAGTTTTGTTCTCCTTATTTTCAAATATCAAGCAAGTCTTTGATCGACTCTGGCACTGCGGCGTAATTTTTAAGGTAAACCCCATTCTTCTCACAAAATACTTCGATCTCCTCCACTCATTTCTTATTGGCAGAACCTTCCACGTGGATGTTCCAGGATCTAAGTCTAAGTTAGAACAGGCAAGTTCTAACAGCTACTAATGCAGATGACACTGCATTTCTGGCGAAAAGTGCTCATCGAAGAGATGCGACAGATATGGTGCAGAATATCTTAAATGCCACCTTTTTGTTGAACAGGATAAACACTCACCGCGCAAAATTGGAGCGCCTACAGTTTTGATGCTAGAAAAACAGATTTAACTGAAATTTATTGGTTCAATACCTACCGATTGACGCCCACTTTAAGGTCAACAAATCTCCCAAAAAGAAAAGCAATGACGTCAGAGCCAGACAATAACAAATTTATTTATGCATGTGGGTGTGCAAATACCCTTAAGTTCTTCAGTAGGCTTAGAGTCACATCCCTTCAGTTATGCAGTAGGGAGGAGATGACATGTCAGAGGGCAAAAAGCTTTTTTGTTTTTTTTTGCCTAAAACGCTGTGCCGCTGTTGACGTCAGCAGAGCAGTCGGC
Organism: Drosophila suzukii; assembly: GCF_043229965.1. Classification (NCBI taxonomy): domain Eukaryota; kingdom Metazoa; phylum Arthropoda; class Insecta; order Diptera; family Drosophilidae; genus Drosophila; species Drosophila suzukii. The sequence goes on along the minus strand of NC_092082.1, from coordinate 26,855,002 downwards.
GCAGTCCGGTCCGTTATTTTTTTTGCGTCTCTCCGTTATGTTCGGCTAGCGAATAACATTTTAGCGGAAAAATTTTCGTGGAGCAGCGACATGTGAGTGCCCTTATATTTCGGAGCATTATTGTATATCGCAAAAAACAACTTATTTTGTTTTATAAAAGTAAACAATATTAAACTAAGTACGAGGGTGGTCCGATAAGTATTTAGCCTCCAAAAGAAAAACGAAAATTTTGGAAAAGTGGCGATTTATTTCTCAACATACACTTGACCCAGCGATGCTCCGACTTCTTTAACCCGTCTGAAAAATACGATTTCTCGAGGTCTGCAAAATAGGCCTCTGTGGTGGCGACGACCTCCTCATTCGTCGCAAATTTCTGTCCAGCGAGTGACTTTTTCAAGGTTGGAAACAAAAATAAGTCACACAGGGCCAAATCTGGAGAATATGGTGGATGGGGTACGTTGTCATGATGGAAGAGCACTTTTTTATTCGCCAAATGGGGCCTTTTTTTTGTGCAATTCGGCGGCGAATCGGGCCAATAATTCGGCATAGTACAGCCCTGTGACCGTTTTGCCCATCTCCAGGTAGTCGATGTGGATCACACCTTGTGAATCCCAAAAAACGGTGGCCATCACCTTCCCGGCCGATGGGACAGTCTTCGCCTTCTTCGCAGCAGGTTCGCCGGGTGAAGTCCCCTGTTTCGACTGTTCCTTGCTCTCTGGTGTGTACCAGTGGATCCATGTTTCGTCGACAGTCATGAAACAACGCAGAAACTCCTTCGGATTGCGCTTAAACAGCGTCAAACACTGCTCTGAAGTGGTCTCACGGTTACGTTTGTTGTCCGGAGGTTTCTCATGCCCAAATTTTCATGCAGGATATGACCCACGCGGTCTTTTGACATGCCTACTGTCTCAGCTATATAGCGGATATTCAATCGGCGGTCTGTCGATACGAAATTGGGGGTTTTTTGTCACGTTATCCTCCGTGGTAGCCGTTCTCGGGGCACATGGGCGTGGCTCATCAAAAACCGACGTGCGAATCGCAGTCCGATATTGCTCTTTCTCCATTTTTCTAAAATCCGCGGACACGTCCGATTCCACACGCAGTCAAAACAATACTACGAGTCCGATTCGGCTGAAATTTGGACATAAGCGGTCTACGAGAATTTACTACACGATAGTAAATTTCTCTTGCGATAGTGACGCCATTGGGCGGTGCGGGTAAGTACTTATCGAACTGCCCTCGTAAACTATTTGATTATAGTAAAACTAAGGGTAATAGATAAGGGGACTCACCCCCGAAATTCGCGAAAAAATTATCCTCGATGGAACGCAATTTCTTAAAAAGTTACGTGCAAAAAGAACTTGGTGGTCAGCCACGATTCTCTTGTAACTGAATTTCAAAGTTCCCGGTTTTGCTATAAAAAACAAGTGTGCTTTTCTTATACCTGCTAAAAAATCGAGTTGTCTTTAAATTTAATGTAATATTGAAATTTGTATCAAAAATTGTTGTTTATTTATTCATTCTGTTCATCATGACGTGCCAATCCTGTTTTCTAACGTTTGGAGATTTTCTCGGGATGGATGGGAAAACTCATATCCGCTTCCTTCAAGACCACGGGGTTATTTTGGACAAGCGGGACTGTCCAACTTGCTGTACCCCATGCAAAATAATGGAGGATGTTGGAAAGATAATGTTTAGGCCGAAGAGCAAGTCATGTACATATGTTAAATATGAAATCAAAACATCGTGTAAGTAGAAATAAAACAAGGAAGAACGCTATAGTCGAGTACCTCGACTATCAGATACCCGTTACTCAGCTAAATAGAGATATGCAAGTAGCAAAGCGAGATTAAAATGCGCCACCTACCGGCGGTATACAGATTTAAGCGTTATGGGCGTTAGAGTGGGCGTGGCAAATTTTTTTTTCGACCAATCGATAGGTACTGACGATACCAATAAATTTCAGTTAAAATTTTTTATCTAGCATGAAAATTGTGGGCGTCACAGGTTTTCGCGGTTTGTGGGCGTTAAAGTGGGCGTGGCAAACTTTTTTTTGGGTCAGTTAAAATTTTCTATCTAGCATCAAAACTGTAGGAGCCACAGTTTTTGGCGGTTTGTGGGCGTTAGAGTGGGCGTGGCACTCTACTGAAACAAACTTGCGCTGCGCAGGAATCTCAGGAAT